>NC_092038.1:97837972-98567041 GCF_003086295.3 Arachis hypogaea
AACCGATGGTTTAACCATTAAAAATTCAAAACATAATTCATTCCTTTCTAAATAAATCAAACTTAAAACATATAATCTTTAAAACCAAATCCTTTTAAATGATTACTTCAAAAGAAACTTCGAATTTTTTATAAAATTTCGGCAGCATCTTCTCTAAAACTCGGACTCTCCTACCTTTACGGGTCTCATCAAAACCGTATTTTCCAACTGATGAGCGGATAATTTATACGCTTTTTGGCATTGTTTTTAGGTAGTTTTTAGTAAGTTCAAGCTTCTTTTAGGGATGTTTTCATTAGTTTTTATGTTAAATTCACATTTCTAGACTTTACTATGAGTTTGTGTGTTTTTCTGTGATTTCAGGTAATTTCTGGCTGAAATTGAGGGACTTGAGCAAAACTCTGAAAAGGGATATGCTGTTGGAATCTGACCTCCCTGCACTCAAAATAGATTTTCTGGAGCTACAGAACTCCAAATGGCGCGCTCTCAATGGCGTTGGAAAGTAGACATCCAGAGCTTTCCAGAAATATATAATAGTCCATACTTTATTCGGAAATTGACGACGTAACTTGGCGTTGAACGCCAAGTATATGCTGCTGTCTGGAGTTAAACACCAGAAACACGTCATGATCTGGAGTTGAACGCCCAAAACACGTTATAACTTGGAGTTCAACTCCAAGAAAAGTCTCAGCTCGTGGATAGACCAAGCTCAGCCCAAACATACACCAAGTGGGCCCCGGAAGTGGATTTATGCATCAATTACTTACTTCTGTAAACCCTAGTAGCTAGTTTATTATAAATAGAACTCTTTACTATCATATTATCATCTCGGGATGCCTAGTCCTTAGACCTTCATGGGGGCTGGCCATTCGGCCATGCCTGAACCTTTTACTTATGTATTTTCAACAGTGGAGTTTCTGCACACCATAGATTAAGGGTGTGGAGCTCTGCTGTACCTCAAGTTTCAATACAATTATTATTACTTTCTATTCAATTCTCTTCTATCCTTATTCCAAGATATACGTTACACTTAACTTTGATGAATGTGATGATCCGTGACACTCATCATCATTCTCACCTATGAACGCACGTGACTGACAACCACTTCCGTTCTACCTTAGGCCGGGCGCATATCTCTTAGATTCCCTAACAGAATCTTCGTGGTATAAGCTAGATAGATGGCGGCATTCATGAGGATCCGAAAAGTCTAAACCTTGTCTATGGTATTCCGAGTAGGATTCTGGGATTGAATGACTGTGACGAGCTTCAAACTCCTGAAGGCTGGGCGTGATGACAAACGCAAAAGAATCAAGGGATTCTATTCCAACCTGATTGAGAACCGACAGATGATTAGCCGTGCTGTGACAGAGCATAGGAACGTTTTCACTGAGAGGATGGGATGTAGCCATTGACAACGGTGATGCCCTACATACAGCTTGCCATGGAAAGGAGTAAGAAGGATTGGATGAATGTAATAAGAAAGTAGAGATTCAAGAGGAGCACAACATCTCCATACGCCTATCTGAAATTTCCACTATTGATTTACATAAGTATCTCTATCCATTTTATTTTCTGTTTATTTTTATTAATCATATTTGATTTTCTAAATTCCATAATTTTATCCTCCTGACTGGGATTTACAAGATGACCATAGCTTGCTTCATACCAACAATCTCCGTGGGATCGACCCTTACTCACGTAAGGTATTACTTGGACGACCCAGTGCACTTGCTGGTTAGTTGTGCGAAGTTGTGAACCATGGCATTGACACCAAGTTTTTGGAGCCATTACCTGGGATTGTTGAAGTGAAAAGAATGAATCACAATTTCGTCCACCACCAACCCGTTCTCATCCAGCTTCAATATCAAACAACTCCAGTGTTAAATCATTTTTCAAAATCGAACCAGCTTCAATATTAAATCATTTTCAACTCTCAAGTCATTACCAATAAATCAAACCAACCGTTTCTCAAACTCTTTTCAATGGTTTCAAACCCAAGTCATTTCTTAATATATATATATATATATATATATATATATTGATATATATATATATATATATATATATATATATATATATCAGATTTCCAAAATAAAATCACTTTTCAGTATAAACTTTCAATAACCGCACGCCAACTCAAGAAAATTAACAATTTAATCAAGCAGACAATTTCATTTATCCAAAGCAATTCAATTCAATCCATAAAACTCACGTAATCACCAAAAAATATATTTTTGCATCAATATCGATTTATAACAATTCTCATAAATAAAATGAGATTAAGGAAAGCACCTTTACCTCGATTGTTGGAACTCGAAATTCTAAAACGAGTCACAAACTCGTTTTCTCTCGGCTCGCAATGGTCGCAGCCACAACCACAGCTTCAAACCACTTTCACAACAACCACAACAAAACCTCAGTGTATGATAACAGAGCAGCGACTAAAGGGGTTTCCGGAATGTAAACACTTACCGTAACAAAGGAGTAATAATGACTGGACCAAACTGCAGAAGCTTTGGCGGTGGTCCCGGCAGCCACAAAACTGTCCCGGCGGCCAGACACACAGCAACACAATCTTCTCCTCCTCTGGCAGTGACACACGTGGCGGCAAGCTCCATGTTTCCTCTCTCCCGCTCAATCTCCTCTTCCTAGCAACCCCAACGGCGACAGCGGCGACGCAGCAGTTCGGCCACGGGGTCTCCCTCGGCAATGATGGATCGGCGGTGATAGCTTCGCGGTGAGGGCGCGACTGGGCGCGGTGGCAGCGCGCGGTTCCTTCCTCCTTCGTGTCTCTCTTTCTCGCCTCAGATCTAATTCGCAATGGCGGCTTTGAGGCCAGTCGGCGGCGACTTCTTCCTTGGCTCCCTTGCGATGGCAAAGCAGGAGAACGGTGGCGAAGATCCTCCCAGCGGCAGCTCTGGCTCAGCGACGCCTCTCTCTCTCTCTCCGCGATAGTGGCGCGGTCCCTTCTCCCTTCCCGGTCTCTCTTTCCTTTGTTTCCTTTTGTTTTTCTGCAGCTGCTGCTGTGTTAATGAGTATATGGGGGAAGGAGATAGCGGTGGGTGGATGGCGGTGGAGATTAAGATTTTGTGTGTGGGTTTTGGAGATTTAGGGTATTGATTTGGGAATTAGAGTTTTTGTAGAGTATTAGTTAAAAACCAAACTTAATCCAATAATAATATCTATAAAAATACTATTTAATTATCAACCTAAAATTTATTTCCGAATAAATATTCTAATTCAATAATTAAAGATAATAAAAATCAATTTTCTTTATAATCATAAAATAAAGTTAAAAATCTAATTATTCAACTTAAAGCATATAAATTTTTTATTATTGTTCAATTACTAAAATTTTAAATCATAAATAAAAATTGCTTAATTTATATATAAAATTTCTTAAAATATAATCTTAATTAAATATAATAAATCATAAATAAATTTATCATTATTTTTTTTTGGAAATCTGGGATCTTACACATGTATCACTCTATCATCATTCCTAATTGTATGTTCATACATGTTAACCACATCCATGTCAAGCCTAATTAGCTTAAGAGCAATACCACCCCCTGTCTTAGACTTCTCCCAGTAAAAGTACTTCCAATGCATATATCTAAGATTCTAAAAACTGGACCGGATCGACCCATTCAACCAGATTAATCGAGAACTGGTCTTTTGATCGGTTCGAATGATGTCTAAAACTATTCTACAAAAAACCAGTAAAAATTGGCTGAACCAAGGATTAACTGTCAAACCGTTTGAATTGGGCCATTTTTTTGGATTACCAGTTCGGA
This sequence comes from Arachis hypogaea, assembly GCF_003086295.3. NCBI lineage: Eukaryota > Viridiplantae > Streptophyta > Magnoliopsida > Fabales > Fabaceae > Arachis > Arachis hypogaea. Next base: position 97,841,767 of record NC_092038.1, read on the forward strand.
TTTATATATATATATATATATATATATATATATATATATATAAATATATATATATATAAATATATATATATATATATTAAAAAAATTCAAAACCCTTTCTCCTTTCTCATACCCCCTTTCTCTTTCTCTCTCTCTCTCTCTCACTCTGTGCTCCCCCAACCTTAAATCCTTCTTTGAACCCAGCCACCATTCTCTTTCGAAGTTCAAACTCACCCACCGCCTTCTTCATCGCCAAAAACTCACGTTCTCACGTCCACAGCTGTCTCACCGCCGCCGTCGCATCTGCTCTAGTTGCCATCCCGACTGCTCAAACTCGTCTCCTCCGTTGCAACGCATTTCATGTTGACACTCCACTCTTCTGTCTCCCTTGTTCTACCGTCGCCATTACTCAAGCTCGTCTCCTTCATCTTGTTCCTCCGTCGCACAGTCCCTGTTCTGCCGCGCTCCAAGGTTAACCAATTTGAGCTTGTTGGGCTCTTCAAAGCTTGGGAGTAAGGTTTATCTTAGTCGTACTTGAACCGGGCAACTTCCACTCGAACTCCAAAATTTAGACTACTGTAAAGATAAACTGGCATAAGAAAATTTCAAGAGGGATGGCCCTCCCTGCTCCAGTTCGCCACGCTCTATCTCATGTGTCCGTCGTGCTCCCTCTCCCTCACTTCTGTGCTCTATGGTGTGAAATTTATTTTTAGTTATTCTTGTTTTCTAAGTTAATTGTTATGTGTCTGAGTTAATTTTCTGAGGTAGTTATTATTGATTGTTAATTTTTTGAGTTTAGTGTGTTCTTGAGTTTGTTATATTCCTTAGCTTTTCTTGTTGACTGTCTCCGATTCTTGTTCTGGTATGACTTGTTCTGGTATGGTTGTTGATATGTTGAGGTGTCTTCTATTCTTGTCCTGATATGGCTGTTGATACGTTGAGGATGGTTGAATTTTTAATAATTTCATTTTATATTTAATTGAACTGATTCAATCACGGTTTGATTCTGGTTAGACCATTAAATCATTGAACTTGTCATTCAACCGGTTTATTGACAGGTTCAGTTCTCCCAACCTTGTATATATCTCAAGTCTTTGAATAACCCCTCCATAAAAAAAGATTCAACATATCGATATTGACTCTGGATATTAATGAGACTTCACCTCCAGTGTATACCAAAATTCCTTTGAATTTCTGCATCCTTTTCCTATGGTGATGCACGAACGTGATGTGACTTGACATCTACGGAATGTGACTTGACATATACGGAGAATATAAAACTCATAATCACTACTAAATCCAGAAAAATTCAATCTTTATAACAATCACTAAGTTGTAACAAAATAAAAACCTAACAGCATTTTCAATCATAATCGGCATAGCAGGAACCAGGAAAGTTGGTATCTTTTGATCCTTTCTCCCTCGATATCTCCAGTGTGTGATCGCCGCTATCGTGGTCTGACTTGCCTTCTTCGAGTAAACTAACAAAGAACCCCTCCAATGTACAATCCAGCAATGTCTTCACTTTACTAACATTGTCTCTCTGTTAGGACTTTCTAACTCTTTCAAAGTGCAAGGTCTTTTACGTGGAACAACAAATTAAGTGAACTTGGCTCTTCGTATTTCAATTCTTTTCATTTTTTAAAATTTAATTTTCTTAATAATTAAATATAAAATTAGATTATTTAATCGGAGTTGGCAACAAAGAAGACATATTACTTACAGTGATAGTGACAGTGCTAGCATAGACTATAGTCTCCCATGTGTGCACTAAAACTAACGACGAAACATGTCGATGGTCAAAATGGTAAATGTGTCCATTGAAATAAATAAATAGAATGCAAGCGTAACTCATCAATAATTTAAGTGTAACTGTGATCAGCATATGAACTTTTAAGTATATTTTTGTCCACTCTTCTATAATTTAAAAAAAATAAAAAAAATCAATCTAAAATTATTTAGAGTAAACTAGATGAACTTTAGTAATAAAATAGCAATAGATGTTGCTAGTTGCAAATCCTAAATTTTGCTAGCAATATGGCAAGATAAACAACACGTCTTAGTATAACATTCATACACAAATAATCAAGACGATAAGTCTTTGACCAATTTAATGTCAGAACATCGTTTTATCTGATTGAACAAGGACCTATTTAATAGTAAAAGTATGACTTTTATTGACTTACTCATCGGTGGATAATTTTTACGCTTAAGTATGTTTTTGGTCATTAATATAAGTTGAAAATTTTTTTCGTTTTTAATATTTTTTATACAAAATCATCTTCAAAGTTTAAAATTAAGTTTTAAAATCGTTCTTTTTATTTAAATATTAAAATTTTGGACCAAATTACCTATAACAAAAATATTATAAAATAAAAAAAATAAAGGAAAGATAGTGTTTCTGCTCTTACGAAGGAGAAAGGAAGAAGAAGAAGAAGGAAAAGGGAAAAAGAAGAAGTTGTCCACGATCTACCTCTGCCTCCGCTTCCGGTGCCATCTTTGTATAATTTTAGTCCCTAAGGTAAGGACGATTTTAAAACTAAGTTAAACCTTAGAGACGATTTTGTATGCAAAAAAAGATTGGGGACGAAAAAAATTTTTAGCCTATACCTTAGAAACCAAAATCGTACTTAACCCTAATTTTTATTTTACCTAATTGAATAAGGACCTATTCAATAGTAACAGTATGATCCTTATTGACCAACTCATCGCTAAGGCTGCGTTTGTTTTCAGTGATAGGACACTGAGACAAGAATACGGAGACATAAAATTGTGTTTAACAGATGAGACATGAATAGAGACATTATGTCTAGGGACACTGAATTAGTATATTTTGTGTCCGTCCCGACAGGAAGAAAGCAGAGATACTAATAAGGGACACAACTTATTTTTAATTTTTTCTTTCATTATTTTTATTAATTTTTTATAATTATATTTTTTTATTATATTTTTTCTCAAATTTTTTAAATGAAAAGATGAGAATAAATTAGATTTTCATAATTTGTTCTAGTTTATCTCTAAACAGAATACAAAAACATAAAATTTTGTGTCTCTGTCCTTTGTATCTTATTCTCAGTGTCTTGTCTTGTTTTATTACAAGTTAATGATAGAAACAATAGAGGACCACATTGTCTCACGAAAAATAGGATCAAAAATTAAAGTAGATGTTATTTTTAAGAAATAACATTTTGTTTCATGAAAATAAATTAGAACATCTTGCATAAAGATTTTTACACTGCCATTTTTGTAATTAATGTTTACACTAATAATTAATTTCAAGCAACATTATAGTAGATTCCCAAACAAATCCAATATAAAATCCACTAAGATAAACTTTTACTAAATTTGGATTTTGAATTTTTTTTAATTACATTTAAAATTTTTTATTTTTAAAAGTTTCAAATGTTCTTTTCTTATGTTATATAATGTTGACTATGTAATATTAACTCACAATGCTTTCTCTTTTGTAATTTATTTACTGAGATGAGTGAAAGCTGGGAAGTTCAAGAATTAACAAGTGAAGAATCTATGTAGATGATATAGGGCGGGAAGACACTCAATAATCTCGCCCAAAAAAATCATTTTCTTTTCTTTCAAGTGAGGCATTTAGGAAAGATGGCAATACAAATATTAGATACAATAACAATAATCTTGACTAAATGAAGAATAAGCGTGAAAATATCCGCCTCTCGTATAACAGTGGATAAAAACATCTACTTAGACCAAGCAACTGCATCTATATCAGCTTGTGCACTCCGGTATAACTCGAGCCTCTTTGCGAGGGCACCACGTCTTTCCATGATCGCAGGATCCTCATTCAACAATGATGACAACCGCTTTTGCTGTAAAACAATATATCATGATCAAATGAAAAACAGCGCAAGAACATTAAAACATAATGTTCAGTAAATAAATGAAAGTATTGGAAAGAAGGATGGATATCTTACATCCATTTTGCCTAGCTCGGTGAAAAAGTGATCAAGTAGGCTTCGTTTTGCTTCCCGCACTTGACAATACACAATAGACTTGGGAATTGAATGCCGCAAGCTTGCACACACCATATTGACATAAGACAAAATTGTTGTTCCTGTTTTTACGGAGACACGGGCACAGTCAGTACTTATATGAATTTCCAACATAATACGAGCTAGGTTGTAATTATGGAATTACAGACTGAATTAGATACTCTTACCAATTCTCCTTAGATATGAATCATTATATCGATCAAAAATTGAGTGGGTAGGATTGCCACCCTTGTCAACATCTTGAGGGAGCTTCCGAAAGAAATCAACTGTCAGATAGCCACACTCCATGTCAACAAGCTGCAGTGTTGCCTTTTTGCTTTCCTCCCTCATTCTCTCTAATGAATCAACAGCCGCACTCCCTACCTCAACTCGGAGACCAGGATATTGCTTCAAGTCCTGTAAGTCAAGCAAGCAACTTATGGAATACGGACTGGTTCAAATATCATAAGTAATATGATACTTATCAAGCACAAATTTAGAGGCAAGAAAACAAAACAAATATTAAATCAACAAAAATTGAAACATACCAATGTCTCACTAACAGCTTTGTGAACCAGGTCTTTCAATAATGAATGAACCTGGATGCATTCAATTCAAAACAACACATCAAAGAGCATGAACAACAAAACCAAACAATAGAGTTTAAAGGGTAAATGAATTGACTATGACAAAAACACAGGATGCAGCAAAGGCAGGACAATACTGAAGTTAAGGCTATGATTTTTCTCATCAAGAGGCTAAGTTGCCAGTTAGAAGTATATGAGAGGAATTCTCTTATGTATTCTTTTTCACCATGTCCTTTTCACAAACAAGGTCTCAAAAAAATGGTTTTGGGTACAAATAAATTCCCCTTGTTTGGAATGACTGGCAGTGAACTTCCAATTGCTCTACGAATGTTCTACCACGATAATACATACCGCATCAACAGCTGCCTCAGCAGGGCCCCTAATAGTAATTAGAGAAGATTCAATAAGTCGACGGTATCCTTGTTCTGGAGCAATAAGATGAGGTTGATACCCATCAGCTTCTGTGATAAGTTTCCTTATATTTTCCATTGAGAGCTGCCTATCAAACTGTAACCTTTTCAAAGCAGCAGGGAGCTGATTGTCAAAGACATTATATATTTTATCACCTCCAGGTCGCCTGTATGAGATTGATAAATTATAGAAGTTAGTACAAAAAACATGAATAAAGCACAAAGATAACTACAAAACGAACAGGTAATGATATGTTATGAAATTCAAAAAATTAAATAGAAAGAAGAAAAAAGAATTAAAACATACACGCCATCAAGATGTTCTTTAAATATTTGATCAAATGAACGGCATATTTCCATGATTGCATACAACTTTCCCTGCATCCAAGTGCCACAGTCATTAGAAAATATCAGTCATCCTCTGGGAAAATGGAGTGTCATGACATCTTGTCATCATAACAACTAGTCAGCTACCAAAGATCAATCCAACAAAAGCAAAGCATGGGACCTATAAAAATAACTATATTGGAATTGATAAGGCAAATCACTTGAACAATGAAGAGCAAGCATACCCCAGCATCAGCTGCAACAGGCTTTCCTAAACGTGTCAATTCAGCTTCAAGTTCAGCAATTGTCTTGTTAATAAGAGATTGAATGCCAGGAATTTTGGACTTGATAACTGTCTCCAAATGCTGGTATAAAAAAGCATTATGATTTAGGCATTAGGGGGCCCTATAACAAGAATCACATTTAACAAAAGCAAAAGAATAGGCCAATGATGATACGTATTGTAATTTTTGTACCTTCGAGAGCATCTTGGCTAGGTGCTCAGAACCCATTCTCTTAGCAAGGTGTTTATACTCAGGGGTACTATTAAAGTACTCACGTTCTCTGCGTCTGGCAGCAATCATATCAACATTCTTGTTTATATCTTGTTGTGATCTATTCACAACACCAATCCAAGGAAACTTCAACCTATAAGCTCTCCCTTCTAAAATCTGTGCAAAAATTATACAGATCAGTACTGAATCAGTAATCAAAACCTTTTAACTTCTTAGAAACTGCTGTCCATTCTTCAGGAGAAGTGAGTGAGACTGACACGAAATTCCACACCTAACACAAGAACTCTAAATTTTTACTCTACATTGTTTGATAAGACTAATTTATCAAACAATTCTCTCAAAATAATAAACAAGTTCAAATAGAACTGAAATCAGGCTCATATTCTCAAAAATATTCAGAATCACTTTCCTAATAATAAGCATCCTTCAGGAAGGAAGTGTCTACTTTCATATTTGATAGATAAATAACCGTACAAAGATGAAAGAATTTCAAATGCTTTTTCAATTTTTCTTTTAAAATATCTTCAACTTACGTCAACTGCATCAGTACCCTTATCCATAAGATCAATCTTTGTCAAAACTCCAATTGTCCTGTCCCCTGAAAAATCAATACAATAAGAATTAGATCAGCAACAGAAAATACATGGAATGCATGCAACACAAAGCACATTAACGCCTACAAAAATAAAATAAAGTACCAGTAGGATCCACTTCGCGGGATATTTTAATTGCATCAGATGTTGCAAGATCTTGATTAGCTGGAGAAATAGCCAAAATTATACAGTTCGGCTGCAAATTAACAACAAATTCAGCACACAACATTTCACACATGGAAAATCTTAGCAAGCATGGAATACCCCCACCCCCCAAAAAAAAAGATAATAAAAAAATAAAATAAAAACCAATCAAAACACATCCTCTGTGATGTTTGAAAGAGCAACTATTAAGTGCAGCAAAACAATATACTGTTAGATTTTTTGCATTATGAACAAACTTTCAGAAGATACTCTATTATCTTATAAATTGTAACATACAATTTAAGGAAAGTTATATGATGTTATTTCCTATCAGAGGATTTAGCAATTGAGTGGAGGGTTTAGCCCGTGAATGAACTACCTTTTCAATGTAGGAGCGAACCATGTTCTCAATGTCTTGCACAATACTATCTGGTTGACCCTCTGTATTTAGAGAAACCATTAGTTAGCATCGTGTTCACCATAAAAGTTTAACAACCCTCAGTGGACATGTCATTGATCATTTGCTTACCTACAGCGACTTTAGTAAGCCCAGGAAGATCAATCAGCGTCAAGTTAACCACTGCAAAGGTCCAAATGGTAAGCCAATGTTTAACATTTCTTTTTGTTGGATAAAAACAACCACCAAGATCCATTCCCCCAAGATAAATAGAAATGTGGGATGAAACAGAATAAAACAAATAAAAGAAAAAGAAACCTAAAGACGCACCATTAGGAGAATATATACTAAGATGAATAGGGACGCTAGAAATTTGTTTGGTTCGTCCTGTCTCTCTATCAGTTTCATCTTGAATCTCCTTTCTCACAGCAGCTACACAAATTACATCACCATTCATTCAAATTCCAAATCACATTACTCTTCATTTATCAGCAAGATAGATAGAAAAGAAGAAGCATATAAGCAGCAAGAAGGGTAAAAGTACCAAAATCAGTAAATCTCTTCCTCGGTAGGTGGAGAAACTCGGCATACTCTCTGCTTCCTTCGTCAATTTTGTGAAGCTGCAACACAAGCGGTCGCCGCGTAACAATCCCTGCACAAAAATTTCCACGCATCAATTCACAATACTCACAACGATAGTAATAGAATAATAAAAATCTAACAGAAATAAAACGAGAATGACCTGATCCACGAGGTAGGAAGTCCTTGCCGACAACGCTCTCCAATACTGAGGACTTTCCAGAGCTCTGAAAGAGGAAGACGAACCAACATTAAGAGTATAAGAACCAGAGTGAATAAGGTACAGATCGAAAGAATAAGAGAGGAATCGGAAGTGAGACCTGGCCACCGACGACGGCGATGGCGGGGAGGGAGTCCCATAGAGTAGGGAGAGCACTGGCTTCGCCGTGGTCACCCAAGGCGGTGCAAGCTCTCTGGATTTTGTTCACCAAAGAGATCAAGCTCTCCATTTATGTTCGGATCGGTTGAGCTTCGGAATAAGGCTTCGGTGGATCGGGATCGGATGTAGCTTCTCCGATCTGGCAGATCGGAGATGTTCCGGTCGGAAGGTGGTTTGTGCTATCGAAGAAGGTAAAGGGAGAAGAGCGCGTTTTCGTGTTGGTGCTCAGTCTATGGAAATTGGAATTTGTTTTGAAAAGGAAGCAACCCAACCCCGACCCTTTTTTAAAACCTCATTTACTGCTTTGGTCACTGTAACTCAACCCCACCGCTAGATGCCTAGATATTCGTTGCATTGTTTTCTCCCCTTTTTTTATTTTTATTTTCTTTTGTTAACTTACGGCAGTCTATTTCTAATTGGCTTACAGATAAAAACAGAGGTAATTTTCTTTTTATAGGTCAAAGAATTCGTCTATTTCATATAAATTGATTTCAGATTATTTAATAGGAAAAATTTAGGAGATCATCAACTTCATTAAATTTTAGTCAGTATATAACTAACAAACAAATTTGAATTATTAGATAAAATTTTAAACCAATCTCATATCTTTAAAATTATTATTAATAACTGTTTAATAGCTACAAATTATAAAAATTACTAACTCCTAACACTCTTCTATTTAATATATGGAGTGAATATCACAAATTCTGAGTATCCCGTTGTTACAAGGTTAAAGAAATTTCAAATTAATTTGGTGTTAGTTACTTTCTAACTCTACTTTTAAGTGAAAGCAGTACTAGACCACTACTAGCTTTGTGCATGCACTTTTTATGACCGTTACATGTTTTATCATGGATGATCATCACGAGGTTATTAGACCATCTTAAAAAACTTTACATTAGTTTTTGCATTATAAATAGTAAATAAGAATTTAAATTATTTCTTTTGTTATTAAAAAAATTAATTTTAATTTTTATTATAATCTTACTTAATAAATTAATTAAAATAATTAAAATTATATTAATTATTATTTTTTTATAATAATATTATTTAAAAGGTAAAAAATCATAATAAACCAACTGACTCTAAAAATTATGTAAATAAGCCAAAGCAAAAATCGTTTCAGTAATAAGTCAGATCGGATTTTTATATAATTCGAACCAGGTTAGTTCGAACTGTAATTGTGAGTAAATCGAACTAGGAGAGTTCGAATTAGCTGTTTTGGGTTGGTAATAAATCGAACCAGCATGGTTCGAATTAAGAATGAATGTAATTCGAACCAGGTTGGTTCGAATTATAGAGAGAGACGCTTCTGGTGTAATTCGAACCGGGCTGGTTCGAATTACACAAATCATAGTTCGAACCAGACCGGTTCGAATTAGTTTGAGACTGAGCTGTATATATATAGTTCCAAACGTGAGTTAGTCTCATTAGAGGGAGTAAGATGGCTAGTGAGGAGAGTTTTGTGGTTTTGGTGCACCACAGAGGATCTGTTAATAGAAAAACTCGTTCCGGAGTAAAGTTCACAGATAAGAATCCTCTATGTATTATCGTAACTTCTACGACGAGTTATGATGACCTTGTTAGCGCTGTACTAATGAAGCTCGGTCTGGAAGGTGCGAAGCGGGTAAAGAAGTTTTTCTATCGCATTCCAGTCACGGTGCTACAGAATACCGTGAAGTATGATTGCTTCACGATTAATAATGATGTGGACTTGCAAGTAATGTTTCTTTGTCGGCGGCAGTTTCCGGAGGTGAGGACACCAGAGTTGTTGGTACGGCTGGTTGATGTGGTATCCAGCTCCGGCGGTTCGAACCGGAATACGAACACTATAGCGAATCCAGCAGGTTCTAGTTCCCGGCCTGCCGTTGCTTCCTCCTCCGTCCCTGTGTATGAACCAGTGGTCCAACCGTCGCCTCCCCATCTTTTGCTGTTGACCTCAATGGCACCGAAGGCGACGAGGTAGTGGAAAGGGAAAATTTGCCGAACGCTTTAGTGGGAGTTGCACCTGTTGGCGTTGGAGACGGTTTTTTGGGTGATGAAGACGAGGATGACGTCGAGCCGGATATGATTGACGATGACAACGCTGATGATATTAGAGCGAATGGGCCTGCATTGGCGGTAGGTGGTTCTAGCTCTGGAACACAGCAGTATCCACCACATTTTTCCTCGTTGGACTTGGACGCCATGAGACATGAGGGGGTTTTAGGGCACGCTGTTGGATTCGGAGCTAGAGATGCGGAAGGGACTGCTGGTCTGACAGAGTTCCAGGTTGGTCAGCAATTCCAGGATAAAGATGAGGCCCTTTTAAGTGTGAAGACTTACAGCATCCGGCGAGGGGTACAGTACAAGGTGGTGGAGTCCGATCACCGCCGGTATGTGGGCAAGTGTTCCGAGTTTGGGAATGGGTGCACATGGTTGATTCGACTGAGTCTCCGGAAGCGCAAGGGCATTTGGGAGGTCAAACGGTACAATGGACCTCACACTTGCCTGGCCACATCCATCTCGAGTGACCACAGGAGTTTGGATTATCATGTGATTTCGGCGTTCATTATGCCAATGGTTAGGGCTGATGCATCCGTGAGCATAAAGGTGCTCCTGAACGCCACGGCAGCGCACTTTGGTTTTAGGTCGACTTACCGGAGGGTTTGGATGGCGAAGCAGAAATCTATTGCCCTCATCTACGGTGACTGGGATGAGTCCTACAACGACCTGCCTAGGTGGGTGTTGGGTGTCCAGCTGACGATGCCTGGTAGTGTTGCGGTCCTTAAGACGAGCCCGGTTCGAGTTGGAGGACAGGTGGACGAGTCTCAAGCGTACTTCCACAGACTTTTCTGGACTTTCCTGCCGTGCATCGAGGCATTCCGTCATTGCAAGCCGCTAGTCAGCATTGACGGCACACATCTGTATGGGAAGTATGGGGGAACGTTGCTCATCGCGATTGCACAGGACGGGAACTCCAACATTCTACCTGTCGCATTCGCACTAGTAGAGGGTGAGAATGCGGAGTCCTGGACATTCTTTCTCTCGCACCTTCGACAGCACGTGACCCCGCAGCTTGGTCTGCTGGTTATATCGGACAGGCACAACGGCATCAAGGCTACGCTTGAGGCCCCTGACGGCGGTTGGTTACCGCCATCTGCGTACCGTGCATTCTGCATACCACACGTAGCGGCTGTTGACGACATGTCTGTTCGCCACTCGGCACATGCACCGGTACAACCAAGCTAGTGCGGCAGAACCCCAGCTGTAGGTACCCAGCTCCTCCAGCCTCGCTACGTACGGAAGCCATCTGATGTAAATCCGGTTCCCTGACTTGTCCGCAAACAGCTGCGTGCCCAACAACATCATGATGTACGCACGGGCATATCGGCGCACAGTGTCATCATCTGCATCCTCAGGGCACTCACCGAAAGTCTCCTGAAACCAGCTACAGTTCACTGCGTACTTTTGAACCTGACTGGGAGGAGGTATAACTCCGAGCAACTCCTGGAACCAGACCCAGGCTGGACGGCCACCCTCGATGTATATATGGAACTCTGACAAGCACCCGCTCACGTAACGGCCGTCCACTGGCAAACCCAGCTGGTATGCCACGTCCTGGAGTGTGATCGTGCACTCTCCGAACGGCATATGGAACGTGTGCGTCTCGGGACGCCATTGCTCCACGAATGCACTGACAAGGGCCTCGTCTAGCCGGAACCATCGGTCGTTCAGCCTTGCAAGATGGTATAGACCTGCCATCTGCAAGTACGGAACGTATCTGTCATCAAGTCGCATGCCCTGCTGCCGCCGCATGCTCCTAATGTATCGCTGGGGCTGTGCACAAAATGAACCGCATAGTTAGAACCAGCATAAAAACCAACCGTAAGCAGCACGATAAATCATCAACAAACCATTCTGCTAAATAAAACCACATACCCTAAACCACTAACATAAACCACTTGCATAAACCACTCGCAAAAACCGCTAACATAAACCACCAACATAAACCACCAACATAAACCACCAACAGAAACCACTAACTTAAACGACTAACATAAACCACTAACATAAACCACTACCCTAAACCACAAATCTAAACCACTAGCATAAACCACTAACTTAAACCGCTAACTTAAACCACTAACATAAACCACCTACATAAACCACCAACATAAACCACTAACATAAACCACCAACAGAAACCACTAACTTAAACCACTAACATAAACCACTAACCTAAACCACTAGCATAAACCACTAACTTAAACCGCTAACTTAAACTACTAACATAAACCACCTACATAAACCACCTACATAAACCACTATCTAACCCACATGCAAAACCACTAAGGCACAAATACCGCTAGAATCAAAAATAGTTCCGTACTAACCTCCTCGTTGATGACCCCGGCTATATGAGCGACTCCGTCCAAGCGATATAACCGTGCCGGATCGTCCCCCATGAGCAGAGTATTCCGTTCAGGTCTTCCTCGGAGAGAATCTGGGTCGTTTTCTCTGAGATTTTGTGGGGTAGGGGGAGGAATAATTGTTCGAATGAGGGTGATTCGAACTCCATATATAGCCGAATCACCCCTAATTCGAACCACCTTGGTTCGAATTATGAAGGAGCACGCCAAGGGTAATTCGAACCAGGTTGGTTCGAATTACATGGGTTGGTTTCGAATGAATAATTCGAGCTAGACCAGTTCGAATTACATGCATCATGAGTTCGAACCACCTTGGTTCGAATTACGTTCAAACTTTCTCTCCCCTAATTCGAACCACCCTGGTTCGATTTACTAAGGTTTGTAGTTCGAACCACCTTGGTTCGAATTACATAAAGATAATGTTTGGCTTATTGCTGAAACGATTTTCGGTTTGGCGTATTTACGTTACACACTTCTTGCCTTGGCTTATTATGGATGATCATCACGAGGTTATTAGACCATCTTAAGAAACTTTACATTAGTTTTTGCATTATAAATAGTAAATAAGAATTAAATTATTTCTTTTGTTATTAAAAAAATTAATTTTAATTTTTATTATAATCTTACTTAATAAATTAATTAAAATAATTAAAATTATATTAATTATTATTTTTTTATAATAATATTATTTAAATTTATAAATTTAAAAATAATTTATTATTAAAAAATATTAATATTAAAAAATTTATAATATAATTAACATTTTTAAATTTGTAACAACTAATTTTATAATATGGTTAGCATTTTAAATTTTATAAATAAGAATAAATAATCTAACCAAAAAATATTTTAAAATGTGTAAAAATTAAATTTTTTTTACGTAAAACAATTTTAATTAATTATAATTTAAATAATTAATTATTTAATATAATTATTTATTTAATTATAATTTAATATAATTATTTATTTTAAAAATAACTTGTCACAGTTATCTTTAGATATCAAAAGTCTCTAAAAAAGAACTCTTTTCTCTCATATTATATGAAGGGACTCACCTTTTCTCCTCTTTTAAGGGATGAAACTGTGTCTTATTAAAAAAAAGTGGGGTTGAAAATTCACCTATTTGGAGTTGCTCTTATAGAAGTAGTACCAGCAACACATCTGCTCTTGTTGCTTGGTGTTAAACTGAATTTCATTCCTTTTTGTGTTTTGGAATGGATATGTCAGATATTTTGTTAATGCCACGTTTTTACTTTTTAGGTAATTTACTTATTTAAATTATTTACGTTCTAAAATTACTTGAATGTCTTAAAACAATTTTTTACTATTTTGTCTTCTCAATTTATATTACCGAGTTTTTATATAAGTTTTAGATTTAGGGATAAATCATAGATAAATGCAATAATTTATGTAATTTGAAGATGAGCATAAATGTTTGTTTGAGCACTATTATTTTTATAAAAAAAAAATTCAATAAAAATAAATTTTTTTATTTTTTAGCATATTTGGCAAATTTTTAGTAATAAAAATAAAAATACTAGAAAAATAAAAAATATATTTTTTGAAAAGTTATAATTTACATTTTTTTTAAAGATTTTTTTTAAAAAAAGATATTTTCATATAATAAATAAACAAAAAAGTACTTTTATATTGTTATATCCAAATATAATTGATAGATAAAAAGATCATTTTATATGAGATATCCAAATATAAAATTACTTTTACTTTTTCATAAGATTTTTTTTAAAAAAATAACTCAAAAAAAGATCTTTTCTTAAAAGTTCATCCGAATAAGCCCTAAATCATGAGGTACATTTGCGTTTTATCGGTTTGAACATAGAGAACTTAATGCATAATTAAATACAACAATTTATAATAAAGAAAACATCAACTGAAAAACCATGGTTAATACCACGATTTACCATGGGACTGCTAGCATTAATGGTCCGTTTTTGTAGGTTTTAATTTTGAACCGTAAACCAGTTGCAATCCTATTATTTATTGTATAAGTTTAATTTTTATTTTTTAATATAATCTACTTTTATATAATAGTATCTATTCATACCCTGACTCAAATGCAATCAAGCCCATAAGAATAAAAGCCCCTTAAATATGGAAAGAGGTTGGACACAAAAAGGGGGATCAGTTCTACTTATTTAAATAAGTATTTACCTTTCTAAATCTCTTATACTATATCTATCTCTCTTAAAAGATAGACTCCAGACTCCCAAGATAAAAGAGAACGGCTATCCAGCTATAAAGGTGGAACTACTAAAAAAGGTGGTTATTTTTCTACTATAAATACATTGACACCCCTCAAGTATGCTAATATTCTAATCTACTAAAAACTTGATCAAAGCCCTTCCTAACTTAAGCATCGGAGTCTGTTGCAAGTACCATCCCCACCTCCTCACGAGGAACTCAGACGATGGCGCTTCTGCACCAAAATAAGTCGATTGCTGCCTCAGAAGGACTCTGGATCTCACGTTTAGACCCAAATCACCATTTTAGGTAACCCTCAGAACATTGGCGTCGTTGCTTGGGACCTTGAGCTCAATCCTTGATAATAGCGGACAATCAATACGAAAACAGTCACACGGCGTCTGAGTTAGAGCCAAAGCCCCACCAGGATGACTTCATGCTAGCACTACCTCCACCTTGAGAGAGAACACATGCCCCTCATAGGGAAGGAACATTGAGAAATCCTCAGCCGCGGCGGATTCAATCAGAGGTCTATCCCGCTCGAAGATGAAGAACCTCCCAATCCAACGAAAATACTAGGGTTAGTTCACGGCCACCGCAGACGATTAGAGCAACTCGAATTGGAAGCTGAACGACAATGGGAAGCAGAATCAAAACTGTGAAGGGAGGTGTGATGATGAACAGAGCTGGAGGAGAAGCTCTTAAGGTTGGTGTCTGATCTTTGAAGACAGAGAAATCGAGCAGATAGGGAGGAAAGCCCCCTTAGGAGGAGATGATCCATTTGTTGAAGAGATCATGCGAGATAGAATTCCCATAAATTTTAAAATTTTCGACATAGATCTCTATGAAAAAACAACCGATTCGATACACCATCTTAACAGCTTCAAAAGTCAGATGTACCTAACCGATATTTCTAATGCTACTTGTTGCAAAGCTTTCCCGATAGCTCTGACTAAAATTTGTTTATATTCCATCCAAAATGCACCATTGTATAAAATTTGATTGTATTGAAAAATAAAAATTAAACATATGCAATAAATAGTAGGATTGCAATTGGTTTCACGTTCATGATTAAAACCTGTCTAAAAACCAACTATTTACTCTAACAACGCCTATGATAAATCGTGCCTTTAACCATGGTTTTATTTGCTGGTTTTCCTTATTATAAAATTTTGTATTCAATTGTATATTAAGTTCTCTTTTTCAAACTCATAAAATTCAAATAAATCCTACAATTTCTGTTTATTTTTGGATTACATAAATCAATACCGAAACCTAAAATTTATATAAAGGTCACGATTTATATATGAAAATTGAAATGACAGTGTCCTGGTTTCAAAAGGCATAAATTCACAACGGATACCTTAAAAAGGTATAAGATAAGGGAAAGGGGAGCCAAGAGACCAGGTATATTTTTTTTCATTACAACTATCCTAAGAGCACTACTGACTTTAGCATCGGAGTGCTTTGCATATTGCTCCACGGTTTGGTGTTGATACGTCCAACTCATATCCAGCTACAGTTATAAACATTTGCACCGTGCCACCATCTATGGGATCCTTGAACGTTTCACACCATGATTGATCACAAGATACAATCAACTATACTACCAAACACTCCTAAAAAGGAAATACTCCACAAAAATGGACATGAAACTAACCCCAATTTCACGGACAAACATCAAGTTCCACCGGGTTTTGAACATCATTAGGATCATAATGCAGGAACTCAACATTTCGTCGGCTTAGGACCAGCAGACTACATCCATACGATGCAGGAAATGCGTCACAAGATGCAAGAGATTGCAAGAAATGCAACACAAGATGCAAAAATAGAATGTAAGCTTGAAGAACGCTCATAATCTCAACAATTCCATTCCCATAGTTGTTTAACTAGAGGGCAACAGGATACTCGAGAGCGAGTAACCCCTGAGATCCTAATTCCTTGGCAATCCAATCTCTCTAATCACAATCAATCTTGCCAATTTCTTGATCTAATTGTCATGAGAAGATGTTAAGTACATATCTCTCATCCATAAGCCACACTAACTCTCAGAATCTCAATTCCTTCTGAATGGTGTTGATCAAGAGTGTAGTGAAGGATAGAGCCCCAGTTCTAATACTCATGATTCCCCTTCTGAGGCTCACACAAGCATTCACAGATTCAAACCCCCTTCCGGAGTGAATGAAACATCAATCAAAACAGAAGATATCCAATAGCTACCCAAACAGATTGAGAAGAAGAAGAAGTTCACTCAATCATGTGAATTATAATAGAGCTCCTCCCCTAATGAAGTGGGGTTAATGGATCATCGCTCTAAGAACAAGTGCAGAAAATTTAAATTGCATAAAAGTAAATTAAGCTCAACATGAACGGGAATATAAAATTGACAGAAAGTAAATTGGCAGAAAGGTAGAAGTGCAAGAAATAGAAATTGCATAAAGGAAACTAAATTCAATACAAGTTGAAATGTAGAATTTGCAGAAAATCAAAGTGTATCTCAACTATGCTAAGCTCTCTGGAGTCTCTAATCCTCCAAGAGAGCTCTCTACTAAAGCCTTCTACCCTACTCTTACTCTTACTGCAGCGTTCCACTACAACTACTCAGCCCCCTAATGAATTGAAACTGATGCCTTTATATAGGTTTCCCTAAATTACAAATTGAAATGAAATTTAAAACAAATTACAATCAAATGAAAATTAAATCTAGATGATCCTTATGGCCTTGATTGAGTGATATGAATGGGCTTGCTTGCTTGAAGTTCAAATAAGCTTGGAATGAAGCTTAATTGAATCAGAATTTGATTCCAGGAGAGCGTAGCGTTCTTTTGGCGAGTGGAGCATTTTTGCACCCACGCGTACGCGTGCTATACGCTTGCCCGTCCCTGGTGTTTTGGTCCATCGACGCGTACGCGTCCCTTGTAGCGCTTGCTTTGAGAGCGTAGCGTTCGCGAAACGAGCGCTCCTTCCACGCGTACGCGTGGATTGTAAAAATGTCATATCCATGCTACACTTCATTCACGCGAATGTGTGCTTCTTAAAAAATGTTACACCAACGCGTATGCGTCGCTGGCGAATTTTCCAGCCTCAATATCGCAGGCGCTCTTGAACGAAGAGTGTATCGCTCGCGCCAAAGAACGCTCTTCTCTTGTTTTAATCATGGGTCACGCTTTTAAAAGCGTAGCCTAAGGTTCCAAAGCGTGCTTAAACTTCAAAGTGTGCCCCAAAATTCCTCTTTTCTTCTTTTGAGGTTAATTGAGCTTAATTTGTGCTTTTTTTGCTTCTTTTTCTACTTATTTCCTACAAAGTTTATCAAATCAAAAGATCAAAGAAATATACTATATAAGCACTAAAATACTCAATAATTAAGCATTAATCATCAATTTCTTGTATTAAAAAGCATAGGAAAACACAACATGATGCGCAGTCATCACATGCCACCTCGATGGCATAATAATAATAAAGAATGGGAAACCAGAAATCCTAGGAATGCTAAGCCCCGTGAGACCCAAGATGCCATGACTCAGGTAATAGTGAATGTAGCGGTAGGTAAGAATGGATTTGCAAAGTCTAGAAATGCGATAAAGAAATATGTTAAGCTTGCAAGTTCCGAAGTATTGAGAGTGCAAATTTTCTGAGTGTTCAATTTACCCCGGAAGATTTCCAACACGCCACGTCAGAAGATGATGAACCTCTGGTAATCATGAATAGGTTGGAAAATGGAATTATCAAAAGGATTTTGGTTGACACGGGAGCATATTCAAATTTGCTTTTCTGAAATGCTTTTGACACACTGGGTCTAACCGATTAGCACCTGAAGCCAAATCTTCCCAGGGTGGTGGGTCTGGGAGACCATTTCATTAAGCCAGATGGAACAATAGACCTTCTCTTTACCTTAGGAGAGGGAACTGACGTTTGGGTGGTGCAAGCTGAATTTGTTGTTTTGAAAGATTCTACAACCTACAATGTGATCCTTAGGAGAATAATGACCAATGACTTTATGCATTTATCTCAACAAAATTTTTAGTTATGATGTATTTGACCTCCGAAGGTCGTGTGGCTACAATCCATGGAGATCACATAGCAGCTGTCAATTGTAATAAAGCAAGTTTAACTTTGCGGGGTAAGGCCAAAAACTCTATGGGAGTACTTTTGATAGATTTGGACTCCTGAATTCGAGAGAAACCTAGGCCAGAACCCAATGGAAACTTGGAGAAATTCCAAATTGGAGAAACTGTAGAGAAGTATACCATAAGGACTACCTTACCCTTTGAAGTTAGAACTTTAGGATCTCCTAAAACATAATGTAGATTTGTTTGCATGGAAACCCTCTGATATGCTGGGAATCGATCTTGAATTTATGTCCCATCAACTTGTGATTGATCCTACGTATAAGTCAATTTCACAAAGACGTAAGAAGATGTCTTAAGACTATGCCAGCGAGGTTAAAAAGCAAGTTCAGGGGCTATTGGATACAGGATTTATTTGGGAACTCACTTATTCAACATGGTTATCTAACATGGTGATGGTTAAAAAGGCTAATGAAAAATGAATGTGTTTAGATTATATCAATTTAAATAAGGCCTGCCCAAAAGATAGTCTTTTTCTTTACCAAATATATATAATTTGATTGATTCTGCATCGGGTTATTGGGTTCTAAGTTTCTTGTATGCATATAGTGGGTACAATCAAATACCAATGCATAAGCCAGATGAGGATAAAATGGCTTTTGTTATATCGGAAGGAAATTATTATTATATTGTAATGCCTTTTAGTTTTAAAATGCAGGGGCTACCTATCAGAGATTAATGGCTAAGATATTCAAAAATCAAATCGGGAAGAATATGAAAGTCTACATCGACGACGTGTTGATCAAGACCAAGTCAAATACGATTTGATTACTGATCTACAAGATACCTTTGTGAGTCTCTGACAACATAGAATGAGGTTGAATCCTGTTAAGTGCGCATTTGGGTTACATAGTCACTCTAAGAGGTATTGAAGCTAACCCTAAGAAATGTTGAGCTATTCTCGATATGGCAAGTCTTCAAAACTTCAAAGAGGTTTAGAGGCTAACAGGTTCTCTAACGGCTTTGTCTAGGTCTCTAGGCGCTTCTACTGAAAAAGCAAAACCTTTTTTCAACTCAATAAAGAAAGGAGTGGCTTTCATGTGTGGTATGTGAAATTGTGATTTACACTTTTCACAACTCCGCATAGTTGACCAGCAAGTGCACTGGGTCGTCCAAGTAATACCTTACGTGAGTAAGGGTCAATCCCACGGAGATTGTCGGCTTGAAGCAAGCTATGGTCATCTTGTAAATCTCAGTCAGGTGGATTCAAATGGTTATGAGGTTTGATAGTAAAAAGAATAATAAAACGTAAAATAAAATAAAGTTACTTATGTAGTTCCTTGGTGAAAATTTCAGATAAGCGTTTGGAGATGCTTTGTTGCTTTTGAACCTCTGCTTTCCTACTGTCCTCATCCAATCATGCGTACTCCCTTCCATGGCAAGTTGTAAGTTGGTGGATCACCATTGTCAATGGCTAACATCCGTCCTCTCAGTGAAAATGGTCCGGCTACGGTTCTCACTACAAGACTAATCATCTGTCGGTTCTCGCTTGTGTCGGAATAAGATCCATTGATCCTTTTGCACACTGTCTGCGCCCAACAGTCGCGAGTTTGAAGCTCGTCACAGTCATCCTCTCCTAGATCCTACTCAGAATACCACAGACAAGGTTTAGACTTTCCGGATCTCAGGAATGCTATCAATTGTTTCTAGCCTATACCACGAATATTCTAATTTCACTTATTTGAATGCTCTGTTGTCAGGAGATGCTAGTCAAACGCATGGATCAGAGACCCAAGAGAATATACTCCAGCTGGCATCCAATGACTACGTTGAACATCATGTAGACCGCTTTGTGGTTGTCAGGCACGCGGATCTTGGCTAAGCGAGTACTGAAGATAGAGGGTGATTGTCACGGGTTAGTCCTTCAGTATGACTTAACTGAATTAAGTACAAGAGTATATCTTGGAGAAGAAGTAGGCGTAAATTGAATGAAAAACCATAGTACTTGCATTAATTCATGAGGAACAGCAGAACTCCTCACCTTAATCTATAAGGTGTAGAAACTCCACCATTGAAAATACATAAGAACACAATGGTCTAGGCATGGCCGAATGGCCAGCCTCCAAAAAAGGGTTCGAAGAGCTCCCAAAAGGTCAAAGACCTCGAATACAATAGTAAAAAGTGCTATTTATACTAAACTAGTAAACTAGGTTTATAGAAAATGAGTAGATAGTGCAGAAATCCACTTTCGGGGCCCACTTGGTGTGTGTTTGGGATGAGCCTTGAAGCTTTCACGTGCATAGGCCATCCTTGGAGTTTAACTCCAGCTTTGGTGCCAGTTCCGGCGTTTTACGCCAGAAAAGGGTCTCTAATGGGTGTTTGGATGCCAGTTTGGGCCATCATATCTCGGGCAAAGTATGGACTATTATACATTGCTGGAAAGCCCAAGATGTCTACTTTCCAACGCAATTGAGAGCAGGCCAATTAGGAGTGCAAGAGGGTCAGAATCCAACAGCATCTGCAGTCCTTTCTCAGCCTCTGAGTCAGATTTTTGCTCAGGTCCCTCAATTTCAGCCAGAAAATACTTGAAATCACAGAGAAACACACAAACTCATAGTAAAGTCCAAAAGTGTGATTTTTTCATAAAAACTAATAAAACTATACTAAAAAGTAACTAAAATATACTAAAAACTACCTAAAAACAATGCCAAAAAACGTATTATCCGCTCATTACAACACCAAACTTAAATTGTTGCTTGTCCCCAAGCAACTAAAAACAAAATAGGATAAAAAGAAGAGAATATACAATAAATCTCAAAATATCAATGAAGCTTAGTTCTAATTAGATGAGCGGGACTCGTAGCTTTTTGCTTCTGAACAGTTTTGGCATCTCACTTTATCCTTTGAAGTTCAGAATGATTGGCATCTATAGGAACTCAGAATTCAGATAGTGTTATTGATTCTCCTAGTTTAGTATGTTGATTCTTGAACACAGCTACTTTATGAGTCTTGGCCGTGACCCTAAGCATTTTGTTTTCTAGTATTACCACCGGATACATAAATGCCACAGACACATAACTGGGTGAACCTTTTCAGATTGTGACTCAGCTTTGCTAGAGTCCCCAGTTAGAGGTGTCCAGAGTAACACACTCTTTTTGCTTTGGATCATGACTCTAACCACTTAGTCTCAAGCTTTTCACTTGGACCTTCATGACACAAGCACATAGGTAGGGACAACTTGATTTAGCCGCTTAGGCCAGGATTTTATTCCTTTGGGCCCTCCTATCCATTAATGCTCAAAACCTTGGATCCTTTTTACCCTTGCCTTTTAGTTTAAAGGGTTACTAGCTTTTTGCTCTTGCCTTTTGGTTTAAAGAGCTATTGGCTTTTTTTGCTTTCTTTTTCTTTTTCATTCTTTTTTTCGCCTATTTTTGTATTTTTCACTACTTTTTCTTGCTTCAAGAATCAATTTTATTATTTTTTAGATTATCAATAACATTTCTCCTTTTTCGTTATTCTTTCAAGAGCCAACAATTTTAACATTCATAAACTTCGCTATAAAAAATATGCACTGTTCAAGCATTCATTCAGAAAACAAAAAGTATTGCCACCACATCAAAATAATTAAACTAATTTCAAGATAGAATTCGAAATTCATGTACTTCTTGTTCTTTTGCAATTAGAAACATTTTTCATTTAAGAAAGGTGAAGGATTTATGGGACATTCATAACTTCAAGGCATAGACACTAGACACTAATGATCATGTATAAAGACACAAACATAGACAAAACATAAAGCATAAAAAAACAAAAAACAGAAAAACAAATAATAAGGAAATTAAAGAACGGGTCTACCTTAGTGATGGCGGCTAGTTCTTCTTCTTGAAGATCCTATGGAGTGCTTGAGCTCCTCAATATCTCTTCTTTGCCTTTGTTGTTTGATGCACGAAATTGTGATCTCTTCTTTTCACAACTCAAATAATCCCCGGTGATGAATTCAAAAACTTGGTGTTCAATACCATGGCATAAACACAACTACGCACAACTAACCAGCAAGTGTACTAGGTCGTCCAAGTAATAAACCTTACGCGAGTAAGGGTCGATCCCACAGAGATTGTTGGTATGAAGCAAGCTATGGTCACCTTGTAAATCTTAGTCAGGCAAACTCAAATGGTTATGAATGATGAATAAAACATAAAGATAAAGATAGAGATACTTATGTAATTCATTGGTGGGAATTTCAGATAAGCGTATGAAGATGCTTTGTCCCTTCCGTCTCTCTACTTTCCTACTGTCTTCATCCAATCCTTCTTACTCCTTTCCATGGCAAGCTGTATGTAGGGTTTCACTGTTGTCAGTGGCTACCTCCCATCCTCTCAGTGAAAATGTTCAACGCACCCTGTCACGGCACGGCTATTCAGCTGTCGGTTCTCGATCATGTCGGAATAGAATCCAGTGATTCTTTTGCGTCTGTCACTAACGCCCCACAATCGCGAGTTTGAAGCTCGTCACAGTCATTCAATTATTGAATCCTACTCAGAATACCACAGACAAGGTTTAGACCTTCCGGATTCTCTTGAATGCCGCCATCAATTCTAGCTTATACCACGAAGATTCCGATTAAGGGATCCAAGAGATATCCACTCAATCTAAGGTAGAACGGAGGTGGTTGTCAGGCACACGTTCATAGGTGAGAATGATGATGAGTGTCACGGATCATCACATTCATCAAGTTGAAGAACAAGTGATATCTTAGAACAAGAATAAGCCGAATTGAATAGAAGAACAATAGTAATTGCATTAATACTCGAGGTACAGCAGAGCTCCACACCTTAATCTATGGTGTGTAGAAACTCCACCGTTGAAAATACATAAGAACAAGGTCTAGGCATGGCCGTGAGGCCAGCCTCTCAATGATCTAAGATCTAAAGTGATCAAAAGATTCCAATACAATAGTAAAAGGTCCTACTTATAGAGAATTAGTAGCCTAGGGTTTACAGAGATGAGTAAATGACATAAAAATCCACTTCCGGGCCCACTTGGTGTGTGCTTGGGCTGAGCATTGAAGCATTTTCGTGTAGAGACTTCTCTTGGAGTTAAACGCCAGCTTTTGTGCCAGTTTGGGCGTTTAACTCCCATTCTTGTGCCAGTTCCGGCGTTTAACACTGGGAATTCTGATGGTGACTTTGAACGCCGGTTTGGGCCATCAAATCTTGAGCAAAGTATGGATTATTATACATTGCTGGAAGGCTCAGGATGTCTACTTTCCAACGCCGTTGAGAGCGCGCCAATTGGGCTTCTGTAGCTCCAGAAAATCCACTTCGAGTGCAGGGAGGTCAGAATCCAACAGCATCTGCAGTCCTTTTTAGTCTCTGAATCAGATTTTTGCTCAAGTCCCTCAATTTCAGCCAGAAAATACCTGAAATCACAGAAAAACACACAAACTCATAGTAAAGTCCAGAAAAGTGAATTTTAACTAAAAACTAATAAAAATATACTAAAAACTAACTAGAAGATACTAAAAACATACTAAAAACAATGCCAAAAAGCGTACAAATTATCCGCTCATCACAACACCAAACTTAAATTGTTGCTTGTCCCCAAGCAACTGAAAATCAAATAAGATAAAAAGAAGAGAATATACAATGAATTCCAAAAACATCTATGAAGATCAGTATTAATTAGATGAGCGGGGCTTTTAGCTTTTTGCCTCTGAACAGTTTTGGCATCTCACTCTATCCTTTGAAATTCAGAATGATTGGCTTCTTTAGGAACTCAGAATCCAGATAGTGTCATTGATTCTCCTAGTTAAGTATGATGATTCTTGAACATAGCTACTTATTGAGTCTTGGCCGTGGCCCAAAGCACTCTGTCTTCCAATATTACCACCGGATACATACATGCCACAGACACATAATTGGGTGAACCTTTTCAGATTGTGACTCAGCTTTGCTAGAGTCCCCAATTAGAGGTGTCCAGGGTTCTTAAGCACACTCTTTTTGCCTTGGATCACAACTTTATTTCTTTCTTTTTTTTTCGTTTTCTTTTCTCCCTTTTTTCGTTTTTCTCCTTCTCTTTTTTTTTTTGAATTCACTGCTTTTTCTTGCTTCAAGAATCATTTTTATGATTTTTCAGATCCTCAGTAACATGTCTCCTTTTTCATCATTCTTTCAAGAGCCAACATTCATGAATAACAAATTCAAAAGGCATATGCACTGTTTAAGCATACATTTAGAGAACAAAAGTATTGCCAACACATCAAAATAATTAATCTGTTATAAAATTCAAAATTCGTGCAATTCTTCTCTTTTTCAATTAAAGAACATTTTTCATTCAAGAAAGGTGATGGATTCATAGGACATTCATAACTTTAAGGCATAGACACTAAGACACTAATGATCACAAGACACAAACATAGATAAACATAAGCATGATTTTTCGAAAAACAGAAAATAAAGAACAAGGAAATTAAAGAACGGGTCCACCTTAGTGATGGCGGCTTGTTCTTCCTCTTGAAGATCCTATGGAGTGCTTGAGCTCCTCAATGTCTCTTCCTTGCCTTTGTTGCTCCTCTCTCATGATTCTTTGGTCTTCTCTAATTTCATGGAGGAGGATGGAGTGTTCTTGGTGCTCCACCCTTAGTTGTCCCATGTTGGAACTCAATTCTCCTAGGGAGGTGTTCAGTTGCTCCCAATAGTTTTGTGGAGGAAAGTGCATCCCTTGAGGCATCTCAGGAATTTGATGATGAGAGGGGTCTCTTGTTTGCTCCATCCTCTTCTTAGTGATGGGTTTGTCCTCATCAATGGGGATGTCTCCCTCTATGTCAACTCCAACTGAATAACAGAGGTGACAAATGAGATGAGGAAAGGCTAACCTTGCCAAGGTAGAGGACTTGTCCGCCACCTTATAAAGTTCTTGGGATATAACCTCATGAACTTCTATTTCTTCTCCAATCATGATGCTATGAATCATGATAGCCCGGTCTATAGTAACTTCGGACCGGTTGCTAGTCGGAATGATTGAGCGTTGGATAAACTCCAACCATCCTCTAGCTACGGGCTTGAGGTCATGCCTCCTCAGTTGAACCGGCTTCCCTCTTGAATCACTCTTCCATTGGGCGCCCTCTTCACAAATGACTGTGAGGACTTGGTCCAACCTTTGATCAAAGTTGACCCTTCTAGTGTAAGGATGTTCATCTCCTTGCATCATGGGCAAGTTGAATGCCAACCTTACATTTTCCGGACTAAAATCCAAGTATTTCCCCTGAACCATTGTAAGCCAATTCTTTGGGTCCGGGTTCACACTTTGATCATGGTTCTTGGTGATCCATGCATTGGCATAGAACTCTTGAACCATTAAGATTCCGACTTGTTGAATGGGGTTGGTAAGAACTTCCCAACCTCTTCTTCAGATCTCATGTCGGATCTCCGGATATTCACTCTTTTTGAGTTTGAAAGGGACCTCGCGGATCACCTTCTTCAAGGCCACAACTTCATAGAAGTGGTCTTGATGCACCCTTGAGATGAATCTCTCCATCTCCCATGACTCGGAGGTGGAAGCTTTTGCCTTCCCTTTCCTCTTTCTAGAGGTTTCTCTGGCCTTGGATGCCATAAATGGTTATGAAAAAGCAAAAAGTAATGCTTTTACCACACCAAACTTAAAAGGTTTGCTCGTCCTCGAGCAAAAGAAGAAAGAAGAGAGTAGAAGAAGAAGAAATGAAGGAGATGGAGATGGCTTTGTGGTTCGGCCAAAGGGGGAGAAGTAGTGTTTAGGTTGTGTGAAAATGAAGGAGTGAAGATGGGTTTATATAGGAGTGGAGAGAGGGGTAGGGTTCGGCTATGGGAGGGTGGGTTTGGGTGGGAAAGTGGTTTAAATTTGAATGGTGAGGTAGGTGGGGTTTTATGAAGAATGGATGTGAGTGGTGAAGAGAAAGATGGGATTTGATAGGTGAAGGGTTTTTGGGGAAGAGGTGTTGAGGTGATTGGTGATTGGAGTTAAACGCCAGCTTTTGTGCCAGTTTGGGCGTTTAACTCCCATTCTTGTGCCAGTTCCGGCGTTTAACGCTGGGAATTCTGATGGTGACTTTGAACACCGGTTTGGGCCATCAAATCTCGGGCAAAATATAGACTATTATACATTGCTGGAAAGCCCAGAATGTCTACTTTCCAACGCCGTTAAGAACGCGCCAATTGAGCTTCTGTAGCTCCAGAAAACCCACTTCGAGTGAAGGGAGGTCAGAATCCAACAGCATCTGCAGTCCTTTTTAGTCTCTGAATCAGATTTTTGCTCAAGTCCCTCAATTTCAGCCAGAAAATACCTGAAATCACAGAAAAATACACAAACTCATAATAAAGTCCAGAAAAGTGAATTTTAACTAAAAACTAATAAAAATATACTAAAAGCTAACTAGAACATACTAAAAACATACTAAAAACAATGCCAAAAAGCGTACAAATTATCCGCTCATCATTGTTCCTCCCTCATGGCTCTTTGGTCCTTTCTGATTTCATGCAGGATAATGGAGTGCTCTTGGTGCTCCATCCTTAGTTCTCTTGGTGCTCTATGTTGGAACTCAAATCTCCTAAAGAGGTGTTGAGTTGCTCCCAACAGTTGTGTGGAGGAAAATGCATCCCTTGAGGCATCTCAGAGATTTCTTAATGAGGGACTCTATGGTCTTGTTGAGGTCCATGAGTGGACTCTCTTGTTTGCTCTATATTCTTTTTAGTGATGGGCTTTTGAGATGAATCTCTCCATCTCCCACGACTCAGAGTTGGAAGCAACTGCCTTCCTTTTCTTCTTCCTAGAGGTTTCTCCGGCCTTAGGTGCCATTAATGGTTATGGAAAAATAAAAAGCAGAGCTTTTTTCCACACCAAACTTAAAAGATTTGCTCGTCCTCGAGAAAAAGAGGAAAGAAAGGAGGAGAAGAAGAAGAAATAGAGGAGATAGATGTGTGTGGGAATTCGTCCAAGTGGGTTAAGTGTTGGAGATGTGTGAAATGGAAGGTGGTAAGGAGGGTTATTTATAGGGTAAGGGAGAGAGGGTAACCGTGTGGAGAATGGGTGGGTTTGGGAGGGAAATGATTTGAATTTGAATGGTGAGGTAGGTGGGTGTTGGGGAACAGTGTTATGGAAAAGTGTGAAGAAAAGGGAGAGTAAGGTGGGGTAGGTGGGGATCCTGTGGAGTCCACAGATCCTGAGGTGTCAAGGAATTCTTATCCCTACACCTTCCTGGCGTTTAAACGCCCACTGTGTGCCAAATCTGGTGTTAAACGCCAGTTCTGCTACCATTCCTGGCGTTAAACACCAGGCTGGTGCCCCTTTTTGGCATTTAATACCAGCCAGACACTAGACAGCCCTTTCTGGTGTTAAACGCCTGTCTGACTGCCAGTTCTAGATTTTAACGCCCAGAATGCTGCCAGACTGGGCGTTAAACACCCATTCTGCTATCCTTACTGGCATCTAAACCTTAGTAAGCATGTCCTCCAAGGTGTGCTATTTTTGATGCTGTTTTTCATTCTGCTTCAATTTTGTAGTTGTTTTTATGACTTCACATGATCATCAACCTATAGAAAATATAGACTAACACTAGAAAATAAAAATGAGAAAGTGATTAATATAGATAAATAAAATTGGGTTGCCTCCCAATAAGCGCTTCTTTAATGTCAATAGCTTGACAAGAAGCTCTTACAGAGCTTCACAGATGCTCAGAACATGGTTGTAGCCTCCCAACACCAAACTTAGAAGTTGAGTGTGGGGGCTCTATCTGACTCTGTATTGAGAGAAGCTTTTCATGCTTCTTCTCCATGTTTACAGAAGAAGATCCTTGAGTCTTGAACACAAGGTAGTCCTCATTCAATTGAAGGAATAACTCTCCTCTATCCACATCAATCACAGCCCTTGCTGTGGCTAGGAAGGGTCTTCCAAGGATAATGGATTCATCCTCATCCTTCCCAGTGTCTAGGATTATGAAGTCAGTAGGGATGTAAAGGCCTTCAACCTTCACTAAGACATCCTCTACAAGTCCATAAGCCTGTTTTATTGATTTGTCTGCCATCTCTAATGAGATTCTTGCAGCTTGTACCTCAAAGATCCCTAGTTTCTCCATTATAGAGAGTGTCATTAGGTTGATACCTGACCCCAGGTCACACAGAGCCTTTTCAAAGTTCATGGTGCCTATAGTGCAAGGTATTAAGAACTTTCCGGGATCCGGTTTCTTTTGAGGCAATGTTTGCTGAATCCATGTATTCAATTCATTGATGAGCAATGGAGGTTCATCCTCCCAAGTCTCATTACCAAATAACTTGGTATTCAACTTCATGATTGCTCCTAGATACTGAGCAACTTGCTCTTCAACAGTGTCTTCGTCCTCTTCAGAGGAAGAATACTTATCAGAGCTCATGAATGACAATAGTAAGTTCAATAGAATCTCTATGGTCTCTGTATGAGCCTCAGATTCTTTTGGTTCCTTAATAGGGAACTTATTATTGGTCAGTAGACGTCCCTTGAGGTCTTCCTCACTGGGAATCACTGCCTTTTCACTCTCTCCAGGTTCGGCCACTTTGGATATGGTTATGGCCTTGCACTCTCTTTTGGGACTCTCTTTTGTATTGCTTAGGAGGGTACTAGGAGGAGTTTCAAAAACTCTTTTACTCAGCTGACCCACCTGTGCTTCTAAATTTCTTATGGAGGACTGTGCCTCAGTCATGAAACTGAGAGTGGTCTTAGATAGATCAGAGACAATGGTTGCTAAGCCAGAAAGGCTCTGCTCAGAATTCTCTGTCTGTTGCTGATAAGATGATGGAAAATGTCTTCTATTGCCAAACTTATTTCTCCCACCATTATTGTTATTGATGCCTTATTGAGGCTTCTGTTGATCCATCCATGAGAAATTTGGATGCTTCCTCCATGAAGGATTATAGGTGTTTTCATAGGATTCTCCCATGTAGTTCACCTCTTCCATTGCAGGATTCTCAGGGTCATAAGCTTCTCCTTCAGAGGAGGCTTCTTTAGCACTACCAGATGCAGCTTGCAATCCAGTCATATTCTGAGAAATCATATTGACTTGCTGAGTCAATATTTTGTTCTGAGCCAATATGGCATTTCAGAGTATCAATCTCAAGAACTCCTTTCTTCTGAGTTACCCTATTATTCACAGGATTCCTTTCAGAAGTATACATGAACTGGTTATTTGCAACCATCTCAATAAATTCCTAGGCTTCTACAGGTGTTTTCAGATGAAGGGATCCACCAGCAGAATGATCCAATGACATCTTTGACATTTCAGGCAGACCATCATAGAATATACATATGATGCTCCATTCTGGAAATATGTCAGAAGGACATCTTTTGGTTAATTACTTGTATTTTTCCCAAGCTTCATAAAGGGATTCACCTTCCTTCTGTCTGAAGGTTTGGACGTCCACTCTGAGCTTACTTATCTTTTGAGGTGAAAAGAATTTGGTCAAGAAGGCATTGACCAACTTTTCCCAAGAGTTCAGGCTTTCTTTAGGTTGTGAGTCCAACCATGTCCTAGCTCTGTCTCTCACAGCAAAGGGGAAAAGCATAAGTTTGTAGACCTCGGGATCAACCCCATTGGTCTTAACAGTATCAAGGATCTGCAAGAATTCAGCTAAGAACTGATGAGAATCTTCTGATGGAAGTCCATGAAACTTGTAGTTCTGCTGTATTAGAGAAACTAATTGAGGCTTAAGCTCAAAGTTGTTTCCTCCAATGGTAGGAATTGAGATGCTTCTTCCATAGAAGTTGGAAGTTGGTACAGCATAGTCACCAAGCATCTTCCTTGCATCTCTAGCATTGTTGTTGGGTTCGACTGCCATGTCTACTTCTTTTTCGAAATTCTCTGAAAGGTCCTCTTCGGAGTGTTGTGCTTTAGCTTTTCTTAGCTTCTTCTTTAGAGTCCTTTCAGGTTCAGGATAAGTTTCAACAAGAATGTTTTTATCCCTGTTTCTGTTCATATGAAAAAGAAGAGAACAAAAGGGGGTTGTGGAATCCTCTACGTCACAGTATAAAGATTCCTTGAGATGTCAGAAGAAAAGAAGAATGAGGTAGAAAGAGAATGAGAAGAATTCGAACACAGAGGCAGAGAGAGGGTTCAAATTATAAGTAGAAGAGAAGTGTTAGCAAATAAATAGAAAGAGATGAGAGAGAGAGAGAGAGTTTTTGAAAGTGGTTAGTGAT
Organism: Arachis hypogaea; assembly: GCF_003086295.3. Classification (NCBI taxonomy): domain Eukaryota; kingdom Viridiplantae; phylum Streptophyta; class Magnoliopsida; order Fabales; family Fabaceae; genus Arachis; species Arachis hypogaea. The sequence continues at coordinate 97,872,563 of NC_092038.1, forward strand.
TTTCAAAAATTGTAAGTGGAAAAATGGTTGGGTGGTTTTGAAAAAGATAAGAAATAGTAATTAGTTGAAAAAGATTTGAAAATAATTTTGAAAAGATAAGACGTTAGAAAAATGATTTTGAAATCAAAATTTAAAAAGATATGATTGAAAAAGACTTGATTTTAAAAAGATATGATTGAAAAGATATGATTGAAAAAGATTTGATTGAAAAAGATTTGCTTTTAAAAAGATATGATTGAAAATATATGATTGAAAAAGATTTGATTTTTAAAATTGATGACTTGACTAACAAGAAACTAAAAGATATGATTCTAGAATTCAAAGATTAAACCTTTCTTAACAAGAAAGTAACAAACTTGAAATTTTTGAATCAAAACATTAATTGTTAGCAAGAATTTTTGAAAATGTGAAAAGATAAGATTTTAAAATTATGATTTAAAACATGAAAAATTGAAAAAAATTTGAATTTAAAACGAAATTACCTCCCCTGTGTCATCCTGGCGTTAAACGCCCAGGATGCTATCCATTCCGGTGTTTAACGCCTAGAATGCTACCTCTTTGGGCGTTTAATGCCTAGCCAAATACCCTGGCTGGTGTTAAACGCCAGAATTCCTTCCTTATTGGGCATTTTTCTAAACGCCCAGCTTTTTCTCTGTGATTCCTCTGCTGTATGTTCTGAATCTTCATTTCTCTGTATTATTTACTTGAAAAGAGATATTTTTGATTTTTTGAATTTTTAATGAAGAAAGAGAAAAATAACAAAATGAAATAAAACATAAAAATGCAAGATCAAAACAAGTAATGCATGCAAGGACACTTTGAATATCAAGATGAACACCAAGAACACTTTGAAGATCATGATGAACATCAATGACATATTTTTGAAAATTTTTAAGAAAACAAAGATATGCAAGATGCCAAACTTAGAAATTTTTAATGTTTAGACACTATGGATTTGAAAATGCATATAAAAAACAAGAAAAGACACAAAACAGAAGAAGTTAAAGATCAGAACAAGGAAAATCATCAAGAACAACTTGAAGATCAATGAAGAACACAATGCATGAAATTTTTTTTCGAAAACTTGAGAAAATTTGAAAACATGCAATTGACACCAAACTTAGAATTTGACACTAGACTCAAACAAGAAACACAAAAATATTTTTTTGGTTTTTTATGATTTTATAAAAACTTTTTTTCGAAAAATTTTTGGAAAATCGAAAAAGAAGAAAAATTTTTTGAAAGATTTTTGAAAACTTTTTGAAAATAAAATAAAGGTTGAAACAAGAAGAAAATTACCTAATCTAAGCAACAAGATGAACCATCAATTGTCTAAACTCGAACAATCCCCGATAACGGCGCCAAAAACTTGGTATGCGAAATTGTGATTCACAATTTTCACAACTCCGCATAGCTGACCAGCAAGTGCACTGGGTCGTCCAAGTAATATCTTACGTGAGTAAGGGTCGATCCCACAGAGATTATCGGCTTGAAGTAAGCTATGGTCATCTTGTAAATCTCAGTCAGGCGGATTCAAATGGTTATGAGGTTTGATATTAAAAAGAACAATAAAACATAAAACAAAATAAAGTAACTTATGTAGTTCCTTGGTGAGAATTTCAGATAAGCGTTTGGAGATGCTTTGTTGCCTCTGAACCTCTACTTTCCTACTGTCCTCATCCAATCATGCGTACTCCCTTCCATGGCAAGCTATAAGTTGGTGGATCACCGTTGTCAATGGCTAGCATCCGTCCTCTCAGTAAAAATGGTCCGGCTACAGTTCTCACCGCAAGGCTAATCATTTGTCGGTTCTCGCTTGTGTTAGAATAAGATCCATTGATCCTTTTGCACACTATCACTGCGCCCAACAGTCGCGACTTTGAAGCTCGTCAGAATCATCCCCTCCTAGATCCTACTCGGAATATCACAGACAAGGTTTAGACTTTTCGAATCTTAGGAATGCTGCCAATTATTTCTAGCCTATACCACGAAGGTTCTGATTTCACTGATTTGAATGCTCTATTGTCAGGAGATGCTAGTCAAACGCATGGATCAGAGACCCAAGAGAATATCCTCCAGCTGGCATCCAATGACTACGTTAAACATCATGTAGACCGCTTTGTGGTTGTCAGGCACGCGGATCTTGGCTAAGCGAGTACTAAAGATAGAGGGTGATTGTCACGAGTCACTGCTTCAGTCTGACTTAACTGAATTACGTACAAGAGTATATCTTGGAGAAGAAGTAGGCGTAAATTGAATGAAAAACCATAGTACTTGCATTAATTCATGAGGAACAGCAGAGCTCCTCACCTTAATCTATGAAGTGTAGAAACTCCACCATTGAAAATACATAAGAACACAATGGTCTAGGCATGGCCAAATGGCCAGCCTCCAAAAAAGGGTTCAAAGAACTCCCAAAAGGTCAAAGGCCTCGAATACAATAGTAAAAAGTGCTATTTATACTAAACTAGTAAACTAGGTTTACAGAAAATGAGTAGATAGTACAGAAACCCACTTCTGGAAGCCCACTTTGTGTGTGTTTGGGTTGAGCCTTGAAGCTTTCACGTGCATAGGCCATCCTTGGAGTTTAACTCTAGCTTTGGTGCCAGTTCTGGCGTTTTACGCCAGAAAAGGGTCTCTGGTGGGCGTTTGGACGCCTGTTTGGGCCATCATATCTCGGGCAAAGTATAGACTATTATACATTTCTGGAAAGTCCAAGATGTCTACTTTCCAATGCAATTGAGGGCGCGCTAATTGGGCTTCTGTAGCTCCAGAAAATATACTTTGAGTGCAGGAGGGTCAGAATCCAACAGCATCTGCAGTCCTTTCTCAGCCTCTGAGTCAGATTTTTGCTCAGGTCTCTCAATTTCAGCTAGAAAATACCTGAAATCACAGAAAAACACACAAAATTATAGTAAAGTCCAGAAATATGATTTTTGCATAAAAACTAATAAAACTATACTAAAAAGTAACTAAAACATACTAAAAACTACCTAAAAATAATGCCAAAAAGCGTATAAATTATCCGCTCATCAACGTGGACAGAGGAATGTGAAAATGCTTTCAACCATTTTAAAAACTTACTATCATCTCTTCTGGTCCTAGAGAGACCAAAAATCGGAAAGCTGTTATACCTATATTTGTCAATAACTAATGAGTCAATGGCTTCAGCTCTAATATTAGAGGATGAAAGTAAACATCAGCGACTTATGTATTTTATCAGTAAAGTCCTTCAAGGATCAGAATTAAGATACACAAAGTTAGAAAAGCTGGCTTTTGCATTATTAACATCGGCATGAGGTTGAGACAATATTTCCAAAATCACCTAATAATCGTTCGAACCGATCAACCGATACAAAACGTTTTGCAAAAACCAAATTAGGCGGGTCACATGATAAGTTGGTCGATTGAATTATCACAATTTGATATTCAATATGAGCCACGTTTTGCTATAAAAGTACAAGCAATTATTGACTTTCTAGCTGAGATGACGTATTCGTCTACCGATTTTCCGAGATGGGAACTCTATGTTGACGGAGTGTCCAATACAAAAAATGGAGGTGCTGGTTTGATCCTCACCAATGGAGATGACATGGTTATTGAGGCCTCTATTAAATTCAATTTTCCTATTTCAAACAACCAAGTTGAGTATAAAGATTTAATTGTATGATTGGCATTAGCTAGGGAAGTCGGCGTAACGGATCTCACAACATTTAGTGATTCTCAAATTGTAACTTCCCAAGTCAATGGCGAATATCTAGTTTGAGATTCTCTGTTATAGCTATACCTAAAGAAGGTACAACATGAAATTTCACATTTTAATTCCTTTGTATAAAGCATGTGCCAAGAGAATAAAACATATGAGCTTATGTATTATCAAAACTAGCAAGTAATAAACCTGGAGGTGGAAATCAGAGCCTAATACAAGAGGTGCTCTTCGAACCTTTGGTTGGCATCTCCAGGTCACAATCTCACACTCTAGTAATACTAAAACTTGGCTAGATCCAATTTTAATGTATTTAAAACACCGAATTTTACCTAGTGATTCCAAAGAAGCTAAGAATTTTAGAATGAAAGCAACAAACTACACCATGATTAATGGTCAGTTGTATAAAAGAGACATCTCACAGCCCCTATTGAAATGTTTAACACCCTAGCAAATAATGTATGTACTGTAAGAGATTCATGAAGGGTGTTGTGGATATTACATAAGAGAAAATCATTAGCCCAGAAGGTTGTCAGGGCTGGATATTACTAGCCAACAATAATGAAAGATGTAATTGATTATGTGAAGAAATGCTAGTAATGTCAGTTTCATGGGAATTTGCATCAAGCTACACCTTAGGAGCTCATTTCTGTCATTCCAACTAGGCCTTTTGCAAAATGGGAAGTTGATCTCTTGGGACCATTTTCCCAAGAACCTGGTTATGTTAAGTTCTTAATAGTGGCAATAGATTATTTTATCAAATGAGTTAAAGCCATGCCACTATAAAAAATAATGGCAGCTCAATGTCGAAAGTTCATATGGCGGGAGTACTGACAAAATTTGGGATTCCATAAGTGATTGTCACAGACAATGGAACTTAGTTCGTAGATGCCAAGTTCTGTGAGTTTTTTAACAAATTGGGAATTCGTCAAGTATTCATGTTTGTAGAATACCCTCAAGTCAATGTCCAGTAGAAGCTGCCAATAAGGTGATCCTTAACGAATTGAGGAAAAGGCTAGACGACTTTTCGAATTTATGGGCCGGTGAGGTGTGATCAGTACTTTGGTCTTATTAGACCACACCTCAGTCTTCTACTAGAGACACCATTTAAGCTCACTTATGGAGATGAAGCTATGATTCTGATAGAAGTCGGAGAGCCTAGTCCAATGTTACTCCTTGGAAGCATGAAAAATCACTCTAACATGGAACTTGTCGGTGAGGTAAAGACAACTACTAATTTGATAGAACAAGCATTGAAATAGAGAGTAGCAAAAAGGTGCAATGCAAATGTTAGTGGTAGGAGCTTCCAGGCAGGTGACTTGGTGTTAAAACAAGCTGATGCTGACACCCTAGGAAGTCAAGGAAAACTCAGTCCTGCTTGGAAAGAGCCATTCAGAAATCGAGCAAATTTGGGTAAGGGAGCCTATGTGTTGGAAAATTTGGATGGGTCTGAGATTCCTTGGACTTGGAATGCCATCCATTTAAAGAGGTACTATTCTTGAGCGTTCCCAATGTTGTAATAAAAGGAACTCTTTTCCTATTGTTATAGGTTTTTAATGAGGCCTTATTTAGAAGTTATGAATGAAAGTACATCCATAAAATAATTTATTTGATAAATTTCTCCAATTATTTGCATGCGTTATAAATTGTTGAATTTAAATTAGTATAAAAAGCTTAAATACCGACCTAATAGGAAGATAAGCATATGAGCATTATCTTAATAGCAGAACACATCAAAGTGGGAAAATGATGAAACATACAAACAAATCTAAAGCGATTAAGTGTAAATACTTAAATAAGGTTTGTTTGACAAAAGTTATAATGATTCCCAAAAAAATGGGAAGAAATTTGTCCATTTGTCCATAAAGGCAAAAACCGAATGCCAAAACAAAAATTACTAAGGGATTTTTGACAAGATTATACTATGTCAACTATCTTTCCATCAATCACCTTCTTGAAAGTGCCAATCTCAGAAACGTCCAGATCGAGAGCCAAGAATTTGACTTGTTCAATCATATTTCGCTCAGCATCGGAAACTCTATTTATAACAGCGTGCTCAGCATTTCTAACTGAGATGTCGAGTTCTTTAATATTCTGTATAAGATCGGAGATTTATTTCTTGTAATTTTCTTCTTTTTATCCAAAGTCTTTCTTGCCTCTTCTAAAGTCTTAACCTTGGTTTGAAGAGATTCCTTCTCAGCCTTGAGAATATCCAAAGATGTATTCAAGTTGCGAGCTTTCAACTTCACCTCATCTAACGCTTTTCCCTGTCCGACTTGCTCAGAATGAAAGATTACAAGTTCTTGCTCGACATCTCAAACGAGAGTAGTAGAACAGAGTAGCATTCTTTGAACTCTGGGTATGGTTTCCTCAAGGGGTAGCTTGGCTAGTCCCAATTCAACGTCTTTGGTAATAAGGAATTCATCTACAAATTCTAGAGCTCGGAACTCCTTTCCCAAGATGCAACCAAACGAAGTTGGAGTCCCAGAGGCTTCGACACAACCTTTCTCTTTGTTTACTTTCTTCTTCTTTGGGAAACTAATGAGATAGGGATCTTCCAGGTCCTGAATCTCGGGTCCAGCACCTGTGTTGAATTGTGGGGGAGGACGTACATTACTCATGGTAGTTGAGGAAGAGACCCTATCACCATGACTGAGGTTGGTACCGACATTGGCATTAGAAGGCGGTAATGATGAGTCCATATTTGATGAGATATTTTGGCTTGATTTGAGTGGATTTTATCCCATAAACCTACACTTAAGCACCAAAATAGCATACTTTTGTGTTTGATCCCTAAATTGAACCTAAATGTGAAAACATGCATTTTTGTGCTTAAATTGAGCAATTTAATTCCACTTTTATTCTATTTGATGCCATGACATGTTTGTTGAGTGATTTCAGATCAAAGAGGCAAGAATGGATATGCAAAAGTGGAAGGAAGCATGTACAAAGGGAGAAAACATGAAGAAAACAAGGAGAAAGCACACAACCATGCGTGTGTGCACACAACCATCTGTGCGTACGCACAAGAAGGAAATTAGCAAGCGTATGTGCGCATAACTTTTTGTGCGTACACACAAGTGGAAATTCAGCAAAGTGTGCGTACGCATAGGTACCAGCGCATGTGAAGAGAGGATTTTTGCATGGTCTAAGAATGTTCACAATTAAGTACTCGTTGCAAGTATAACTCTTAAACCAACAAAAGTTCTTTCTTACAAACGTTTTGGTTGTCACAAGTAACAAACCCCTTTTTAAAATTGATAACCGAGTATTAAACCTGGGGTCGTCTTCTCAAGGAATTGCAGAGAAGTATGAATTATTATTGGTTATGCAAAACAGTGTTTTTGGGGGTTGAAAATGAGGAATGAATATGGCAAATAATTTAAATGGCAATTAAAATAAATAAATACTGTAAAGCAAAACTTTTGGCAAGGTATGAGAAATTGGAAGTCTAGACTTAGTTATTCTTGTCAATAATAATGAAAGTTGAATCTTAATTCCACTTAGTTGACCTTTGCTAAAGCAAAGGAAAATCAAGGGACTAATTAGTTTGACCTTTGAATCCTATTTATTTCCTAAGAAAAGGTTGGGATTATTGAAGTTCAGTTCAATTAGCAAAGATAACAGTTATCAATTATGTTGAGCTAAGATAACTCCTGAGTTACTGATTTCTTAACCAAGACCAAAAAGGGAAAAGTAAATTAATTCTACTAGAATGAAAATATCTTCAGATTGGGAATAATCAATGACATAAATAAAAGAAGGCAATATTAAACTGAAATACCTCAAATAACATTAAATAAGAAAATCATCATGAATGTGGCATGAGCCAAATAGGCAACATAACTAATATAAACATTAAAGTATCTGAAAATAAGAAATAAATATAAAGTAAAAGAACACTGAACCTGGGATCAAGAGTCACTCCTAAAACTAAGAGAAGTCATAAATCCTAATCCTAAAGAGAGAGGAGAGAACCTCTCTCCAACTAAACCTAAATCATGGAAAGTAACTAAAAATTTGATTCATTGAATGGAATGCATTCCCTCACTTGATAACCCCTGGTCTATGCCTTTTGGACTTGGATTTGGGCCAAAAAGGGCTTCAGAATCCGCTATGAGCATTTTCTGCAATTTCTGGTGCGTGGCCTCTGTCACGTGTCCGTGTGGGTCACGCGGTCGTGCCAATTGGAGTCTTCCTTGTCGTGCGGTCATGTCAGTCATGCGGCCGCGTCATAGGTGTTCTTCTTTAGGCGCGAGGTCGCGTCAGTCATGCGGCCGCATCGCTGCTTCTTCGCGCTTGGCATGCGGCCACGTCGTCCATGCGGTCGCGTCGCTGCCAGTTTCTTCACAAACTCCGTTTTATGCTTTCTTTCCATTTTTGTATGTTTCCTTTTCCATCCTTTAAGTCATTCCTGCCTTAGAAGATCTGAAACTACTCAACACACTAATCATGGCATCGAATGGAAATAAAGGTAATTAAAATAATTAATTTTAAAGCATAGGAAACATGTTTTTCACATACATCACATAATAAGGAAGGGAAAGTAAAACCATGCAATTAATATGAATAAGTGGGTGAAGGATTGAATAAATCACTCAAACTAAGCACAAAATATATCACAAAATATGGGTTTATCAACCTCCCCACACTTAAACAATAGCATGTCCTCATGCTATATCCAAGGTAAAAAGTAAGGTTGAAGTGGTGGAATGCCATGCAATGCAATTCTAATCTAAATGCAACTAACTAAATGCATGATGCAATTCTAATTTTATTCACTCATATATAAAGCTTACATGTAGTTAAATCAATTCACATTCTCAAGGAATCATATGTACATAGCCAACCTTGAATCATGTTAAAGCACTTTTACACTTGAGATGGGAAGAAAAATATTTTATAAACTTGCAAGACAATTAACAAATTAAGCATAGATATATGTTGATGAGTTATTGAACTCTCACTGGATTTGTGTTTACTCTCTAATCACTCAGTGTTTATTGGGTTAATCACTCTATTCTTCTTTTTATCCTTACTTTCTATAACTTCGTTCTTCATCTAACCAATCAACAATTATAAAATATAAACATACCAAAAATCATGAGGTCTTTAATTAAGGTTGTAATGGGACCAAGGTAAAGGTAAGGGTATATGTATAAGGCTAAGTGAGCTAATAAGTGAATCCTTAATTAGTCTAGGATCTCACCTAATATACATAATTTCTAGAGCAAAGCTTCTTTACCTGTTTTCCCATGTTTTTCCCACTTTTGATATTACATGCTCATGCATTAGTTTTAATTTTTGCTCCATGTGCACTTGCTTTAATTTGCATTTTTTTAAATGCACATGGTAATTAATTATTTTAATTTTACATGAGCATGCTTCCCAAAACATCTTTATTCTTTTCAACTCTTCTACCTTTGTTTTTATCATCCATGTTCCCATAAAGTTTTTCCCACACTTAAACAATTACACAATTTCTATCTTAAGCTAACCAAGGATTCAACTTGGGATTTTTTTTTAATTTGTTTTTCTGCTTAAGGCTAGTAATGTGGTTATAAGACAAGGGGGATTAAAGCTCAAGGGGGCTGACAAGGGTGATGTAAAAGGTAGCTTTATTTGGGATAAGTGAGTTAAAATCAAACAAGGCCTCAATCACTTTCTTGGTATGTATCTATATTTTATAACTGGACATATAGATTAAAACAAAGTAAAGAACACCAGAATAAAAAAGAAGGATGGAACACACAGGAATAAAATATTATGATTTAAATGTAACCATACAATTAAGCTCAAAACTCACAGGCTGTATGTTCTCAAACTCATAAATCATATATCCTTCATATATGTCATGCAGGTTTAGTTAAAATTTTCCATTATTCTCATAAAAAAATTGTTTTAGGTGGCCTTTAAGGTTTTAGTGTTCCTCCTTGATGAAATGTTCTTTACTAGCTAACATGTAATGCTATATATACAAGGTGTGGATTGTTTCTATTCTGTTAAAGTCTCTAACTTACTTCCTTTTTATTTTCAATCAAGTCAACTATCATATACTAAAAAGGGTAAACTATACTAATTAATCCACTTAAAATAAAACTAGTAAAAATATGAAGTAACTACGAATGGAAAGAAGGGTGACGTTTTGCGGAACCTGGAAGGCTAAGGAAGGAGATTGGGGCAGAGAGGTGGCTGGGGAATGGCGATGATGGCGTCCGGTGCGGCGGCGGTGGCTGCGGGAAAGGAAGGGCTAGTAGGGATAGGAAGGGTTGGGACGGGGGTTAAGGGTGTTGGTGGTTAGAGGTGGCGCGGCTGTTGTGGGCGGCGGGGAGGGTGGCGATCGCGGATGGAGGGCAGCGGCGGTGGAGGGAGAAGGGGGAAAGAAGAAGAAGAAAGAGGGGGGAAGGGGGTTGGTGTAGTGGTTGGTTCTAGGTGGTCGACGGGGGCGGGGGTGGCCGATGGTAGTGGCTGGGTGGTTGGAGAAGAAGAGAGGGAGGGGAGGGTTTTGGGGTGGGGCACGATGGATAGGGTTCGCGTGACTTGGGGGGGTTATAAATTTGAATCCACGCGATCGTGTGGAGCACGCGGTCGCGTGGCTGGGGTGTAGTAGGGGTGACGCGATCGCGTGGGTTGCGCGATCACGTGGAATGGGTAAAAGAGGGAATGACGCGATCGCCTAATGCATGCGATCACATGGCTGGAAATTGTGCTAAACGCACAATTTCAGCGTCGTGTCAGCACAACTCTCTGTCTCCTTTGGGGTGGTGTGCAATCCTCGCGACGCGATCGCATCACTCACGCTGTCGCGTGGGGTTAATGTTTGTGCATGTGACGCGATCGCATTAGGGACGCGACCGCGTGGTTCATTTTGTGCGGAACGCACAATGGCCACACGATTCCAGCCCAATTTTCTGGGCGTTGGATCTTTACGCCGATTTCTAGGTCACGCGACCGCGTGATTGACGCGGACGCGTGTGGGGTGTTTTATCGCAACTGACGCGATCGCATGAGTGATGCGGTCATGTCCCACACCTTTTTTTTACTAAATGCAAAATGCAATGCCAATATGAATGTTATGCAAAACTCCAGGTTCAATACAATAAAATAAAATAAAACTTGAAAACAAATAAAAATGAGGAAGAAACAATCATACCATGGTGGGTTGTCTCCCACCTAGCACTTTTAGTTAAAGTCCTTAAGTTGGACATTTGATGAGCTTCCTGTTATGGCGGCTTATGTTTAAATTCATCCAAAAATCTCCACCAATGCTTTGAATGCCAATAGTCTCCGGGGTCCTAAACTAGGCATGTGAAGCTTCTGAGCAGCTTCAAACAGATTTTCAGACTCCCGGGGTGATGAATATCAGAGTATTTTCCAGGATCCCAAACTTTGGTTCCAAATCCGCCTTTGTTTTGATCTATACTTTTCCATCCGGGCGGTTTGGAAATTAGATTCTCACTAAGATGACCAAACATTTTCCGAGATCCTATCAAGTGAGCTTGACACCAACTTCTGCACCTCAAATTGAAGGTGTGAAACCTTATTGGATCTTGCATACCAGCGCTGAGTGCGAGTCATTTCCCTTTTTCTCTTAAAGCCGCAAAGAGCTCTAAGCTGTCCATCTGTTTCAAGCAAACCATATTCAAGTGGAAAAATAAAGATAAGAGTCAAGGATTTTACCCACTTGAAGTCTGTATTGGGTGGTAATGGCCTTGGGATCAGTGTTTCTAGTGGTTCTGCAAGATCTACTCCCTTGTGGTCTTTAGTGGATTCCTCCACTTCCTTGCAAACCTTTTCCATTCCAGCCATGTTCTGGTCAAAGTCTTCCATATCTTCCTCATCACTTGAGTCATAAATAGGAGGTTGAGAAAAGTTGACCTCTGCATCATCTTCGTATTCACTTGGGAAAGATTCTTCTGTCTCAGAGAATTCACTCGCGGCTGCGGTTCATCACTAGGAGGACTTGACTGGTGACTATCATCATCAAATAAACATGTGTCTTGAGTTACTCCATCCAGTTCTTCATAAGATATCCGCATTGGATGTTGTGCAACATCCTCTTTAGCGTCAGTTGTAACATCCTTGACAGGGTCTTCCATGACTCTGGTTTCCCTAGGAGGTTCAGCATCTCCTAAATCTTCAACCAACTCTTCTTCTTCTACAATGACAACGTCCTCTACTTATTCCAGTACGAAGTTATGCTCTATGCTGTCCACTGGAGTCTCTTGTGTCTTCTTTACAATACATTCTTCATTAGATTCTCCACATGAAGCCATGAGGGTCTGTTGAGTAGTTGAACGTCTGGAAGATAATTGATTTATTGCTTGCTCCAGTTGATGAAGGGTTGCATTGAATTGGTTTACTGATTCCTTGAAGCGAACCTGTGATTCTTGGCTTGATGGATATGGACATGGTGCATAAGGGAGTGGTGGCTCTTGGGAGTAATTGGATTGGCGTTGGGGTGAATAAGGATCATGTGGTAGTGAATGGTGAAAAGAAGCTTGTGAGTATGGTGGTTCAAAGTTATGTCGAGAGGATGGTCTCTGAGCACACGGTGGGGCTTGTTGGTAGTTACAAGGTTGTCCACCATATCTTTTAGCTGGGTATGCATTGTAGAATGGTCGTTGTCCATGATATCTTGGAGGGTGTTGTTGCCTAAAGGATTGATTAGATCCTCTTGGCTCCATCCATCCTTGATTGGTCTGACCTTGATTCCTGCTGTGGTTTCTATTTCCTTCAACAAAGTTAGAATCAAACTCAAAGCGAGAGGGGTGAGAATTCATAGTAGTTATCAGAAATAAGGAGGAAAGGGAGAAACAAATAAACAAGTAAAAGAAAAATATTTTTTTTTGAAAAATATTTACATTAACCAATAATAAGGCACACGTTTGCAATTCCCCGGCAACGGCGCCATTTTGAAGAGAGGATTTTTGCGTGGTCTAAGAATCTTCACAATTAAGTACTTGTTGCAAGTATAGCTCTTAAACCAACAAAAGTCCTTTCTTACAAACGTTTTGGTTGTCACAAGTAACAAACCCCTTTTTAAAATTGATAATTGAGTATTAAACCTCGGGTCGTCTTCTCAAGGAATTGCAGGGAAGTATGAATTATTATTGGTTATGCAAAACAGTATTTTTGGGGGTTGAAAATGAGGAATGAATATGGCAAATAATTTAAATGGCAATTAAAATAAATAAATACTGTAAAGCAAACCTTTTGGCAAGGTATGAGAAATTGGAAGTCCAGACTCAGTTATTCTTGTCAATAATAATGAATGTTGAATCTTAATTCCACTTAGTTGACCTTTGCTAAAGCAAAGGAAAATCAAGGGACTAATTAGTTTGACCTTCGAATCCTATTTATTTCCTAAGAAAAGGTTGGGATTATTGAAGTTCAGTTCAATTAGCAAAGATAACAGTTATCAATTATGTTGAGCTAAGATAACTCCTGAGTTACTGATTTCTTAACCAAGACCAAAAAGGAAAAAGTAAATTAATTCTACTGGAATGAAAATGTCTTCAGATTGGGAATAATCAATGGCATAAATAAAAGAAGGCAATATTAAACTGAAATACCTCAAATAACATTAAATAAGAAAATCATCATGAATGTGGCATGAGCCAAATAGGGAACCTAACTAATATAAGCATTAAAGTATCTGAAAATAAGAAATAAATATAAAGTAAAAGAACACTGAACCTGGGATCGAGAGTCACTCTTAAAACTAAGAGAAGTCCTAAATCCTAATCCTAAAGAGAGAGGAGAGAACCTCTCTCCAACTAAACCTAAATAATGGAAAGTAACTAAAAATTTGATTCCTTGAATGGAATGCATTCCGTCACTTCATAAATCCTGGTCTATGCCTTCTGGACTTGGATTTTTTGCCAAAAAGGGCTTCAGAATCCGCTATGAGCGTTTTCTGCAATTTTTGGTGCGTGGCCTCTGTCACGCATCCGTGTGGGTCACGCGGTCGCGCCAATTGGAGTCTTCCTTGTCGCGCGGTCGCATCAGTCATGCGGCTGCGTCATAGGTGTTCTTCTTTAGGCACGCGGTCGCGTCAGTCATGCGGCCGCATCGCTGCTTCTTCGCGCTTGGCATGCGGCCGCGTCGTCCATGCGGTCGCGTCGCTGCCAGTTTCTTCACAAACTCCGTTTTATGCTTTCCTTCCATTTTTGTATGTTTCTTTTTCCATCCTTTAAGTCATTCCTGCCTTAGAAGATCTGAAACTACTCAACACACTAATCATGGCATCGAATGTAAATAAAGGTAATTAAAATAATTAATTTTAAAGCATAGGAAACATGTCACATACATCACATAATAAGGAAGGGAAAATAAAACCATGTAAGTAATATGAATAAGTGGGTGAAGGATTGAATAAATCACTCAAACTAAGCACAAAATATATCACAAAATATGGGTTTATCAGCATGCCTCCATTAAAAAGTCACGTGGACTCACGTTTTGGGGGTTTCTAGGCCCATTTCTGAAGTGCTAAAGGCTGGTTTGAGAGGCTATATTAAGGGCATATTGACGTGGAAAAAATTGGCAGATTAAGAAATTAATGTAAGAGATACGTTGCAAGTACAGTTCTTAACCAACAAAAATTCGCTCAGCAGTTTAGAAGGGTTGTCACAAAATTAGAATAAAAATACTGGGAGTATGAGTCCCAGGTCGTCTCCCAACGAGTTGCAGAAAGATGTGCTATTTTATTAATCAGAGGTTTTCCAAAATGTTTTTGAGTTCGATAAACAGGAAATTAAATCAGAGAATTTATGTAATTCAAATAAAAATCTTGACCGGGAGTAGATTAATCGGAAGTTCTATCCTTGTTGGATTTCTCTCAAGATTAATTGATAATTGAAGGTTGTTCTACTTAGTTATCCTTTACTGAGTAAAGGAAAGTCAAGTAAGTTGGAAGTCTACTTCTATTCACAAGTTTTGATCCTCTCCCTTGGGAAGGATTAGCGTTAGTGGCTAGAGAGCCAGCCAACAATAAATCCAATTATAATTTAGCTCTTGAGTATTCCAACTCAAGGTTCTCCTTTTAATCAACTCCCAATCAAGTTAGAGAACTACTCCATTATCATGAATGTAAACTTTACAAAATTAAAAAGGGAAATAAAGAAAGACATGATAAACAATAATAAAAAAGATCAATTAAAATTAAAAATGGTTCTTGTATTAATAAATTATAAAAATAATCCAATTATAACTCTGGACAAATTAAGGATATGAAAGAGTAAGTGAAAAGTAAGAAAACAAACTAGAATGATGAAGTCTTGGCGGAGCTAATAACTCTTCTCAATATCCTAATCCAAAAAGCAATAAAACAAAATTCTAAGAACTATGAATGTGTAGAGAGAAAACCTAGAGGAGGAGTAAAATCAGATCTAAAAACTAAAAAAACTAAAATTATACGAAATGAGAATCGTCCTTAGTCTCTGCATGTTCCCTGGCTCTAATATGCGTTTCTGGGCCGAGAACTGGGTTAAAACGCGGCCCAAAATCTACACCAGCAATTTCTGCAAATTCTGCAGATCGCGCACGTCACGCGACCGCGTCGTCCACACATTCGCGTCACTCGTGCAGGTTCCAATCCATGCGCTCGCATCAGGCACACGTTCGCGCCACTGTGATTTTCTCCAA
The DNA here is from genome assembly GCF_003086295.3 of Arachis hypogaea. NCBI lineage: Eukaryota > Viridiplantae > Streptophyta > Magnoliopsida > Fabales > Fabaceae > Arachis > Arachis hypogaea. Next base: position 97,887,918 of record NC_092038.1, read on the forward strand.
TTCGTGCGGATGCGTGAGCCATGCGTCCGCATCGCTTCTTGCTGGTCATCTCCTCAATTTCTTGTGTTCCTTCCATTTTTGCAAGCTTCTTCTCCATTCTCTAAGCCATTCCTGTCCTATGAAGCCTGAAACACTTAACACACAGATCACGGCATCGAATGGTATAAAGGAGAATAAAAATATACAATTAAAAGATCTTTAGGAAGCAAGTTTTCAATCATAGAACAATTTTGGGAAGAAATTGTAAATACATGCAAATCATATGAATAAGTGGGTGCAGGCTTAATAAAACCCTACAATTAAACACAATATAAATAATAAAATAATGGTTTATCAACCTCCCCACACTTAAACATTAGCATGTCCTCATGCTTAGTTGAAGGAGATAAATATGAATGAATAGGGACATATAAGACTTATACAATGCAATGCAACCTATATATATATATATATATATATATATATATATATATATATATATATATATATATATATATATATATATATATATATATATATAATTCTTGTCCACTTGGTCAAAAGTAAGTAAGCTCTTTAAGACAATCATAAATCAAATTCCACCAATTCAATTTATACAGTAAGAACAGATAAAAATGCAAGAAGATAGCTCATGAAAGCAGGGAACATAGAATTTAAGCATTGAACCCTCACTGATGATGTATGTGCACTCTAGTCTCTCAAGTGTATAGGGTAATCACTCTACTCTTCTCTAATTGTACTTTCTAAATTTTGTTCTACACCTAACCAATCAACAACATTTAATGTACCAATGCAAACATCATGAGGTCTTTTCTAGGTTGTAATGGGGCTAAGGTAATGGTAAGGGTATATATGGCCAAGTGAGCTTATAAATTGAATCTTTAATTAACCTAAGCTTTCACCTATCATATATATATATATATTCTATATAACTTCAAATTTCATACCTAGCTACCCAAAATTTCACTTTCACATTCCATACTCATGTATTAACTTTTATTTTAATTTTATCACATATGCATTGATCTTTGAACTTTAACTTAGCATTGGGGTAATTTTGTCCCCTTATTTATTTATTGAATATTTTTGGATTTTTTTTAACATGAAAATAAACATAGCTTATCAATGCACATAGATTTTTAATTTTTCTTATAGTTTCACATGAGTAGGTACCCAAATTCCCATTATTTTATCATGACACATTCCCTTATTAACCTTTGTTCCCACAATCTTCCCATACTCAATTAACACACAATTCTATCTTAAGCTAACCAAAGATTCGATTGGGATTTTTAACTGTTTTTCCGCTTAAAGCTAGTAATGTGGCAAAATATAGAATAAATAGGATTTAAAGGCTCAAAGTGGCTAACAAAGGTAATAAAGGGTAGGCTTATTTGGGATAACTGAGCTAAACAAATAATGGCCTCAATCATATGCAAGCATATAAATATATTAAATATTGGACATATAGGATAAAGCAAAATATCGATTATAATCATAGAGAAGTAAACACACAAGAATAAAACAATTACGGTTAAATAATGTAACCATGTACTTAGGCTCAAAATCTCATGGGTTGTGTGTTCTTGGCTTTTTAAACTATGTTCCAGATACAACTTCAAGCAAATTTAACATAAAAGTTTTGATTTAAATTAGTGAATTTTTTTTCAAAAAATAGGGTCTTAGAAGAAACTTATTATCTTTTCAATCAAGTAGAAAATGCATGCAATTAACCTATTACTATGCAATCTATCCTATTCTACAAAAGAAAAACTAACTAAATATCCTATTTTATTGGTGTTAAGGAAGAGAAATTACCTCTGGAAGTCAGGTACTGACCGACCTCCCCACATTTAAGGGTTTGTACCGTCCTCGGTGCCATCTGTCAGGAACAAAGGTGGGTTGGTAGCAGTATCTCCACAGTCGGGACCGTCATGGCTCCTTGTGCTGGTAAATGAAGTGGAGTCTGAAGTGTCTGGGTCTTTGTCAGGTCTGTGGTTTCCTGTGAGTAGCTCCTTGAGGTATTTGAAACGGCGCTGGTTGTGGTGCTCTCGTAGCTTCGCTTTATGTTCTTGTCGGTCCAACATCTCCAGTATCTGATGGAGCAGCTGACTTGTTGAAGTTGATTGTGGTGTGGAAGGAGGAATGTCTGTAACTGGTTCTGTAGGCAGGCTGGTAGTGGCTGTTGGTGGCCTAAGATATTTCCCGTCAGGGACGTACTGATCATCCCGTGGAAGCATTGCTTTGGTGTCCCCAGTTCTGTAGGAGACTCCGGCTACTGAGACAAGATCTGAGACCAAGGCGGAAAAAGGTAAGTTGCCCGCAATTTGTACATGTCGCATAGCATTCTGGATGTGTCTTGGTAAGTTTAAAGGCTGGTCTGTAAGGATGTACCATAGTAAAACGGCCATGTCTGCAGTGAATGGGACTCATGAGTGCTCGAAAAGACGTAATGGGACATAATCTATGCCCATACGCGAGCCTCCAAGGTAAGTGCGAAAGCCGAGATCCCCTTAGGCTAGGATTGATGGTATCCGTAGATCCATCTGCTGCCAGATTGCACGATAACTTTGAGAATGGTGTCCCAGTCAAATTGGTATGTCTAGCGCTTTAGTGAGGCTTCTTGGAATGCGTCCATTCCTTCTGGAGTAGGGGGAAGATCTAGAGCTCGCTGAATGGCCTCTTCTGTAATGGGGACTTACTTCTGACGGACATAGACAGACTGCAGGGTTGGCAAGTGAAAATTGGAGTAGAATTCAGCTACCCATGAAAGATTAACCTGCCGTGACTGTCTCCGTAGGAATCCCCATTGTCTTCGTTCAATTTGTGGCTCAACAAAGGTAGCAATGTTGGTCAGGAGGATAAGAAGGTATTCATTGTTTTAATTCCTTTCTACCAGGAGAGGGAACATCTGCTCACAGTAGCGGTTAGGAAACCGCGCAGTGTCCTTCACTAGGAAGGCTTTTTCTTTTTCATTGACCTTGATAATCCTCTTAATTCTTTTTGTTGAGGGTTTTACTGTTGTTGAAGATGGCTCTGCCACTAATGCTCATTTTGTTCCTCTCCTTGCTGGTGGTTTGGTAGTAGCTTTCTCCTTGCCTTTCTTGGTGGCCATCTTCAAAAAGACAAGAGAAAGTAATATGTAAAGCTAATGGTTCGAGCAAGGGAGCTAATATAATGGGTGGTAATCAATGCACGGGAAAGAAAGATGCCGTTATCATATGGTCTAGACTACATGTGAAAAGTCCATCAATGGAATTATAGCAAGTACATGTGATGACAATTGAATGCAAGGTGTTTAGTGGCATGCTGGCAAAGGCATGAGTAGCATGGATCAAGCATTCAATATCGAAGTTAGATTAGCAAGTCTGTCAAACTAATAATATGTTTGTATGGACAATTATATTTAATTAATAAAATATAAAAGGGGTATTTGTGAAAAACAGGCATTAAATTGGGATAACATAAAAGTAGTGCATGACGCCATACGGGCTTTTTCACAAACACTTAGCATGCATGGTAAATAAGGTATTGAAAGTATGAAATTGAACATGCAAGCAACCCTATAAAAAGTAATATATAATTGTCAAACAATTCCTTAATAATCACAAGCAAAATATAGAAAATAAAGACCCAAATAAATTTCCAACACCAATAAAGAAGGGCTTAAAAAGAAAAAGGAAAAAGAAAACATAGATAATGAAAGTAAAAAGAAAAAAAAAGAAGAAAAAATAAAAATAAGAATAAGAATAGAAAAGTATAGAGGGAAGAAGAAAAGAAAAACCTTGATAATGGTGGTGAAAAAGAGGAAGTAGAAGGTGAGAAAGAAGGAAGAAGGAAGAAGAAAGAAATAAGAATGGGTATGAAAAATTAGGATTTGGGGAAGAAAAGATAAGATATTTGGCTGACCTGGATAAGCTGTGGGCTCATGTGACGCGGACGCACATGTGACGCAGACGCGCATGTGACGCGGTCACGTTGTATGCGGTGTTTTCAAATGACGCGAACGCGTAGATCACGTGGTCGCGTGGTTTGATTTGTGCCTTTGACGCGAGAGCAGCCTCGTGTTCGCACAACTCTCTGTTTGAAATTCATTTTGCCAAATTTTAGGGGGACGCGTTTGCGTGGGTGACGCGATCGCGTGAATGGCTATACTTTTAAAATGATGCAGACACGTAAGGTACGCGTTCGCGCGATGGGGCTTTGTGCTTCTAGCACCATTCCAGCTCAGCTCCATCATAACTCTCTGCCATACACCCATTTACGTCGATTTTACAGGGCCACGCGTTCGCGTTGATGACGCGGATGCGTGGGGAGGCTATTTTGCAAACGATGTGAACGCGTTAGTAACGCGGTCGTGTGGGCGAGTTTGTGCCAAAGGCAAGCCTCCAGCCACACTTTTGCGTGACTCTCTGTTCAATTGTGTTTCCTTCCCTATGCATTTGTGACGCGGACGCGTCGGCGATGCTGTCGCGTCGTGTGCTTTTTTCTTTTTTTAAATGCAATGTGCAAATGAAGATGTAAACTATATGTACTAATAATGAGGAGAGTTATTGAAAAAGAAAACAAAGAAGAGAGAAAGGAACGATCATACCATGGTGGGTTGTCTCCCACCCAGCACTTTGCTTTAACGTCCTTAAGTTGGACGCTCCACTAGCTCAGTCTTCTGCTGTTGGTGGATCCTCCAAGAGGAAGATCTCTAGCTCCTTGTTTCATCATCTTTTCACCATGATATAGCTTTAAGCGATGTCCATTGACTTTGATGAATTCAGAGCTTGAAGGATGACTCAGGTGGAAATCTCCGTATGGCTCGACCTTCTCTAATCTATAGGGACCTTCCCATCTTGAACTCAACTTGCCTGGCATGAGCCTCAGTCTGGAGTTGTAAAGGAGGACTAAGTCCCCAGGTTGGAACTCTCTCCTCTTGATGTGCCTATCATGCACAACCTTCATCTTTTCCTTGTACAGCCTGGAGTTCTCATAAGCTTCTAGGCGAAGGCTTTCTAATTCTTGCAGTTGTAACTTTCTTTCAACTCCGGCTTTCTCAAATCCCATGTTGGACTCTTTCACTGCCCAAAAAGCTTTGTGCTCTATCTCAACTGGGAGGTGACAGGCTTTTCCATAAACTAGGCGGAAGGGACTCATCCTAATAGGTGTCTTGTATGCTGTTCTGTATGCCCAGAGTGCATCTTGTAGCCTGGTGCTCCAGTCTCTCCTATGAGGTTTGACTATCTTCTGCAATATACGCTTTATTTCTCTGTTAGACACTTCGGCTTGCCCATTAGTCTGGGAATGGTAAGCTATTGCAACTTTATGAATTATCCTATGCTTTTTCAGTAATCTTGTGAGTCTCTTGTTACAAAAGTGGGTGCCTTGATCGCTCATGATTGCTCGTGGTGATCCAAAGCGACAAATGATATGGTTTCTAACAAAGGAAACAACATTGTTAGCATCATCAGTGCGGGTAGGAATTGCTTCCACCAATTTAGAAACATAGTCTACAGCTAATAATATATAAAAGTAACCATTAGAATTTGGAAATGGATCCATGAAGTCAATGCCCCAAACATAAAAAAATTTCACAGAAAAGCATAATCTGTTGAGGTATCTCATCCCTTTTGGATATATTACTACACCTTTGGCAAGGGGAACAAGATTTACAAAATTCAGCAATGTCTTTAAAAAGAGTAGGCCACCAGAATCCATAGTCTAGAATTTTTCTAGCTGTTCTTTAAGGGCCAAAATGTCCTCCACTTTCAGATGAGTGGTAGGCCTCTAAAATGGACTGGAATTCTGATTGAGGCACACACCGTCTAATTACCTGGTCAGTACTACACCTCCATAAATACGGATCATCTCATATATAATATTTGGACTCGCTTTTCAGCTTGTCTCTTTGATGCTTAGCAAAATTTGGAGGAAAAGTGTGGCTAACTAGATAATTAGCTACAGGTGCATACCAAGGGACTACTTCAGATACTGCTTGCAGTTTATCAAACGGGAAATTATCATCTATAGGAGAGGAGTCATCCTTAATGTGCTCAAGGTGACTCAAGTGGTCTGCCACTAAATTCTGGGTACCACTCTTATCCTTAATTTCTAAATCAAATTCTTGTAGTAGCAGTATCCAACGTATAAGCCTTGGTTTGGATTCCTTTTTAGCCAATAGATATTTTAGAGCTGCATGGTCTGAGTACACTACTAATTTAGCACCAAGTAAATAGGCTCGAAATTTATCCAGGGCAAAAACAATAGCAAGAAGCTCTTTTTCAGTAGTAGTGTAATTAGACTGAGCAGCGTCTAAAGTCTTAGACGCATAAGCAATTATAAAAGGATCCTTACCTTCACGCTGAGCCAGCGTCGCTCCTACTGCATGATTGGAAGCATCACATATAATTTCAAATGGCTGGCTCCAGTCTGGTCCTCTCACAATTGGAGCTTGAGTCAAGGCAGTTTTCAGCTTATCAAAAGCTTGCTTACAACTTTCACCAAACTCGAACTCAATATCTTTCTGCAGCAATCTGGATAAAGGCACTGCTACCTTACTGAAGTCCTTAATAAATCTCCTGTAAAAACCTGCATGACCAAGGAACGAACGGACTTCCTTCACGGAGGAGGGGTAAGGTAAATTAGAAATAATGTCCATCTTTGCTGGATCTATGGAAATGCCAGTATTAGACACAACATGTCCTAGTACAATCCCTTGTTTTACCATAAAGTGACATTTTTCAAAATTCAATACAAGGTTTGTACTAACACATCTATCCAATACTCTAGATAAACTATCCAAGCAAAGGCTAAATGAATCACCATATACGCTAAAATCATCCATAAAACCTCCATACAGTTCTCAATGAGGTCAGAGAGAAGACTTATCATGCACCTTTGGAAAGTAGCTGGTGCATTGCATAAGCCAAATGGCATTCTCTTATAAGCATAAGTTCCAAAAGGACATGTAAAAGTAGTCTTTTCCTGATCTTCAGGAGCTATATGAATTTGAAAATAGCCTGTATAACCCTCTAAAAAGCAATAATGGGATTTACCTGACAGGCCATCAAGCATCTGATCAATGAATGGCAAGGGGTAATGATCCTTGCGAGTAGCTTGGTTGAGACGCCTATAGTCAATGCAAACTCTCCATGAATTCTGCACTCTAGTTGTCAACAGTTCTCCACGCTCATTTCTTACTGTTGTGACTCCAAACTTCTTGGGCACTACTTGTACTGGACTGACCCATTCGCTATCTGAGATGGGGTAAATGATATCTGCTTCAAGTAGCCTGGTCACTTCTTTCTTGACAACTTATAAGATGGTGGGATTCAATCTTCTTTGAGGTTGATGGACAGGCTTTGCTCCCTCTTCTAAGAATATTTCGTGTTCACAAACTTGAGGGCTGATGCCTACTATATCCGCCAAGCTCCATCCAATTGCTTTCTTATGCGTCCTTAACACACTAAGCAGTTGTTCTTCTTGTTGGGAAGTGAGCTTCCTTGCAATGATAACTGGAAACTTCTGCTTGTCCCCAAGGTAAGCATATTTGAGGTGTGGAAGAAGGGGCTTTAATTCCATTTTCTGCTCATGGCTTGGGTCTGGGGCATCTGGGGCTAGTGAAAATGGCAAAGTGCTCTCATTGTCTTCAGAAAGTGTCCCCACACTTGGACCTTGCCCTATGTACTTCTCTTCTAATTCTTCCTGGTGAACTTCAGCTACAGTTTGATTAATGATGTCACACTGGGAGATAGAATGATCTTTCGGAGGGTGCTTCATAGCTTCATTTAAACTGAACTTCACTATTCTGCCATCTATCTCAAAAGAGTAAGTTCCTGAGAATGCATCCAGCTTGAACTTTGAGGTCTTCAAGAATGGTCTTCCAAGCAGGATTGATGATGGCCTCCCTGAGTCATTAGGGGGCATTTCCAGGATATAGAAGTCAATGGAAAATATAATCCCCTTAATGCTCACTAATACATCTTCAGCAATTCCAACCACTGTAATAATGCTTTTATCTGCTAACACAAAACGAGCTGCCGACCTTTTTAAGGGAGGGAGCCTCAAGGTATCATATATAGACAAAGGCATTATACTAACACACGCTCCTAAATCACACATGCAGTCAGAAAATATCACACCTCCAATGGTACAGTGAACCATTCATGGACCTAGATCACTACATTTTTCAGGTATACCTCCCATTAAAGCAGAGATAGAACTACCTAAAGGAATAGTTTCTAATTTATTAATTTTATCTTTATGTATACATAAATCCTTTAGAAACTTTGCGTATTTAGGTACTTGCTGAATAACATCAAAAAGAAGAACGGTTACCTCAACCTTTTTGAATATTTCTACCATTTTGGGATCAAGTTCCATCTGCTTCCTGGGCATACTTGCGAGTTGTGGAAAAGGGATAAGATGGGCGTTATCTGGTGGGCTTGGCTTTTCATGGTTCCTCTCCTGTAATGCGGTTCTGGACCTCAAGGTGATGGCATTGATACCACCCTTGGGGTTGGGTAATAGTTGAGAGGGGATTTCACTGGAGCTCAAAGGCTGGTTGTTGGAGTTATTTAGTGATCCAATCTGTGAGACAAGAGCTTGCAAGGTAGAGTTCAGACCATTTAGAGTAGAAGTAAGGTTGTTTTCCAAGGCATGCTATCTCCGATCAATAGATTGTAGTAACTCATCATTAGAAGATGAAGAGGGATAAGTGATCTGAGGGGTCTACTGAGATGCTTGGGGCTGCCTTAGATAAGGTGCTCTGTAGGCCTAATTCTAATTCTGCTATCTGATGTTGTTATTGTTATTCCACCTCTGGTTTCCATTGTTATCTCTGCCTCCTCTGTTATGATTGTCCCTCCAACCATGGTTAGAATTATCTCTCCAACCTTAGTTGGATTAGTCCTGCCATCCATGGTTGTAGCTGCTACCTTGATTGTATCCTTGATTTGGGCGGTCATAGAAGTTATGAGTGGCTGCCACAGTGTTGTCTTCCTGTTGGAGCTGCAGACATTCATCAGCATAATGACTATAATCAGCACAAATCCCGCATACTCTTTGTGGAACCAACTGTTTGCTTTGTTATGGTGGAGAAGGCTGAGCTTGCTGAGCTTGTTGTTGAGTCAACTGCATCTGCTTCAGTAAGTTGGTCATTACACATATACTCTGAGTTAGAGCAGTAGTCTCTCTGCTAGAGGATACCTCTGTAACATCTTTTGAGTGGCTTTGCCTCTACCTGTGATTCCTAGTGGATTCAGCTAAGTCGCTGGTCAATTGCCATGCTTCATCAGTGGCTTTGTACTTTTTCATAGACCTATTGCTAGCACCTTCCAATGTGGTCTTATCTTGGGGCTTCATGCCCTGTGTGAAGTAGCCGAGCAACACCAACTTGTCAATCATGTGGTGGGGACATGCTTCCAGAAGATTGTTGAAGCGCTCCCAATATTCGTAGAGAGTCTCAGATTCGCCTTGAATAATTGATGAGCGGATAATTTATACGCTTTTTGGCATTATTTTTAGGTAGTTTTTAGTAGGATCTAGCTACTTTTTGGGATGTTTTTATTAGTTTTTATGCAAAATTCAAATTTTTGGACTTTACTATGAGTTTGTGTGTTTTTCTGTGATTTCAGGTATTTTCTGGCTGAAATTGAGGGACCTGAACAAAAATCTGATTCAGAGGCTGACAAAGGACTGCTGATGCTGTTGGATTCTGATCTCCCTGTACTCGAAGTGGATTTTATGGAGCTACAGAACTCCAAATGATGCGCTCGCAACTGCGTTGGAAAGTAGACATCCAGGGCTTTCCAGCAATATATAATAGTCCATACTTTTCCCGAGTTTTGATGATGCAAACTGGCATTCAAACATCCCTTTTCTGCCCTATTCTAAAGTCAAAACGCCAGAACTGGCATAAAAGTTGGAGTTAAATGCCCAAACTGGCACCAAAGCTGGCGTTTAACTCCAAGAAAAGCCTCTACACGTGTGAAGCTCAATGCTCAGCCCAAGCGCACACCAAGTGGGCCCAGAAATGGATTTCTGCATCATTCACTTAATTTTGTAAACCCTAGTAGCTAGTTTCATTATAAATAGAACCTCTTACTATTGTATTTTCATATCGGGAATTAGACATCTTTGGAATGTTTTCCTTAGACATTGGGGGTTGGCCTCACGGCCATGCCTACCTTCACCACTTATGTATTTTCAACGGTGGAGTTTTTACACACCATAGATTAAGGTGTGGAGCTCTGCTATTCCTCGAGTATTAATACAATTACTACTGTTCTTCCATTCAATTCAAGCTTATTCTTGTTCTAAGATATTCACTCGCACTTCAACCTGATGAATGTGATGATCCGTGACACTCATCATCATTCTCACCTATGAACGCGTGACTGACAACTACTTCCGTTCTACTTAAGATTGTGCGTGTATCTCTTAGCCTCCATTCCGAAAGATTGGAGTCTTCGTGGTATAAGCTAGAATCAATGGCGGCCATTCCTGAGATCTGGAAAGTCTAAATCTTGTCTGTGGTATTCCGAGTAGGATTGATGGTGTTTTTGCGAAAAACAAATTTTCCAACACACAAATCCAACCGGCAAGTGTACCGGGTCGCATCAAGTAGTAATAACTCACTTAGAGTGAGGTCGATCCCACAGGGATTGATGGATCAAGCAACTTTAGTGGGTGATTAGTTTAGTCAAGTTAACATTGAGTGAATTGTGTGAAACTGTAGCCAACAGAATGTAAATTTGCAGGAATTATAAAGTTCAGAAAGAAAAATGCATAGAAACTTAAAGAGCAAGAAAAGTAAATTGGCAAAATCTTAAATGACAAGAAATGTAAATTGCATCAAATGTAAAAGGGATTGGGTGCAGGAAATTTAAAGGAAAGAAATAAGCAGCACTTAGAATAATTGCAGAATAATTAAATTGCATGAAAAGTAAAAGGACTTGGGTGCTGGGAATTAAAATTCAACAAGAGAATGTAAGGAGCAATCAAGCAGAAGAGTAACTTGCAACAAATCTTAAACAGAAAGTAGAATTGCTTGAAGAAGCAAACAGAAATTAAATTCAGTTTAATTGCCAAATGAGATTGAAGATCTCAGGAAATCAAAGAGACTAGAAAACAAGTCTAGATCTCAATTCCTTCCTTGATCCAACCAAGAACAATTGCAGAAGGAAAGAAGATGAAAGCAGTAAAGAGAGTTTTGGTTCAAATCCTTAATTCACTGAAATTTTGCAGAAGAATAACAAGAGAAATCTTAGACCAAGAGGGAAACAGAATTCCTTCACTCTCAATCCCAGATTTAAGACAGAAAAAAAAACTAAAGGAGAGAACTCTCAAATCCTAATGCTCCTTAGTGGAGCTTGCCTCTTTCTAATGGAGCCTCCCTTACAAAGATGGAAATGATGCCTTATATAGGCTTTACAAAATAAAATGAAATTGAAATGAAAAACAAATTAAATGAAAATCCTAATTCTAGCTTGTTCTTGTGCCTTTGAGTGATGATGTGGGCTTTGCTTGCTTTGGATTTGAGGGAGAATGGGTCTTGGATGGCCTTGATTCAATTTGGTGAGGAATTGAATTAAATTGAATTTTGGTTGATTTTGGCCCATATGTTGCTCCCAGGAGGCTGCCCTGCCCTTGTGGAGGGCAGAGCAGGAAATGGTGCATGTGGCCCTCGTTGCGTGCGTGCCTGGTGCGTCAGGATGCTGCCCTGCCCTTGTGGAGGACAGGGCAATGTTGTCATGGTGCGGCCTTGCCTTCCTGCCCGTGCCAAATTGTGCGTGCAACAAGTCCCTGGCCGTGTCATGCGCTCATGCTTGTGTGCGCCAAGGAGTGTTCCCAAGTTCGAACCTTGGTGAAAGCACTTGAGGAGCAATTTTCCTTGATTTTCCATGAAGGGAGCACGACATTGCCCTGCTCTCCAAGAGGGCAGAGCAGAAAAATGAGCGCTACTTTGCTTTGGGGTGAGGCTCCAGCTTCGAACCTTGGTGGAAGCACTTTGGTTTATTTTCGCTTATTTTTGGCTCTTAAAGATGCCTTTCACTCATGCCTCAATTGTACGCCAAATATGGATTGCTATATATCGTTGGAAAGCTCTGAATGTCAGCGTTCCAACGCACCTGGAAGCACATCAATTGGACGTTTGTAACTCAAGTTATAGCCCTTTGAAGGAGGCATGGTCATGCTGCGAGCGCCCAGATTTTACCTTAGCGAAAATTCTTGCTTCCAACCTCACTTTGCATCACGATTCTGCCCTGCCCTTGGCAAGAGCAGGGCAGTGTGTGCTGATTGCTTATTCTTCATTAATTTGGTCATGGGCCATGCTTTTAAAAGCGTGGCCTAAGCCTCCAAAGTGTGCTCCAACTTCAAAGTGTGCTCCAAAGCTCTTTTTTTCCTCTTTTTTTGTGCTTCTTTGCTTCTTTTTCTTCTAATTTCCTACAAGATTTATAAAATTAAAAGATCAAGGAAATCTTCCAATTAAGCACAAAAGAATGTAATATTTAAGCACTAATAATCAATTTCTTATATGAAAAAGCATAGAAAAATAGGTATATGATGACTTGTCATCACAACACCAAACTTAAACCTTGCTTGTCCCCAAGCAAGAAAAGAATCATGCGATAGAAATTGACAATCCAAGGTAAGAAGAGTAGCAAGTTAATGTTCATGGCTGGCTAGTTTTCTATGCATGCTACAATTACAAAAGAGATGTAAATGATTGATGCTTATATCTAGCTTATTTTATGAAATCTTTTTCTTATAATTCTTCCTTGAAACAAGCTTTTGATTTTTTTTTAGCTTCTCCTTTTGGGTGCTTTGCCCCATGAGTTAATAACAAAGCTACGACTTCTAAATACTTTGTTTTCAAGTATTACCACTTGATACATAAGCACCACAAGCATTTAATTAGAGGACTTCATTAAGCTAATCATTTTTTTTTGACTCTCTAATCATTGATGCTCAGAACCTTGAGCTTTGAGGGAGTGCTTTTTCACTTGAGCCTAGCCTTGACTTCTAAGTGTTTTGTTTTCAAGCATTTGGCTTGATACATAAACACCACAAGCACTTAGCAAATGAATTGCCATTGGTACTCAAAGCCTTCAGCTTTCTCATTCTTTCCCTTTTTCTTTTCTTGCTTTAATTGTATTTGCTTCTTCAAGGTTTTCATGATTTCAAAAGATTTCACAAAATATCCTAGATGAAAACTTCAATTAAATAAAATCTAATGCAATTGAGCAACAATTAATCATACTAGCTTTCCAACACTTTTATGCACATGCTAAATTCTTCTTTAATGCCTTGTTTGTTTATGATCACGATACTTTATTGCTTTTGAACTCACAAAACTCAAGTTGGTAGTCATAATGGCACAGCACCATGTTGTAAATCAAATTCAAGCTATGCTTAGTCATACCACACATGTAAACAGAGAAGATAATAAGACAATCATGCAATTTAAAGTGCTGGAAATAAATGAGAGGAAAAGGAACTTTACAACCTTGCAATTCATCTTCTCTATTGTTGTCATTTTCCTCCCATTCTTCTCCTTCCCATACCAACTCAGAATGCTTGCTCATCCTCAAGCAACAATTATAACAATGGTGGTGGGGTCTAAAATGGATCATGAATGTCTCACACAAAAGGATGTCAGTAGCATATGTGTTTAGGCAAGCAAGATTAAGAGTAACCATCAAGGCACAGAGAAACAGAAACATTGTGATTGCAAACATAGGATGGTGTGCATGATACATTGCATAAAAGAAATAAGTGGCACACCAAACTTAGTGTGACACTCTCACTTGGAATTGATGCAAGTATCTAGTAAACATTGAACCAAATTTTGTTGCATAGCAACACCAAACTTAGAATGCAACCATATGTCAATTTTATTTGAAATAAAACTAAACAAAAGAAACTGTTATTTGAATACAATCACCAAGCCAAAAATCTGTCATGAATGAGGATCTCTTGATGCTGTATTAACAAAAACAGTTGATAAAAGAAAACTTAAAAATAAAGAGGTGACTAAAACAAAGAGAATGCAAACGAACTATCAAAACAAAGAAAAATAACAATGTAAAGGCAATATGATTATGCAGACAAGTGATGTTGCTGGATGAGTTGCATAGAAAATAAGTGGCACACCAAACTTAGAATCTTGGTGTGTCACTTTCATTTTTGATTTGATGCAATCATCTAAAAAGATTGAAAATAATTTGTTGCAAGGCAACACCAAACTTAGAATGTAATCATATGGCAATTTATTGAAATTTAAACAAAGTAAAGAAAGAAAACAAAGCAGAGAAGAGAAATTATACCTACGGTTGGGTTACCTCCCAACAAGTGCTCTTTTAGTGTCATTAGCTTGACATGTTGTTCTTCACTTTCTTCTTCTTCTTCCAGTTTGTTAAGAGGAATGACCTCAAAGGAGGGAAAGATTCAGCTAGTGTCCCCTTTCTTGGTTTCCTCTCAGCAAGCTTTCTTTTGAAATTGGCTTGATTGAGCTTGCTTGCTTGATTAGGGGGAGGATTGTTTGCAGTTGACCTTTTCTTGAATGTTGTCCTTGGTATCTTGGTCACAATCCTCGTCTTGGTTCTTTTGTTAATTGCCTTCACTTTTTGGATGTCAAGACATGGTTGCTGTGTGATTATTGGAGTGATTTCTTCATTAGGAGCCTCTTGCATTGGTGGTTTCATGAGCTCTTCCTCTATGTAATTCTCAGCTTCACTTGAGTTTGGACGTCCTTGATTGTCCCCCTCACTTTCTTGTTCTTCCACTTCCTCTTTTACACTCAACATTTGTTTTAATAGCACTTTCATAGAAGAGGTTTGTTGTTCTTCCCATGATTTCTTCATCTCCTCTTCATATCTTTCAATCAGTGTTGAGCATCTTTGGTTCAGGGATATTTGTGGGGGTTGTGAGCTTTCATATTCCTTTATCATCTCAAGTGGCTTCTGTGAATATGCAAGTTCAGGTTCAAATACCTCCACCACCTCAGTTTTCATTGAAATTTCACTTGACAGAAAGGCTTCCTCATCTTGCTTTTCCACTTCCTCTCTCACAAATTGATTTTTACTGTTTGATGGTTCTAAGTGTTTCCTTATGTTCTCCAGGTGCTCATTTGTCCTCTGACGGAGGATTTCTTTCCTTTTCCAAGCTTGTTCTTGTCTTTCAAAAAATCCTCTGGACTTTTGAAGGAGATCCTCTGAATCACAATTTGAAGAATTGTTGAACTCATCACAGTATGGATTGCTAAGATTTCTTTGATTTTGACTTTCCCAGTCACAATATGAGTAGTTGTTAGACTCATCAAAATCTGGATCATATTGTGTCTCTGGAAGGTGTCCCATTTTAACTGATTGTTCACATTCTTCTTGATATGTCCAGACACCATGAGGATAATGATATAAGTCATTCTGTGGTTCTGGACAGTATCTCATATGCTCAGCTTGATCAATTTGTGACTCTGGAGCAAGTCTCCATTGATTGAAGTACTCAGAATTTGTATCTTCTTGGTGATATTCCCAACCATCATTAGAATAATGACTTGAATCATATTGTTATGGTGGGCAATATCCCATGGAGTTTGTTTGATTAAAAGATGAGGTGAACTCCATTTGAATTTTGTAGAACACAACACCAATGAAAATTGAAATTACTCATATCAGATATGAGTTTTGCTTAGTGAGGCAAAAACACAAACACCTTGGTTTCAACTTTAAAACAGAGAACAAAAAAAAAAGAAAATGCTTGATCTAGACTTCTCACCCACTTAATCATTGTTGATCTAATCAATCCCCGGCAACGGCGCCAAAAACTTGATGGTGTTTTTGCGGAAAACAAATTTTCCAACACACAAATCCAACCGGCAAGTGTACCGGGTCGCATCAAGTAGTAATAACTCACTTAGAGTGATGTCGATCCCACAGGGATTGATGGATCAAGCAACTTTAGTGGGTGATTAGTTTAGTCAAGCTAACATTGAGTGAATTGTGTGAAACTGTAGCCAACAGAATGTAAATTTGCAGGAATTATAAAATTCAGAAAGAAAAATGCATAGAAACTTAAAGAGCAAGAAAATTAAATTGGCAAAATCTTAAATGACAAGAAATGTAAATTGCATCAAATGTAAAGGGGATTGGTGCAGGAAATTTAAAGGAAAGCAATAAGCAGCACTTAGAATAATTGCAGAATAATTAAATTGCATGAAAAGTAAAAGGACTTGGGTGCTGGGAATTAAAATTCAACAAGAGAATGTAAGGAGCAATCAAGCAGAAGAGTAACTTGCAACAAATCTTAAACAGAAAGTAGAATTGCTTGAAGAAGCAAACAGAAATTAAATTCAGTTTAATTGCCAAATGAGATTGAAGATCTCAGGAAATCAAAGAGACTAGAAAACAAGTCTAGATCTCAATTCCTTCCTTGATCCAACCAAGAACAATTGCAGAAGGAAAGAAAATGAAAGCAGTAAAGAGAGTTTTGGTTCAAATCCTTAATTCACTGAAATTTCGCAGAAGAATAACAAGAGAAATCTTAGACCAAGAGGGAAACAGAATTCCTTCACTCTCAATCCCAGATTTAAGACAGAAAAAAAACTAAAGGAGAGAACTCTCAAATCCTAATGCTCCCTAGTGGAGCTTGCCTCTTTCTAATGGAGCCTCCCTTACAAAGATGGAAATGATGCCTTATATAGGCTTTACAAAATAAAATGAAATTGAAATGAAAAACAAATTAAATGAAAATCCTAATTCTAGCTTGTTCTTGTGCCTTTGAGTGATGATGTGGGCTTTGCTTGCTTTGGATTTGAGGGAGAATGGGTCTTGGATGGCCTTGATTCAATTTGGTGAGGAATTGAATTAAATTGAATTTTGGTTGATTTTGGCCCATATGTTGCTCCCAGGAGGCTGCCCTGCCCTTGTGGAGGGCAGAGCAGGAAATGGTGCATGCGGCCCTCGTTGCGTGCGTGCTTGGTGTGTCAGGATGCTGCCCTGCCCTTGTGGAGGGCAGGGCAATGTTGTCATGGTGCGGCCTTGCCTTCCTGCCCGTGCCAAATTGTACGTGCAACAAGTCCCTGGCCGTGTCATGCGCTCATGCTTGTGTGCGCCAAGGAGTGTTCCCAAGTTCGAACCTTGGTGAAAGAACTTGAGGAGCAATTTTTCCTTGATTTTCCATGAAGGGAGCATGACATT
Source organism: Arachis hypogaea (assembly GCF_003086295.3). Classification (NCBI taxonomy): domain Eukaryota; kingdom Viridiplantae; phylum Streptophyta; class Magnoliopsida; order Fabales; family Fabaceae; genus Arachis; species Arachis hypogaea. The sequence goes on from NC_092038.1 coordinate 97,905,107, forward strand.
GCCCTGCTCTCCAAGAGGGCAGAGCAGAAAAATGAGCGCTACTTTGCTTTGGGGTGAGGCTCCAGCTTCGAACCTTGGTGGAAGCACTTTGGTTTATTTTCGCTTATTTTTGGCTCTTAAAGATGCCTTTCACTAATGCCTCAATTGTACGCCAAATATGAATTGCTATATATCGTTGGAAAGCTCTGAATGTCAGCTTTCCAACGCAACTAAAATCACATCAATTGGATGTTTGTAGCTCAAGTTATAGCCCTTTGAAGGAGGCATGGTCATGCTATGAGCGCCCAGATTTTACCTTAGCGAAAATTCTTGCTTCCAACCTCACTTTGCATCACGATTCTGCCCTGCCCTTGGCAAGAGCAGGGCAGTGTGTGCTGATTGCTTATTCTTCATTAATTTGGTCATGGGCCACGCTTTTAAAAGCGTGGCCTAAGCCTCCAAAGTGTGCTCCAACTTCAAAGTGTGCTCCAAAGCTCTTTTTTTCCTCTTTTTTGTGCTTCTTTGCTTCTTTTTCTTCTTATTTCCTACAAGATTTATAAAATTAAAAGATCAAGGAAATCTTCCAATTAAGCACAAAAGAATGCAATATTTAAGCACTAATCATCAATTTCTTGTATGAAAAAGCATAGAAAAATAGGTATATGATGACTTGTCATCAAGGATCTGGCAGGGATGACTGTGACGAGCTTCAAACTCGCGAGTGTTGGGCGTAGTGACAGACATAAAAGGATCACGGGATTCTATTCCAACATTATCGAGAACCGACAGATGATTAGTCGTGCGGTGACAGTGCATTTGGACCATTTTCACTGAGAGGACGGGAGGTAGACATTGACGCCGGTGAAACCCGAACATACAGCCTGCCATGGAAAGGAGTATGAAGGATTGGATGAAGGCAGTAGAAAAGCAGAGATTCAAAAGGAGCAAAGCATCTCCATACACTTATCTGAAATTCTCACCAATGAATTACATAAATATCTCTATCTTTATTTTATGTTTCATTTATCTTTTTAATTATTAAAACTCTATCACCCATTTGAATCCGCCTGACTAAGATTTACAAGGTGACCATAGCTTGCTTCAAGCCGACAATCTCTGTGGGATCGACCCTTACTCACGTAAGGTATTACTTGGACGACCCAGTGCACTTGCTGGTTAGTTGTGTGAAGTTGTGACAAAGTGTGATTCACATTTGAGATCTCCAAATCTTTGGCACGATTGTTGATGATCACAATTTCGTGCACCAAGTTTTTGGCGTCGTTGCCGGGGATTGTTCGAGTTTGGACAACTGACGGTTTATCTTGTTGCTTAGATTAGGTAACTTTTATTTTATTTTCAAAAAGTTTTCAAAATTTTTATTCTTTTTCATTTTTCCAAATTTCGTTTTTTCTTCTTGCATATATCTTGTGTTTTGATCCAAGAATTATATGTTTTTGACTCATTTTTTTATTTTTCAAAATTGAAAATATATCTTCTTGAATAAAGGATATAGCAAAATGAAGATCCAAGAACATAAAGCAGATGATTTACAGAGAAAAAGTTGGGCGTTCAAAACGCCCAGTGAAGAAGGAAAACTGGCGTTTAAACGCCAGCCAGAGTACCTGGTTGGGCGTTTAAACTCCCAGTAAGGAAGGAAAATTGGTGTTTAAACGCCAGCCACGGTACCTAGCTAGGCGTTTAAACGCCCAAACCATGCAGCAATTGGGCGTTAAACGCCCAAAACATGCAGCTCCTGGGCGTTTAACGCCAGGATGATACAAGGAGAGGAATTTTGTTTTCAAATAAAACCTTTTTCAAATCTTCATAATTTTTCAAAATTAAATCTTTTTCAAATCAAATATTTTCAATCATATCTTTTTTAAAATCATATATTTTCAAACATATCCTTTTCAAAAAAAATCAAATCTTTTGAATTTCCTTTTCAATATTTTTTAAAATAAATTTCAATAATATCTTTTCAAATATATCTTTTTCAAATCATATCTTTTTCAAAATCAATTTCAAAATCTTTTCTAACTTCTTATCTTTTCAAAATTGATTTTCAAATATTTTTCAACTAACTAATTGACTTTTTATTTGTTTTACTATTTCTTATCTTTTTAAAAACCACAACCAATTTTTCAAAAATTTATTTTAAATTTTATTCTTTTTTATTTTCAAAAAATCTTTCCCCCTTCTTATCTTTTTCTATTTAAACACTAAGATTCCTCCTCCATTGTGAATTCGAACTCCATCTCTCTTTGAATGTTCGAATTCTTCCTTACCTACCTCATCCTTCCATTCTTATTTTTCCCTGACACCTTAAGGAATCTCTATACTGTGACATAGAGGATTCTATATTTTCTTTATTTTCTTCTATTTCATATGAGCAGGAACAAAGATAAAGGCATACTTGTTGAAGCTGATCCTAAACCTGAAAGGACTCTGAAGAGGAAGCTAAGAGCAGCTAAAGCACAAAACTCTGAAGAGGACCTCACTGAAATTTTCGAAAAGGAAGCAGCAAAAGAAACAATTATGGCCGAACCAAACAACAATGCAAGGAAGATGCTTGGTGATTTTACTACACCAACTTCCAACTTCTATGGAAGAAGCATCTCAATCCCTGCCATTGGAGCAAACAATTTTGAGCTAAAGCCTCAATTAATTTCTCTACTGCAATAGAACTACAAGTTTCATGGACTTCCATCAGAAGATCCTTATCAATTTTTAACTGAGTTCTTGCAAATCTGTGTTACTGTTAAGACCAATGGAGTTGACCCTGAAGTCTACAAGCTCATGCTTTTTCCTTTTGCTGTAAGAGATAGAGCTAGAACATGGTTGGACTCACAACCCAGAGATAGCCTGGACTCTTGGGATAAGCTGGTCACGACCTTTTTGGCCAAGTTTTTTCCTCCTCAGAAGCTAAGCAAGCTTAGAGTGGATGTTCAGACCTTCAGACAAAAAGATGGTGAGTCCCTCTATGAAGCTTGGGAAAGATACAAGCAACTAACCAAAAAGTGTCCTTCTGACATGCTTTCAGAATGGACCACATTAGATATATTCTATGATGGTCTATCTGAATTTTCCAAGATGTCCCTGGACCACTCTGCAGGTGGATCCATTCACCTAAAGAAAATGCCTGCAAAAGCTCAGGAACTTATTGAAATGGTTACAAATAACCAGTTCATGTATACATATGAGAGGAATCCTGTGAATAATGGGATGCCTCAAAAGAGAGGAGTTTTTGAAATTGATGCTCTGAATGCCATATTGGCTCAGAACAAAATATTGACCCAACAAGTCAATATGATCTCTCAGAGTCTGAATGGATTGCAAAATGCATCCAACAGTACTAAAGAAGCATCTTCTGAAGAAGAAGCTTATGATCTTGAGAACCATGCAATGGCAGAGGTGAATTACATGGGTGAAGCCTTTGGAAACACCTATAATCCTTCATGGAAAAATTATCCAAATTTTTCATGGAAGGGTCAACAGAAGCAAGGCTTCAATAATAACAATGGATGAAGAAACAGGTTTAGCAATAGCAAACCTTTCCCATCATCATCTCAGCAACAGACAGAGCATTCTGAGCAGAATCCTTCTAGCTTAGCAAATATAGTTTCTGATCTATCTAAGGCCACTCTTAGTTTCATGACTGAAACAAGATCCTCCATTAGAAATTTGGAGGCACAAGTGGGCCAGCTGAGTAAAAGGGTTACTGAAACTCCTCCTAGCACTCTCCCAAGCAATACAAAAGAGAATCCCAAAGGAGAGTGCAAGGCCATTGATATAATCTACATGGCTGAAACTTTAGAGGAGGATGAGGACGTGAATCTAATTGAGGAAAACCACAGAGGACGTCCAATGGTCAGTAAGGAATACCCTAATGAGGAACCAAAGGAATCTGAGACTCATTCAGAGACCATAGAGATTTCCTTAGACCTCCTTTTACCATTCATGAGCTCTGATAACTATTCATCTTCTGAAGAGGATGAAGACATTGTTGAAGGGCAAGTTACCCAATATTTAGGAGCAATCATGAAGCTGAATGCCAAGCTATTTGGTAATGAGACTTGGGAGGAATAGACTCCCTTGCTCACTAATAAACTGAATACATTGGTTCAGCAAAATTTACCTCAAAAGAAACAGGATCTTGGTAAATTCTTAATACCCTGTACCATAGGCACCATGACTTTTGAAAAAGCTCTGTGTGACCTGGGGTTAGGGATAAACATGATGCCCCTCTCTGTAATGGAGAGACTGGAAATCTATGAGGTACAGGCTGCCAAATTCTCATTGGAGATGGCAGATAAATATATGAAAAAAGCTTATGGACTAGTAGATGACGTGCTAGTGAAGGTTGAAGGCCTTTACTTCCCTGCTGATTTCATAATCCTAGACACTAGGAAGGATGAGGATGAATCCATCATCCTTGGAAGACCCTTCCTAGCCACAGCAAGAGCTGTAATTGATGTTGACAGAGGAGAGTTGATTCTTCATGCGAATGAAGAATGCCTTGTAGTAAAGACTCAAGGTTCTCCATCTGTAACCATGGAGAGTAAGCATGAAGAGCTTCTCCCAATACAGAGTCAAACAGAGCCCCCACATTCAAACTCTAAGTTTGGTGTTGGGAGGCCACAGCCAAACTCTAAGTTTGGTGTTGAGAGATCTCAACCATGCTTTGATCAACTATGAGGCTCCATGAGAGCTCACTGTCAAGCTATTGACATTAAAGAAGCGCTTATTGGGAGGCAACCCAATTTTATTTTAATTTTATCTATATTATTTTGTTTTCTTTTAGGTTGATGATCATGTGAAGTCACAAAGACAATTACAAGAATAAAGAAAAAATAAAAAATAGCATTGAAAATATCACACCTTGGAGGAAGGACTTACTGGCATTTAAACGCCAGTAAGGGTAGTAAAATGGGCATTTAAACGCCCAATCTGGCACCTTTCTGGGTGTTTAAATGCCAGAATAGGGCACCAGACTAGCGTTTAAACGCCAGAACAGGGCAACAAACTAGCGTTTAGACACTAGAACAGGGAGAAAAACTGGCGTTTAAACACCAGAACAGGGCAGTAGACTGGCGTTTAAACGCCAGAATTGCACTCCAAGGCGTTGTGAACGCCACCAACCTTTACTCACTCTCTCTCCTCTTCACACCTTTCTACAACACTCTTTCCCAAATACCGTTCACCAATCACCTCCATATCTCTTCCCCAAATACCCCCTTCACTCCTTCTTTTTCACACATCACAAACACCTTCTTCCCTCCTTGGCTGAACCCTATACACCCTCCGTCTCCTCCATTTTCTTCTTCTACATCTTTCTTTTTTCTTTTGCTCAGGGACGAGCAAATATTTTAAGTTTGGTGTGGTAAAAGTATTGCTTTTTATTTTTCCATAACCATTAATGGCACCTAAGGCCGGAGAAACCTCTAGAAAGAGGAAAGGGAAGGCAAAAGCTTTCACCTCCGAGTCATGGAAGATGGAGAGATTCATCTCAAGGGTCCATAGCTCAGTAATAGAGCATTTGACTGCCAAACTAGAGAGCCCATTCGTGGCACTCAACAAGAGCATATGGAAGTTCCTCATCAAGAACTCCCTGAGATGCCTCAAGGGATACATTTTCCTCCACACAACTGTTGGGAGCAACTAAGGATGGAACAACAAAGGCAAGGAAGAGACATTAAGGAGCTCAAGCACTCCATTGGATTTTAAAGAGGAAGACGCCACCCTAACTAAGGTGGACTCATTCCTTAATCTCCTTGTCTATTTATTTTTCTATTTTCAAGTTTGAGCTTCATGTTTATCTTCATTACATGATCATTAGTGTCTAGTGTCTATGTCTTAAAGCTATGAATAACTCCATGAATCCTTCACCTCTCTTTAATGAAAAATGTGCTTAATTACAAAAGAACAAGAAGTACTTGGATTTCAAATTTTATCTTGAAACTAGTTTAATTATTTTGATGTGGTGGCAATACTTTTTGTTCTCTGAATGAATGCTTGAATAGTGCATATTTTTTATCTTGTTGTTTATGAATGTTAAAGTTGTTGGCTCTTGAAAAAATGATGAACAAAGAAAAATGTTATTGATAATCTGAAAATTCATGAAATTGGTTCTTGAAGCAAGAAAAAGCAGTGAAAAAAATTGGCAAAAAGAAGAAAGAGAAAGAGAAAGAAAAAGCAAGCAGAAAAAGCCAATAGCCCTTTAAAGCAAAAGGCAAGGGTAAAAAGGATCCAAGACTTTGAGCATTAATGGATAGGAGGGCCCAAGGAAATAAAATCCAGGCCTAAGCAGCTAAATCAAGCTATCCCTAACCATGTGCTTGTGGCATGAAGGTCCAAGCGAAAAGCTTGAGACTGAGTGGTTAAAGTCGTGATCCAAAGCAAAAGAGTGTGCTTAAGAACTCTGGACACCTCTAACTGGGGACTTTAGCAAAGCTGAGTCACAATCTAAAAAGGTTCACCCAGTTATGTGTCTGTGGCATTTATGTATCCGGTGGTAATACTAGAAAACAAAGTGCTTAGGGCCACGACCAAGACTCATAAAGTAGTTGTGTTCAAGAATTAACATACTGAACTAGGAGGATTAATAACACTATCTGAAATAATTCTGAGTTCCTATAGATGCCAATCATTATGAATTTCAAAGGAAAAAGTGAGATGCCAAAACTGTTCAAAAGCAAAAAGCTACAAGCCCCGCTCATCTAATTAGGACTAAGTTTCATTGATACTGTGGGATTCATTGTATATTCTCTTATTTTTATCCTATTTTGTTTTCAGTTGCTTGGGGACAAGCAACAATTTAAGTTTGGTGTTGTGATGAGCGGATAATTTATATGCTTTTTGGCATTATTTTTAGGTAGTTTTTTGTAGGATCTAGCTACTTTTTGGGATGTTTTAATTAGTTTTTATGCAAAATTCACATTGCTGGACTTTACTATGAGTTTGTGTGTTTTTCTGTGATTTCAGGAATTTTCTGGCTGAAATTGCGGGACCTGGGCAAAAATCTGATTCAGAGGCTAACAAAGGACTGCTGATGCTGTTGGATTCTGACCTCCCTGCACTCGAAGTGGATTTTCTAGAGCTACAGAGCTCCGAATGGCGTGCTCTCAACTACGTTGGAAAGTAGACATCCAGGGCTTTCTAGAAATAAATAATAGTCCATACTTTGCCCGAGTTTTGATGATGCAAAATGGCGTTCAAACACCCCTACTCTGCCATATTCTGAAGTCAAAACGCCAGAACTGGCATAAAAATTGGAGTTAAACGCCCAAACTGGCAACAAAGCTGGCGTTTAACTGCAAGGAAAGCCTCTACATGTGTGAAGCTCAATGCTCAGCCCAAGCACACACCAAGTGGGCTCGGAAGTGGATTTCTGCATCATTCACTTAATTCTGTAAACCCAAGTAGCTAGTTTCATTATAAATAGGACCTCTTACTATTGTATTTTCATCTCGGGAATTAGACATCTTTGGAACATTTTCCTTAGGCATTGGGGGCAGGCCTCACGGCCATGCCTACCTTCACCACTTATGTATTTTCAACGGTGGAGTTTCTACACACCATAGATTAAGGTGTGGAGCTCTGCTGTTCCTCGAGTATTAATGCAATTACTATTGTTCTTCTATTCAATTCAAGCTTATTCTTATTCTAAGATATTCACTCGCACTTCAACCTGATGAATGTGATGATCCATGACACTAATCATCATTCTCACCTATGAACGCGTGATTGACAACCACTTCCGTTCTACTTAAGATTGGGCGTGTATCTCTTAGCCTCCATTCCGAAAGAACGGAGTCTTCGTGGTATAAGCTAGAATTAATGGCAGCCATTCCTGAGATTCAGAAAGTCTAAACCTTGTCTGTGGTATTCTGAGTAGGATCTGGGAAGGGATGACTGTGACGAGCTTCAAACTCGCGAGTGTTGGGCGTAGTGACAGACGCAAAAGGATCACGGGATTCTATTCCAACATGATCGAGAACCGAGAGATGATTAGTCGTGCGGTGATAGCGTATTTGGACCATTTTCACTGAGAGGACGGGAGGTAGACATTGACGCCGGTGAAACCTGAACATACAGCTTGCCATGGAAAGGAGTATGAAGGATTGGATGAAGGCAGTAGGAAAGCAGAGATTCAAAAGGAGAAAAGCATCTCCATACACTTATCTAAAATTCTCACTAATGAATTACATAAGTATCTCTATCTTTATTTTATATTTCATTTATATTTTTAATTATTAAAACACTATCACCCATTTGAATCCGCCTGACTGAGATTTACAAGGTGAGCATAGCTTGCTTCAAGATGACAATCTCCGTGGGATCGACCCTTACTCACATAAGGTATTACTTAGACGACCCAGTGCACTTGCTGGTTAGTTGTGCAAAGTTGTGACAAAGTGTGATTCACGTTTGAGAGCTCCAAATCTTTGGCGCCATTGTTGATGATCACAATTTCGTGCACCAATAATCATGGAAATTTCTTTCCTCAATCTATCAGTAACTTCAGCTGGAAAGTATTTTTCCAAAAATTCTCTTCTAAGCATATCCCAGTTAGCAACAGTCGCTCCAAGTTGAGTGTAGTACCACTCTCTCGCCTTTCCCTCAAGAGAGAACGGGAAGGCTTTTAACAGAATAGAAGTTTCATATGTACCATCACGCTTAACAGTTGAACAGGCTGTCTGGAAATCCCTAAGGTGCTTGATAGGCTCTTGAGTAGGTAAGCCAAGAAACTTGGACATCAAGTTGAGTAGTGCAGTCTTTAGTAACTCTCCTAGGTGCTGCCATGTTACCTGCACGTGAGTCAACCGAATCAGTAGTATAGGAGCTTGTTTCTTCTTCAAATGGCGGTTTAGATTCGCCCTCAGATGAGACTGGTGAATCGATGACAATCACTTTACCACCCTCAAAGGCTAACCGACGTCGAGCTCGCCTAATACGTGAAATAGTTCTTTCAATTTCAGGATCAAAAGCGGCTAAGCTCGGATCAGGCAATGAATGCGTCATTCAGCGGAAGAAACATACAGCTCATGGTGACAAAGACAAAATAAAATAAAGTGTAAATAAATAAATTCCAACCAATAAATTAGCACACTATTGCAACTCCCCGGCAATGGCGCCAAAAATTGACGTGGTGGAAATTGGCAGATTAAGAAATTAATGTAAGAGATACATTGCAAGTACAGTTCTTAACCAACAAAAATCCGCTCATCAATTTAGAAGGGTTGTCACAAAATTAGAATAAAAATACTGGGAGTATGAGTCTCAGGTCGTCTTCCAATGAGTTGTAGAAAGATGTGCTATTTTAATAATCAAAGGTTTTCCAAAATATTTTTGAGTTCGATAAACAGGAAATTAAATCAGAGAATTTATGTAATTCAAATAAAAATCTTGACCGGGAGTAAATTAATCGGAAGTTCTATCCTTGTTGGATTTCTCTCAAGATTAATTGATAATTGAAGGTTGTTCTACTTAGTTATCCTTTACTGAGTAAAGGAAAGTCAGGTAAGTTGGAAGTCTACTTCTATTCACAAGTTCTGATCCTCTCCCTTGGGAAGGATTAGCGTTAGTGACTAGAGAGCCAACCAACAATAAACCCAATTACAATTTAGCTCTTGAGTATTCCAACTCAAGGTTCTCCTTTTAATCAACTCCCAATCAAGTTAGAGAACTACTCCATTATCATGAATGTAAACTTCACAAAATTAAAAAGGGAAATAAAGAAAGACACAATAAACAACAATCAAAAATATCAATTAAAATTAAAAATGATTCTTGTATTAATAAATTATAAAAATAATCCAATTGTAACTCTGGACAAATTAAGGATATGAAAGAGTAAGCGAAAAGAAAGAAAACAAACTAGAATGATGAAGTCTTGGCGGAGGTAATAACTCTTCTCAATATCCCAATCCAAAAAGCAATAAAACAAAATTCTAAGAACTATGAATGTGTAGAGAGAAAACCTAGAGGAGGAGTAAAATAAGATCTAAAAAAAAAACTAAAATTATGCGGAATGATAATCGTCCTTAGTCTCTGCATGTTCTCTGGCTCTAATATGCGTTTCTGGGCCGAGAACTGGGTTAAAACGCGGCCCAAAATCCATGCCAGTGATTTTTGTAAATTCTGCAGATCGCGCACGTCACGCAACCGCGTCGTCCATGCATTCGCGTCACTCGTGCAGGTTCCAATCCACGCGCTCGCGTCAGGCACGCGTTCACGCAGCTGTGATTTTCACCAATTCGCGCGGATGCGTGAGCCATGCGTCCGCGTCGCTTCTCGCTGGTCATCTCCTTAATTTCTCATGTTCCTTCCATTTTTGCAAGCTTTCTCTCCATTCTCTAAGCCATTCTTGCTCTATGAAGCCTGAAACACTTAACACATAGATCACGGCATCAAATGGTATAAAGGAGAATAAAAATATACAATTAAAAGATCTTTAGGAAGCAAGTTTTCAATCATAGAATAATTTTGGGAAGGAATTGTAAATACATGCAAATCATATGAATATGTGGGTGCAGACTTGATAAAACCACACAATTAAATACAATATAAATCATAAAATAATAGTTTATCACATATCAACATATATGAAGAGAGCCAACTTAGAATAGAAAAACACATAGTAAGAGAAGGAGAAGCGTAGTATAGAAAATTCTCTCTTAGGGTTTGTAGAATTTTATACTTCAAGTTTGATTTTGGATTCTAGCAACTTTTATTGTAAGTATTTCTTTAATTGTCTCTTTTATTATACCACTAGTTCTACACTTACTTTTATTTTCATCTCCTTTGTCAATATTTACATTGTTTTGCAATTTTGGATTTCTAGTTGGTTAATTTGATGTTTGATGATCATTATATGTTTGTTTGAGTTGATTTTATTAATTTTGATCATTTGGTTGTTCATAGTTTTTACCATTTTTCCAATTTTGCCACATTTTATGATTATGCCCATTAGGTGTTTGATGAAATGCCAATCTTAGTTATGGGGTAGATTTTCACCCCTTCACTTGGGGGAAATGAGTATATGGATTGCTAGAGCCATAATGTCCAACATTTAGTGATAATTCTTGGATTGTTAGTTGTTATTGTTTCCACTAACGCTAGCTTTTTACCAATTAATGTGGTAAGTTAGCTAGGATTTGTGGATTAATAACAATTATGCACACTTAACCTATCCTTCGATGTTAAGGATTGACTTAGTGAGATTAGTACATCATAATTATCATAGTTGTGGTTATGGCAAGGAAGAGATTCCATAACTTATCCCAAGTCAAGGTTTCATTCATGTTTTGAACCACTTTTCTGTCACTTTATAGCATTACTTGTCCATATTACATACATAGTTCTTTTATTCCTTTATTAGTTTATTAATTGCAATTTTTGTTTTGTTCTTTAATTCCTTTATTTTGTTTGCTCTCAATCATTGAAACCCCTTTGAGTCTCACAACCAAAATTGTGCACTTATTGGTATTAGTTCCTAGGGAAAATGACCCAGGAGTTTAAATACTCTCGGTTTATATTTGCTTTGATTTGTGACACCTTTAGGATTATAATTTGATTAGGATCAATTGTTGGTTCGGAGCTATACTTGCAACAAAAAATCTATTTTGTGAAAATCCGAACTCACGTTTGGTCAGTCATCAAGTTTTTGGCCCCGTTGCCAGGGAGTTAGCATCATGAGTACTATATTTTGGTTGTTGTAAATATGTCCATAGTGTGAATAGATACTTTTTGGGTTGTTTCCTTGTTTTGCTGTTAATTAGGATTTTTGTTTCTTTTGTAATTGATGTCTTTAGTTTTTATTTTCTATTTTCTCTATGACTTATCACTCTCTTGGTTTGGAGTTTGGTTGTGATTATTTTTTAGGGTTTGATAACTTCAATTTTGGGTTGCATCATGGGATTGAAGCATCAATTTCGGAAGGAGCAACCTCCTCTATACTACAATGAGCCATACCCTTCCCAATGTACATACCCAACTCAAGGATATGGTGGATTTCACAATGACTACATACCTTCACCACCATATGCCTATGACCAATACCTCCAACATAATCCTTAACCACCACATTTTTAAACACCACACCACTACTACCAACAACCACATCTGTACATACCACCTCAAGATACTTATCAACATGAACTACCTCCCACATATACAACCTTCCTCCCAAACTATGAACCTCCTCTTTCTTCACCCCAATGTGAAGCTTTCCCACCATTGGCCCAAGACCATCAAGATCTTTAATCTTTTCTACAAGAGCAAGAAGGATTTCGAAGCACACAAGGGCAATTCATGGCTACCATAGCCAAAGTGGTGAACTGCTTAGTTCAACTATGCTCATCCGATCAAGGCACTCCTCTTGAAGAGTGTGAAGGAGCATTTGAAGTGTGTAGTGAAGAGGAGAGCATGGAGCCACAAGGGAAAGAAGAAGAGATAGAGCATGAATTGGAACAAGAGGGGATTGAGGGAGATTGATCAAGATGAGGATTCCATCATTAATGATTTTTTGTCCTCCTTGGTTAATCCCCTTAATGATCTTAATGAGCCTCTTCTCATTGAGTTTGAGAGAGACATGGAGATAGACTTTTGATAACCTCCTTATTATAACTTGAGTGATAGGGAAGAGTAAGTTGGTGAGGAAGTAACTCCGTTCGAAGAGCACATTGAGTGAGTGGCAATTTCACCATTGAACTTCATTGGCCCCCATCAATATGCTATCTTGGAGACGGATTACCAACTTAAGATCCTTCTTGGGTTAGTACATGGTGGAGAAATGGGTATTGGTTTCCAAGAGAATCCAAGGCTCTTCAAGAAAATCAATTCAAGAGTTGGAGCTCAAGCATGGTGTGAAGCACAATTGAGTGGTTTCCGGAGAGTGTTGGGGTACTTCAAGGGTCAATTAGGAGCTTGTCCATCCAGCTTGGAGCATAAAATTCCGCAAGAAGGAGAATGGAAAACTCGAATATGGGATCCCAGAGGAGCTTTAAGGACCAAGCATGGATGGAGATTCAAGGAGGAGTGGAAACACAAGTGATGAGCGGATAATTTATACGCTTTTTGGCATTGTTTTTAGGTAGTTTTTAGTAGGATCTAGCTACTTTTTAGTATATTTTTATTAGTTTTTAAGCAAAATTCATATTTCTAGACTTTACTATGAGTTTGTGTGTTTTTCTGTGATTTCAAGTATTTTCTGGCTGAAATTGAGGGACCTGAGCAAAAATCTGATTCAGAGGCTGAAAAAGAATTGCAGATGCTGTTGGATTCTAACCTCCCTGCACTCGAAATGGATTTTTTGGAGCTACAGAAGCTCAAATGGCGCGCTCTCAATTGCGTTAAAAAGTAGACATCCTGGGCTTTTCAGCAATATATAATAGTCCATACTTTGTCCGAGTTTTTACGACGCAAACTGGCATTCAAATGCCAACTTCCTGCCCTATTCTGGCGTTAAACGCCAGAAACAGGATGAAAGCTGGAGTTAAACGCCCAAACTGGTATAAAAACTGGTGTTTAACTCCAAGAAAAGTCTCTACACATGAAAGCTTCAATGCTCAGCCCAAGCACACACCAAGTGGGCCCGGAAGTGGATTTCTGCATCATTTACTTATTTCTGTAAACCCTAGTATCTAGTCTAGTATAAATATGACCTTTTACTATTGTATTAGAGATCTTTTTTCAGTTTTATGCTATCTTAGACTTTTAGGGGGGCTGGCCATTCGGCCATGTCTGGACTTTCATCACTTATGTATTTTCAACGGTTGAGTTTCTACACCTCATAGATTAAGGTGTGGAGCTCTGCTGTTCCTCGAGTATTAATGCAAAGTACTATTGTTATTCTATTCAATTCAAGCTTATTCTTATTCCAAGATATTCATTCGCACACAAGAACATGATGAATGTGATGATCAAGTGACACTCATCACTATTCTCACTTATGAACGCGTGCCTGACAAACACTTCCGTTCTACTTGAAAACAAGCTTGAATGCATATCTCTTGGGACTCTAATCAACGATTCACATCGTTTCCCCTCTGATAATGGGGCATCTAAATTTGATATTAGAACCTTCGTGGTATAGGGTAGAAATAATTGGCAGCATTCTTGAGATCCAGAAAGTCTAAACCTTGTCTGTGGTATTCCGTGTAGGATCTGGGAAGGGATGACTGTGACAAGTTTTAAACTCGCGACTGTGGGGCACAGTGACAGTGCGCAAAAGGATAATTGGATCTTATTCCGACACGAACGAGAACTGACAGCTGATTAGCCATGCGGTAGCTGTGCCTGGTATTTTTCATCTGAGACAAGAAATCTGACAGTTGATTAGCTATACAGAAATCGTAGAGGACCATTTTCACTGAGAGGACGGGAGGTAGCCATTGACAACGGTGATCCCCAACATACGGCTTGCCATGAAAAGTAGTATGAATAATTGAATGAAGACAGTAGAAAAGCAGAGATTCAGAAGGAATAATGCATCTCCATACGCTTATCTGAAATTCCCACCAATGAATTACATAAGTATTTCTATCTTTATTTTATGTATATTTATCTTTTAATTATCAAAACTTCATAACCATTTGAATCCGCCTGACTGAGATTTACAAGATGACCATAGCTTGCTTCAAGACGACACTCTCCGTGGGATCGACCCTTACTCACGTAAGGTAATACTTGGACGACCCAGTGCACTTGCTGGTCAGCTGCACGAAGTTGTGTATCACGATTTCGTGCATCAAGTTTTTGGCGCCGTTGTTGGGGATTGTTCGAGTTTGGACGACTGACGGTTCATCTTGTTGCTTAGATTGGGTAATTTTATTTTATGTTTAATTCTTTTTATTTTTATTTTCAAAAAAAATATACATAAAAAATTATTAATAAAATCATAAAAACCAAAAATTTTGTGTTTCTTGTTTGAGTCTAGAGTCAAGTTTTGAGTTTGGTGTCAATTGCATGTTTTAATTTTTCTAAAAATTTTCGAAAACTCATGCATGGTGTTCTTCATGATCTTCAAGTTATTCTTGGTAAGTCTTCTTGTTTGATCTTTACATTTTATTGTTTTGTGTCTCTTCTTGTTTTTCATATGCCTTCTTGAACCCTTAGAGTTTAAACATTGAAAATTTCTAAGTTTGGTGTCTTACATGTTTTTCTTTTATTGAAAAATTTTCAAAAATATGTTCTTGGTGTTCATCTTGGCATTCAAAGTGTTCTTGCATGGATTATTTGTTTTGATCTTAAATTTTTTAGTCTTGTTTCAATTTGGTGTTTTTCTCTCTCATCATAAAAAAATTCAAAAAAAAAATCTTTCCCTTTTTATCTCATAAATTTCGAAATCTTTGGGTTGACTTAATAAAAAAATTTTAAAATTAGTTGTTTCTTGTTAGTCAAGTCAAGATTTCAATTTCAAAAAAAAAATTATCTTTTCAAATCTTTTTTCAAAAATCAAATCTTTTTCATTTTTTTTAATGTTTTCGAAAATTTTAAGAAAAAATGATTTTCAAAATCTTTTTCGTATTTTATTTCATAATTTTCGAAAAACTTGCTAACATTTAATGTTTTGATTCAAAAACTTTCAAGTTGTTACTTGCCTATTAAGAAAGGTTCTATCTTTAAATTTTAAAATCATATCTTTTAGTTTCTTGTTAGTCAAGTAATCAACTTTAATTTCAAAAATCAATTCTTTTTAAAATTTCCTTTTCTAATCTTTTTCAAAATAATTTTCAATCCTATCTTTTTCAAAAATTTGATTTCAAAATCTTTTCTAACTTCTTATCTTTTCAAAATTGATTTTTAAATCTTTTTCAATTAACTACTTAACTTTTTGTTTGATTTTAAAATTCTTATCTTTTTCAAAGCCATCTAACTACTTCTCCCTCTCTCTAATTTTCAAAAATCATTAACTTCTTTTTCAAAATTCTTCTTAATTAACTAATTGTTTTAAATTTTAATTTTATTCTACTTCTTCCTCTAATTTCGAATTCTAACTAAAAATTAAAATAAAAACAAAAATAATTTTCTTTTCTTAAAATTTAAATTCGAATTCTCTCCCTCTCTTCTCTTTCTATTTATTTATTTACTAACACTTCTTTTCTTCTTATAATTCGAACCCTCTCTCCCTCTCTGTGTTCGAATTCTTCATCTCTTCTCTCTACATTATTCTTCTATTCTTCTACTCACATAAAGGAATCTCTATACTGTGACATAGAGGATTCCTCTTCTTTTCTGTTCTCTTCTTTTTCATATGAGCAGGAGCAAGGACAAGAACATTCTTGTTGAAGTTGACCCTGAACCTAAAAGAACTCTAAAGAAGAAGCTAAGAGAAGCTAAAGCACAATAATCCAGAGAAAACCTTATAGTGAATTTTGAAAAAGAAGTAATGGCCGAACCCAACAACAATAACAATGCAAGGAAGATGCTTGGTGACTACACTATACCAACTTCCAACTTCCATGGAAGAAGCATCTCAATCCCTGCCATTGGAGCAAATAATTTTGAGCTTAAGCCTCAATTAGTTTCTCTGATGCAACAGAATTGCAAGTTTTATGGACTTCCATCAGAAGATCCTTTTCAGTTCTTAACTAAATTCTTGTAGATCTGTGACACTGTTAAGACCAATGGAGTTTATCCCGAGGTCTACAAGCTTATGCTTTTCCCTTTTGTTGTAAGAGACAGAGCTAGAATATGGTTGGACTCTCAACCTAGAGATAGCATGAACTCTTGGGATAAGCTGGTCACGGCTTTCTTAGCCAAATTCTTTCCTCCTCAAAAGCTGAGCAAGCTTAGAGTGGATGTTTAAACGTTCAGGCAGAAAGAAGGTGAATCCCTCTATGAAGCTTGGGAAAGATACAAGCAACTGACCAAAAAGTGTCTTTCTGACATGCTCTCAGAATGGACCATCCTGGATATATTCCATGATGGTCTGTCTGAATTGTCTAAGATGTCATTGGACCATTCTGCAGGTGGATTTATTCACCTGAAGAAAATGCCTGCAGAAGCTCAGGAACTTATTGAAATGGTTGTAAATAACCAGTTCATGTACACCTCTGAAAGGAATCCTGTGAATAATGGGACGCCTTAGAAGAAGGGAGTTCTTGAAATTGATGCTCTGAATGACATATTGGCTCAGAATAAAATATTGACTCAGCAAGTTAATATGATTTCTCAGAGTTTGAATGGACTGCAAAATGCATCCAGCAGTACTAAAAAAGCATCTTCTGAAGAAGAAGCTTATGATCCTGAGAACCCTGCAATGGCAGAGGTGAATTACATGGGTGAAGCCTATGGAAACACCTATAATCCGTCATGGAAAAATCATCCAAATTTCTCATGGAAGGATCAACAAAAGCCTCAATAAGGCTTTAACAATAATAATGGTGGAAGAAACAGGTTTAGTAATGGCAAGCCTTTTCCATCATCCTCTCAGCAACAGACAGAGAATTCTGAGCAGAATCCATCAAGCTTAGCAAATATAGTCTCTGATCTATCTAAGGCCACTCTCAGTTTCATGAATGAAACAAGGTCCTCCATCAGAAACTTGGAGGCACAAGTGGGTCAGCTGAGTAAAAGGATTACTGAAACTCCTCCTAGCACTCTTCCAAGCAATACAGAAGAGAATCCCAAAAGAGAGTGCAGGGCCATAACTGTGACCAACTTGGCCGAACCTGGAGAGAGTGAAAAGGCAGTGATTCCTAGTGAGAAAGACCTTAGGGAACGTCCACTGGCCATTAAGGAGTACCCCAATGAGGAACCAAAGGAAACTGAGGCTCGTACAGAGACCATAGAGATTCCATTAAACTTTTTTTATCATTCATGAGCTCTGATGACTATTCATCTTCTGAAGAAGATGAAGACATTGTTGAAGGGCAAGTTGCCCAATATTTAGGAGCAATCATGAAGCTGAATGCCAAGCTATTTGGTAATGAGATTTGGGAGGATGAACATCCATTGCTTATTAATGAACTGAATACCTAGGTTCAGCAAACTTTACCTCAAAAGAAACAGTATCCTGGCAAATTCTTAATACCCTGTACCATAGGCACCATGACCTTTGAGAAGGCTCTGTGTGACCTAGGATCAGGTATTAACCTCATGCCACTCTTTGTAATGGAGAAACTAGGAATCTTTGAGGTGCAAGATGCAAGAATCTCACTAGAGATGGCAGACAAATCCATGAAATAGGCTTATGGACTAGTAGAGGATGTGCTAGTAAAGGTTGAAGGCCTTTACATCCCTGTCGATTTCATAATCCTAGACACTGGAAAGGATGAGGATGAATCCATCATCCTTGGCAGACCTTTCCTAGCACAGCAAAGCTGTGATTGATGTTGACAGAGGAGAGTTTGTCCTTCAATTGAATGAGGACTACATTGTATTCAAGACTCAAGGTTCTCCTTCTCTACACATGAAGAAGAAGCATGAAAAGCTTCTCTCAATACATAGTCAACCAAAGCCCCCACATTCAAACTCTAAGTTTGGTGTTGGGAGGCCACAACCAAACTCTAAGTTTGGTATTGGGAGGCCACAACCAAACTCTAAGTTTGGTGTTGAGAGGCCACAACCATGCTCTGATTATCTGTGAGACTCCATGAGAGCCCACTGTCAAGCTATTGACATTAAAGAAGCACTTATTGGGAGGCAACCTAAATTTTATTTATCTATGTTTAATTTCCATTTTCCATTATTATTTTATGTTTTCTTTAGGTTGATGATCATGTAGAGTCACAAAAACAATTATAAAATCAAAGCAAATTAAAAAACAACATTAAAAATAGCACACCCTAGAAGAAGAACTTACTGGCGTTTAAATGCCAGTAAGGGTAGCACGATGGGCGTTAAACGCCCAGTCTGGCACCATTCTGGGCGTTTAACACCAGAAATGGGCACAAAACTGGCGTTTAACGCCAGAACAGGGCAACAAGCCGGTGTTAAATGCCAGAAAAGGAAGAAAAGCTAGCGTTAAACACCAGAAACAGGCAGCAACCTGGTGTTTAACGCCAGAATTGCACGCTAAGGGCGTTTACACGCTTAAATGGTGCAGGGATGAGAAATCCTTGACACCTCAGTATCTGTGGACCCCACAGGATACCCACCTATCCCACCTTTCTCTCTTTCCCCCTCACACATCACTATAACACTCTACCCAACACACCACTCACCTGTCAAATCCTATCATTTTCCCTATATTCTCTTCACCAATCACCTCCATCCCTCTTCCCCAAAAACCCCACCTACCTCACTTTTTAAATTCAAACACTTTTCCCTCCCAAACCCAACCCCAAATACATAAACCTACCTCTCCCTCAACTCCTATATAAACCCCTCCATCTCCTCCATTTCTCTTCTTCTTCCCCTTCTTTCTTTCTTCTTCTGCTCGAGGACGAGCAAACCTTTTAAGTTTGATGTGGTAAAAGCATTGCTTTTTGTTTTTCCATAACCATTTATGGCACCTAAGGCCGGAGAAACCTCTAGAAAGAGGAAAGGGAAGGAAAAAGCTTCCACCTCCGAGTCATGGGAGATGGAAAGATTCATCTCAAAGGTCCATCAAGACCACTTCTATAAAGTTGTGGCCAAAAAGAAAGTGATCCCTGAGGTTCATTTCATGCTCAAGAAGAATGAGTATCCAGAGATCTGACATGAGATCCGAAGAAGAGGTTGGAAAGTTCTCACCAACCCCATTCAACAAGTCAGAATCTTAATGGTTCAAGAGTTCTATGCCAATGCATGGATCACTAGGAACCATGAATAAAGTATGAACCCGAATCCAAAGAATTGGCTTACAATGTTTCGGGGGAAATACTTAGATTTCAGTCCGGAAAATATAAGGTGGTGTTCAACTTGCCAATGATGCAAGAAAATGCACGCCCCTACACTAAAAGGGTCAACTTTGATCAAAGGTTGGACCAAGTCCTCATGGACATATGTGTGGAAGGAGCTCAATGGAAAAGAGACTCAAGAGGCAAGTCGGTTCAATTAAGAAGACCAAACCTTAAGCCTGTGGCTAGAGGATGGTTGGAGTTCATCCAACGCTCTATCATTCCTACTAGCAACCGATCCGAAGTAACTGTGGATCGGGCTATCATGATCTATAGCATCATGATTGGAGAGGAAATGGAAGTTCATGAGATTATACCTCTAGAACTAAACAAGGTTGCTGACAAACCTTCCACTTTAGCAAAGTTAGCCTTCCCTCATCTCATCTGTCACCTATACAATTTAGCTGGAATTGTCATAGAGGAAGACATCCTCATTGAAGAGGACAAGCCCATCACTAAAAAGAGGATGGAGCAAACAAGAGAGCCCACTCATGGACCTCAACAAGAGCATGAGGAAGCCCCTCATCGAGAAATCCCTGAGATGCCTCAAGGGATGCATTCTCCTCCACACAACTATTGGGAGAAACTCAACACCTCTTTGGAAGGCTTGAGTTATAACATGGACCAACTAAGGGTGGAGCACCAAGAGCATTCCACCATTCTCCATGAGATTAGAGAAGATCAAAGAGCTATAAGGGAAGAGCAACAAAGGCAAGGAATAGACATTGAGGAGCTCAGGCGTTCCATTGGATCTTTAAGAGGAAGAACTAGCCACCATCACTAAGGTGGACCCATTCTTTAATTTTGTTGTTTTTATTTTTATGTTTTTCGACTTTATGCTTTATGTGTTATCCATGTTTGTGCCTTCACTACATGATCATTAGTGTCTAGTATCTATGACTTAAAGCTATGAATAATTCCATGAGTTCTTCACCTTTCTTAAATGAAAAATGTGCCTAATTACAAAAGAACAAGAAGTACTTGGATTTCAAATTTTATCTTGAAATTAGTTTAATTATTTTGATGTGGTGGCAATACTTTTTATTTTCTGAATGAATGCTTAAACAGTGCATATTTTTTATAGTGAAGTTTATGAATGCTAAAATTGTTGGCTCTTGAAAGAATGATAAACAAAGAGAAATATTATTGATAATCTGAAAAATCATGAAATTGATTCTTGAAGCAAGAAAAAGCAGTGAAAAAGAGAAAATAGTGAAAAAAAAAAGAGAAAAGAAAAATGGCGAAAAAGAAAAAGAAAGAAAAAGAAAAAGCAAGCAGAAAAAGCCAATAGCCCTTTAAACCAAAAGGCAAGGGTAAAGAGGATCCAAGGCTTTGAGCATTAATGGATAGGAGGGCCTAAAGAAATAAAATCCTGGCCTAAGCGCTAAATCAAGCTATCCCTAACCATGTGCTTGTGGCATTAAGGTCCAAGTGAAAAGCTTGAGACTGAGTGGTTAAAGTCGTGATCCAAATAAAAAAGAGTGTGCTTAAGAACTGTGGACACCTCTAACTGGGGACTCTAGCAAAGCTGAGTCACAATATGAAAAGTTTCACCCAGTTATGTGTCTGTGGC
Organism: Arachis hypogaea; assembly: GCF_003086295.3. NCBI lineage: Eukaryota > Viridiplantae > Streptophyta > Magnoliopsida > Fabales > Fabaceae > Arachis > Arachis hypogaea. Next base: position 97,926,485 of record NC_092038.1, read on the forward strand.
ATTTATGTATCCGGTGGTAATGTTGGAAAACAAAGTGCTTAGGGTCACGGCCAAGACTCATAAATTAGTTGTATTCAAGAATCAACATACTGAACTAGGGGAATCAATAACACTATCTAAAATTCTGAGTTCATATAAAATGCCAGTCATTCTGAATTTCAAAGGATAAAGTGAGATGCCAAAACTGTTCAGAAGCAAAAAGCTACTAGCCCCGCTCATCTAATTGGGACTATGTTTCACTGATATTGTGAGATTAATTGTATATGCGCTTATTTTTATTATATTTTGTTTTCAGTTGCTTGGGGACAAGCAACAATTTAAGTTTGGTGTTGTGATGAGCGGATAATTTATATGCTTTTTGGCATTGTTTTTAGGTAGTTTTTAGTAGGATCTAGCTGCGTTTTAGTATATTTTTATTAGTTTTTAAGCAAAATTCACCTTTCTCGACTTTACAATGAGTTTGTGTATTTTTCTGTGATTTCAGGTATTTGCTAGGTGAAATTGAGGGACCTGAGCAAAAATCTGATTCAGAGGCTGAAAAAGAACTGCAGATGCTGTTGGATTCTGACCTCCCTGCACTCAAAATGGATTTTTTTGGAGCTACAGAAGCCCAAATGGCACGCTCTCAATTGCGTTGGAAAGTAGACATCCTGGGATTTCCAGCAATATATAATAGTCCATACTTTGTCCGAGTTCTGACGACGCAAACTGGCGTTCAAACGCCAACTTCCTGCCCTATTCTAGCGTAAACGTCAGAAACAGGATAAAAGCTGGAGTTAAACTCCCAAACTGGCATAAAAGCTGGCGTTTAACTCCAAGAAAAGTCTCTACACATGAAAGCTTTAATGCTCAGCCCAATCAGACACCAAGTGGGCCCGGAAGTGGATTTCTGCATCATTTACTTATTTCTGTAAACCTTAGTAACTAGTCTAGTATAAATAGGACCTTTTACTATTGTATTAGAGATCTTTTTTCAGTTTTATGCTATCTTAGACTTTTAGAGGGGCTGGCCATTCGGCCATTCTTGGACCTTCATCACTTATGTATTTTCAACGGTTGAGTTTCTACACCTCATAGATTAAGGTGTGGAGCTCTGCTGTTCCTCGAGTATTAATGCAAAGTACTATTGTTATTCTATTCAATTCAAGCTTATTCTTATTCCAAGATATTCATTCACACACAAGAACCTAATGAGTGTGATGATCAAGTGACACTCATCACCATTCTCACTTATGAACGTGTGCGTGACAAACACTTCCGTTCTACATGAAAACAAGCTTGAATGCATATCTCTTCGGACTCTAATCAATGATTCACATCGTTTCCCCTCTGACAATGGGGCATCTGAATATGAGATTAGAACTTCATGGTATAGGCTAGAAATGATTGGCAGCATTCTTGAGATCCGGAAAGTCTAAACCTTGTCTGTGGTATTCCGAGTAGGATCTGGGAAGGGATGACTGTGACGAGCTTCAAACTCGCGACTGTGGGATGCAGTGATAGTGCCAAAAGGATCATTGGATCTTATTCTGACAGGATCGAGAACCGACAGCTGATTAGCCATGCGGTAGCTGTGCCTGGTATTTTTCATCCGAGATGAGAAATCCGACAGTTGATTAGTCGTACAGAAACCGTAGAGGACCATTTTCACTGAGAGGACGCACGGTAGCCATTGACAACGGTGATCTCCAACATACAGCTTGCCATGGAAGGGAGGACGCATGATTTGATGAAGTCAATAGGAAAGTAGAGGTTCAGAGGCAACAAAGCATTTCCATATGCTTATTTGAAATTCCCACCAATGAATTACATAAGTATCTCTATCTTTATTTTATGTTTATTTATCTTTTAATTATCAAAGCTTCATAACCATTTGAATCCGCTTGACTGAGATTTACAAGATGACCATAGCTTGCTTCAGGCCGACAATCTCCGTGGGATCGACCCTTACTCACGTAAGCTATTACTTGGATGACCCAGTGTACTTGCTGATCAGCTGCACAAAGTTGTGTATCACGATTTCTGTACCAACAAGCCACCTAGCTAGAGTCTCCTCAAAAAGTCCAACTTAAGGACTATAAACCAAAGTGCAAGGTGGGAGACACCCCATCATAGTAACATCTTTCTTATCCTTTCTCTTTGTTTATAGTCTTGGTTAATTGCATTTTTGTTTATCTTGGTTACCTTGGGATTAGTTTAATTTTGAGCTTAGATATGTTAATTTTGGTATGGATCATGAATTGGTAAATTTTTGAATGTTGTGGGGTTGAACTTTTGATGAGCTAAGGTAGAGTGCCCTAGAAATTGAAGAAAATATTTTGGAATACAGCGCATCTATGCGTACGCATGCACTTGTGCGTGTGCACAAAACCTATATGTTTCGCGTCGTATGCGTACGTACACCAGCTGTTATGCCTCCTGTTGGGAGCGCTAGCACACCTTGTGTACACGCGTCCCCCTGTAATTTGTGACTTGTGCGTACGCACCCAAATTGTGGGTACGCACGCTCTCTTGCACTCTCTCTGGTGGGAGCGCTGGCACAGTATGTGCGCGTGAACCCCTATCCCTTTTCGTTCCTGATTGTGCGCATGCATGGTCCCTTGTGCGCGTGCACACATGATCCTCAACCTGGTTTAAAAAAAATATCCTGTGCGTGCACACACCCTTGTGCGTACGCACATGTCTTGTTTCCCTCTCTGTTCGGAGCACTCGCATGCCTTGTGCGAGCGCACACCTCCCGCTTTTCACCTTGTGTGCGTACGCACAAGTGCTGTTTTGGAAAAAAATTTTATTGCACTTTTCTTTGAGTCCTAACACACTTCTACCCCTTTCACCTCTCTCTTCTCTTGCTTTTCCACTGATTTTGCTACTTGTTTTACTTAGTTTTCATTGCATCTTATTTTTATTTTAGTAGTTATATTAGTTTTGGTTTACGTGTTTATAAATTAAATAAGTTGCAAGTGTTTGTTTGATGTTAATTGGGTTGCTTGTTGCTTGAAGTTTCCACCAATGCACTTATACTTTGCCTTAATTTACTAGTACCTAGTGGGTTTAAATATTCATATTTTGATTGTAACACTAGGACAAATTATATAAGTCAATATGGAATTAAGTGAATTGAGTTGAAATTACTTATCCATCATGATCTTCATATTAAATTCATCACATGACCAGTACTTGTTCCTTGTTAATGCTTTACATTTGTTTGAGTGACTTAACTTGATTCTTATCAAGCTTATCACTTTTTTGTAACAAGTATCTTACCATATGACTTTTTCCTTATGTTTCATGATGAATAAGTGGTTTTCTTTTCCTTAATATATTGGTTATTGTTTATTGTGCTATTCTATACCAATTTTGCGCTTTCACTTGCACAATTTCAATATCCTGTGTAAAATACTCAATTCACTTTTGTGGTTACCTAGGTTTGTTTGTGCCTCATCTCTTGCTTATTTTTTAATTGCAACCTAGGCCATCTAATTGAGGGACAGATGCTTACTTTTTGATTGTGTGGATGCCATTTTAGCCGACCATTGTGTGTATTCCAACCGCGCGCATAATTGGAATACACACATGGCTAATTTTTTTTGTATCATACCACACCACTATGCAAACTCCTCAATTAGATGCTTATGAGCTCCCCACTTTACCCTTTCCTGCTACTTGCCCTATGATTCTTAATTATACTTTACTCAATCTTTTTAAGGATGCGACAAAATGGCAAGGAGCCAGGAGAGGAGGAGGACACCAAGGATGGAGATGCCAAGAATGCTTTGGACTTGGCAAAATCCACACAAACCAAGCCCCCATATACGCCAGTTGAAGGTGGAGTACTTTAGAGCCATACTCCCCGGATTGTGTTCGTGCACGGAGGACCGTGCAACACTAAAGTGTAGGGGAGGATTCGTTATTTTTGGGGCGTAAATTTTCTTTGCTGAACACTTTGCACTTTATTTTTGTTTTCTTTTATTTTGTTTTTTGTAGATATTTGATTCCAAGGCATCTTAGGCCAGTTTCACTAGCCTTTTTCTTTTGTTTTTAGTAGGTTTTATGCACTTTCTTGCATTATAAGTAAGCAATTGGGTTAGAAATTCATGTATGCCTAGATTCATTCAACCATGGCTGATTTGATGCATTTTCATGAGCACCAAAACATTGCAATTCAAGCACTCCTCTCTTCTCAATAGCCAGGGAAACAATTAGAGCAACTTCAACCCAATTCAATTAAGGCCAAAAGCCCAATTTAAAGAATGAAGATTAATGGAAGAAAATGTATAAATAGCTTAGAATTCAAGTTAGTTAGTAGGAACGGAGAGGAGTACTGTAACTCTGCCAATATCTCTTTTCAGCAAATTTCTTTCAATTCTGCAATGTATCTTTGATGAACGGATATTTTATACGCTTTTAGGGGGTAATTTCATGTAGATTTTAGTGTGTTTTAGTTAGTTTTTAATATATTTTTATTAGTTTTTGATCAAAATTCATATTTCTGGAGTTTACTATGAGTTTTTGTATTTTTCTGTGATTTTAGGTATTTTATGGCTGAAATTGAAGGAGCTTAGTTAAAATCTGATTCAGGCTGAAAAAGGACTGCTGATGCTGTTGGATTCTGACCTCCCTGCATTCGGAATGGATTTTTTGGATTTATAGGAGTTCAATTGGAACGCTCTCAATTGGGTTGGAAAGTAGACATCCAGGGCTTTCCATCAATATATAATAGTCCATACTTTGCGCGAAGATAGATGATGTAAACTGGCGTTAAACGCCAGTTCCATGTTGCAGTCTGGCGTTCAGCACCAGAATCAGGTTGCAAATGGGAGTTCAACGCCAGAAACAGGTTACAACCTGGCGTTCAACTCCAGAAACAGCCCAAGCACGTGAGAAGCTTAAGTCTCAGCCCCAGTACACACCAAGTGGGCCCCAGAAGTGGATCTCTGCACTATCCATCCTAGTTTACTCATTTTCTGTAAACCTAGGTTACTAGTTTAGTATTTAAACAACTTTTAGAAACTTATTTTGGATCTCATGACATTTTAGATCTGAATTTTTATACTCTTTGATGGCATGAGTCTCTAAACTCCATTGTTGGGGGTGAGGAGTTCTGCAGCATCTCGATGAATTAATGCAATTATTTCTGTTTTCCATTCAAACATGCTTGTTCCTATCTAAGATGTTCATTCGTGCTTCACTATGAAGAAGGTGATGATCCGTGACACTCATCACCTTCCTCAATCCATGAATGTGTGCCTGACAACCACCTCTATTCTACATCAGATTGAATGAGTATCTCTTAGATTTCTTAATCAGAATCTTCGTGGTATAAGCTAGAATTTATGGCAGCATTCATGAGAATCCGGAAAGTCTAAACCTTGTTTGTGGTATTCCGAGTAGGATTCAATGATTGAATGGCTGTGATGAGATGATCGAGAACCAATAGATGATTAGCTGTGCTGTGACAGAGCATTTGGACCATATTCACTGAGAGGACGGGAAGTAGCCATTGACAATGGTGACACCCTACATACAGCTTGCCATGGAAGGAGCCTTGCGTGTGTGAAGAGGAGGACAAGAGAAAAGCTGAAATTCAGAGGACAAAACATCTCCAAAACTCCAACATATTCTCCATTATTGAGTAACAATTACTTATTCCAAACACTTTCACTTTTTACAATTAAATTCAAAGAACCTTATTGGTATCCTGACCAAGATTAATAAGATAACCATAGCTTGCTTCATACCAACAATCTTCGTGGGATCGACCCGTACTCACGTAAGGTATTACTTGGACGACCCAGTGCACTTGCTGGTTAGTTGTGCGGATTGCAAAGGTGTGATTGCAATTTCGTGCACCAATCTTTCAACTCCATTTTCCATTTTTAGGGCTATGAACAACTAAACCCCTTTTATTGGGTTAGGGAGCTCTGTGTAATTCAATGGATCAATATTAATTTTCATTCTTCTTCTTCTTTCTTTTCTCTTGATTTTACTAGAAAGCTTTCGGTCTTCATCCAATTGGATAGTTATCTTGGGAAAAAAGCTATTCATAATTAAATCTCCTCTGAACCTTGGAAGAGAAATGAGGAGATCATGCTAGAAATATTTTCTCACACTGGATTAGATTGGGGTTTGGATAGATATCGTGACATCTAATCCTATCAACACTTTGATCTATGAATATGTGCGGTATAATTAATGACTATACTTCATCTCTTCCCATGAGCACTAAAATTAAGGAATTAGGCAATTGTTCATGCTTAGAGAGATTAGATTGCCAAGGAATTGGGATCTAATCACCTAAGATTACCAAGGAGATTAATGAATGCATTGATTGAGGAAGAGATGAAAATAAAATTGATCCAGAGTATTATCACATCTCCTGACCCCAATGAGCTTCCCCTTCTCTGATCTTACCCATTCTTTTAATTTCACTCTTTAATTTCTTGCAATTTAAGCTTCTGTCATTTAAATTCTTTCAATTTAAGCTTCTATCATTTAATTTCTTGCAATTTAAGTTTCCCGCCAATTTACATTCTGCAACATCAATTCAACTTCTGATTTCGCTCAACTAGAACAATTTTCCAATTAACATTGATCAACCATCCAATCCCTGTGGGATTCGACCTCACTCTATTGTGAGTTTTTACTTGACGATAATCTGGTGCACTTGCCGGTAGAAAATTGTTGAGAGACAGTTTTCTGCACATCAAGTTTATGGCATCGTTTCCAGGGATTAGTTTTGTATTGACAATTACTAAATTGGAGGATAACTAGATTGAGCATTTTTCTTTGTTTAATTGAATTTCAATTTTAGCTGTTCAATTTTTATTCTGCAATTTTAGTTGTTTCTCTTTATTTTTCTTTATTTCCTTACTTTCTAACAAGCTAACCCACTAACCATTTGATAAATTGCTCTAACCAAGCTAATTATACTCTGTTTAAGTGGATTCTACACTTGCTGTTTCCTGTACTTGATCATTGTATGACAGGTAGAAGAAGGGAAACCTCAATCTCTTTTGATAGTAAACCGGAGATGACCTTCCTTAGATTAAGGAGGGAAGCAAGAAGAAAGAAGGATGTTGGTACAGAGGAAGAGGAGGAAGACTTGGATATAGAAATGGAGGATGATATGGAGAGCCATCATGAAGAAGAAGTGAATAATCATGCTAGAAGAGGTGCAGATAACCCTGTTGGACAAGAGAGGAGAATGTTGGGCTCCTACATTAATCCTAATCTTGAGAATTATGGGAGCAGCATTCAAAGGCCAACCATCCATGCTAATAATTTTGAATTGAAGCCTCAGCTCATCATACTCGTCAAAAATAATTGTTCTTTCGTAGGAAGTGCCCAAGAAGACCCTAATCATCATCTCACTACATTCCTAAGGATCTGTGATACAGTTAAATCTAATAATGTTCACCCTGACACCTATAGATTGCTACTGTTTCCATTCTCTTTGAAGGACAAAGCATTTAAATGGATAGAATCTTTTCCCAAAGAAAGCTTGACAACCTGAGAAGATGTGGTAAATAGATTCTTAGCAAGATTCTACCCTCCTCAAAGAGTGAATAGATTGAGAACCGAGGTGCAGACATTCAGACAGCAGGATGGTGAAACCTTATACGAAGCTTGGGAAAGATTCAAAGATTTGACAAGGAAATGCCCCCCGATATGTTTAATGAGTGGGTGCAATTGCACATCTTTTATGAAGGGCTTTCTTATGAATCAAAGAAAGCTGTGGACTGATGACAAGTCATCATATACCCATTTTTCAAGCTAATTTCATTTGTTTTGTTAGTCTTTATGCACTTTCTTGCTTCTTAAGTAAGTGATTTGGAGTGAAAATGCACAACTTCTTTAAATCAAGCAACCACCATGAAATTAATGTTAATTCATGAGGTTTAAGCTAATTTTAATTGAATTTTAATTGATTTATAAGCCTTATGAATTTAGTGATACTTGGAGTGGTTGTTTTGGTTTATTTCAGGTGAAGAAAAGAATAAAAGAGAAAAGCGTGGCCTAAGAAAGCGTGACCCAAGGAGAAGGAAGCGTGGTCAAAGGAAGGAAAAGTGTGCCGCATACAATGGGGGAGGCAAGCATTGCCCTCCACAAGGGCACACTGCCCTCTAGGAGGGCAACATAAGGGAATAAGGCAAAGAAGGCAACTCTGCCCTGCCCACTACAAGGGCAGAGCACAAATTTGTGCCTTGGAATCAAGAAGAAGAAAATGTTGCCCTGCCCTCCACAAGGGCAGTATCGGGCTCACCAAGGAAGAAAATCAAAGGAAAAATGCCTATGATGCTTGCCACAAGAGTTGAACACGGGACCATGAGGAAGCAAGGAACTAAGTTCCATTACCGTGCCAAGAAACCAAGGAAAATGAATGAGCGTGTGTTTCTGCCCGGATTCGAACGCGGGACTTCATTTTGGAAACACTGCCCTGCCCTCCACGAGGGCAGGGCAGCATTTTGTTGGTGCATGAATCTGGCGCACCAAGGGACATTTCTGGCGCACCAAATCACTATCCTGGTAGCACCAGCGCGCACCACAGCACGATCCTGGCAGCACCATATTTTTCTGCCCTGCCCTCCGCGAGGGCAGGGCAGCATCCTGTGCACCAAGGCACCATTTTGGCGCATCATGGCATGATTCTGGCAGCATCAGCACGCACCGTGGCACATTTCTAGCGCACCAATTTTTCCTGCCCTGCCCTCCGCGAGGGCAGGGCAGCGTTCTGCGCTCCAGACCGCACCAAGCCGCACCAAGCAAGCACCAACACGCACCAAATCCTGCCCTGCCCTCCACAAGGGCAGGGCAGCCTCCTGGGAGCTATTATTTTTGGGCCGAAAATTCAATTAAAATTCCATTTTAATTCATTTCTTCACCAAATCAAAAGCCCATCCAAATCCCAAAATCCAAGAATAGAAAGTGTATAAATAGGAGCTAGTTTGATGTAATTAGGACCTTTTTGCTTTGCTTTTGAATTTTGCACTTTCTTTGAGCTTTGAATTTTATTTTTGCACTTTGGAACTTCTCTTGGTGTCTTCACTGAGATTTCAGAGAATTAGGGAGGAGAATTGATCTCTCTTCTTCCTCGTTCTTGCTTGAGTCTTTTTAATTTCCTTGTTTTGATTCTTGGGTGTTAAGAATTGAGGAAATTCTGTCTCAATCTCCACTCAAGAACTCTTTAGTTTCTTTTCTGCATAATTGAATCCATTCACATTCTCTTTACTGTTTCTTCTTCAATTTCTTGTCAATTGCTTTGAGAACTTGGATCTAGGAAGGTAATTGAGATCTAGGCTCTGCTACCTAGTCTCTTGAACCCTGAGATCCCAATTTACTTTTGGTTCTTCTGTGAACCCTGCTGCACTTTACTTTCAATTTCTATTTGAATTCTCATTGCTTCCAATTCAATTTCTGCTCTATTAATTGTGGTAATTCAATTTATCTTTGTTTAGATTCTGCAATCCCAGTCCTCAAATCCCTTTTATATTCAAGCAATTTACATTTCTTGCACTTTAAGTTTCTGCAATTTACATTTCTTGCACTTTAAGTTTCAGTCATTTACTTTCTTGTTCTTTAAGATTCAGCAAGTTTATTTTCCTGTTCTTTAATTTACTGCAATTTCCCCTTTCCCTTTACATTTCAAGCAATTTAGCTTCTGTTAAATACAACCCACTCAACCAAAACTTGATTCGCTTGACTAAATCAACCACTAAACTAAAATTGCTCAATCCTTCAATCCCTGTGGGATCGACCTCACTCATGTGAGTTATTATTACTTGATGCGACCCGGTACACATGCCGGTGAGTTTTGTGTTGGATCGCTTTCCACACATCAAGTTTTTGGCGCCGTTGCCGGGGATTGAAATAGATTGACAATGATTAAGTGAAGTGGAGGTCTAGATTAAGCATTTTTTTTTCTTTTTAACTAAGCACATTAACTGTTTGACACATTGTGTCACCTAACCCTCTAACCACATTCTAGCATTAGAATGTCCATGTTTCATTTGGTTTGTTTGTGATTCTTGCAAGTCATAGAGGCTGAGGTGCATGAAGAGGGAGTGAGCAACAATACCCAGCCTGCAAGAAGGGTGTTGGCCTCTTACACTATCCCCAATGCAAGAAACTGTGGGAGTAGCATACTTACTCCCAATGTTCATGCAAATAATTTTGAGTTGAAGCCTCAACTTATCACTCTGGTGCAAAACAATTGCTCCTATGGAGGAAGTCCACTTGAAGATCCAAACCAACACTTATCCATCTTCCTCAGGATTTGTGAAACTGTCAAAACAAGTGGTGTGCATCCAGACATCTACAAGCTACTGCTGTTTCCATTCTCTCTGAAGGATAAGGCCACTCAATGGCTAGAGACATTTCCCAAAGAAAGCATCAATAATTGGGAAGACTTAGTGAGCAAATTCCTAGCCAAGTTCTATCCTCCTCAAAGGATTATCAAGCTGAAAACAGAGGTGCAAACATTCATTCAAATGGATGGAGAGTCACTGTATGATGCCTGGGAGAGATACAAGGCCTTAATCAGGAAATGTCCCCTAGAAATGTTTAGTGAGTGGGATAGACTCCAAAACTTCTATGAAGGGTTGACCCAGAAAGCTCAAGAAGCATTAGATCATTCAGCAGGAGGCTCATTGCAGCTAATGAAGACAGCAGAGGAAGCCCAAAACCTCATAGAGATGGCGGCAAACAATCAATATTTCTTTGCTCATCAAAGACAACGCCAACCAGCCCAGAGAAGGGATGTGCTGGAGCTTGAAGGTGTTGACGTTCTCTTGGCACAAAACAAACAGATGCATCAACAGCTTCAGCAACAAATAGAAATGATGGCCAAGAAAATTGATGGATTGCAAGGTGTTGCAGTAAACACACAATGCCAATCTCAAACCTCACATGGGTGGAATCAATCTGAAGAAAGTTTTGGGACATTCAATTTTGAGCAATAAAGCCCTGAGCAGGTACAATGCATGAACAATACTTCAAGTTCATTTCAACACAATTTTCATGGTGATGCACACAAGACACCCTGGAAGACTCATTCTAATTCAAGGTGGGGTGAGCATCAGAATCAAGGACAAAGGGACTTCAACTCTGGCAGCCTCAGCAACACAAACAACCATAACCATTCATCCAATAATACTAACCAATTCAAAAATTCACAAAACACATATCACCAACCCCATAATAACTCACAAAACCATCAGAATAACTTTTCCACATCCACATCCTACCCACAAAGTACCCCCACAATTAATTCAAACAACTTCCAACAACAACCATCTCATTTCACACAACCACAACCAAATTCAGACTCTCAAAGAATCTCAAGTCTAGAGAAAATGATGGAGAAACTCATGAAAAATCAAGAGATGGCAAGACAAGATCAGGAAGCTGCAAGGAAAGATCAGACCCTGGCATTCAAAAACCAAGAAACCTCAATCAGAAACCTTGAGAGACACATGGGGCAAATGGCTAAGCAAATTTCAGAAATGGATGAGAAGAGAGCAAATGCCTTCCCCAATGTCATTGAAGAACACCCAAGGGACAAAGGAAAAGCCACAAAATGGGAGGAGTGCAAAGCAATCACAATGGGAAGTGAGAAGACTATGAAGAAGGAAGCCATCAATCAGGACAAACACAACAGAGAAGTTCCACAAGAAGAGACAGAAGGGAAAAGTAAAGAGGATCTAGAAACCAAAAATGCAAAAATTTCAAAGGGATACAAGAACACCCTTGAATCACAACTACAAGAGAAGAGGGAAGGAGTGAATCCTTGTGTCCCCAAACTTCCATACCCTCAGAGGTTTAAAAAAGAAAATGAGGATAAGCAATACTCAAAATTCCTGGACATATTCAAGACACTTAGCATCAATATTCCTTTCTTGGAAGCACTTGAACAGATGCCACTATATGCCAAATTCATGAAGGAAGTGCTGACAAAGAAAAGATCCCTGAAGGAAGGACAGATTGTTGAGATGACAAAGGAATGTAGTGCTATCCTCCAAAGAGAGTTGCCAGAGAAGAAAGATGATCCTGGGAGTTTTTACATACCTTGCACCATAGGGGACATAACAATTGAGAAGTCATTCTGTGACCTTGGTGCAAGCATAAACTTGATGCCTTTGTCTCTAATGAGAAAACTCCGAATTTGTGAGCTGAAATCCACACGAATACTCCTGCAAATGGCTGACAAATCCATCCAGCAAGCACTTGGAGTTGTAGAGAATGTACTGGTAAAGGTGGGGAAATTCCTTCTCCCAGCTGATTTTATCATCCTAGATATGGAGGAGGACCCTAACACTCCCATCATTCTGGGGAGGCCTTTCCTGGCTACAGGCAGAGCATTGATAGATGTTGAAAAATGGGAATTGTTGTTGAGAGTGCATGATGAGCACCTAGCATTCCATATTTTTAAAACCCTGCATAAACCCACTCAAGAGGAAGACTATACAGAGGATAAAGGCAGGGATCATAGCTTGAAAGAGGCATTCAATGAGTTAACTCCAAGACTTTCAAATCCATGCTTCAAAGAAGTAGAGATGGTGCAACAGACCAAAAAAATCAAGGAGGAACTAGATCCAAAACCCCCAGATGGGAGCCTCAACACTCCAGATAAAGAACCACCAAGGCATGAATTATCTCCTAAGAAAGAAGAAAAGAAGAAGAGGCCAAAAGGGTGGAGAAATAAGAAAATTCCCACTGAAGGCTTCTCACCAGGGGATAAAGTGATGTTAAACACCCAACCAATGAAGGTGTCTCCACAATCATCTGAGTGCTATACTGTGAATCGGATCCTTTCACTTGAACACGTAGAGATCATCAAAGAGAAGACTGGAAGGAAGTTCACAGTAAGAGGAGAAAAGCTGAGGCACTATGATTTTCACCCCCCATGATCAAAGAGTAAGATGTCAAGCTAGTGACAATAAAGAAGCGCTTGTTGGGAGGCAACCCAACCGGAGATAGTTTTCTTTTCATAGCTTTTTCAATAAAGATGTTGAATAATTGGTATGGATTGCAAGGAGCTAAGTTTGGTGTTGTACACCAAAACAATTTAAGGGAGAATGAAGGATTCTAAGTTTGGTGTTCCACCAAAAATATCATTTAAAAACACATTCTCACCTCTTGCATGATGCTAGCTCCATGCAACCAAACACATTATTCAACTGTTTAATTGCTTTCTAGCTTTAATTTCATTAACCTTTAGCAAGGACACAAGGTTTCACATATGGTTAAAATTCTTGCGTAAGAGGCAGTGGCAAACAATTAAGTTTGGTGTTCCCACACAAAAGTAAATCCAGGAGCCACACTATGCATACTAACCATATAATTAAGGGCTTGAGAAGCAAGCAACTTTGAGAATTATGCAGGACATGAGGCAACAATTGAAGACATTATGCATCTTAACTCAAAGAGAACACAACAGAAGGAAGAATCAAAGGGCTGCAACTTCAAAGGTTGTATCTAAACTTAATCCTTGCTGCTGTGAAATGTTTAAATCCGGAAACCATTGTATGTCTTGCTAAAGTGCTTATCTAGTTACAAGTGAAATGGTTTGTTAAAAATGCCAAAACTGCATAATACTTGTTATCCATCACTTAGCTTGAAATTTGTTTTGTTTCCCATATGCTTAAATAAAAGAGATTTGTGTGAATTGAAAAGTGAAATATCCAATGTTGCATAAGTAAGAATGGGAGTTAGTGGTGGTATATGTGTTTGATTAAATGCATAACTCATGAAATAATTGTTGCATAATATCATTCTCATTCAAGTGTGAGTTAGCTTGCTGTTACAAAGACTCTTATCAATAATGAAAAAGCCCTTGGTAACGAAAACAGAAAGAAAAGGAAGAAGAAAAAGCCAAAATGGCAAGAAAAACAAAGAATAAAGGTTGGACACCAATAGCTTGGACCCTAGGACATATGCCTGTGGTGTTCTTGTACTAAGATATGCTTGGATGAGTAAATTCTAAGGGGTATTTTAAAACCCGGTCACTTAGATCAACTGATTTGGGATGGCCAATTGAAAGTCCACAATAAAGAGCAACTTAGATACAGAACATTTAGTTATCCAAAGAGATGCTGGGCATCAATGATCCTAGGAAGAATTAGTGAGCAATGTGTCTGTGGTGGAAAGATGTTGAGCAAAAGAAAAGAAAATAAAGCCAAAGGCTAATACTGCAACATTTGACACCAAACCTCCAAAAGAATAATAAGCTTGTTAAGCATTGTAAGCCAAGAAAAGTTAGCAAGGGAGGAATTAAAAAGTGAGTCTTATAACAGCAAGTTTAGCAAGCCTTTGAGGAAAGATGTACATTATGTAACAGCAACAATAATTGAGTTGTCATTGTCTGCATAAAGACTCCATAAATCAAGTTCTGCTATATGCCTAATAAGGATATGTGCTCTTTTCTTATTCATATCATTTACTCTTAGTTTTGATTCTTGCTTGGGGACAAGCAAGATTTAAGTTTGGTGTTGTGATGACAAGTCATCATATACCCATTTTTCAAGCTAATTTCATTTGTTTTGTTAGTCTTTATGCACTTTCTTGCTTCTTAAGTAAGTGATTTGGAGTGAAAATGCACAACTTCTTTAAATCAAGCAACCACCATGAAATTAATGTTAATTCATGAGGTTTAAGCTAATTTTAATTGAATTTTAATTGATTTATAAGCCTTATGAATTTAGTGATACTTGGAGTGGTTGTTTTGGTTTATTTCAGGTGAAGAAAAGAATAAAAGAGAAAAGCGTGGCCTAAGAAAGCGTGACCCAAGGAGAAGGAAGCGTGGTCAAAGGAAGGAAAAGTGTGCCGCATACAATGGGGGAGGCAAGCATTGCCCTCCACAAGGGCACACTGCCCTCTAGGAGGGCAACATAAGGGAACAAGGCAAAGAAGGCAACTCTGCCCTGCCCACTACAAGGGCAGAGCACAAATTTGTGCCTTGGAATCAAGAAGAAGAAAATGTTGCCCTGCCCTCCACAAGGGCAGTATCGGGCTCACCAAGGAAGAAAATCAAAGGAAAAATGCCTATGATGCTTGCCACAAGAGTTGAACACGGGACCATGAGGAAGCAAGGAACTAAGTTCCATTACCGTGCCAAGAAACCAAGGAAAATGAATGAGCGTGTGTTTCTGCCCGGATTCGAACGCGGGACTTCATTTTGGAAACACTGCCCTGCCCTCCGCGAGGGCAGGGCAGCATTTTGTTGGTGCATGAATCTGGCGCACCAAGGGACATTTCTGGCGCACCAAATCACTATCCTGGCAGCACCAGCGCGCACCACAGCACGATCCTGGCAGCACCATATTTTTCTGCCCTGCCCTCCGCGAGGGCAGGGCAGCATCCTGTGCACCAAGGCACCATTCTGGCGCATCATGGCATGATTCTGGCAGCATCAGCACGCACCGTGGCACATTTCTGGCGCACCAATTTTTCCTGCCCTGCCCTCCGCGAGGGCAGGGCAGCGTTCTGCGCTCCAGACCGCACCAAGCCGCACCAAGCCGCACCAAGCAAGCACCAACACGCACCAAATCCTGCCCTGCCCTCCACAAGGGCAGGGCAGCCTCCTGGGAGCTATTATTTTTGGGCCGAAAATTCAATTAAAATTCCATTTTAATTCATTTCTTCACCAAATCAAAAGCCCATCCAAATCCCAAAATCCAAGAATAGAAAGTGTATAAATAGGAGCTAGTTTGATGTAATTAGGACCTTTTTGCTTTGCTTTTGAATTTTGCACTTTCTTTGAGCTTTGAATTTTATTTTTGCACTTTGGAACTTCTCTTGGTGTCTTCACTGAGATTTCAGAGAATTAGGGAGGAGAATTGATCTCTCTTCTTCCTCGTTCTTGCTTGAGTCTTTTTAATTTCCTTGTTTTGATTATTGGGTGTTAAGAATTGAGGAAATTCTGTCTCAATCTCCACTCAAGAACTCTTTAGTTTCTTTTCTGCATAATTGAATCCATTCACATTCTCTTTACTGTTTCTTCTTCAATTTCTTGTCAATTGCTTTGAGAACTTGGATCTAGGAAGGTAATTGAGATCTAGGCTCTGCTACCTAGTCTCTTGAACCCTGAGATCCCAATTTACTTTTGGTTCTTCTGTGAACCCTGCTGCACTTTACTTTCAATTTCTGTTTGAATTCTCATTGCTTCCAATTCAATTTCTGCTCTATTAATTGTGGTAATTCAATTTATCTTTGTTTAGATTCTGCAATCCCAGTCCTCAAATCCCTTTTATATTCAAGCAATTTACATTTCTTGCACTTTAAGTTTCTGCAATTTACATTTCTTGCACTTTAAGTTTCAGTCATTTACTTTCTTGTTCTTTAAGATTCAGCAAGTTTATTTTCCTGTTCTTTAATTTACTGCAATTTCCCCTTTCCCTTTACATTTCAAGCAATTTAGCTTCTGTTAAATACAACCCACTCAACCAAAACTTGATTCGCTTGACTAAATCAACCACTAAACTAAAATTGCTCAATCCTTCAATCCCTGTGGGATCGACCTCACTCATGTGAGTTATTATTACTTGATGCGACCTGGTACACTTGCCGGTGAGTTTTGTGTTGGATCGCTTTCCACACATCATGGACCACTCATCTGGAGGCTCCCTTAACAAGAAGAAGACCATTGAAGAAGCCATTAATGTCATAGAAATAGTGGCTGAGAATGAGTATTTTTATGCCTCAGAATGGGGCAATAACAGAGGAGTCATGGAGTTGAACAACATGGATGCAATCCTAGCCCAGAATAAGATGATTATCAAGCAACTAGCTGAATTGACCATGCAAATAGAGAAGAATCAGGCTGCAGCCATCCATACTCAACCATCACCTCAAGGAGAGTTGGACACAGAGGAAGGAGTTAACTGGGAGGAAGCAAATTACCTTGGGAATTCATCTAGGCAAGCTCATGATCTATACTCAAAAACCTATAACTCTGGTTGGAGGAGCCACCCAAACTTTGGGTGAAGAAACCAACAAAATCAAGGCCAAGACCACAAACCTCATAATCCCAACCAGTACACCTACCAACAATCCAATCGAAGATCATATCAACATCCATACAATTCTTCCCAGCCATCATACCAAACCCAAAATAACCACTCTCAACAACCTAATTCCAACCAATCATCACCACATAATGATGATAGAATGTCCAAAATTGAAGCTATGTTTGCAAATCTTTGCAAGGAGTTCGAAGATATAAAAAAATTCAAGGAGGAGTTGAGAGCTAGTATGAAAAGTCGAGGAGAAACCATTAAGACGCTTGAGTCCCAAGTGGGGTACTTATCTCAACAATTTCCAAAGTCCACTGATAGCTTCCCAAGTGACACAGAAAAGAACCCAAGATGAGAGATCAAGAAGATAAAGGGGGAAGAATGCAAGGCAATCAATTTAAGTAGTGAAGACGTCCTAGTGGAAGATACCAGCAAGCCAACAGAACACAGCCAAGGCATTTCCTAAGGAAATTTGGAGGAAAAAGAACAAGGAAATGGACCTGTATAAGGGAAAGAACCAAAAAGGAAGGAAACTTTGAAACCTTACGTGCCAAAGGCACCATTTCCCCAAAGACTTAGGGAGGTGAGAAAGAGAAGTCATACCCAAGATTCTTAGACATGTTTGCATCCCTCAGTGTCAACATTCCCTTCATCAAAACTCTCCAACAGATGCCTACCTACATCAAGTGCATGAAAGAGTTGCTGACCAAGAAAGGAACCTTAAAAGGGGGACAAACAGTGATAATGAACAAGGAATGTAGTGCCCTCATCAAGAAGGATTTACCTCTGAAGAAAAAAGATCCGGGGAGCTTTCATATCCCCTATGCCATAGGAGGTACAAGGATTGATAGAGGATTTTATGATCTAGGAGCCAGCATAATATGATGCCTCTGTCTCTCATGAAGAGGTTGCAAATCAAAGAACTAAACTCCACAGATGTAGTCATCTAATTGGCCGATAATACTCGGAAGCAAGCTGAAGGAGTGGTCGAGAATGTATTGGTCAAAGTGGGAAATTACTTTCTCCCTACTGACTTTGTTATTCTAGACATGGAAGAAAGTTACCTCCATCCAATTATCCTGGAGAGACTATTTTTAGCCACTGGTAGAGCGCTCATCGATGTGAAACAAGGAGAGTTAATAATGAGAATACATGATGAACATCTCATCTTCCATGTTTTCAAACCTACACCTGAATCTGAGCCAGAACCTAAAGAGCCGAAGGATGATCACAGAAAAATGTGCCTAGAGGAAAGCAACAGTGAACCGGAAGCAGAGACCCTAAAATAATCCTTGGTGAACAAGCAAGAATTTCAAGGGATACAGCAACCAAGGGAGTCCAAGGAAGAGCTGAAGCCACAAGAATCAGGAAGAGCAGTTATCAAGGACCTCCCAAATAGAAGAGTCAATGGAGCACTAATGGAAGAATAGAAAAGAGTTGTGAAGAAATTGCCAAGGGAATGGAAAAATAAGAAGATTCCCACAGAAAGTTTTTCCCCTGGAGACAATGTGATATCAGCCCACCATCCACTAACCCCACCCCATCTTCCAACCATTCCATCTCAGTTACCTCAAGTCTTCACCATCGGAAAGGTCTTTTCCTTGGAACATATAGAAATCATCAAGGATCAAGTAGAGAAAGCTTCACTGTGCGAGGAGAGGACATGGAGCACTATAATCCACCCTGACAGAGACCAACCGTCAAGCTAATGACGATAAAGAAGCGCTCCATGGGAGGCAACCCATGCTTTAGTTTTTTGTTTTTACTGCTTTGATATGAATAATCATTGGTTTACTAACATGGATTCAAGTTCACAAAGACAAAGTGAACACTTGCATATAATATCTTGAAGCATATGATCAATATCTAAGTTTGGTGTGCCTACAGGAACCGTAAGATGATTTTCAAACAGTAATGATCATATAGCCCTCTTGATATATGCCTAATTGTTTTCTTGGAGTATATAGCCAAACCTTAAGTTTGGTGTTCTATATATACTAAGAACACAAGTGATGAGAGCCAAATTTGAATTAAGTCTTGAATTTCATGAAAAGGAACCATGTTGTACACTTTACACTCTTTTAGTTCATGATTAAATTCAGAAAATAAAGTGCTTCTCATAATGATTTAATCAAAGGTGACAAAGATGTTGTAAGATTTTAATGACATTACTTGGTGGAAATGATCCTTTGAACCACATTACCAAACACTAAGTTTGTTGTCCACCAAAACTAGAAATGCACATAAGGAGTCACGATTGATTGAATACCCATGAGGCACACTAGTCAAGTCTTTAGTTTTAAATTTGATTGCAGCAGGTTATGTGTTTGCCGCCACCTTTTTTATTCATATTTCTTTCCTTTTTGTGATCGATCGGCCTGCAGAGGAATAAATGGATGAAAGAGAAAAGGTAATGAAGAGTACGGTTGATATGAGGACAAGAAGCGGGTCACATAGCTTGGAATCTATTCCTTGGGGAATATAAATCTGCATGCTGTTGGGAGGTGCACCACACCTAAATGACCAAGCCACCTATCCAATGAAGAGGCAAACTTTGTCCTCATTCAACTTTACATGCATACCCTTCATCCTTACCCATTCAAAAAGCATCTTAACCGTCCAATCTTCATCCATAATTGCTATATATAGCTTCCACTGAGACCGTATTTCATAGCTCTAACTTTAACCTTCCTACAATCATAAATTTGATCTTGTGCCCTTAAGGTTCAAAGCCACAACCGTGCTGCCTTAAGCCTCAAACCCTTCTTGTCTCATTGAGTTTATAACCTCATTTTTCTCTCAAACCACCTTATCATCCAAAAATTGCACTACACTAGCCATCCCTCTTCATCAACCTTCAACCTCTATTCGGGTAATCATCAAGGAAAATATGGCATCTTTTTCAAGTTTCAAAAGAAGGAGAGGAAAGGAACCTATTGCTGAGGAGAGTGAAGACAACTATGATCAATGGAAGTTCAGATCACGGTTCCACCAAATACAATTTGGGTGGATGACAGAAAAAGGAATATTTCCAAAGATTCTTTTCCAGCTACCTAATGATGAGTGCCCAGAAATAAGAGCCAAGATCAGAAAGAGGAAATGGGAGGAGCTTATCTCACTAATCACCAGGATAAATGCCAAAATCATAAGGAAGTTTTATGCTAACACTACAAGGCTAGATACAACCATTTCCCCAACTTACAAAAGTTATGTAAAGGGTGTAGAGGTAGACTTTAGTCTGAAAACCATCATGAAGGTCTTAAGATTGAGGGCAGCACATTTTGATGAGCCTGGATACCAAGAAAGACTAAACGGCAACCCAGATTATGATGAAATTTCTAGTGATATCTGTGTAGTTAATGCTAACAGGGTGAGGGAAAATCATAGAAGGCACAAGTACTTGAGAAGGGGGGGATCTCATCCCTGAAGCAAAAGGGTGGTATGAGCTTATAAAGAGATCAATCCTGGGCACAGTGAACACTTCAGAAGTTAACAAGAAAAGGGTAGTCATGTTGCACTGCATAATGGTGGGAGGAGAGATAAAGGTTCACAAGATCATTGCAAATGATATTCAAAAGATCTCGGAGAAAATTTCTTTTGAAGTCTGGCTACACTACCCAAGCACCATCATACGGTTATGCATGAAAGCCAGAGTGTCAGTGGAGGTGCAAACCCAATCTGGCTGAATCCAGGCATGCCCATGACCCTAGAAAGGATGATGAATGTTACAGTGGCCCAATAATGTCGAAGACCACAAAGGAGGTGAAGGAGAGAGAAACCACAAGAAGAAGAACAACAAGAGGAACCAAAAGAAGAAGAGCAATAATTCCAAGCACAAATCAACATGGACATGAGCCGGATGCAGGAAGCCATTGAAAGGCTATCCAAATAGTATACAAAAGCTTAAGAGAGATAAGAAGAGCTCCATTTACAATACATGAGAGCTCAAGAGAGACAAGAGGAGCTTCAATTGAGGATGATAAACCAGCAGAGAGACTTTCAGTCAAGAATTATGGTTATGCAAAAAGAACAATCTTCACAAATTCAAGAATCTTTCAACCAGCTGGCCCAGGATCAAGTCAATAATATGAGAGCTTTCAAAGAGTTCACTACTCTCCAGGATGCAAGATATGAAGTTCAATTTGATTACAACATGAATGATCAAACCAAGCTCAAGTATGTGGTGGAACATATACTTGGTTTGAACCCAGCATTTCTAATTTATGATCAATACTTTAAGGAGCGAAGTGAGTTGGAAATAGATAGAGCAATACGCGATGAAGAAATAGTGGAAAGGACAATGAAAAAAGCTGGATTCTGGACAAAGTTAAAGGGAAAACAAAAAGGCAAGGGAAAAACTAGCAAGCAAGCAGGAGAAAAGAAGAAGAAAGACAAGTAGGATAAAGAATGAAAGGTGGACTTGCTCCTTGTTTATCATATTCAATAAAGAAAGAACATGTCTGTTTAATTGATATTAACTTTTAGTTTAAGTCATTTTACATTCTGTTGTGTTTAATTTTGCCATAAATGTGCTAGCCTAGGTGTGTATGTCTCACTTTCACTTTCTTAAATGTTTGTCTTGTTCCCTAGTTGTTTTAATTAAATAAAAGAAAATGTTTGAAAAGAAGTGAGATAGTTCCATTTGGCAAGGAAGAAAATAAAGATCGAGTGGTAGTGTACATGTCTAATGGTGTAGGTAGCTCACTAATAATGAATAAAAGGGTAGAGTGTCCCTCTTTAAGTGTCAACTTGGCTGCTGTCTATGAATCTTAGCGAATAAAAAATCCTTGGATGAAAGAAAAACAAATAAAAAGAAAGAAAAGAAAAGCCAAAAGTGGCAACAAAAATGGAAGAAACAAAGAATAAGGCTAGATACCAATAGCTTGGACCTTAAGACGTATGCCTGTGGTGTCTTTGTACTAGGATCTGCTTGGATGATTAGGTTCTATGGAGTACTTTAACACTTGGTAACTTGGGTTAACTAACCCGGAATTATCAACCAAAAGTCCATTATCAAGAGCAACCTAGTTACAAGGCATTTAGTAACCCAAAGAGGTGCTGGGCACCAATGTCTTAAGAAGAATTGTGAGCCAAGTGTTTGTAGGGAATATGTGTTGAGTGAAAATAAACTAAGAAGCTACTACAACACATGACACTAAGATACAAGTGAGAGATAAGCTCACAGAGAAAGAAAAATAAAGAAAAGCAATCACCAAGGATGAGTGAATAATAAGAGGTCATAGCAAGATGTTAATTGATGCTTAAATGAGACATTCTCTACCTAAGGATCAATAAAAAGTGAGCTGCAACATTCTGTGCATAAAACCCCATGAATCAACTCCAATTACTTGCTGATATGGACATTGTCTTCTGCTTCATTCATTTTTCCCAATTCAGTGCTTGCTTGGGGACAAGCAAGATTTAAGTTTGGTGTTGTGATGCCAAGGCATCTTAGGCCAGTTTCACTAGCCTTTTTCTTTTGTTTTTAGTAGGTTTTATGCACTTTCTTACATTATAAGTAAGCAATTGGATTAAAAATTCATGTACGCCTAGATTCATTCAACCATGATTGATTTGATACAATTTCATGAGAATTATGCCATAATTACTTGTGTGCTAAGAATAATGAGATTTCTCATGACTTTAGCAAGGCTGTGATGCATGTATTAGTTGATTACAAGTTAAGAAATGCATGGAAGGAGGTTGAAGAATGGCCATGGTAAGGAAGAAGATGAAGCAACGTTTGTGGCCAAGTTGGACCACCAAAATTGCCTCAAACGTTGAAAAGGAGGAAACAGAGGAGCTTCTGCAAAATTTGCTGATGCCCACGTTGGAGGGAACGTTGGTAAGCCAACGTTAACCCCAACGTTTTGCTAAAATATGCTTTCTGGAAATTGGGAAAATTTGTGGTGACGCGCAGGCATAATGTACCAACAATGCTGCCTCCAATGTTAGTGGCCAACTTGCGCAATCTGAGTTCCAAAATTTTGCATTTGAAAAGTGCAACGACACGTATGCGTATGTGCAAGCGTAACTTTTGATGATCCATGTGCACGCGCAGGTCACGCACACACGTGGATAGGCCAACGTTGGAGGGAACGTTGCCAGTCTAACGCAGAGGCCAACGTCTTCGAAGAGCTTTCAAAAATTGGATTTGGAATTTTTGCATCCACGCGCACGCGCAGCTTACGTGCATGCATGGGTAAAAGAATGTTTGCACTCCGATGATGAGTCAAACGCCAATGACAGCAACCGGAACCCAATTTCTGAGGAAACGTTTGGCCCAACGTTTACCTTCAAAAGTGGACCCAAACGTGAGCACCAGAACATTGCAATTTAAGCACTCCTCTCTTCTCAACAGCCAGGGAAACAATTAGAGCAACTTCAACCCAATTAAATTAAGGCTAAAAGCCTAATTCATAAATTAAAGATCAATGGAAGAAAGTGTATAAATAGCTTAGAATTCAAGTTAGTTAGTAGGAACGGAGAGGAATACTGTAACTCTGCCAATATCTTTTTTCAGCAAATATTTTTCAATTCTGCAATGTATCTTTCAACTCCATTTTCCATTTATAGGGCTATGAACAACTAAACCCCTTTCATTGGGTTAGGGAGCTCTGTGTAATTCAATGAATCAATATTAATTTTCATTCTTCTTCTTCTTTTTTTCTCTTGATTTTATTAGAAAGCTTTTGGTCTTCATCCAATTGGATAGTTATCTTGGGAAAGAAACTGTTCATAATTGGATCTCCTCTGAACCTTCGAAGAGGAATGAGAAGATCATTGATGAGCGGATAATTTATACGCTTTTTGGCATTGTTTTTAGTATGTTTTAGTTAGTTTTTATTATATTTTTATTAGTTTTTGGTTAAAATTCACTTTTCTGGACTTTACTATGAGTTTGTGTGTTTTTCTGTGATTTCAGGTATTTTTTGGCTGAAATTGAGGGACCTGAGCAAAAATCTGATTCAGAGGCCAAAAAGGATTGCAGATGTTGTTGGATTCTGACCTCCCTGCACTCGAAGTGGATTTTCTGGAGCTACAGAAGCCCAATTGGCGCGCTCTCAATTGGGTTGGAAAGTAGACATCCTGGGATTTCTAGCAATGTATAATAGTCCATACTTTGCCCGAGATTTGATGGCCCAAACAGGCATTCCAAGTCAGCTCAAGAATTTTGGCGTAAAACGCCGGAACTGGCACAAGAATGGGAGTTAAACGCCCAAACTGGCACAAAAGCTGGCGTTTAACTCCAAGAAAAGTCTCTACACGAAAATGCTTCAATGCTCAGCCTAAGCACACACCAAGTGGGCCCGAAAGTGGATTTTTACTCATCTTTGTAAACCCTAGCTACTAGTTCTCTACAAATAGGACCTTTTGCTATTGTATCTTCCAATCTTTCAATCAGAGGATCATCTTTTGATCATGTTTTTATGATTGAACCCTCTTTGGGAGGCTGGCCATTCGGCCATGCCTAGACCTTGTTCTTATGTATTTTCAACGGTGGAGTTTCTACACACCATAGATTAAGGTGTGGAGCTCTGCTGTACCTCGAGTATTAATGCAATTACTATTGTTCTTCTATTTAATTCGGCTTATTCTTGTTCTAAGATATCACTTGTTCTTCAACTTGATGAATGTGATGATCCGTGACACTCATCATCATTCTCACCTATGAACGTGTGCCTGACAACCACCTCCGTTCTACCTTAGATTGAGTGGATATCTCTTGGATCCCTTAATCGGAATCTTCGTGGTATAAGCTAGAATTGATGGCGGCATTCAAGAGAATACGGAAGGTCTAAACCTTGTCTGTGGTATTCTGAGTAGGATTCAAGGATTGAATGACTGTGACGAGCTTCAAACTCGCGATTGTGGGGCGTTAGTGACAGACGCAAAAGAATCACTGGATTCTATTCCGACATGATCGAGAACCGACAGCTGAATAGCCGTGCTGTGACAGAGCGCATTGAACATTTTCACTGAGAGGATAGGACTGTAGCCATTGACAACGGTGATGCCCCACATACAACTTGCCATGGAAAGGAGTAAGAAGGATTGGATGAAGACAGTAGGAAAGTAGAGAGACGGAAGGGACAAAGCATCTCCATACGCTTATCTGAAATTCTCACCAATGAATTGCATAAATATCTCTATCTTTATTTTATGTTTTATTCATCTTTTAATCATTAATCCTCGATTACCATTTGAATCTGCCTGACTGAGATTTACAAGATGACCATAACTTGCTTCATACCAACAATCTCCGTGGGATCGACCCTTACTCGCGTAAGGTTTATTACTTGGACGACCCAGTGCACTTGCTGGTTAGTTGTGCGAAGTTGTGATAAAGAGTTGAGATTACAATTGTGCGTACCAAGTTTTTGGCGCTGTTGCCAGGGAATTAAATTTCCTAACTACAATTTCGCATTTGTTCCCTGCAATAACAGTGCCAAGTTTTGATCCGGCAACAACACCAAGTTTTTGGCGCCATTGCCAGGGATTGTTCGAGTTTGGACAACTGACAGTTCATCTTGTTGCTTAGATTAGGTATTTTTCTTCAGAGTTCTTAAGAATGAATTCTAGTGTTTCAAGGTGATGTTCTTATCATCACCAAAGCTGATTGATTTTCATCAATTTAGCTCTTGAATGCAATGTCCTGCTGAAGCTTGGCTAGCCATGTCTAATTCCTTTAGACTGAAGCTTTAGACTAACATTGCATGATTCCTGGAATTCTCATTAAGAATTTTGATATCTTTATTTTCTTTTCCACTTAATTTTCGAAAAAACCAAAAAAATTACAAAATAAAAAAAAACCAAAAATATTTTATGTTTCTTATTGAGACACTAGTCTCATTTTCAGTTTGGTGTCAATTGCATGTTTCTGTTCTTCTTGCATTTTTTGAATTCATTCATGTGTCTTCATTAATCTTCAAGTTGTTCTTGATGATTTCCTTGCTCTGATCTTTAAATTCTCTTGTCTTGAGTGTTTTGTTATTTCTCATATGCATTCTCATTTTGTTAGTGTCAATAGTATACAAACTTCTAAGTTTGGTGTCTTGCATGCATTGTTTATTTGATCTTAGTTTCATTTTGATTATTCTTCATTATTAAAAATCCAAAAAAATTTTAATTTGTGTCTTTTCAAGTCAATAATACAGAGAATTGAAGATTCAGAACATACAGCAGAGGAATTACACAGAAAAAGCTGGGCGTTCAAAACGCCTAGTGAGGAAGGAAAACTGGCGTTTAAACGCCAGCCAGGGCACCTGGCTGGGCGTTTAACCCCAAAAGGGTAGTGTTTTGGGCGTTAAACGCTAGAATGGATACCATTCTGGGCGTTTAACGCCAGGATGGCACAAGAGGGAAGATTTTGTTTTTCATGCAGATTTTTTTTCAAGTTTTCAAAATTTTTCAAAATCAAATCTTTTTCAAATCATATATTTTCAATCATATGTTTTCAAAATCAATTTCTTTCCATTTTCAAAAATACTTGCTAACAATTAATGATTTGATTCAACATTTCAAGTATGTTGCCTTTTCTGTTGAGAAAGGTTTAATGTTTGAATCATATCTTTTCTTGTTAGCCAAGTCATTAATTTTAAAAATCAAATCTTTTTAAATTGTTTTTCAATCATATCTTTTTAATCATATCTTTTTAATCAAATCTTTTTCAAAATAGTCTTCAATCATATCTTTTTTTTCTAATTTCAAAAGCTTTTTCAAAAATTACTTTATTTCTTTCCCAATCATATTTTTCGAAAATCATTCTTCAATTTTTCAAAATATTTTTAAAATCTTTTTAATTTATTTTCGAAAATTTCTTTCCCTCTTCTCACATCCTTCTATTTATGGACTAGCACTTCTCCTCAATGCACAATTCGAACTCTATCTTTCTAAATTCGAATTCTTCTACCTCTTCCTTCTATTTTTCTTTTCCTCTGACACCTCAAGAAATCTCTATACTGTGACATAGAGGATTCCATATTTTCTTGTTCTCTTCTCTTTCATATGAGCAGGAGCAAAGACAAAAGCATTCTTGTTGAGGCTGACCCTGAACCTGAAAGGACCTTGAAGTGAAAGCTAAGAGAAGCTAAAGCACAACTCTCTGTAGAGGACCTAATAGAATTCTTCAAAGAAGAAGACATCGCAGCCGAAAACAACAACAATGCCAACAATGCAAGGAAGGTGCTGGGTGACTTTACTGCACCTACTCCCGACTTCTATGGGAGAAGCATCTCTATCCCTGCCATTGGAGGAAACAACTTTGAGCTTAAGCCTCAATTAGTTTCTCTAATGCAACAGAATTGCAAGTTCCATGGACTTCCATTGGAAGATCCTCATCAGTTTTTAGCTGAATTCTTGCAAATCTGTGACACTGTCAAGACCAATGGGGTTGACCCTGAGGTCTACAGACTTAGCTATTCCCTTTTGCTGTAAGAAACAGAGCTAGGATATGGTTGGACTCACAACCTAAAGAAAGCCTGAACTCTTGGGAAAAGCTAGTCAATGCCTTCTTGGCAAAGTTCTTTCCACCTCAAAAATTGAGTAAGCTTAGAGTGGAAGTCCAAACCTTTAGACAGAAGGAAGGTGAATCACTCTATGAAGCTTGGGAAAGATACAAACAATTGATCAGAAAGTGTCCCTCTGACATGCTTTCTGAATGGAGCATCATAGGTATCTTCTATGATGGTCTGTCTGAACTGTCCAAGATGTCATTGGACAGCTCTGCTGAAGGATCTCTTCATCTGAAGAAGACGCTTGCAGAAGCTCAAGAACTCATTGAAATGGTTGCAAATAACCAATTCATGTACACTTCTGAAAGGAATCCTGTGAACAATGGGACGAATCAGAAGAAAGGAGTTCTTGAGATTGATACTCTGAATGCCATATTAGCTCAAAACAAAATATTGACTCAGCAAGTCAATATGATCTCTCAAAGTCTGTCTGGAATGCAAGCTACACCAGGCAGTACTAAGGACGCTTCATCTGAAGAAGAAGCTTATGATCCTGAGAACCCATCAATGGAAGAGGTGAATTACATGGGAGAACCCTATGGAAACACCTATAATCCTTCATGGAGAAATCATCCAAATCCCTCATGGAAGGATCAACAGAGACCTCAACAAGGTTTCAACAACAATAATGGTGGAAGAAACAGGTTCAGCAATGGCAAGCCTTTTCCATCATCTTCTCAGCAACAGACAGAGAATTCTAAGCAAAGCCACTCTGACTTAGCAACCATGGTCTCTGATCTAATCAAAACCACTCAAAGTTTCATGACTGAAACAAGGTCCTCCATTAGAAACTTAGAGGCACAAGTGGGTCAGCTGAGTAAGAAAGTTACCGAACTCCCTCCTAGTACTCTTCCAAGCAATACAGAAGAGAATCCAAAAGGAGAGTGCAAGGCCATCAACATGGCCAAACTTGGAGAGGAGAAAGAGGCAGTGAGCGCCACTGAGGAAGGCCTCAATGGACGTCCATTGGCCTCCAATGAGTTCCCTAATGAGGAACCATGGGAATCTAAGGCTCACATTGAGACCATAGAGATCCCATTGGATTTACTTCTGCCATACATGAGCTCTAATGAGTATTTTTCCTCTGAAGAGGACGAAGATGTCACTGAAGAGCAAGTTGCTAAGTACCTTGGAGCAATCATGAAGCTAAATGACAAGTTATTTGGTAATGAGACTTGGGAGGATGAATCCCCTTTGCTCACCAAAGAACTGGATGACTTGATTAGTCAGAGATTACCTCAAAAGAGACAGGACCCTGGGAAGTTCTCAATACCTTGTACCATAGGCACCATGACCTTTGAAAAGGCTCTGTGTGATCTAGGGTCAAGCATAAACCTCATGCCTCTCTCTGTGATGGAGAAACTAGGGATCTTTGAGGTACAAGCTGCAAGAATCTCACTAGAGATGGCAGACAATTCAAGAAAACAAGCTTATGAACTTGTAGAGGATGTTCTGGTAAAGATTAAAGACCATTACATCCCTGCTGATTTCATAGTCCTAGAGACTGGGAAGTGCATGGATGAATCCATCATCCTTGGCAGACCCTTCCTAGCCACAGCAAAGGCTGTGATTGATGTTGACAGAGGAGAATTGATCATTCAAGTGAATGAAGAATCCCTTGTGTTTAAGGCTCAAGGATATCCCTTTGTAACCATGGAGAGGAAGCATGAAGAGCTTCTCTCAAAACAGAGTCAAACAGAGCCCCCACAGTCAAACTCTAAGTTTGGTGTTGGGAGGCCACAACCAACTTCTAAGTTTGGTATTGAACCCCCACATTCAAACTCTAAGTTTGGTGTTGGAAGGTTCCAATATTGCTCTGAGTATCTGTGAGGCTCCATGAGAGCCCACTGTCAAGCTACTGACATTAAAGAAGCGCTTGTTGGGAGGCAACCCAATGTTATATTTATCTATTTTCCTTTGTTATTTTATGTTTTCTATAGGTTGATGATCATGGAAAGTCACAAAATCAATTGAAAAAAGCAAAAATAGAATGAAAAACAGAAAGAAAAATAGCACACCCTGGAGGAAAACTTGCTGGCGTTTAAACGCCAGTAAGGGCAGCAAATGGGCGTTTAACGCCCAGTCTGGCACCATTCTGGGCGTTTAACGCCAGAAAGGGGCACCAGACTGGCGTTAAACGCCAGGAAAGGGCAAGAAGCTGGCGTTAAACGCCAGAAATGGGCACCAGCCCGGCGTTTAATGCCAGAATTGGCAGAAGGAGCATTTTTGCTCGCCACTTGGTTCATGGATGAATTTTCCTTGACACCTCAAGATATGTGGACCCCACAGGATCCCCACTTACCCCACTACTCTCTCTCTCTTCTTCACCCATTCACCAATCACCTCAACTCCTCTTCCCCAAAATATCCCTCACCTATCAAATCCCACTATTCTCTTCACCACTCACATCCATCCTTCATAAAACCCCACCTACCTAACCATTCAAATTCAAACCACTTTCCCTCCCAAACCCACCCATACATGACCGAACTCTACCCCTCTCTTCACTCCTATATAAACCCATCTTCACTCCTTCATTTTTACACAATCTAAACACTACTTCTCCCCCTTGGCCGAACCACAAAACCTCCTCCATCTCCTCTATTTCTTCTTCTTCAACTCTCTTATTTCTTCTTTTGCTCGAGGACGAGCAAACCTTCTAAGTTTGGTGTGGTAAAAGCATTGCT
Organism: Arachis hypogaea; assembly: GCF_003086295.3. Taxonomy (NCBI): domain Eukaryota; kingdom Viridiplantae; phylum Streptophyta; class Magnoliopsida; order Fabales; family Fabaceae; genus Arachis; species Arachis hypogaea. The sequence goes on from NC_092038.1 coordinate 97,956,695, forward strand.
TTTTGTTTTTCCATAAGCATTTATGGCATCTAAGGCCGGAGAAACCTCTAGAAAGAGGAAAGGGAAGGCAAAAGCTTCCACCTCCGAGTCATGGGAGATGGAGAGATTCATCTCAAGGGTGCATCAAGACCACTTCTATGAAGTTGTGGCCATGAAAAAGGTGATCCCCGAGGTCCCTTTCAAACTCAAAAAGAGTGAATATCCGGAAATCCGACATGAGATCCGAAGGAGAGGTTGGGAAGTTCTTACCAACCCCATTCAACAAGTCAGAATCTTAATGGTTCAAGAGTTCTATGCTAATGCATGGATCACCAAGAACCATGATTAAAGTGTGAACCCGGACCCAAAGAATTGGCTTACAATGGTTCGGGGGAAATGCTTAGATTTTAGTCCGAAAAATGTAAGGTTGGCATTCAACTTGCCCATGATGCAAGGAGATGAACACCCATACACTAGAAGGGTCAACTTTGATCAAAGGTTGGACCAAGTCCTCATAGACATTTGTGAAGAGGGCGCTCAATGGAAGAGAGATTCAAGAGGAAAGTCGGTTCAACTGAGAAGGCATGACCTCAAGCCCGTGGCTAGGGGATGGTTGGAGTTTATCCAACGCTCAATCATTCCCACTAGTAACCGGTCTGAAGTTACTATAGACCGGGCTATCATGATTCATAGCATCATGATTGGGGAGGAAGTAGAAGTTCATGAGGTTATATCCCAAGAACTTTATAAGGTGGCGGACAAGTCCTCTACCTTGGCAAGGTTAGCCTTCCCTCATCTCATTTGTCACCTCTGTTATTCAGTCGGAATTGACATAGAGGGAGACTGGTGCACGAAATTGCAATCACACTTTTGCAATCCCGCACAACTAACCAGCAAGTGCACTGGGTCGTCCAAGTAATACCTTACGTGAGTAAGGGTCGATCCCACGGAGATTGTCGGCTTGAAGCAAGCTATGGTTATCTTGTAACTCTTAGTCAGGATATCAAAAATTATTAGGATTGATTGTGAAAAGCAAAAGAACATGAAATAAGTACTTGTCTTGCAGTAGTGGAAAACGGGTTGAGGTTTTGGAGATGCTCTGTCTTCTGAACCTCTGCTTTCCTACTGTCTTCTTCTTCAAGCACGCAAGACTCCTTCCATGGCAAGCTGTATGTAGGGTTTCACCATTGTCAATGGCTACCTCCCATCCTCTCAGTGAAAATGTTCAACGCGCTCTGTCACAGCATGGCTAATCATCTGTCGGTTCTCAATCGGGTTGGAATAGAATCCAGTGATTCTTTTGCGTCTGTCACTAACGCCCAGCCCTCAGGAGTTTGAAGCTCGTCACAGTCATTCAATCCTTGAATCCTACTCAAAATACCATAGACAAGGTTTAGACCTTCCGGATTCTCTTGAATGCCGCCATCAATTCTAGCTTATACCACGAAGATTCTGATTAAGGAATCCAAGAGATATTCACTCAATCTAAGGTAGAACGGAGGTGGTTGTCAGGCACACGTTCATAGTAGAGAATGATTATGAGTGTCACGGATCATCAAATTCATCAGGCTGAAGAACAAGTGATATCTTAGAATAGAAGTAAGCGTGATTGAATGAAAAACAGTAGTAATTGCATTAATCCATCAAGACACAGCAGAGCTCCTCACCCCCAACCATGGGGTTTAGAGACTCATGCCGTAGAAGATACAATGAGAAACGTGTAAAGTGTCATAAGGTACAGATACAATGTCAAAAGATCCTATTAATAGTGAACTAGTAACCTAGGGTATACAGAAATGAGTAAATGACGTAAAAATCCACTTCTGGGTCCACTTAGTGTGTGCTTGGGCTGAGCATTGAAGCTTTCATATGTAGAGACTTTTTCTGGAGTTAAACGCCAGCTTTTATGCCAGTTTGGGCGTTTAACTCCAATTTTTATGCCAGTTCCAGCGTTAAACGCTGGGAATTCTGAAGCTGATTTGCAACACCGGTTTGGGCCATCAAATCTCGGGCAAAGTATGGACTATTATACATTGCTGGAAAGCCCAGGATGTCTACTTTCCAACGCCGTTGAGAGCGCGCCAATTGGGCTTCTGTAGGTCCAGAAAATCCACTTCGAGTGCAGGGAGGTCAGAATCCAACAGCATCTGCAGTCCTTTTCAGCCTCTGAATCAGATTTTTGCTCAGGACCCTCAATTTCAGCCAGAAAATACCTGAAATCACAGAAAAACACACAAACTCATAGTAAAGTCCAAAAAAGTGAATTTTAACTAAAAACTACTAAAAGTATACTAAAAACTAACTAAAATATACTAAAAACATACTGAAAACAATGCCAAAAAGCGTATAAATTATCCGCTCATCACAACACCAAACTTAAATTGTTGCTTGTCCCCAAGCAACTGAAAATCAAAATAGGATAAAAAGAAGAGAATATACTATAGACTCCAAAATATCAAGGAAACTTAGCTCCAATTAGATGAGCGGGACTAGTAGCTTTTTGCTTCCGAACAGTTTTGGCATCTCACTTTATCCTTTGAAGTTCAGAATGATTGGCATCTATAGGAACTCAGAACTCAGATAGTGTTATTGATTTTCCTAGTTAAGTTTAATGATTCTTGAACATAGCTAGTGTATGAGTCTTGGCTGTGGCCCAAAGCACTCTGTCTTCCAGTATTACCACCGGATACATACATGCCACAGACACATACTTGGGTGAACCTTTTCAGATTGTGACCCAGCTTTGCTAGAGTCCCCAATTAGAGGTGTCCAGGGTTCTTAAGCACACTCTTTTTGCCTTGGATCACAACTTTATTTCTTTCTTTTTTTTTCGTTTTTTTTTTATTCATTGCTTTTTCTTGCTTCAAGAATCAATTTGATGATTTTTCAGATCCTCAATAACAGTTCTCCTTTTCCATCATTCTCTCAAGAGTCAACAATGTTAACATTCTTAAAACAACAAATTCAAAAGACATATGCACTGTTCAAGCATTCATTCAGAAAACAAAAAGTATTGTCACCACATCAAACTAATTCAACTAGTTTCAAAGATGAATTCAAAATCCTGTACTTCTTGTTCTTTTGTGATTAAAGCATTTTTCATTTAAGAGAGGTGATGGATTCATAGAACATTCAAAGCTTTAAGGCATAGACACTAAGATACTAATGATCATGTAATAAGACACAAACATAGATAAACATAAGCATAAAAATTCGAAAAATAGAAAATAAAGAACAAGGAGATTAAAGAACGGGTCCACCTTAGTGATGGCGGCTTGTTCTTCCTCTTGAAGATCTTATGGAGTGCTTGAGCTCCTCAATGTCTCTTCCTTGCCTTTGTTGCTCCTCTCTCATGATTCTATGATCTTCTTTAATTTCATGGAGGATGATGGAATGTTCTTGGTGCTTCACCCTTAGTTGTCCCATGTTGGAACTCAATTCTCCTAGGGAGGTATTGATTTGCTCCCAATAGTTTTGTGGAGGAAAGTGCATCCCTTGAGATGAATATCTCCATCTCCCATGGCTCGGAGGTGGAAGCTTTTGCCTTCCCTTTCCTCTTTCTAGAGGTTTCTCTGGCCTTAGGTGCCATAAATGATTATAGAGAAACAAAAAGCAACGCTTTTACCACACCAAACTTAGAAGGTTTGCTCGTCCTCGAGCAAAAGAAGAAAGAAGAGAGAGAGTGGTGGGGTAGGTGGCGATCCTGTGGGGTCCACAGATCCTGAGGTGGCAAGGATAATTCATCCATGCACCAAGTGGTGAGCAAAAATGCTCCTTCTGCCAATCCTGGCGTTAAACGCCGGGCTGGTGCCCATTTCTGGCGTTTAACGCCAGCTTGGTGCCCATTCCTGGCGTTTAACGCCAGCTTGGTGCCCCTTTCTGGCGTTAAACGCCCAGAATGGTGCCAGACTGGGCGTTAAACGCCCATCTGCTAGCCTTACTGGCGTTTAAACGCCAGCAAGATCTTCCTCCAGGGTGTGATGTTTTTCTTTCTATTTTTCTTTCTATTTTTGCTTTTTCAATTGATTTTGTGACTTCTCATGATCATCAACCTACAGAAGACATAAAATAACAAAGGAAAAATAATAAATATAACATTGGGTTGCCTCCCAACAAGCGCTTCTTTAGTGTCAGTAGCTTGACAGTGGGCTCTCATGGGGCCTCACAGATACTCAGAGCCATGTTGGAACTTCCCAACACCAAACTTAGAGTTTGACTGTGGGGGCTCTGTTTGACTCTGTTTTGAGAGAAGCTCTTCATGCTTCCTTTCCATGGTTACAGAAGGGGAACCTTGAGTCTTATAGTTTGCACTGTCTGTAAGCCACGGAGCTTCCTGAATAGCAAATAATTGCTCATCTGGAAAGGTTTCAAAGATCTCAGTAGGAGGGAGGGATGCTCCTGCTACTGGTTCTATCCGGGACAGGTGATCAGCTACTTGATTTTCTATCCCTTTTCTGTCTCTTATTTCTATATCAAACTCTTGCAGAAGCAACACCCATCTTATGAGCCTGGGTTTTGAATCCTGCTTTGTGAGTAGATATTTAAGAGCAGCATGGTCAGTGTACACAATCACTTTTGATCCTACTAAATAAGATCTGAACTTGTCAATGGCATAAACCACTGCAAGTAACTCTTTTTCTGTGGTTGTATAGTTCTTCTGTGCATCATTTAGAATACGGCTGCCATAATGAATGACGTGCAGAAGCTTACCATGCCTTTGTCCCAATACTGCACCAATGGCATGGTCACTGGCATCACACATTAGTTCAAATGGTAATGTCCAGTCTGGTGCAGAGATGACTGGTGCTGTGACCAGCTTAGCTTTCAGGGTCTCAAACGCCTGCAGACACTCCTTATCAAAGATAAATGGCGTGTCAGCAGCTAGCAGATTACTCAGAGGTTTTGCAATTTTTGAAAAATCCTTTATAAACCTTCTGTAGAATCCTGCATGCCCCAGAAAGCTTCTGATTGCCTTAACATTGGTAGGTGGTGGTAATTTTTCAATTACTTCAACTTTAGCTTGATCCACCTCTATTCCCTTGTTTGAAATTTTATGCCCAAGGACAACTCCTTCAGTCACCATAAAGTGACATTTTTCCCAGTTTAAAACTAGGTTGGTCTCTTGGCATCTTTTCAGAACAAGTGCTAGATGGTTAAGGCAGGAGCTGAATGAGTCTCCAAATACTGAAAAGTCATCCATGAAGACTTCCAGAAATTTCTCTACCATATCTGAGAAGATAGAGAGCATGCACCTCTGAAAGGTTGCAGGTGCATTGCACAGACCAAAAGGCATCCTCCTGTAGGCAAATACTCCAGAAGGACATGTAAATGCTGTTTTCTCTTGGTCCTGAGGATCTACTGCAATTTGGTTGTAACCTGAATAGCCATCCAAAAAATAGTAGTATTCATGACCTGCTAGTCTCTCTAGCATCTGGTCTATGAATGGTAAAGGAAAATGATCCTTTCTGGTGACTGTATTGAGCCTTCTGTAGTCAATACACATGCGCCACCCTGTAACTGTTCTTGTAGGAACTAGTTCATTCTTTTCATTATGAACCACTGTCATGCCTCCCTTCTTAGGGACAACGTGGACAGGGCTCACCTAGGGGCTATCAGAAATAGGATAAATAATCCCAGCCTCTAGTAACTTAGTGACCTCTTTCTGCACCACCTCCTTCATGGCTGGATTTAGCCGCCTTTGTGGTTGAACCACTGGCTTAGCATCATCCTCCAATAGGATCTTGTGCATGCATCTTGCTGGGCTAATACCCTTAAGATCACTTATGGACCACCCAAGAGCTGTCTTGTGTGTCCTTAGCACTTGAATTAGTGGTTCCTCTTCCTGTGGATTTAAAGCAGAGCTTATGATCACTGGAAAAGTGTCACCTTCTCCCAGAAATGCATATTTCAGGGATGGTGGTAGTGGCTTGAGCTCGGGTTTAGGAGGCTTATCTTCTTCCTGAGGAATTTTCAGAATTTCTTTTATTTCCTTTAGTTCCTCCAGATCAGGCTTAACATCTTTAAAGATGTCATCTAGCTCTGATTCAAGACTTTCAGTCATATTGACCTCCTCCACCAAAGAGTCAATGATATCAGTGCTCATGCAGTCATTTGATGTGTCTGGATGCTGCATAGCTTTGACAACATTCAACTTGAACTCATCCTCATTGACTCTCAGGGTTAATTCCCCTTTTTGGACATCAATGAGGGTCCGTCCAGTTGCTAGGAAAGGTCTTCCTAGAATGAGAGTTGCACTCTTGTGCTCCTCCATTTCCAGCACTACAAAGTCAGTGGGAAAGGCAAATGGCCCAACCTTGACAATCATGTCCTCAATTATGCCTGAGGGGTATTTAATGGAGCCATCAGCAAGTTGGAGACATATCCTGGTTGGTTTGACTTCTTCAGTCAAGCCATGCTTTCTGATAGTGGATGTAGGTATTAGGTTGATACTTGCCCCAAGATCACATAGAGCTTTCTTGGTACAGGTACCCTCTAATGTGCATGGTATCATAAAGCTTCCAGGATCTTTAAGCTTCTCTGGTAAGCTCTTTAATATGACTGCACTGCATTCCTCAGTGAGAAAAACTTTTTCAGTTTCTCTCCAATCCTTCTTATGACTTAAGATCTCTTTCATGAACTTAGCATAAGAAGGTATTTGCTCAAGTGCCTCTGCAAACGGAATCTTTATTTCAAGAGTCCTTAGGTAGTCTGCAAAGCGGGCAAATTGCTTATCCTGCTCCGCTTGGCGGAGTTTCTGAGGATAAGGCATCTTGGCTTTATATTCTTCAACCTTAGTTGCTGCAGGTTTATTCCTTACAGAAGTGGTTGGAGAAGCCTGCTTAAGGGGGTTGTTATCAGCACTTGCAAGTGTCTGACCCCTTTGTGGCGTTTGAACGCCAGGATTGGGTGCTTTTTGGGCGTTTAACGCCAGATTGCAACCCTTTTCTGGCGTTTGAACGCCAGAAGTGGCTACCCATTGGGCGTTTAACGCCACTTTCTTACCCTTTTCTGGCGTTTGAACGCCAGAATCATTCCTCTCTGGGCTCTTACTGTCCTCAGAGGGATTTTGGGTAGTTGGTTGGTCATCCTCTGACAGTTGTTCCTTTCTTAGCTTTCTGCTGCTTTGAGTTGATACATTCAATGTCTTCCCACTCCTTAATTTAACAGCTTGGCATTCTTCTGTTATCTGTTTAGATAGTTGCTGTCTTGTCTGATTCAATTGTGCTTCCATATTCTTGTTAGCAATTTTAGTTTCTTGGAGCATCTCTTTAAATTCTGCTAACTGTTTTGTCATCAGGTGTAATTGCTGATTAAGCTCAACCATCTGTTCTTGAGGATTAGGATCAGTGGCTACTACCATAACTTCTTCTTTTGTAGAGAATTCATTGCTAGAGTACAAATATTGATTTCTAGCAACAGTATCTATAAGCTCTTGAGCCTCTTCAATCGTCTTCCTCATATGTATAGATCCACCAGATGAGTGGTCTAGAGACATCTGAGCTTTTTCTGTAAGCCCATAGTAGAAGATGTCTAACTGTACCCACTCTGAAAACATTTCAGAGGGGCATTTTCTTAGCATACCTCTATACCTCTCCCAGGCATTATAAAGGGATTCATTATCCTCTTGTTTAAAGCCTTGGATGTCCAGCCTTAGCTGTGTCATCCTTTTTGGAGGGTAAAATTGATTCAGGAATTTGTCTGATAACTGTTTCCATGTCTTTATGCTTGCTGTAGGTTGATTATTCAACCACCTCTTGGCTTGATCTTTTACAGCAAATGGAAACAGTAACAGTCTGTAGACATCCTGATCCACCTCTTTATCATGTACTGTGTCAGCAATTTGTAAGAATTGTGCCAGAAACTCAGTAGGTTCTTCCTGTGGAAGACCAAAATACTGGCAATTTTGCTGCACCATGATAATGAGTTGAGGATTTAGCTCAAAGCTGCTTGCTTTAATGGGAGGTATACAGATGCTACTCCCATATGCAGCTGTAATGGGGTTAGCATATGACCCCAGAGTCCTTCTGGACTGTTCAATTCCACTTAGGTCCATGATGGAGAAAGGGAATATGATATGAATTCACAAGTAAAGTAAATTTTATTTTTTAAAAATGACCGAAAATAATAAAATAAAACAAAAGGAAAATAAAATAAAATGTCAAAAACTAAAAGAAAAATAAAATCAAAGCAAATTGAAAACTAAATCAATCAACTAATTAAAAAAGATTTTGGAATTGGCAATTAAAAAGATATGATTGAAAATTATTTTGAAAAAGATTTGATTTTTTTTTTTTGAAATGAGGAAAGAGAAAAACAACAAAATGACACCAAACTTAAAATTTTTAGAAAATCAAGCACTAATTTTCGAAAATTTTAAAGGAAAAACACAAAGAGGACACCAAACTTAGAATTTTTAAGGATCAAAAAGGGACTAAGGACATGCAAATTCGAAAATTAAAAGAAAAACAAAATCATGCAATTGACACCAAACTTAAAATATGAAACTAAACTCAAATAAAAGACTCTAAACCAACAAAAATAAAACAGTCCTAATCTAAGCAACAAGATAAGCCGTCAGTTGTCCAAACTCGAACAATCCCCGGCAACGGCGCCAAAAACTTGGTGCACGAAATTGCAATCACACTTTTGCAATCCCGCACAACTAACTAGCAAGTGCACTGGGTCGTCCAAGTAATACCTTACGTGAGTAAGGGTCGATCCCACGGAGATTGTCGGCTTGAAGCAAGCTATGGTTATCTTGTAACTCTTAGTCAGGATATCAAAAATTATCAGGATTGACTGTGAAAAGCAAAAGAACATGAAATAAGTACTTGTTTTGCAGTAGTGGAAAACGGGTTGAGGTTTTGGAGATGCTCTGTCTTCTGAACCTCTGCTTTCCTACTGTCTTCTTCTTCAAGCACGAAAGACTCCTTCCATGGCAAGCTGTATGTAGGGTTTCACCGTTGTCAATGGCTACCTCCCATCCTCTCAGTGAAAATGTTCAACACGCTCTGTCATAGCACGGCTAATCATCTGTCGGTTCTCAATCGGGTTGGAATAGAATCCAGTGATTCTTTTGCGTCTGTCACTAACGCCCAGCCCTCAGGAGTTTGAAGCTCGTCACAGTCATTCAATCCTTGAATCCTACTCAAAATACCACAGACAAGGTTTAAACCTTCCGGATTCTCTTGAATGCCGCCATCAATTCTAGCTTATACCACGAAGATTCTGATTAAGGAATCCAAGAGATATTCACTCAATCTAAGGTAGAACGGAGGTGGTTGTCAGGCACACGTTCATAGGCGAGAATGATGATGAGTGTCACGGATCATCACATTCATCAGGTTGAAGAACAAGTGATATCTTAGAATAGAAGTAAGCGTGATTGAATGAAAAACAGTAGTAATTGCATTAATCCATCAAGACACAGCAGAGCTCCTCACCCCCAACCATGGGGTTTAGAGACTCATGCCGTAGAAGATACAATGAGAAACGTGTAAAGTGTCATAAGGTACAGATACAATGTCAAAAGATCCTATTAATAGTGAACTAGTAACCTAGGGTATACAGAAATGAGTAAATGACGTAAAAATCCACTTCTGGGTCCACTTAGTGTGTGCTTGGGCTGAGCATTGAAGCTTTCATGTGTAGAGACTTTTTCTGGAGTTAAACGCCAGCTTTTATGCCAGTTTGGGCGTTTAACTCCAATTTTTATGCCAGTTCCAGCGTTAAACGCTGGGAATTCTGAAGCTGATTTGCAGCGCCGGTTTGGGCCATCAAATCTCGGGCAAAGTATGGACTATTATACATTGCTGGAAAGCCCAGGATGTCTACTTTCCAACGCCGTTGAGAGCGCGCCAATTGGGCTTCTGTAGGTCCAGAAAATCCACTTCGAGTGCAGGGAGGTCAGAATCCAACAGCATCTGCAGTCCTTTTCAGCCTCTGAATCAGATTTTTGCTCAGGACCCTCAATTTCAGCCAGAAAATACCTGAAATCACAGAAAAACACACAAACTCATATTAAAGTCCAAAAAAGTGAATTTTAACTAAAAACTACTAAAAGTATACTAAAAACTAACTAAAATATACTAAAAACATACTGAAAACAATGCCAAAAAGCGTATAAATTATCCGCTCATCAGAGACACCCTCATTGATGAGGACAAGCCCATCACTAAGAAAAGGATAGAGCAAACAAGAGATCCCACTCATCATGAAATTCCTGAGATGCCTCAAGCGATGCACTTTCCTCCACAAAACTATTGGGAGCAAATCAACACCTCCCTAGGAGAATTGAGTTCCAACATGGGACAACTAAGGGTGGAGCACCAAGAACATTTCATTCTCCTCCATGAAATTAGAAAAGATCAAAGAATCATGAGAGAGGAGCAAGAAAGACAAGGAAGAGACATTGAGGAGCTCAAGCACTCCATAAGATCTTCAAGAGGAAGAACAAGCCGCCATCACTAAGGTAGACCCGTTCTTTAATCTCCTTGTTCTTTATTTTTCTGTTTTTCAAATTTTTATGCTTATGTTTATCTATGTTTGTGTCTTATGATCATTAGTGTCTTAGTGTCTATGCCTTAAAGTTATGAATGTCCTATGAATCCATCACCTTTCTTAAATGAAAAATGTTCCTAATTGAAAAAAGAGAAAAATTGCATGAATTTTGAATTTTATAATAGATTAATTATTCTGATGTGGTGGCAATACTTTTGGTTTCTGAATGTATGCTTGAACAGTGCATATGTCTTTTGAATTTGTTGTTCATGAATGTTGGCTCTTGAAAGAATGATGAAAAAGGAGACATGTTACTGAGGATCTGAAAAAATCATAAAAATGATTCTTGAAGCAAGAAAAAGCAAAAAAAAAAGAGAGATAGTATATGCGAAAAAAAAGAGAAAAAAAAAGAAAAAGAAAAAAGGTCATGATCCAAGGCAAAAGGAGTGTGCTTAAGAACCCTGGACACCTCTAATTCGGGACTCTAGCAAAGCTAAGTCACAATCTGAAAAGGTTCACCCAGTTATGTGTCTGTGGCATGTACGAATCCGGTGGTAATACTGGAAGACAAAGTGCTTTGGGCCACGGCCAAGACTCATAAAGTAGCTATGTTCAAGAATCATCATACTTAACTAGGAGAATCAATAACACTATCTGGATTCTGAGTTCCTAGAGAAGCCAATCATTCTGAATTTCAAAGGATAAAGTGAGATGCCAAAACTGTTCAGAGGCGAAAAGCTAAAGCCCCGCTCATCTAATTAATACTGATCTTCATAGATGTTTTTGGAATTCATTGCATATTCTCTTCTTTTTATCTTATTTGATTTTCAGTTGCTTGGGGACAAGCAACAATTTAAGTTTGGTGTTGTTATGAGCGGATAATTTATACGCTTTTTGGCATTGTTTTTAGTATGTTTTTAGTATGTTTTAGTTAGTTTTTATTATATTTTTATTAGTTTTTGGTTAAAATTCACTTTTATGGACTTTACTATGAGTTTGTGTATTTTTCTGTGATTTCAGGTATTTTCTGGCTGAAATTGAGGGACCTGAGCAAAAATCTGATTCAGAGGCTAAAAAGGATTGCAGATGTTGTTGGATTCTGACCTCCCTGCACTCGAAGTAGATTTTCTGGAGCTACAGAAGCCCAATTGGCGCGCTCTCAATTGGGTTGGAAATTAGACATCCTGGGCTTTCCATCAATGTATAATAGTTCATACTTTGCCCAAGATTTGATGGCCCAAACAGGCATTCCAAGTCAGCTCAAGAATTCTGGCGTAAAACGCCGGAACTGGCACAAGAATGGGAGTTAAACGCCCAAACTGGCACAAAAGCTGGCGTTTAACTCCAAGAAAAGTCTCTATACGAAAATGCTTCAATGCTCAGCCTAAGCACACACCAAGTGGGCCCGGAAGTGGATTTTTACTCATCTTTGTAAACCCTAGCTACTAGTTCTCTACAAATAGGACCTTTTGCTATTGTATCTTCCAATCTTTCAATCAGAGGATCATCTTTTGATCATGTTTTTATGATTGAACCCTCTTTGGGAGGCTGGCCATTCGGCCATGCCTAGACCTTGTTCTTATGTATTTTCAACGGTGGAGTTTCTACACACCATAGATTAAGGTGTGGAGCTCTGCTGTACCTCGAGTATTAATGCAATTACTATTGTTCTTCTATTCAATTCGGCTTATTCTTGTTCTAAGATATCACTTGTTCTTCAACTTGATGAATGTGATGATCCATGGCACTCATCATCATTCTCACCTATGAACGTGTGCCTGACAACCACCTCCGTTCTACCTTAGATTGAGTGGATATCTCTTGGATCCCTTAATCGGAATCTTCGTGGTATAATCTAGAATTGATGGCGGCATTCAAGAGAATACGGAAGGTCTAAACCTTGTCTATGGTATTCTGAGTAGGATTCAAGGATTGAATGATTGTGACGAGCTTCAAACTCGTGATTGTGGGGCGTTAGCGACAGACGCAAAAGAATCACTAGATTCTATTCCGACATGATCGAGAACCGACAGCTGAATAGCCGTGCTGTGACAGAGCGCGTTGAACATTTTCACTGAGAGGACGGGACTGTAGCTGTTGACAACGGTGATGCCCAACATACAGCTTGCCATGGAAAGGAGTAAGAAGGATTGGATGAAGACAGTAGGAAAGCAAAGAGACGGAAGGGACAAAGCATCTCCATACGCTTATATGAAATTCTCACCAATGAATTGCATAAGTATCTCTATCTTTATTTTATGTTTTATTCATCTTTTAATCATTAATCCTCCATTACCATTTGAATCTGCCTGACTGAGATTTACAAGATGACCATAACTTGCTTCATACCAACAATCTTCGTGGGATCAACCCTTACTCGCGTATGGTTTATTACTTGGATGACCCAGTGCACTTGCTGGTTAGTTGTGCGAAGTTGTGATAAAGAGTTGAGATTACAATTGTGCATATCGTGTTGATGGCGCCATTGATGATCACAATTTCGTGCACCAATCACGCTAGAAATTTTTTCTCACATTGGATTAGATTGGGGTTTGGATGGATATCGTGACATGTAATCCTACCAACACTTTGATCTATGAATATGTGTGGTATAATTAGTGACCATACTTCATCTTTTTCCATGAGCACTTAAATCAAGGAATAGGGCAATTGTGCATGCTTAGAGAGATTAGATTGCCAAGTAATTGGGATCTAATCACCTAAGATTGCCAAGGAGATCAATGAATGCATTGATTGAGGAAGAGATGAAAATGAACTTGATTTAGAGGATTATCACTTCTCCTAACTCCAATGAGCTTCCCCTTCTCTAATCTTACCCATTCTTTTAATTTTGCTCTTTAATTTCATGCTTAATTCCCATTTCCATTTAATTTCTTGCAATTTAAGCTTCTATCATTTAAATTCTTGCCATTTAAGCTTCTGTCATTTAATTTCTTGCAATTTAAGTTTCCCGCCAATTTACATTCTGCAACATCATTTCAACTTCTGATTTTGCTCAACTAGAACAATTCTCCAATTAACATTAATCAACCAACCAATCTCTGTGGAATTCGACCTCACTCTATTGTGAGTTTTTACTTGACGATAATCTGGTGCACTTGCCGGTAGAAAATTGTTGAGAGACAGTTTTCAGCACATCAATATTTGGAGTGTTTTTTATTGCTGCATTGTATTTTCTCCATAGTTTATATCTATTACATTTCGCAACCTTTGCATAGTATATATTTATAGATAGAAGTTGTAATTGGATGATGTGAATAGCATAGTGCTTAGTTCAATTTCGTCCTAATTGTTCATGTTAATTTTTGCGATGTTGAAAATTAGGAATAGAACTAGGAAAGATTTTGAAATTACATCCATCACAACATACATACATACATACATACATATATACATACATACATACATACATATATAGGAAATAACTTTGGTAAAAAATAACAAAAAAATTTCAAGAATTTTGTTTAAGGGCATTATATTGAATTGATTTGTAAAATCCTTTTTAAACTTGCTTGAATCAATTTTTTTTTGGAACATAGAAGAGAGATAGAACTAACAACCTTGTGAGTTGTTGAGCCTTGATGAGTGGTTACACATTATAACCACAAATTTTGTTCATTGTATGCTATGCTCCCTCTATGATTGTAATCTTGGTTTTGCTTGGTTTTTTATTTCCAATATTTGATGTTATGATTGCATTTAGCATGATTGAGGCCATCTTTGAATTAAACTCACTCACCCATATAGCCTAACCCTTGTATCTACCTTTGTAAGCCAATTTTGAGCTTTTTAATCCCCTTTGTTCTAATTGTAACCACATCAAAATCCTAAGCGTAAAATCATGAGATGACCTTGAATTGCATCTCTGATTAGCTTAGGTTAAAGAGTGTGTGTTATTTAAGTGTGGGAGAATTTAAGGAAGCATTGGTAGAGACATTGATAAACCACTATTTTATGGTTTATCTTGTGCTCAATTGAGTGGTTTTTATCAACTCTTTACTCACTTATTCATACAATTCGCATGTTTTACATTTTCCTTCCTGATTTTATGCTATGATTGAAAACATGCTTCTTTGATCTTATATTTGCTTATTATTAATCCTCTCTTATCATCATTAGATGCCTTGATATGTGTGTTAAGTGATTTCAGAGATTACAGGGCAAGAATGGCTTGGAGGATGGAAAGGAAGCATGCAAAAGTGGAAGGAATGCAAGAAGTTGGAAAAATTGCTAAGCTGTCCAGCCTGACCTCTTCGCACTCAAACGGCTATAACTTTAAATACAGAGGTCCAAACGACACGGTTCCAGTTGCGTTGGAAAGCTAACGTCCGGGGCTTCGATTTGATATATAATTTGCCATAGTTTCCCCGACGCCAGGAGACGCGAACGCGTGAGTCACACGGACGCGTGACCTGGCCAACACCCAATCCGCGCAGTCGCGTGGACGACGCGGCCGCGTCACTTTTCCGCGACTTGTACGGACCAAAAAGCGCTGGAAGTGATTTCTGGGCTGTTTCTGACCCAGTTTTCGGCCCAGAGAACACAGATTAGAGGCTATAAAGTGGGGGGGATGCATCCATTCAGAAGGAAGCCTCTCATAATTTACTTTTCATGTTTTAGATGTAGTTTTGGAGAGAGAGGTTCTCTCCTCTCTCTCTCTCTTAGGATTTAGGACTTCTCTTTCTAGAGTGACTCTCAATCCAGGTTTAATATTCCTTTTTACCATTTAATTTCTCTTTTATATTTTGATTACTATGAAGCCTTTATTATGTTTGATTGATGTTGCCCAATTGGCTGTTGATGACATTTTTATTTAATGATAATTGAGGTATTTTCAGTTTATAATTATTCTCTTTGAATTAAGTTGCCATTGCTTCCCATCTAAGGATATTTTTATTATTTCAGCAATTTTACTTTTTCCCCTTTTGGTTCTGATTAAGAATTTAGTAACTCAACAGTTATTAGACTCAACATAATTAATAACCGTTATCTTGCTAATTGAGCTGAACCTGAATAATCCCAACCTTTTCTTCGGAAATAATTAGGATTCAAAGGTCAGTTTAATTAGTCCCTTGACTTTCCTTTGCCCTGGCAAAGGTTGACCAAGTGGAGTTTAGATTCAACTTTTATTATAGTTGAGAGAGATAACTAAGTTAGACCTCTAAATTCCCTTATCTTGCCAAAAGTTGTTTTACAATTATTATTTATTTTTAATTGCCATTTAATTCACTCATCATTTAAATTACTTGCTTCTCACCTTCTAAACCCCGATTACAACCTTTATAACCAATAATAAGAACATACTTCCTCGCAGTTCCTTGAGAAGACGACCCGAGGTTTGAATACTCGGTTAACAATTTCTAAAGGGGTTTATTACTTGTGACAAACAAAACATTTGTACGAAGGGATTTCTGTCGGTTTAGAGACTATATCTACAACGCGACTGTTTTTATGAAATTCTTTACTGGCAAAAATTCTAACGTCAAAATGGCGCCGTTGCCGGGGAACTGCTAACGTGTGTCTTATTATTGGTTATTGTAAATATTTTTCTTTTGCTTGTTTATTTATTTTCGTTTTTCCTTTTTAACTTTATTTGCTACTATGAACTCTCACCCCTCTCGCTTTGAGTTTGGTTCTAATATTGTTAAAGGAAATAGAAGTTACAGCAGGAATGTGCATCAAGGTCAGACCAATCAAGGATGGATGGAACCAAGAGGATCTAATCAACCCTTTTGGCAGCAACACCCTCCGAGATATCCTGGACAAAGACCATTCTACCGCACATACCCAGCTGAAAGACATGGTGGACAACCTTGTAACTACCAACAAGCCCCACCCCGTGCATATGAACCGTCCTTTCAACATAACCTCGAACCACCACACTCACAAGCTTCTCTTCACCATTCGCCATCATATGATCCTTCCTTACCCCAATACCAATCCAATCGTTCCCAGTCATCACTACTTCCCTATGTATCGTGTCTAAGTCCAGCAAACCGCGAAGCAGAGGATCGTCTAAAAGAAACAATAACTAAATTTCAAACAACCATTCAACAACTGGAGCACGCACTAATCCAATGGGCCACTAAACGCTCAAATATACAAGGATCAACCACAGCTCCATGTGGACAACCCGATGAAGAGCGTAGCATGAAAGAAATACTAGAAACTCCAGTGAACAAGGCAGAGAATGAATTCGTACTAGAACAAGTGGAAGAAGCTGTCATTGTTCAAGAAGAAGAGTTGGTTGAAGATCTAGGCGATGCTGAACTTCCTTGGGAATCCAGAATTGAGGAAAACTCCATCCAGGATGCTACAGTTGATGCTAAGGAAGATACTGTACAATCTCCAAGGCAAGTCGTTTATGAGGAATCAGACGGAATAATCCAAGAAGCAAATTCCCTTGATGATGATATTCACATGTCTAGCTCTTTTGGTGATGAACTTGCATCCGCAAGTAAATTCTCTGAAATCGAAGAATCTTCCCCAAGTGAATATGAAGATGATGCGGAGGTGGATTTTTCTCAACCTCCAATCTATGACTTGAGTGATGAGGAAGACATAGAAGACTTTGACTCGAACACAGATACAATTGAGGACTCTTGCAAAGAAGTGAGGAATTCACAGAAGAGCATAAGGGAGTAGAACTTACAGAACCACCAGAAACACCTATCCCAAGGCCACTACCACCTAATACAAGCTTCAAGTGGGTACAATCCTTAACTTACAATTTTACTTATTCACTTGAATATGGTTTACTTGAAACAGATGGCCAGCTTAGAGCTCTCTGCGGCTTTAAGAGTAAGAGGGAAATGGCTCGTACTCAGAGCTGGTGCACAAGGTTCAATAAGGTTCCACGCTTCACCTCGAAGTACATGGATTGGTATCATACTCAATTGCACAGATCATGGAGAACGTTTGGTCACCACAGTGAGATTCTACTTTTTAAACCGCCCGGATGGAGACATGTAGATCAGGACGGAGGCGGATTTAAAAGCAAGGCTTGGAATCCTGGAGTTTATTCTGACATTTGTCGTCCCGGGAGCCGAACAATATATTTAAAGCTGCTCAGAAGCTTCACATGCCTAGTTTGGGACCCCGGGGGCTGTTGGCATTCCAAGCACTGGTGGGGATTTTTGGACGAATTTAAAAATAAGCCACCCTAACCGGAAGCTCCTCCAATGTCCAACTTAAGGACTCTAACTAAAAGTGCTAGGTGGGAGACAACCCACCATGGTATGGTCGTTTCTTTTTCAGTTTATTTCATCATTATTTGTTTTTATTTTTATTTCTTTTTCATTTTACTTTAGTAAACCTGGAATCATGCATAGCACTCATATTAATCACTGCATTCTGCATTGTTCATGCATATATAAAAAAAAATTTTCGCTACGCGACGCGATCGCATCAGCGACGCGTCCGCGTCGCTTGGAGAGAAAGGAAAATTAAAAAGTGAACAGAGAGTCACGCAGGAGCGTGGATGGAGGCGTGCTAATGGCACATATCGACCCACGCGACCGCGTCGAATGGGAAGTATGGCCTCCCACGCGACCGCGTGCCCTGCATTTTCGACGTAAAAGGGTGCACAATGCCATATTGTGCGAGAGTGGTGCTAGATTGGTGCTGGAAGTACAATTCTCGTCACGCGACCGCGTTGACGACGCGGCCGCGTCAATTATTTTCTGACGCACACTCACGCGATCGCGTGCCCTACGCGATCGCGTCACCCCAATTTCGGCAAATAAATTAATTTGAATAGAGAGTTGTGCTGGCGCGAGGCTGCACTCGCGCCAGCAGCGCAACACGGGTCACGCGATCGTGTGACTGACGCGATCGCGTCGTCTTACCTGATGCGCACCCACGCGAACGCGTGCCTTCCGCGGCCGCGTCGCATGCGCCGCACAGCTCACCCTAAAACTGCCACATATCTTATCTTTCTCTCCTCCAAATCCTAATTTCTTCTTCTCCTTTCCTATTTACTTCCTCTTCCCTTCTTTCCCTTCTCATTCTTCTTATTTTTTTATTTTATTTTAATTTATTTGCATATCTCATTCATTACATTTTAAATTTGTGCATATTTTTATTTTCTTTTCTGAATTTTTTATTTTTCCATTGGTGTTAAATATCCATTCTGATTCAACTGTTACATCTTTTCTTGAATTTATTTTGGTAACTTGTTTTACACTGTTGGGCAAGGCTATTTAAGTCAATGTTAATCTTTTATGTTATTTGTATTAATTTTGCATTGACATGAATTTATATTATCTTATACTCTCCTCCCCTATGTTACAAATTTTATACCACTGGTATGCCATGGCTTCTATCATTTTCTCACGTACATGTTGAAGCTTCCATGTAAATGAGACCATTATCATTTAGCATTAACCCACCCATAGTTCATTTATTTTCTTATCTTTATTACTGAGTTACTTTTTCTTCCCTTTTTCTTTCAGGATGGCCACCCGAAAGGGAATCGGAAGACGTTTACATGGGGAGACAGACAAGTCCATCTGCAAAATCTTGAAGAAAAGCTTCAATTGAAACAACTCGTCCACCTGCACATCTTAGCATGCACCGAGGACGGTGCAATCTTTAAGTGTGGGGAGGTCGATACCGATCTCCGTGGGTTAGTACTTTCTTTTCAACACCAATAATCTTATTTTCTTTATTTGTTCATTGTTGCATCTGCATATTTGATTGCATATTTATTTGATGATTTTGTGCATTTAGTTACTACTTGGTTAAAATAATAAATTTCTTTTAAAATCCTATTTTTGAAAATTTTCACTAATTTAAATTGAAAATTTTTATGTTAAAAATTTGTTTGAAGTTGTAATTAGAACATGAATTATAGCTAAAGAACACACAACCTGTGAGACTTTGAGCTTATTTACATGGTTACATTATTTAACCATAATTATTTTTGTGTGTTTCCTTCTCTAGAATTGTAATCTTTGCTTTGTTCCATTCTGTATGTCCATATTTAATATATCTACATGCTTGCATATGATTGAGGCCATTGTTTGATTCTAACTTACTTATCCCAAAATTAACCTACCTTTTACATCAC
Source organism: Arachis hypogaea (assembly GCF_003086295.3). Lineage (NCBI taxonomy): Eukaryota > Viridiplantae > Streptophyta > Magnoliopsida > Fabales > Fabaceae > Arachis > Arachis hypogaea. The sequence goes on from NC_092038.1 coordinate 97,976,265, forward strand.
TCTTGTTAGCCCCCTTGAGCCTTTAATTCCCTCTTATTCTATAAATCACAACACTAGCCTTAAGTAGAAAAACAAATTTAAAATCCCAAGTTGAATCCTTGGTTAGCTTAAGATAGAAGTTGTGTAATTGTTTAAGTGTGGGAAACCTATTGGGAACATGGATGATAAAAACAAAGGGTAGGAAGTTGAAAAGAATGAAATAATTCAAAATAAAATTTTTGGGAAGCATGCTCATGTGAAGTCAAAATAATTAAATTACCATGTGCATTGAAAAAAAATATATTAAATAAAGGGATACAACAAAAAAAAAAGTAATATTACCCCCAATGCAAAATAAAAAGGATCAATGCACATGGGACGAAATTCAAAATTAAATTAGATACATGAGCATGTAATACAAAAGTAGGAAAAATTATGGGAAGCTAAGTATAATTTTAAATTTTTTATATAGTATGTATATGTTAGGTGAGATCTTAGACTACTCAAGGATTCACTTCACTAGCTCACTTAGCCTTATATATTTACCCTCACCCTTACCTTGGCCCCATTACAACCTTGAAAAGACCTCATGATGTTTGTATTGGTACATTAAATATTTGTTGATTGGTTAGATGAAGAACAAAGTTTAGAAAGCATGACTAGAGAAGAATAGAGAGATTGACCCTAGACACTTGAGAGTTAGAGTGATATACACTACCAGTGAGGGTTCAATGCTTGATTCTATGTTCCCTGCTTTCATGAGCTATCTTCTCACAGGTTTATCTGTCCTTATTTTATATGATTTGAATTAGTGGGATTTGAATTATTTTTGTCTTGGAGAACTTATTTACTCTTAACCAAGTAGGTAGAAACATTTAGCATGTAGTTGCATTCATAGGTTGCATTTCATACATTTCACCATTCCTCTTCATCTCTTTATAGTTTCTCTTGAGTTTAGCATGAGGACATGCTATTGTTTAAGTGTGGGGAGGTTGATAAACCACTATTTTATGGTTTATCTTGTGCTCAATTGAGTGATTTTTATCAACTCTTTACTCACTTATTCATACAATTTGCATGTTTTATATTTTCCTTCTTGATTTTATGCTATGATTGAAAACATGCTTCTTTGATCTTATATTTGCTTATTATTAATCCTCTCTTATCACCATTAGATGCCTTGATATGTGTGTTAAGTTATTTCAGAGATTACAGGGCAAGAATGGCTTGGAGGATGGAAATGAAGCATGCAAAAGTGGAAGGAATGCAAGAAGTTGGAAAAACTGCTAAGCTGTCCACCCTGACCTCTTCGCACTCAAACGGCTATAACCTTAGATACAGAGGTCCAAACGATGCGGTTCCAGTTGCGTTGGAAAGTTAACGTCCGGGGCTTCGATTTGATATATAATTTGCCATAGTTCCCCAGACGCCAGGTGACGCGAACGCGTGAGTCACGCGGACACGTGACCTGGCCAACACCCAATCCGCGCAGTCGCGTGGACGATGCGGCCGCGTCACTTTTCCGCGACCTGTACGGACCAGAAAGTGCTGGAAGTGATTTCTGGGCTGTTTCTAACCCAGTTTTCGACCCAGAGAACACAGATTAGAGGCTATAAAGTGGGGGAATGCATCCATTCAGAAGGAAGCCTCTCATAATTTACTTTTCATGTTTTAGATGTAGTTTTAGAGAGAGAGGTTCTCTCCTCTCTCTCTCTCTCTCTCTTAGGATTTAGGACTTCTCTTTCTAGAGTGACTCTCGATCCAGGTTTAATATTCCTTTTTACTATTTAATTTCTCTTTTATATTTTGATTACTCTGAAGCCTTTATTATGTTTGATTGATGTTGCCCAATTGGCTGTTGATGACATTTTTATTTAATGATAATTGAGGTATTTTCAGTTTATAATTATTCTCTTTGAATTAAGTTGCCATTGCTTCCCATCTAAGGATATTTTTATTATTCCAGCAATTTTACTTTTTCCCCTTTTGGTTCTGATTAAGAATTTAGTAACTCAACAGTTATTAGACTCAACATAATTAATAACCGTTATCTTGCTAATTGAGCTGAACCTGAATAATCCCAACCTTTTCTTCGGAAATAATTAGGATTCAAAGGTCAGTTTAATTAGTCCCTTGACTTTCCTTTGCCCTGGCAAAGGTTGACCAAGTGGAGTTTAGATTCAACTTTTATTATAATTGAGAGAGATAACTAAGTTAGACCTCTAAATTCCCTTATCTTGCCAAAAGTTGTTTTACAATTATTATTTATTTTTAATTGCCATTTAATTCACTCATCATTTAAATTACTTGCTTCTTACCTTCTAAACCCCGATTACAACCTTTATAACCAATAATAAGAACATACTTCCTCGCAGTTCCTTGAGAAGACGACCCGAGGTTTGAATACTCGGTTAACAATTTCTAAAGGGGTTTGTTACTTGTGACAAACAAAACATTTGTACGAAGGGATTTCTGTCGGTTTAGAGACTATATCTACAATGCGACTGTTTTTATGAAATTCTTTACTAGCAAAAATCCTAACGTTAGACATAAAAGTATCTTTTTGGATATTCGTTGAAATATTGGAAAATGGGTACACATTTATGTTTCAATTTGCTTTAACCATATGCACTTGTCACAGAAAAAAATGAAATGAAAGAAAAAAAATATAGTAATAAGATGGGACAAAAGTTATCCCAAAGAAAAAGAAAAAAATAAAATGAATAAGAAATGCATATGTGTTTTGAATAGAAACTAAGGCATGAATGTGTGTGAAAAGAAGTAATGGGTGATTAGAATGCATTTTTTGTGGGTTGATTGATATAGGTTGAGTCAGATACTTGAGCTAATCAAAGATTCAATCCTTTAGTCCACTTAGCCATATACTCATTCCACCCTTACCCCAACCCCATTAAAACCTTCTAAAGACCTCATGATACTTGCGTACATGCATCAAATACTTATTGATTGTTAGATGAAAAGCAAAGCCTTGAAAGCATGATTAGGAGGAGACTTGAGTGATTAAACCCTAAGCACCGAGCGTTGAGAGTGTATACACACCTAGTGAGGGTTCGATAACTCAACTCTATGTTTCCATACTTCTTATCATGTATATTCTTGCAACTTGCTTCATTTTGAAATTTGAATCAATTCTTTAGATTTTGATTGCATTGAGCTACTTCTTTGCTTAGCCCTATATGTCTATACTCTATCTTGGAAATTTGATTGCTTGTTTTCACCAAATCAATAGGAAACTATAGATAGTATAGATAAGTATAAATAGTATATAGTATACTTACATGCATATAGGTAGTTGCATTTAATAAGTTGTTTCCCTTTGCTCGTTCTCCTTGTTGGTTTAGCATGAGGACATGCTATTGTTTAAGAGTGGGGGAATTGATGAGTCCATATTTGATGAGATATTTTGGCTTGATTTGAATGGATTTCATCGCATAAACCTACACTTATGCACCAAAATAGCATACTTTTGTGTTTGATCCCTAAATTGAACCTAAATGTGAAAACGTGCATTTTTGTGCTTAAATTGAGAAATTTAATTTCACTTTTATTCCATTTGATGCCATGACATGTTTGTTGAGTGATTTCAGATCAAAGAGGCAAGAATGGATATGCAAAAGTGGAAGGAAGCATGTACAAAGGGAAAAAACATGAAGAAAACAAGGAGGAAGCACACAGCCATGCGTGCGTGCGCACAACCATCTGTGCGTACGCACAAGAAGGAAATCAGCATGTGTGTGTGCACACAACTTTCTGTGCGTACGCACAAGTGGAAATTCAGCGAAGTGTGCATACGCAAACATCTGTGCGTACGCACAGGTACCAGCGCATGCCTCCATTAAAAAGTCACATGGACTCACGTTTTGGGGGTTCTTATGCCCATTTCTGAAGTGCTGAAGGCTAGTATGTATTAAGAGCATATCAACATATATGAAGGGAGCCAACTTAGAATAGAAAAACACATAGTAGGAGTAGGAGTAGAGTAGTATAGAAAATTCTCTCTTAGGGTTTGTAGAATTTTATACTTCAAGTTTGATTTTGGATTCTAGCAATTTTCATTGTAAGTATTTCTTTAATTGTCTCTTTTATTATACCACTAGTTCTACACTTACTTTTATTTTCATCTCCTTTGTCAATATTTACATTGTTTTGCAATTTTGGATTTCTAGTTGGTTAATTTGATGTTTGATGATCATTACATGTTTGTTTGAGTTGCTTTTATTGATTTTGATCATTTGGTTGTTCATAGTTTTTACCATTTTTCCAATTTTGCCACATTTTATGATTATGCCCATTAAGTGTTTGATGAAATGCCAATCTTAGTTATGGGGTAGATTTTCACCCCTTGGCTTGGGGGAAATGAGTATATGGATTACTAGAGGCATAATGTCCAACATTTAGTGATAATTCTTGGATTGTTAGTTGTTATTGTTTCCATTAACGCTAGCTTTTTACCAATTAATGTGGTAAGTTAGCTAGGATTTGTGGATTAATAACAATTATGCTCACTTAACCGATCCTTCGATGTTAAGGGTTGACTTAGTGAGATTAGTCCATCATAATTATCATAGTTGTGGTTATAGTAAGGAAGGGATTCCATAACTTATCCGAACTCAAGGTTTCATTTATGTTTTGAACCATTTTTCTCTCACTTTATAGCATTACTTGTCCATATTACATACATAGTTCTTTTATTCCTTTATTAGTTTATTAATTGCAATTTTTGTCTCGTTCTTTAATTACTTTATTTTGTTTACTCTCAATCATTGAAAACCCCTTTGATTCTCACAACCAAAATTGTGCACTTATTGGCATTAGTTCTTAGGGAAGACGACCCGGGAGTTTAAATACTCTCGGTTTATATTTGCTTTGATTTGTGACACCTTTAGGATTATAATTTGATTAGGATCAATTATTGGCTCGGAGCTATACTTGCAACGAAAAATCTATTTTGTGAAAATCCGAACTCACGTTTGGTTACTCATCAAGTTTTTGGCCCCGTTGCTGGGGAGTTAGCATCATGAGTGCTATATTTTGGTTGTTGTAAATATGTCCATAGTGTGAATAGATACTTTTTGGGTTGTTTCCTTGTTTTGCTGTTAATTAGGATTTTTGTTTCTTTTGTAATTGATGTCTTTAGTTTTTATTTTCTATTTTCTCTATGAGTTATCACTCTCTTGGTTTGGAATTTGGTTGTGATTATTTTGTAGGGTTTGATAACTTTAATTTTGGGTTGTGATGAGGGGATAATTTATACGCTTTTTGCTATTATTTTTAGGTAGTTTCTAGTATATTTTAGTCACTTTTTAGTATATTTTTATTAGTTTTCATGCAAAATTCACATTTCTAGATTTTACTATGAGTTTGTGTATTTTTCTGTGATTTCAGGTATTTTTTGGCTGAAATTAAGGGACTTGAGCAAAAATCTTATTCAGAGACTGAGAAAGAACTGCAGATGCTGTTGGATTCTGACCTCCCTACACTCGAAGTGGATTTTCTGGAGCTACAGAAGCCCAATTGGTGCGTTCTTATTTGTGATAGAAAGTAGACATCTTGGGCTTTCCAACAATGTATAATAGACCATACTTTGCTCGAGATTTGATGGCCCAAACTGCCGTTCAAACGCCACCCAGAGACCCTTTTCGGGCGTAAAATGCCCGATCTGGCACCAAAGCTGAAGTTAAACGCCCAAACTGGCACCCAAGCTGGTGTTTAACTCCAAGAAGAGCCTATGCACTTGAAAGATTCAATGCTCAGCCCAAGCACACACCAAGTAGGCCCTGAAAGTGGATTTCTGCATTTAGTTACTCATTTTCTGTAAACCTAGTTTACAAGTTTAGTATAAATAGCAATTTTACTGTTGTATTTAGATCTTTGGACCACTTTTTGATCCTTTGATCAGGTTTTCTTCCCTTGTTTTCGAATTCTTATGCCATTTGGGAGGCTGGCCATTCGGCCATGCCTAGACCTTTTGTTCTTATGTATTTTCGACGGTGGAGTTTCTACACCTCATAGATTAAGGTAAGGAGCTCTACTGTTCCTCATGAATTAATGCAAGTACTGTTGTTTTTCTTTCAATTCACGCCTACTTCTTCTCCAATATATACTCTTGTATTTAATTCAGTTAAGTTAGACTGAAGGGGTAATCCGTGACAATCACCCACTATCTTCAGTACTCGCTTAGCCAAGATCCGCGTGCCTGACCACCACAAAGCGGTCTACATGATGTTCAACGTAGTCATTGGATGCCAGCCGGAGTATACTCTCTTGGGTCTCTAATCCACGGATTCGCATCGTCTCTCCTAAAAATAGAGCATCCGTCCCCATGATTAGGATCTTTGTGGTATAGGCTAGAATCAATAGACAACATTCCTGAGATCCGAAAAGTCTAAACCTTGTCTGTGGTATTCCGAGTAGGATCTAGGAAGGGATGACTGTAAGGAGCTTCAAACTCGCGAATGTTGGACACAGTGACAAAAGGATCAATGGATCTTATTCTGACACAAGTGAGAACCGACAGATGATTAGTGATAAACCACTATTTTATGGTTTACAATGTGTTTAATTGTGTGGTTTTATCATGGTCTTTATCCACTTATTCATATAATTAGCATGCATTTATATTTCCTTCCTAAAATTATTACATGATTGAAAACATGCTTCTTTGGTCTTAATTTAGCTAATCTTAATCCTCTCTTATTACTATTCGATGCCTTGATCTGTATGTTAAGTGTTTCAGGATTTATAGGGCATGAATGAGTGAGAGATTGGGAAGGAAGCTTGCAAAAATGGAAGGAACACAAGAAATTGAGGAGATGACCAGCGAGAAGTGACGTGTACGCGTCAGCGATGTGACCGCACGGAAGAAAGGAATTCGCAGTGACGCGGCCGCATGGCTAACGCGACCGCGCGGATTGGAAAAGCATAAGTGACGCGGAAGCGTGGACGACGCGAACGCGTGGCAGGGAAAAATGCGAATGACGCGTCCGCATGGATGACGCGATCTCGTGATGTGTGCGATCTGCAGAATTACAAAAGTCGCTGGCAGAGATTCTGGGCCGCATTTCAACCCAGTTTTTGGCCCAAAAACACAGATTAAAGTCAGGGAACTTGCAGACACTTCTGATCATGCTCTGATAATTCACTTTTTAGGATTTAGATGTAGTTTTTAGTGAGAAAGGTTCTCTCCTCTCTCTTAGGATTAGGATTAGGATTAGGATTTCAACTTCTTCGTCACAGGTTCAATATTCCTTTTACTATTTAATTTCTCTTCTATTTTTATTTACTCTGAAGCTTTTATTTATGTTTGATTTATGTTGCCCAATTGGCTTATGAATATTTTCCATGTTAGATTTTACTGCTTTGAATGAATTTGAGGTATTCCAGATATTTATGATTTTAATTTAGCTTTCGACATTCTTGGTTTTGGTTAAGAAATCAGTAACTCAGAGTTATCTCAACTCAATATAATTGATAACTGTTATCTTTGCTAATTGAATTGAACTTCAATAATCCCGACATTTTCTCAGGAAATAAATAGGATTCGAAGATCAAACTAATTAGTCGCTTGACTTTCCTTTGCTTTAGTAAAGGTCAACTAAGTAGAATTAAGATTCAACTTTCATTATTATTGATAAGGATAACTAAGTCTAGACTTCCAATTTCTCATACCTTGCCAAGAGTTTATTTTATAGTCAATTATTTATTTTACTTGTCATTCATCATAATTCTTCCTCATTATTAAAACCCCCAATTTACAACTCATAACCAATAATAAGAACATACCTCCCTGCAATTCCTTGAGAAGACGACCCGAGGTTTAAATACTTCGGTTATCAATTTATTTAGGGGTTTGTTACTTGTGACAACCAAAACGTTTGTATGAAAGGACTTTTGTTGGTTTAGAAGCTATACTTGTAACGGGAATTTATTCTGAATTCTAGACCACGCAAAAGTTTTCTCATCAAAATGGCGCCGTTGCCGGGGAATTGCAAACGTGTGCCTTATTATTGGTTATTGTAAATATTTTTCAAAAAAAATTATTTTTCTTTTACTTGTTTATTTGTTTCTCCCTTTTTCCCCTTATTTCTGATAACTACTATGAATTCTCACCCCTCTCGCTTTGAGTTTGGTTCTAACTTTGTTGAAGGAAATAGAAACCACAGCAGGAATATGCATCAAGGTCAGACCAATCAAGGGTGGATGGAGCCAAGAGGATCTGATCAACCCTTTAGGCAACAACACCTTCCAAGATATCATGGACGAAGACCATTCTGCAATGCTTACCAAAATGATAGATATCCTCAACATGACTTTGGACCACCATACTCACAAGCCTCTTTCCACCAAACACCTCCATATGACCCTAATCCTTATCCACCACACCAACCACCGTACGAGCCATACTTAGAACCACCACCTCAATATTCACCATCTCCATATCCTTATCAAGATGAACCACCTTCCTACCATGAACCATTTCTCCCAACAAATGAACCCTCCTATCCACCCCAAACCTCCATGGAGAAAGCATTTACCGATCTAAACTCTGCTATACAAGCTCTCGCCGCCCGAATTGGACCATCAAATACCTTCAACAATCAACCTTCAAGCTCTAGTGCACTTCCTTTTCAACCACATAATGATCCACCCATCCCATCACCACAATCCATGGAAGAGCACCCACATTCGTCAATCCAAGAGCAAGATGATCCCCGTGATGCTATTGATATGGAACAAGAGAGAGAGGATCGTCTTCGCAAATTCATACGTCATAAAGAGCTAGAGGAGGCACTAAAGGTGAAGGTAGAAAAGACCCTTGAAGGTGAAGGAGTAATTGAAGGGAGTTGTCATGGAAAGGTAATCGTCAAGGAGGAACAAGAGTCAAGGGATCATCTCAAGGAAACAGCAAATCAATTTCATGCAACCCTTCATCAACTGGAGCAAGCAATAAATCAATTATCTTCCAGACGTTCAGACATCCAACAGACTCCCATGGCCCCATGTGGAGAATCCAATGAAGAACGTAGCATGAGGGAGACACTAGAGGCTCCAGTGGACAATAAGGAGCAAGACTTTATACTGGAACAAGTGGAGAAAGCCATAATAGTTGCAGAGGAAGAAGTGGTTGAAGATTTAGGAGATGCAGAACCTCCACGGGAACCTCAAGTCACAGGACCCTCTTCTAAGGAGTTTAAATTTATTGTTGAGGAAGGTGTACAACCTCCAAGGCATGTCATGATAGAAGACTTGGAAGAGGTTAATCAAGAGATGGAGATTCAAGAAGAAGAGGCACAACCTCCCATGTCCTTGGTGAGCAATGAAGAAGAGATTGAATTGGCAGAAAGCTACCAAGAGGAAGAGGTTGAGATTGAAGAAGCTTACAAAGAGGTGGAAGTTGTCAGAGAAGAGCACAAGGGAGTAGAGCTTGAAAATTCATTAGAAATATCTCTCCCAAGACCATTACCGTCCAACACAATGTTCAAGTGGGTAAAATTCCTATCCTTATCCTTTACTTTCCCACTTGAATATGGGCTACTGGAGACGGATGGTCAACTCAGAGCTCTCTGTGGCATCAAGAGTAAGAGGAAGATGGTTAGTGGTAAGTATTGTCCTGCAAGGTTCAACATGGTTATGTGCTCAAAGTTTAAACGTAAAGGTTGGTGTAGAGCTCAGTTGAATAGGTCTAGGAAGTTATTTGGTAGCTCCCCTGAGGATTCTAGAAAGTTATTTGACAGCTCCCCTGAGGATTCAGATTATTTGCTACCCGGATGGAATCATGATGATCAACAAGAAAACGGGTGCACAAGCAAAGTTTGGGATCCCGGAGGATATTGGACGTACAAACATTGGTGGGGATTCCTGGATCAGTACAAGCATAAGCCACCATAACAAAGAGCTCGTCAAATGTCCAACTTAAGGACTTTAACTAAAAGTGCTAGGTGGGAGACAACCCACCATGGTATGATCGTTCTCTTTTTAGTTTTCATTTTAGTTTGTTTTTGAATTTTTATTGAACCTGCAAATTTTGCATAACATTCATTGCATCTGCATTTGCATCTTATTTGAAAATAAAATAAAATAAAATAAAATAAAATCAAAAATCGCACACGACGCGGCAGCGTCGCTGACGCGTCCGCGTCACTAGTGCGTTGGGAAGAAAATAATTAAACAGAAAGTCACGCAAAAGCGTGGCTGGAGGCGCGCCTTTAGCATAATTTGACCCTCACGCGACCGCATCGCTTACGCGACGGCGTCATGTGGAATTTTGGCCTCCCACGCGGCCGCGTGCCATGAAATCGACGTCAAAAAGGTGTATGGCCGAAAGTTGTGCTGGAATTGGGCTGGACTCGTGCTAGAAGCCCAAGCCATCCCATGCGGACGTGTGCCCCACGAGGCCGCGTCATCTTTCAAATATGGCCATCCACGCGATCATGTCAACCACGCGACCGTGTCACCCTAAAAATTGGCCAAAAGCGTTTCGAACAGAGAGTTGCGCGAACGCAAGGTTGCACTCGCGCCAATTGCACAAATCATGCCATGCGTCCGCGTCGCCTGAACTTATTACGCCCCACGTGGCTGCGTCACCCATGCGACCGCGTCGCCAGCGTCGCACAACCTATCCAGATCAGTGCCAATTTTCTTATCTTTTCTTCTCTAATCCTAATTTTTTCTATCTTTTCTTATTCTATCTTCCTCCTCTCTTCTTTACTTCTTCTTCCCTTCTTTCTCTTTTCATTCTTTTTATCTTTCATTTTATTTTACTTAATTTATTTGCATATTTCATTCATCGCATTTTAATTTAGTGCATATTTTTCTTTTCTTTTCTAATTTCATTATTCTTCCTTTGGTGTTAAAATTCTCTTATTTAGCTGTTGCATCTTCTCTTGAATTATTTTGGGTGCTTAGTGACTTGTTTTATTCTGGTTAGGTAATATTATTTAAATCAATGCCTATCTTTTATACCTGTATTAATTTTGCATTGGCATGAATTTATATTATCTTGCACTCTCTTTCCCATTGTTGCAAATCTTTGCACTCTTGCTTTGCCATGTACTTCTACTGTTTTCTCACTTGTATGTTGTAGCTACCATGTAATTGAGACTCTTATTATCTGGCATTAACACCCATATCTTATTTATTTTCTATCTTTGTTTTTTGGGTTATTTTTCTTCTTTTCCCTCTTCTTTCAGGATGGCCACCATGAAGGGAGAGGAAAAGCTTCTTAATGGGAAGACAAACAAGTCCACCTGCATAATCTTTGGAGAAAGGCATCAGTTGGAGCAGCCCATCCACTTGTACATCTTAGCATGCACCGAGGACCGTGCAATCTTTAAGTGTAGGGAGGTCGATACCGATCTCCATGGGTTAGTACCTTCTTGTCTCAACACCAATGTGTAAATTTTCTTTGTTAAATTAGTTGTTGCATTTGCATGTTTGTTTGATTTTGTGCATATTTTACCACTTGGTTGAAGTAATATTTTCTTTTTCAAGAAATTTTTATAGTATTTCACTAATTTGAATAAAACTTTTTGAAAAACTTGTTTGAAGAAATCTTATTTTGGAACATGGTTTAAAGCTCGAACACACAAAACCAGTGAGATTTTGAGCCTATTTGATTGGTTGCATTTTATCAACCAATATTTTATTTTTTGTGTGTGTTTTTCTCTCTAAAAATTGTGATCTTTGTCTTGCTTAATTCTATATTTCCATTATTTGATGTATGCATGCACTTATATGATTGAGGCCTTGTTTCACTGAGCTTACATACCCTTATGGCCTTACCTTTTATTATCCTTTGCAAACCCATGTTGAGCCTATTTTACCCCTTGTTCTTTACTTTAGCTCATCACTAACTCTAAGCAGAAAACAATAATGTCCCTAATTTGAATCCTTGATTAGCTTAGACTAGTGAGAATGCTCATGAATTAAGTGTGGGGAAAAGTGGGTTTGGAAACGTTTGGTTTGGGAATTGAGTATGTTAGACTTTGTGTGAAAATATGAAAAATGTTAAGAACATATTTAAGCATTCAAAACCTTAATCATATGCATTGAGAAGAATAAAAAAAAGCAAGTAATAAAAGGGGACAAAATGCCCCAAAATAAATAAGTGAAATCAATGCATATGAGCTGTACTCAAAACTTAGAATGCATAAATATGTAGTAAACACAGTTGATGGGAAGTTAGATTTTGTATTTTAATTAAATGGATTGTCTTGAGTTAGGTGGAAAGTTTATGTTAATTAAGGATTCAGATTTTAGTCCACTTGGCCAAATACAATCCTACCTTGACCCTAACCCCATTACAACCCTTAAAAGACCTCTTGATTTGTGTATTGGTGCATTAAATTTTTGTTGATTGTTAGATGAAGAGCAAGCTATAGTAAGCAAGATTAGTAGAGAATTGAGAGAATTGACCCTAGACACTTGAGAGTTAGAATGATATACACTACTAGTAAGGGTTCAGTGCTTAATTCTATGTTCCCTGCTTTTATGAGCTATCTTCTTCTTTCAAGTTATTTATATTGTATTTTGTGATTTGAATTAGTGAAATCTAGTTCATATTTATTCTTGAAAGATTTATTTACTTTTCACCAAGTAGGTAGAATCATTTTAGCATGTAGTTGCATTCACATTCATAGGTTACATTGCATGAGTCTTGCCTTTCCCTACTCATTTATTTGGTCTCCTTGAGTTTACCATGAGGACATGCTAATGTTTAAGTGTGGGGAGGTTGATAAACCACTATTTTATGGTTTACAATGTGTTTAATTGTGTGGTTTTATCATGGTCTTTACCCACTTATTCATATAATTAGCATGCATTTATATTTCCTTCCTAAAATTATTACATGATTGAAAACATGCTTCTTTGGTCTTAATTTAGCTAATCTTAATCCTCTCTTATTACCATTCAATGCCTTGATCTGTATGTTAAGTGTTTCAGGCTTTATAGGGCATGAATGAGTGAGAGATTGGGAATGAAGCTTGCAAAAATGGAAGGAACACAAGAAATTGAGGAGATGACCAGCGAGAAGTGACGCGTACGCGTCAGCGATGCGACCGCACGGAAGAAAGGAATTCGTAGTGACGCGGCCGCATGGCTAACGCGACCGCACGGATTGGAAAAGCATAAGTGACGCGGAAGAGTGGACGATGCGAACGCGTGGCAGGGAAAAACGCGAATGACGCGTCCGCATGGATGACGCGATCGCGTGATGTGTGCGATATGTAGAATTACAAAAGTCGCTGGCAGAGATTCTGGGCCGCATTTTAACCCAGTTTTCGGCCCAGAAACACAGATTAAAGTCAGGGAACTTGTAGACACTTCTGATCATGCTCTGATAATTCACTTTTTAGGATTTAGATGTAGTTTTTAGTGAGAGAGGTTCTCTCCTCTCTCTTAGGATTAGGATTAGGATTAGGATTTCAACTTCTTCATCACAGGTTCAATATTCCTTTTACTATTTAATTTCTCTTCTATTTTTATTTACTCTGAAGCTTTTATTTATGTTTGATTTATGTTGTCCAATTGGCTTATGAATATTTTCCATGTTAGATTTTACTGCTTTGAATGAATTTGAGGTATTCCAGATATTTATGATTTTAATTTAGCTTTCGACATTCTTGGTTTTGGTTAAGAAATCAGTAACTCAGAGTTATCTCAACTCAATATAATTGATAACTGTTATCTTTGCTAATTGAATTGAACTTCAATAATCCCGACATTTTCTCAGGAAATAAATAGGATTCGAAGATTAAACTAATTAGTCGCTTGACTTTCCTTTGCTTTAGTAAAGGTCAACTAAGTAGAATTAAGATTCAACTTTCATTATTATTGATAAGGATAACTAAGTCTAGACTTCCAATTTCTCATACCTTGCCAAGAGTTTATTTTATAGTCAATTATTTATTTTACTTGTCATTCATCATATTGTTCCTCATTATTAAAACCCCCAATTTACAACTCATAACCAATAATAAGAACATACCTCCCTGCAATTCCTTGAGAAGATGACCCGAGGTTTAAATACTTTGGTTATCAATTTATTTAGGGGTTTGTTACTTGTGACAACCAAAACGTTTGTATGAAAGGACTTTTGTTGGTTTAGAAGCTATACTTGCAACGGGAATTTATTCTGAATTCTAGACCACGCAAAAGTTCTCTCATCAATTAGCCCTATGGTAGCTGTGCCTGGTATTTTTCATCCGAGACGAGAAATCCGACCATTGATTAGCCGTACAGAGACCGTAGCCAGACCATTTTCACTGAGAGGATCATACAGCTTGCCATGGAAGGGAGGACGCATGATTGGATGAAGGCAATAGGAAAGTAGAGGTTCAGAGGTAACAAAGCATCTCCAAACGCTTATCTGAAATTCCCACCAATGAATTACATAAGTATCTCTATGTTATTTTCCGCTTTATTTATCTTTTAATTATCAAATCCTCATAACCATTTGAATCCGCCTGACTAAGATTTACAAGATGACCATAGCTTACTTCAAGTCGTCAATCTCCGTGGGATCGACCCTTACTCACGTAAGGTATTACTTGGTCAACCCAGTGCACTTGCTGGTTAGTTGTGCGGAGTTGTGAAAAGTGTGATCACAATTTCGTGCACCAAGTTTTTGGCGCCGTTGCCGGGGATTGTTCAGGTTTGGACAACTGACGGTTTATCTTGTTGCTTAGATTGGGTAATTTTATTTAATGTTTAAACTTTTTATTTTTATTTTCGAAAATACAAAAAAAAATAATAAAATCATAAAAACCAAAAAAAATTTTGTTTCTTGTTTGAGTATAGTGTCAAATTCTAAGTTTGGTGTCAATTGCATGTTTTCAAATTTTCTCAAGTTTTCGAAAAAATTCATGCACTGTGTTCTTCGTTGATCTTCAAGTTGTTCTTGATGATTTTCCTTATTCTGATCTTTAAATTCTTCTGTTTTGTGTCTTTTCTTGTTTTTCATATGCATTTTCAAATCCATAGTGTGTAAACATTAAAAATTTCTAAGTTTGGTGTCTTGCATATCTTTTTTTTTTTAAAAAAAGAAATTTTCAAAAATATGTCCTTGATGTTCATCATGATCTTCAAAGTGTTCTTAGTGTTCATCTTGACATTTAAAGTGTCCTTGCATGCATTACTTGTTTTGATTTTGCATTTTTATGTTTTATTTCATTTTGTTATTTTTCTCTCTCTTCATTAAAAATTCAAAATAAAAAATGTCTCTTTTCAAGTAAATAATACAGAGAAATGAAGATTCAGAACATACAACAGAGGAATCACAGAGAAAAAGCTGGGGGTTTAGAAAAATGCCTAGTAAGGAAGGAATTCTGGCGTTAAACGCCAGCCAGGGTATATGGTTAGGCGTTAAACGCCCAAAGAGGTAGCATTCTGGGCGTTAAACGCCATAATGGATAGCACCCTGGGCGTTTAACGCCAGGATGACACAAGGGAGGTAATTTCATTTCTAATTCAATTTTTTTTAATTTTTCATGTTTCAAATCATAATTTTAAAATCTTATCTTTCCACATTTTCAAAAATCCTTGCTAACAATTAATGTTTTGATTCAAAAATTTCAAATTTGTTACTTTCTTGTTAAGAAGGGATCAATCTTTGAATTTTAGAATCATATCTTTTTGTTTCTTGTTAGTCAAGTCATCAATTTTAAAAATCAAATCTTTTTCAATCATATCTTTTCAATCATATCTTTTTAAAATCAAATATTTTTAATTTCTTTTTCAATCATATCTTTTCAAATCATATCTTTTTCAATCAAATCTTTTTCAATCATATCTTGTTTTAAAATTTTGATTTCAATATCTTTTTCTAACTCCTTATCTTTTCAAAATTTATTTTCAAATCTGTTTCAACTAATTATTATTTCTTATCTTTTTCAAAACCACCTAACCACTTTTCAACCTCCAATTTTCGAAAATTACTAACCCCTTTTTCAAAAATCTTTTTAATTAACTAATTGTTTTAAATTCTAATTTTATGTTATTTCTTTAAAATTTTTGAAAACTCTTTCTCTCTAATCTCTTTCTATTTATTTTATTTAATTGCTAACATTCCTCCTCCATTCATCTAAAAAATTTTCGAACTCAACTCCTCTCTATTCTCATTCTTCTACTCCTTTTCTTCTGACACATCAGAGAATCTCTATACTGTGACATAGAGGATTTCACTACTCCCTTTTGCTTTTTTTTCATATGAGCAGAAATAGGGATAAAAACATTCTTGTTGAAGCTGATCCTGAACCTGAAAGGACTCTGAAGAAGAAGCTAAGAGAAGCTAAAGCACAACATTCCGGAGAGGACCTTTCAGAGAATTTCGAAAAAGAAGTAGACATGGAAGCCGAACCCAACAATAATGCGAGAGATGCAAGGAAGATGCTTGATGACTATACTGCACCAACTTCCAACTTCTATGGAAGAAGCATCTCAATTCCTGCCATCGGAGCAAACAACTTTGAGCTTAAGCCTCAATTAGTTTCTCTAATACAGCAGAATTACAAGTTTCATGGACTTCCATCGGAAGATCCTCATCAGTTCTTAGCTGAATTCATGCAAATCTGTGATACTGTTAAGACCAATGGGATTGATCCCAAGGTCTACAGACTTATGCTTTTCCCCTTTGCTGTAAGAGAGAGAGCTAGAACATGGTTGGACTCACAACCTAGAGAAAGCCTGAACTCTTGGGATAAATTGGTCAATGCTTTCTTGACCAAATTCTTTCCATCTTAAAAGATGAGAAAGCTTAGAGTGGAAGTCCAAACATTCAAACAGAAGGAAGGTGAATCCCTCTATGAAGCTTGGGAAAGATACAAGCAATTAACCAAAAGGTGTCCTTCTGACATGCTTCCAAAATGGAGCATCATATGTATATTCTATGATGGTCTGTCTGAATTATCCAAGATGTCATTGGCCCATTCTGCTGGTGGATCTCTTCATCTGAAAACCCCTGCAAAAGCCCAGGACTTCATTGAGATGGTTGCAAATAACCAGTTCATGTACACTTTTGAAAGAAATCTGTGAATAATGGGATGACTCAAAAGAAAGGAGTTCTTAATATTAATATTCTAAATGCCATATTAGCTTAGAACAAAATATTGACTCAGTAAGTCAATATGATTTCTCAGAATCTGACTGGATTGTAAGCTGTATCCGGCAGTGCTAAAGAAGCCTCCTCTAAGGAAGAAGCTTATGACCCTGAGAATCCTGCAATAAAAGAGGTGACTTACATGGGAGAACCCTATGGAAACACCTATAATCCTTCATGGAGGAATCATCCAAATTTCTCATGGAAGGATCAATAAAGCCTCAACAAGGCTTCAACAACAACAATGGTGGGAGAAATAGGTTTGGCAATAGCAAACCTTTCCCATCATCTTCTCAGCAACAGACAGAGAATTCTGAGCAGAGCCTCTCTGGCTTAGCAAACATAGTCTCTGATCTATCTAAGACCACTCTCAGTTTCATGAATGAAACGAGGTCCTCCATCAGAAATTTGGAGGCACAAGTGGGTCAGCTGAGTAAAAGAGTTACTGAAACTCCTCCTAGTACTCTCCCAAGCAATACAGAAGAGAATCCCAAAAGAGAGTGCAAGGCTATAACCATATCCAAAGTGGCCGAACCTGGAGAGAGTGAAAAGGCAGTGATTTTCAGTGAGGAAGACCCTGCTGGACGTCTACTGACCAATAAGGAGTTCCCTAATGAGGAACCAAAGGAATCTGAGGCTCATATAGAGACCATAGAGATTCCACTGAACTTACTATTGTAATTCATGAGCTCTGATGAATATTCTTCCTCTGAAGAGGATGAAGACACTGTTGAAGAGCAAGTTGCTCAGTATCTAGGAGTAATCATGAAGTTGAATACCAAGTTATTTGGTAATGAGACTTGGGAGGATGAACCTACATTGCTCATCAATAAACTGAATACATGGATTTAGCAGACATTGCCTCAAAAGAAACTGGATCCCGGAAAGTTCTTAATACCTTGCACCATAGGCACTGTGACCTTTGAAAAGGCTCTGTGTGACCTAGGGTTAGGTATCAACCTCATGCCACTCTCTGTAATGGAGAAACTAGGGATCTTTGAGGTACAAGCTGCAAGAATCTCACTAGAGATGGCAGACAAATCAATGAAACGGGCTTATGGACTTGTAGAGGATGTCTTAGTGAAGGTTGAAGGCCTTTACGTCCCTGCTGACTTCATAATCTTAGACACTGGGAAGGATGAGGATGAATCCATCATCCTTGGAATGAGGACAGAGGAGAGTTAGTCCTCCAATTGAATGAGGACTACCTTGTGTTTAAGACTCAAGGATCTTCTTCTGTAAACATGGAGAAGAAGCATGAAAAGCTTCTCTCAATACAGAGTCAGACAGAGCCTCCACACTCAACTTCTATGTTTGGTGTTGGGAGGCCACAACCATGCTCTGAGCACCTGTGAAGCTCTGTAAGAGCTTCCTGTCAAGCTATTGATATTAAAGAAGTGCTTATTGGCAGGCAACCCAATTTTATTTATCTATATTAATTACTCTTTCATTTTATTTTCCGTTGTTATTATATGTCTTCTTTAGGTTGATGATCATGTGGAGTCACAAAAACAGCTACAGAATTAAAGCAGGAATCAAAAACAGCAAAAAAATAGCACACCCTGGAGGGCGAGCTTACTGGCGTTTAAACACCAGTAAAGCTAGCAAAGTGGGCGTTTAACGCCAATCTGGCACCATTTTGGGCGTTAAACGCCAGAAATGGCACACAGACTGGCGTTTAACGCCAGAAAAGGATGTCTGGCATCTGGCTGGCATTAAACGCCAGTAAGCGTAGCATAATGGGCATTTAACGCCCAGTCTGGCAGCATTCTGGGTGTTAAACGCCAGAACTGGCAACCAGACTGGCGTTTAACACCAGAAATGGGCAACATCCTGGCGTTTAACGCCAGAAATGCCACACAGAGGGCGTTTAAATGCCAGAAAGGTGCAGGGATGAGAAATCCTTGACATCTCAAGATCTGTGGACCCTACAAGATCCCTACCTACCCCAACTCATTCTCACTCATCTTCACACCTTTCCATAACACCCTTCCCCAAACACCATTCACCTATCAAATCCTACCCTCTTCCCCATAACCTCTTCACCATGCACATCCATCCACTATTTCCCATCATACAACCCACCTACCCACACCCACTCAAATTCAAACCACTTTCCTCCCAAACCCAACCCCTATCACACGAATTCCCTCTCTCCCTTACCCTATATATACCCCTCATGACTCCTTCATTTTCACACATCACAAACACTCCAAACCCCCTTGGCCGAATTCACCACACACCTCCATCTCCTCTATTTCTTCTTCTCCTACTTTTTTCTTTCTTTTTTTGCTCGAGGACGACCAAATCTCTTAAGTTTGGTGTTGGAAAAAGCTTTGCTTTTTGTTTTCAATAACCATTAATGGCACCTAAGGCCGGAGAAACCTCTAGAAAGAGGAAAGGGAAGACAGTAGCTTCCACCTCTGAGTCATGGGAGATGGAGAGGTTCATCTCAAAGGTCCATCAAGACCACTTCTATGAAGTTGTGGCCAAGAAGAAGGTGATCCCTAAGGTCCCCTTCAAGCTCAAAAAGGGCGAATATCCAGAGATCCGACAAGAGATTCAGAGAAGAAGTTGAGAAGCTCTCACCAACCCTATCCAACAAGTCAGAATCTTAATGGTTCAAGAGTTCTATGCTAATGCATAGATAACTAGGAACCATGATCAAAGTATGAACCCGAACCCAAAGAATTGGCTCACAATGGTTCGGGAGAAATACTTAGATTTCAGTCCAAAAAATGTGAGGTTGGCATCCAACTTGCCAATGATGCAAGGAGATCTTCTTCCTTTCACATGAAGGGTCAACTTTGATCAAAGGTTGGATCAAGTCCTCATGGACATCTGTGTGGAAGGAGCCCAATGGAAGAGAGACTCCAAAGGCAAGCCGGTTCAACTGAGAAGGCTTGACCTTAAACCCATGTCTAGAGGATGGTTAGAGTTCATCCAATGCTCTATCATTCCTACTAAAAACCGATTCGAGGTAACTGTGGATCGGGCTATCATGATCCATAGCATCATGATTGGAGAGGAAGTGGAAGTTTATGAGATCATACCTCTAGAACTATACAAAATGGCTGACAAGCCCTCCACTTTGGCAAGATTAGCCTTCCCTCATCTCATCTGTCACCTATGCAATTTAGCAGGAATTGTCATGAGGAAGACATCCTCATTAAAGAGCACAAGCCCATCACTAAAAAGAGGATGGAGCAAACAAGAGAGTCCACTCATGGACCTCAACAAGAGCATGAGGAAGTCCCTCATCAAGAAATCCCTAAGATGCCTCAAGAGATGCATTTTCCTCCACACAACTATTGGGAACAACTCAACACCTCTTTAGGGGATTTGAGTTCCAACATGGAGCAACTAAGGATGGAGCACCAAGAGCATTCCATTATCCTCCATAAAATTAGAGAGGACCAAAGAGCCATGAGGGAAGAGCAACAAAGGCAAGGAAGAGATATTGAGGAGCTCAAGCACTCCATAGGATCTTCAAGAGGAAGAACTAACCGCCATCACTAAGGTGGACACGTTCTTTAATTTTCTTGTTCTCATTTTTTGCTTTTTCGGTTTCCTATGCTTGATGTTTTTTCTATGTTTGTGTCTTTATTACATGATCATTAGTGTCTAATGTCTATGCCTTGAAGCTATGAATATCCTATGAATCCTTCACCTTTCTTAAATAAAAAATGTTTCTAATTGCAAAAGAACAAGAAGTACATGAATTTCGAATTCTATCTTGAAATTAGTTTAATTGTTTTGGTGTGGTGGCAATACTTTTTGTTTTCTGAATGAATGCTTGAACAGTGCATATTTTTTATAGTGAAGTTTATGAATGTTAAAATTGTTGGCTCTTGAAAAAATAATGAAAAAGGAGAAATGTTATTGATAATCTGAAAAATCATAAAATTGATTCTTGAAGTAAGAAAAAGTAGTGAAAAACACAAAGCTTGTGAAAAAAAAGAAAAAAAAAGCGAAAAAAAAGAAAGAAAAAAGAAAAAGCAAGCAGAAAAAGCCAATAGCTCTTTAAACCAAAAGGCAAGAGCAAAAAGCCAGTAACCCTTTAAACTAAAAGGCAAGGGTAAAGAGGATCCAAGGCTTTGAGCATTAATGGATAGGAGGGCCCAAAGGAATAAAATCCTGGCCTAAGCGGCTAAATCAAGCTATCCCTAACCATGTGCTTGTGTCATGAAGGTCCAAGTGAAAAGCTTGAGACTGAGTGGTTAAAGTCGTGATTCAAAGCAAAAAGAGTGTGCTTAAGAACTCTAGACACCTCTAACTGGGGACTCTAGCAAAGCTGAGTCACAATCTAAAAAGGTTCACCCAGTTATGTGTCTGTGGCATTTATGTATCCGGTGGTAATACTGGAAAATAAGATACTTAGGGTCACGGCAAAGACTCAAAAGTAGCTGTGTTCAAGAATCAACATAATAAACTAGGAGAATCAATAACACTATCTGAATTCTGAGTTCCTATGGATGCCAGTCATTCTGAACTTCAAAGGATAAAGTGGGATGCCAAAACTGTTCAGAAGCAAAAAGCTACAAGTCCCGCTCATCTAATTAGAACTAAGCTTCATTGATATTTTGGGATTTATTGTATATTCTCTTCTTTTTATATTGTTTTTAGTTGCTTGGGGACAAGCAACAATTTAAGTTTGGTGTTGTGATGAGCGGATAATTTATATGCTTTTTGGCATTATTTTTAGGTAGTTTCTAGTATGTTTTAGTCACTTTTTAGTATATTTTTATTATTTTTCATGAAAAATTCACATTTTTGGATTTTACTATGAGTTTGTGTGTTTTTCTATGATTTCATATATTTTTCGACTGAAATTGAGGGACCTGAGCAAAAATCTAATTCAGAGGCTGAGAAAGGACTGCAGATGCTGTTGGATTCTGACCTCTCTGCACTCGAAGTGGATTTTCTGGAGCTACAGAAAACCAATTAGCGCGGTCTTAATTGCGTTAGAAAGTAGACATCTTGGGCTTTCCAGCAATGTATAATAGTTTATACTTTTCCCGAGATTTGATGGCCCAAACTGGTGTTCAAACGCCACCCAGAGACCCTTTTCTGACGTTTTTACGCCAGAACTGGCACCAAAGCTGGAGTTAAATGCCAAAACTGGCACCCAAGCTGGCGTTTAACTCCAAGAAGAGCCTATGCACGTGAAAGCTTCAATTCTCAGCCCAAGCACACACCAAGTGAGCCCCAGAAGTGGATTTCTGCACTTAGTTACTCATTTTCTGTAAACATAGTTTACTAGTTTAGTATAATAGCACTTTTTACTGTTGTATTCAGATCTTTGGACCACTTTTTGATCCTTTGATCAGGTCTTCTTCCCTTGTTTTCGAATTTTTATGCCATCTGGGAGGCTGGCCATTCGGCCATGCCTAGACCTTTTGTTCTTATGTATTTTCAACGGTGGAGTTTTTACACCTCATAGATTAAGGTGAGGAGCTCTTGATGAGCGGATAATTTATACGCTTTTTGGCATTGTTTTTAGGTAGTTTTTAGTAAGTTCAAGCTACTTTTAGGGATGTTTTCATTAGTTTTTATGTTAAATTCACATTTCTAGACTTTACTATGAGTTTGCGTGTTTTTCTGTGATTTCAGGTAATTTCTGGCTGAAATTGAAGGACTTTAGCAAAACTCTGAAAAAGGCTGACAAAAGGACTGCTGATGCTGTTGGAATCTGACCTTCCTCCACTCGAAATGGATTTTCTGGAGCTACAGAACTCCAAATGGCGCCCTCTCAACGGTGTTGGAAAGTAGACATCCAGAGCTTTCCAGTAATATATAATAGTTCATACTTTATTCGGAAATTGACAACGTAAATTGGCGTTGAACGCCAAGTACATGCTGCTGTCTGGAGTTAAACGCCAGAAACACGTCATGATCCGGAGTTGAACGCCCAAAACACGTTATAACTTGGAGTTCAACTCCAAGAAAAGCATCAGCTCGTGGATAGATCAAGCTCAGCCCAAGCATACACCAAGTGGGCCCCGGAAGTGGATTTATGCATCAATTACTTACTCATGTAAACCCTAGTAGCTAGTCTAGTATAAATAGGATAAGTTACTATTGTATTAGACATCTTTTGATAGTTTAATCTTTGACTGTTCTAGTCTTTGATTATTCGGTCTTTTGATCATTCAGGGGGCTGGCCATTCGGCCATGCCTGAACCTTTCACTTATGTATTTTCAACAGTGGAGTTTCAGCACACCATAGATTAAGGGTGTGGAGCTCTGCTGTACCTCAAGTTTCAATACAATTACTATTACTTTCTATTCAATTCTCTTTTATTCTTATTCCAAGATATACGTTGCACAACACTTTGATGAATGTGATGATCCGTGACACTCATCATCATTCTCACCTATGAACGTGCGTGACTGACAACCACTTCCGTTCTACTCTAGGCCGGGCGCATATCTCTTAGATTCCCTAACAGAATCTTCGTGGTATAAGCTAGATAGATGGCAGCATTCATGGGGATCCGGAAAGTCTAACCTTGTCTGTGGTATTCCGAGTAGGATCCCGGGAATCTGGAAAGTCTAACCTTGTCTGTGGTATTCCGAGTAGGATTCCGGTATTGAATGACCGTGACGAGCTTCAAACTCCTGAAGGCTGGGCGTGATGACAAACGCAAAAGAATCAATGGATTCTACTCCAACCTGGTTGAGAACCGACAGATGATTAGCCGTGCTGTGACAGAGCATTTGGACCATTTTCACTGAGAGGATGGGATATAGCTATCAACAAGGGTGATGCCTCCAGACGATTAGCCGTGCAGTGACAGCGCATAGGACCATTTTCCCGAGAGGATTAAAAGTAGCCATTGATGATGGTGATGCCCTACATACAGCTTGCCATGGAAAGGAGTAAGAAGGATTGGATGAATGTAATAAAAAATAGAGATTCAAGAGGAGCACAACACCTCCACATGCCTATCTGAAATTCCCACTATTGATCTACATAAGTATTTCTATCCCTTTTTATTTTCTATTTATTATTAATTTTCGAAACCCATAACCATTTAATCTGCTTAACTGAGATTTACAATGTGACCATAGCTTGCTTCATACCAACAATCTCTGTGGGATCGACCCTTACTCACATAAGGTTTATTACTTGGACGACCCAGTACACTTGCTGGTTAGTTGAACGAGATTGTGGAAAGAAAGTGCTGAGTTAATGTTTTTATGCACATGCCAAAGAGCCATTATTGTTGATCACAATTTCGTCCACCAGCTCTGCTATTCCTCATGAATTAATGCAAGTACTATTGTTTTTCCTTCAATTCACGCCTACTTCTTCTCCAAGATATACTCTTGTACTTAATTCAGTTAAGTCAGACTGAAGGGGTGATCCGTGACAATCACCCACTATCTTCAGTACTCGCTTAGCGAAGATCCGCGTGCCTGACAACCACAAAGCGGTCTACATGATGTTCAACGTAGTCATTGGATGCCAGCCGGAGTATACTCCTTTGGGTCTCTAATCCACGGATTTGCATCGTCTTTCCTGACAATAGAGAATCCAACCCCGTGATTAGGATCTTCGTGGTATAGGCTAGAATCAATAGACAGCATTCCTGAGATCCAAAAAGTCTAAACCTTGTCTGTGGTATTTCGAGTAGGATTGATAAACCATTATTTTATTATTTATATTGTGTTTAATTGAGTGGTTTTATCAAGTCTTCACCCACTTATTCATATGATTTGCATGTATTTACAATTCTTTCCTAAAATTGTTCTATGATTGAAAACTTGCTTCCTAAAGATCTTTTAATTGTATATTTTTATTCTCCTTTATACCATTCGATGCCGTGATCTGTGTGTTAAGTGTTTCAGGCTTCATAGGGTAGGAATGGGTTAGAGAATGGAGAGGAAGCTTGCAAAAAAGGAAGGAACACAACAAATTTAGGAGATGACCAGCGAGAAGCGACGCGGACGCATGACTCACGCGACCGCGCGAAATGGAGGAAATCGCAGTGACGCGCTCGCGTGCCTGACACGAACGCGTGGATTAGAAGCTGCACGAGTGACGCGAATACATGGACGACGCTGATAAACTACTATTTTATGGTTTATCTTATGCTCAATTGAGTGGTTTTTATCAACTCTTTACTCACTTATTCATACAATTCGCATGTTTTACATTTTCCTTCCTGATTTTGTGCTATGAATGAAAACATGCTTCTTTGATCTTATATTTGCTTATTATTAATCCTCTCTATTACCATTAGATGCATTGATATGTGTGTTAAGTGTTTTCAGATATTATAGGGCAGGAATGGCTTGGAGGATGGAAAGGAAGCATGCAAAAGTGGAAGGAATATAAGAAGTTGGAGAAACTGCTAAGCTGTCCAGCCTGACCTCTTCGCACTCAAACGGCTATAACCTAAGCTATAGAGGTCCAAATGATACGGTTCTAGTTGCGTTGGAAAGCTAACATTCGGGGCTTCGATTTGATATATAATATGCCATAGTTGCTCTGAAGCTAGGCGATGCGAACGCGTGATCTATGCGGACGCGTCGCAGCTGCGAACTTCAATCCGCGCGGCCGCATGGGCGACGCCTCCGCGTCACTTGGCCGCGACTTGTATGGACCAGAAAGCGCTGGAAGTGACTTCTGGGCTGTTTCTGACACTGTTTTCGGCCCAGAGAATATAGATTAGAGGCTATAAAGTGGGGGAATGCATCAATTCATAATCATGCTTTTCATAATTCACTTTTCATGTTTTAGATGTAGTTTTTAGAGAGAGAGGTTCTCTCATCTCTCTTAGGATTTAGGTAGAGTTTTTAGAAATTAGGATTTAGGACTTCTCTTAGTTTTAGGAGTGATTCTCAATCCCAGGTTTAATGGTTCCTTGTTTTAAGCTTCCCTTTTATTTTATTTTACTTTGGATTGATTATTTACTTTTGCTATTTAATTTATGAATTCTTCCATGATACAGATTATTATTTGAATTAATGTTATTTGAGGTATTTCAGATTGATGATTGCTGTCTTTCATTTATATAAATAATTTGGATTTTCCTGTTACCCTTTTGGCTTTGGTTGAGTAATTGGTGACTCTTGAGTTATCAAACTCATTGTTGATTGAAAATTGGATTTCTTCATTTCATTAATTCAAGTTCCAATAACTCTAACTTTTCCCAAGGAAAGACTAGGATCTGAGGAATCAAAATTAATTCATCCACTTAACTTACCTTCATAGTTAGAGGTTAACAAAGTGGGAGAAAAATCCAATTCTCATCGCAATTGATAAGGATAGGACTTCCAGTTCTTATACCTTGCCAAGAGATTATTTTACAGTTATTTATTTATTTTTTATTGCTTTGAAAATATACCTGTGCCCATTGCCCAAATTCCAAAAACCCCAATTTTACCTTTTTCATAGCCAATAATAAGAACATACCTCCCTGCAATTCCTTGAGAAGACGACCCGAGGTTTGAATACTCGGTTATCAATTTCAAAGGGGTTTGTTACTAGTGACAACCAAAACGTTTGTATGAAAGGACTTTTGTTGGTTTAGAAGCTATACTTGCAACGGGAATTTATTCTGAATTCTATACCACGCAAAAGTTCTCTCATCAAAATGGCGCCGTTGCTGGGGAATTGCAAACGTGTGCCTTATTATTGGTTATTGTAAATATTTTTCTTTTACTTGTTTATTTGTTTCTCCTTTTTCCTCGTTATTTCTGATAACTACTATGAATTCTCACCCCTCTCGCTTTGAGTTTAGTTCTAACTTTGTTGAAGAAAATAGAAACCACAGCAGGAATATGCATCAAGGTCAGACCAATCAAGGATGGATGGAGTCAAGATGATCTATTCAACCCTTTAGCCAACAACACCCTCCAAGATATCATGGACAACGAACATTCTACAATGCAAACCCAGCTGAAAGATATGGTGGACAACCTTGCAACTACCAACAAGCCCCACCTCGTGTCTATAGACCATCCTCTCAACATAACCTCGAACCACCACACTCACAAGCTTCTTTTCACCTTTCGCCACCATACGATCCTTATCCGCCCCAATACCAATCCAATTACTCCCAAGAACCACCACTCCCCCATACACTATACCCATATCCATCAAAGCCAGAATCACAGGTTCGCCTTGAAGAATCAATAAAACAATTTACTACAACCCTTCATCAACTGGAGCAAGCAATAGTGGAGAAGTTAAATCAATTATCTTCCAGACGTTCAGCCCCTCAACAGACTCCCATGGCTTTATGTGGAGAATCCAATGAAGAACGCAGTACAAAGAAGACGCTAGAAGCTCCAGTGAACAGCATAGAGCATAACTTCGTACTGGAACAAGTAGAGGAAGCTGTCATTGCAGAAGAAGCAGAGTTGGTTGAAGATTTAGGAGATGCCGAACCGCCACTTGAATCCAGAGTTATGGAGAATTCCGTCAAGGATGTTACAATTGATGCTGAGGAGGATTTTGCACCACCTCCACTGCAATTATGAAGAACTGTACGGAATAACCCAGGACGCAGGCTTCCTTGATGATGATGATCACGAGTCTTGTTCTCTTAGTTACGAACTTGCATCGGCAAGTTAATTCTTTGAGACAGAAGAATCTTCCCCGAGTGAATATGAAGATGATGCTGAGGTAGATTTTTCTCAACCTCCAATATATGACTTGAGCGATGATGAGGGAGAAATTGAAGACTCTGATCAAGATATGGTTGAAGTGGAAGAAATTTGCAATGACGTGGAGAAATTCACAGAAGAACACAAGGGAGTAAAACTTACAGAACCACTGGAACTACCTATCCCGAGGCCACTATCACCCAATACAAGCTTCAAGTGGGTAAAATCCTTAGCTTTTATCTTTACTTTTCCACTTGAATATGGTTTACTTGAAATAGATGGTCAGCTTAGATCTCTTTGCGGCTTTAAGAGTAAAAGGAAAATGGCTCGTACTCAGAGCGGGTGCACAAGGTTCAATAAGGTTCCACTCTTCAACTCGAAGTGCACGGATTGGTATCATGCTCAATTGAATGGATCACGGAGAACGTCTGGTCACCGTGGTGAGAATCTAATTTCCAAACCGCCCGGATGGAGAAGTATAGATCAAAACGAAAGCGGATTTGGAACCAGAGTTTGGGATCCTGGAGAATACTCTAATATTCATCACCCCGGGAGCCTGAAAATCTATTTGAAGCTGCTCAGAAGCTTCACATGCCTAGTTTGGGACCCCGGAGGCTATTGGCATTCCAAGCATTGGTGGAGATTTCTGGATGAATTTAAACATAAGCCACCATAACAGGAAGCTCAACCAATGTCCAACTTAAGGACTTTAACTAAAAGTGCTAGGTGGGAGACAACCCACCATGGTATGATCGTTTCTTTTTCATTTTTATTTAGTTTTATTTGTTTTCAAGTTTTATTTTATTCTTCATTGAACCTAGAATCATACATAGCATTCACATTAAGCATTGCATTCTGCATTTTGCATAAAAAAAAACCGCACGCGATGCGGCAGCGTCGCTGACGCGTCCGCGTCACCAGTGCGTTATGAAGAAAAGAAAGTTGAACAGAGAGTCACGCGAAAGCGTGGCTAGAGGCGTGCTTTTGGCACAATTTGACCCACGCGACTATGTCGTTGACGCGTCCGCGTCATATGGGAACCATGCCTCCCACGCGTCCGCGTCACTTATGCGGCCGTGTGACCTGGTAATCGACGTAAAAGGGGTGCATGGCCGAAAGTTATGCTGGAGTAAGGCTGGACTGGCGCTAGACGCACAAGCCTTACCACGCGAACGCGTGCCCCACGCATCCGCGTCATCCTCCAATCTTGGCCACCCACGCGATCGCGTCAACCACGCGACCGCGTCACCCTAAAAATTGGCAAAAAGAGTTTCGAACAGAGAGTTGCGCGAACGCAAGGCTGCACTCGCGCCAACGTTCGGGGAAGCTAACGTTCGGGGCTTCGATTTGATATATAATATGCCATAGTTGCCCTGAAGCTAGGCGACGCGAACGCGTGATCCACGCGGACGCATCGCAGCTGCGAACTTCAATCCGCGCAGCTGCGTGGGCGACGCCTCCGTGTCACTTGGCCGCGACCTGTACGGACCAAAAAGCGCTGGAAGTGACTTTTGGGCTGTTTCGGCCCACAAAATACATATTAGAGGCTATAAAGTGGGGGAATGCATCCATTCATAATCATGCTTTTTATAATTCACTTTTCATGTTTTAGATGTAGTTTTTAGAGAGAGAGGTTCTCTCCTCTCTCTTAGGATTTAGGTAGAGTTCTTAGAAATTAGGATTTAGGACTTCTCTTAGTTTTAGGAGTGACTCTCAATCCCAGGTTTAATGTTTCCTTGTTTTAAGCTTCCCTTTTATTTTATTTTACTTTGGATTGATTATTTACTTTTGCTATTTAATTTATGAATTCTTCCATGATACAGATTTTTATTTGAATTAATGTTATTTGAGGTATTTCAGATTGATGATTGCTGTCTTTTATTTATATAAATAATTTGGATTTTCCTGTTACCCTTTTGGCTTTGGTTGAGTAATTGGTGACTCTTGAGTTATCAAACTCATTGTTGATTGAAAATTGGATTTCTTCATTTCATTAATTCAAGTTCCAATAACTCTGACTTTTCCCAAGGAAAGACTAGGATCTGAGGAATCAAAATTAATTCATCCACTTAAATTACCTTCATAGTTAGAGGTTAACAAAGTGGGAGAAAAATCCTATTCTCATCGCAATTCATAAGGATAGGACTTCCAGTTCTTATACCTTGCCAAGAGTTTATTTTACAGTTATTTATTTATTTTTTATTGCTTTGAAAATATACCTGTGCCCATTGCCCAAATTCCAAAAACTCCAATTTTACATTTTTCATAGCCAATAATAAGAACATACCTCCCTGCAATTCCTTGAGAAGACGACCCGAGGTTTGAATACTCGGTTATCAATTTCAAAGGGGTTTGTTACTAGTGACAACCAAAACATTTGTATGAAAGGACTTTTGTTTGTTTAGAAGCTATACTAGCAATGGAAATTTATTCTGAATTCTAGACCACGCAAAAGTTCTCTCATCAGATGCGCATGCGTGGCACGGAAAAACACTGAATGACGCGCACGCGTGGACGACGCGTACGCATGACGTGCGCGATCTGCAGAATTTACAAAAATACTAGCGTGGATTCTGGGCCGCGTTTCAACCCAGCTTTCGGCCCAGAAACACAGATTAGAGCCAGGGAACATGCAGAGACCAGAGTCAACATTCATTCCAGATAATTCTTAGTTTTTTATATCTGATTTTACTCCTCTTCTAGGTTTTCTCTCTGCACATTCATAGTTCTTAGAATTTTCTTTTTATTGCTTTTTGGATTGGGATATTGAGAAGAGTTATTACCTCCACAAGACTTCATCACTTTAGTTTGTTTTCTTTACTTTTTGCTTACTCTTTCATATCCTTAATTTGTTCAGAGTTACAATTGGATTATTTTAAGAATTTATTAATAGAAGAACCATTTTTATTTTTAATTGATCTTTTTTATTATTGTCTATCATGTCTTTCTTTATTTCTTATTTTTATTTTGTGAAATTTACATTCATGATGAGCGAGTAGTTCTCTAACTTGATTGGGAGTTGATTGAAAGGATAACCTTGAGTTGAAATGCTCAAGAGTAAAATTGTAATTGGGTTTATTGTTGGATGGCTCTCTAGTCACTGACACTAATCCTTCCCAAGGGAGAGGATTAGATCTTGTGAATAGAAGTAGACTTCCAACTTACTTGACTTTCCTTTACCTAGTAAAGGATAACTAAGTAGAACTACCTTCAATTATCAATTGATCTTGGGAGAACTCCAACAAGGATAGAACTTCCGATTAATCTACTCCCAGTCAAGATTTTTATTTAAATTACATAAATTCTCTGATTTAATTTTCTGTTTACCAAACTCAAAACCATCTTGGAAAAACTCTTATTAATAGAATAGAACACCTTTCTGTAACTCGTTGGGAGACGATCTGGGATTCATACTCCCAGCATTTTAATTCTAATTTTGTGACAACCCTTCTAAATTGATAAACGGATTTTTGTTGGTTAAGAAATGTACTTGCAACGTATCTTTCATATTAATTTCTTAATCTGCTAATTTTCGCCACGTCAATTTTTGGCACCGTTGCCGGGGAGTTGCAATAAAGTGCTAATTTATTGATTGGAATTTATTTATTTGCATTTTTCTTTTTATTTTGCTATTATGAGCTGCATGTTTCCTTCATTGAATGACGCGTTCATTACCTGATCCAAGTTTGCCAGTATTTGATCCTGAGATTGAAAGAACTATTTCATGTATAAGGCAAGTTCGGCGTCGGTTAGTCCTCTCCAAGGACAAATCTGAAACCTTACTTAAGGAAGAAACAAGCTCCCTTTCTACCGATTCGGTTGATTTACGTGCAGGTGACATGGCTGCACCTAGGAGAGTTACTATGCAGGAAGTTGGAGCCCTTGATTTTACACTACAACCGTATCAAGTGCATCACCCAGCGGTGGCTGCAGATTTTAAACTAAAGACTGCACTACTCAACTTGATGCCTAAGTTTTATGGCTTACCTGCTCAAGAGCCTATCAAGCATCTTAGGGATTTCCAGGCAGCCTGTTCTACTGTCAGGCGTGATGGTGCAAATGAAACTTCTATTCTGTTAAAAGCCTTCCCGTTCTCTCTTGAGGGAAAGGCGAGAGAGTGGTACTACACCCAACCTAGAGCGACTGTTGCTAACTGGGATACACTTAGAAGAGAATTTCTGGAAAAAAAATTTCCAGCTGAAGTTACTCATAGATTGAGGAAGGAGATTTCCATGATTGTTCAAGGCGAATCCGAGACTCTCCACGAATATTGGGAGCACTTCAACAATCTTCTGGAAGCATGCCCCCACCACATGATTGAGAAGTTAGTGTTGCTCAGCTACTTCACACAGGGCATAAAGCCTCAAGATAAGACCACATTATAAGGTGCTAGCAATGGGTCTATGAAAAAGTACAAGACCACTGATGAAGCATGGAAATTGATCAACGACTTAGCTGAATCCACTAAGAATCACAGGCAGAGGCAAAGCCACTCAAAAGCTGTTGTAGAGGTATCCTCTAACAAAGAGACTACTGCTCTAACTCAGAGTATATGTGAAATGACCAACTTACTGAAGCAAATGCAGTTGAGTCAACAACAAGCTCAGTCTTCTCTACCACAGCAAAGTCAACAATTGGTTCCACAAAGAGTATGCGGGATCTGTGCAGATTATAGTCATTATACTGATGAATATCTGCAGCTCCAACAGGAAGACAACACTGTGGCAGCCACTCATAACTTCTATGACCGCCCCAATCAAGGATACAATCAAGGTGGCAGCTACAACCATGGATGGCAGGACAATTCCAACCAAGGTTGGATAGATAATTCTAACCAGGGTTGGAGGGACAATCATAACAGAGGAGGCAGAGATAACAATGAAAACCAGAGGTGAAACAACAAAAACAACATCAGACAGCAGAATCAGAATCAGGCCTACAGAGCACCTCATCTAAGGCAGCACTAAGCATCTCAGCAGACCCCTCAGATCACTTATCCCTCTTCATCTTCTAATGATGAGTTACTACAATCTATTGATCGGAGACAGCAAGCCATAGAAAACAACCCTACTTCTACTCTAAATGGTCTGAACTCTACCTTGCAAGCTCTTGTCTCATAGATTGGATCACTAAATAACTCCAACAACCAGCCTTTGAGCTCCAGTGGAATCCCCTCCCAACCATTACCCAACCCCAAGGGTGGCATCAATGCCATTACCTTGAGGTTTGGAACCACA
Source organism: Arachis hypogaea (assembly GCF_003086295.3). Taxonomy (NCBI): domain Eukaryota; kingdom Viridiplantae; phylum Streptophyta; class Magnoliopsida; order Fabales; family Fabaceae; genus Arachis; species Arachis hypogaea. Next base: position 98,009,217 of record NC_092038.1, read on the forward strand.
TTACAAGGGAGGAATCCTGAGGAGCCAAGCCCACCAGAACACACCCCAGCTGAAGATGTAGTGAAAGTGGAAGATGCTGACGAGGAAGAGGACATACGGGACATAGTTGAAGAAGAGGAAACTCAACCACAGGGTGAAGCACCAAAGGATGCTGAAGCTGCATATAACACACATCATGTCCCCTTCCCATAATTCGCAAGGAAGCCCAGGAAGCAGATGGAACTTGATCCCAAGATGGTAGAAGTATTCAAAAAGGTTGAGGTATCTGTTCCCCTTTTTGATGTTATTCAACAGGTACCTAAATATGCGAAGTTTCTAAAGGATTTATATATACATAAGGATAAAATTAATAAATTAGAGACTATTCCTTTAGGTAGTTCTATCTCTGCTTTAATGGGAGGTATACCTGAAAAATATAGTGATCCAGGTCCATGTATGGTTAATTGTACTATTGGAGGTGTGATATTTTTTGACTGCATGTGTGATTTAGGAGCGTGTGTTAGTATAATGCCTTTGTCTATATATAATGCTTTAAGGCTCCCTCCCTTAAAAAGGTTGGCAGCCCGTTTTGTGTTGGCAGATAAAAGCATTATAACAGTGATTGGAATTGCTGAAGATGTATTAGTGAGCATCAAGGAGCTCACATTTTCCATTGACCTATATCCTGGAAATGCCCCCTAATGACTCTGGGAGGCCATCATCAATCCTGCTTGGAAGACCATTCCAGAAGACTTCAAAGTTCAAGCTGGACGTATTTTCAGGAACCTATTCTTTTGAAATAGATGGCAGAATAGTGAAATTCAGTTTAAATGAAGCTATGAAGCACCCTCCGGAGGATTATTTTATCTCCCAGTATGACATCATTGATGAAATCATAGCTGAAGTTCACCAGGAAGAATTATAAGAGAAGTACATAGGGCAAGGTCCAAGTGTGGGGATATTTTCAGAGGACAATGAGAGCACTTCACCATTATCACCAGCCCCAGATGACCCAGAGCCAAGCCATGAGCAGAAAATAGAATTAAAGCCCCTTCCTCCATACCTCAAGTATGCTTACCTTAAGGACAAGCAGAAGTTTCCAATTATTATTGCAAGGGAGCTCACTTCTCAACAAGAAGAACAACTGCTTAGTGTATTGAGGACGTATAAGAAAGCAATTAGATGGAGCTTGGCGGATATAGTAGCCATCAGCCCTCAAGTTTGTGAACATAGAATATTCTTAGAAGAAGGAGCAAAGCCTGTCCGTCAACCTCAGAGAAGATTGAATCCAACCATCTTAGAAGTTGTCAAGAAGGAAGTAACCAGACTACTTGAAGTAGATATCATTTACGCCATTTCAGATAGCGAATGGGTCAGTCCAGTACAAGTGGTGCCCAAGAAGTATGGAGTCACAACAATAAGAAATGAGTAGGGAGAACTTCTGACAACCAGAGTGCAGAACTCATAGAGAGTTTGCATTGACTATAGGCGTCTCAACCAAGCCACTCGCAAGGATCATTTCCCCTTGCCATTCATTGATCAGGTGCTTGATCGCCTGTCAGGTAAATCTCATTACTGCTTTTTAGATGGTTATACAGGTTATTTTCATATCCATATAGCCCCTAAAGATCAGGAAAAGACTACTTTTACATGTCCTTTTGGAACTTATGCTTATAAGAGAATGTCCTTTGGCTTATGCAATACACCAGCTACTTTCCAAAGGCGTGTGATGAGTCTTTTCTCTGATCTCATTGAGACCTGTATGGAAATTTTTATGGATGACTTTAACGTATATGGTGATTTATTTAGTCTTTGCTTGGATTGTTTATCTAGAGTATTGGACAGGTGTGTTAGTTCAAACCTTGTTTTAAATTTTGAAAAGTGTCATTTTATGGTGAAACAAGGCACTGTTCTAGGATATGTTGTTTTTGATACTGGTATCTCTGTAGACCCAGCAAAGGTAGATGTTATTTCTAGTTTACCTTACCCCTCCTCTGTGAGAAAGTCTGTTCGTTCCTTGGCCATGCAGGTTTTTACAGGAGATTCATTAAGGACTTCAGTAAGGTAGCATTACCTTTATCCAGATTGCTGCAGAAAGACATCGAGTTCGAGTTCAGTGAAGATTGTGAGCAAGCTTTTGATAAGCTGAAGACCGCCCTGACTCAAGCTTCGATTGTGAGAGGACCAGACTGGAGCCAACCATTTGAAATCATGTGCGATGCATCCAATCATGCAATAGGGCAGCGCTCGCTTAGGGTGAAGGTACGGATCCTTTCGTAATCGCTTACGCGTCTAAGACTTTAGACGCTGCTCAGTTTAATTACACTACTACTGAAAAAGAGCTCTTAGCTATTGTGTTCGCTCTAGATAAATTCCGAGCCTATTTACTTAGTACTAAAGTAATAGTGTACTCAGACCACGCAGCTCTAAAGTATTTATTAGCTAAAAAGGAGTCCTAACCAAGGCTTATACGTTGGATACTGCTACTACAAGAATTTGATTTAGAAATTAAGGATAGGAGTGGAAACCAGAATCTAGTGGCAGACCACTTGAGTCGCCTTGAGCACATTAAGGATGTCTCCACTCTTATAAATGATAACTTCCCATTTGATAACTTACAAGCAGTATCTAAAGTAGTCCCTTGGTATGCGCCTGTAGCTAATTATCTAGTCAGCCACACTTTCTCTCCAAACTTTACTAAGCATCAAAGAGACAAACTGAAAAGTGAGTCCAAATATTATATATGGGATGATCCGTATTTATGGAGGTGTGGTGCTGACCAGGTAATTAGACGGTGTGTGCCTCAATCAGAATTCCAGTCCATTTTAGAGGCCTGCCACTCATCTGAGAGTGGAGGACATTTTGGCCCTCAAAGAACAACTAGAAAAATTCTAGACTGTGGATTCTGGTGGCCTACTCTTTTTAAAGACACTGCTGAATTTTGTAAATCTTGTTCCCCATGCCAAAGGTTTGGTAATATATCCAAGAGGGATGAGATGCCTCAACAGATTATGCTTTTCTGTGAAATTTTTGATGTTTGGGGCATTGACTTCATGGGTCCATTTCCAAATTCTAATGGTTACCTTTATATACTGTTAGCTGTAGATTATGTTTCTAAATGGGTGGAAGCAATTGCGACTCATACTGATGATGCTAACACTGTTGTTTCCTTTTTTAGTAACCATATTATTTGTCACTTTAGATCACCACGAGCAATCGTGAGCGATCAAGGCACTCACTTTTGTAACAAAAGACTAACAGAATTACTGAAGAGGCATGGAATAATTCATAAAGTATGAACAGCCTATCACCCACAGACTAATGGGTAAGCAGAGGTGTCTAACAGAGAGATAAAGCGCATAATGCAAAAGATAGCCAAGCCTCATAGAAAGGACTGGAGCACCAGGCTCCAAGATGCGCTTTGGGCATATTGGACAGCATACAAGACACCCATTGGGATGAGTCCCTTCCGCTTAGTTTATGGAAAAGCATGTCACCTCCCAGTTGAGGTAGAGCACAAAGCCTTTTGGGCAGTGAAGGAGTGCAACATGGGATTTGAGAAGGCCGGAACTGAAAGGAAGTTGCAACTGCAGGAATTAGAAAGCCTTCGCCTAAAAGCTTATGAGAACTCCAGGCTTTACAAGGAAAAGATGAAGGCTGTGCATGATAAGCACATCAGGAGGAGAGAGTTCCAACCTGGGGACTTAGTCCTCCTTTACAACTCCATATTGAGGCTCATGCCAGGCAAGTTGAGATCAAGATGGGACGGTCCTTATAGAGTAGAGAAGGCTGAGCCATACGGAGTTTTCCACCTGAGTCATCCTTCAAGCTCTGAATTCATCATAGTCAATGGACATCGTTTAAAGCTATATCATGGTGAGAAGATGAAGAAAAAGAAGGAGCTAGAGATTTTACTCTTGGAAGATCCACCCACAACAGAAGACTGAGCTAGTGGAGCGTCCAACTTAAGGACGTTAAAGCAAAGTGCTGAGTGGAAGACAACCCACCATGGTATGATGGTTCCTTTCTCTCTTATTAGTTTTCTTTTTTCAATAACTCTTCTCCGTATTAGTGCTTATAGTTTGCATTTGCATATTGCATAAAAAAAATTCGCACGCGACGCAACAGCGTCACCAACGCGTCCGCGTCACAAGTGTGTTGGGAAGAAAATAAGAGTGAATAGAGAGTCACGCGACAGCGTGGTTGGAGACGTGCCTTTGGCACAATTTGACCCACGCAACCGCGTCATTGACGCATCCGCGTCATGTGGGAAAAATGCCTCCCACGCGTCACCCACGCGAACGCGTGCCTTAATAAATTGACATAAAAAGGGTGTATGGCAGAGAGTTGAGCTGGAGTTGGGCTGGACTCGTGCTAGAAGCACAAGCCCTACCACGCGAATACGTTCCCCACGCGTCCGCGTCGTTTTTCAAAGTATGGCCATTCACGTGATCGCGTCAACCACGCGAACGCGTCACCCTTATATTTGGCAAAATGCTTTTTCACACAGAGAGTTGTGCAAATGCGAGCCTGCCCTCGCGCCACTAGCACAAATCATGTCACGCGTCCGCATGACCGACGCTTCTGCATCACTTCATCCAAGCGCTATTCACGCGAATGCGTGACCCACGCGTCCGCGTCGTATGCGCCGCACAACTTATCTAAATCTGCCAAAATATCTTATCTTTTTCTTCCCCAAATCCTGCTTTTTCTTTTCTCTTCTTATTTCCCCCTTCTTCCTTCTTCCTCTTTCTCACCACCATTACCAAGATTTTTCTTTTCTTCTTCGCTCCTTACTTTTCTATTCTTCTTCTTATTTTTATGTTTTCTTCTTCTTTTTCTTTCTACTTTTTTATCTATATTCTCTTCTTCTTTCTTTTTCTTTTAATTGGTGTTGGAAATTTATTTGGGTCATTATTTTCTATACTTTGCTTGTGGATTGTTAAGGAATTGTTTAACAATTATATATTATTTTTATAGGGTTACTTGAATGTTCAATTTAATACTTTCCATACCTTTTTTACCATGCATGCTATGTGTTTGTGAAAATGCCCGTATAACATAGAGATAAAGCGCATACTACAAAAGATAGTCAAGCCTCATAGAAAGGACTGGAGCACCAGGCTCCAAGATGCGCTTTGGGCATATCGGACAGCATACAAGACACCCATTGGGATGAGTCCCTTCCTCTTAGTTTATGGAAAAGCATGTCACCTCCCAGTTGAGGTAGAACACAAATCCTTTTGGGCAGTGAAGGAGTGCAATTTGGGATTTGAGAAGGCCGGAGCTGAAAGGAAGTTGCAACTGCAGGAATTAGAAAGCCTTCGCCTAGAAGCTTATGAGAACTCCAGGCTTTACAAGGAAAAGATGAAGGATGTGCATGATAAGCACATCAAGAGGAAAGAGTTCCAACCTGGGGACTTAGTCCTCCTTTACAACTCCAGATTGAGGCTCACGCCAGGCAAGTTGAGATCAAAATAGGACGGCCCTTATAGAGTAGAGAAGGCTGAGCCATACGGAGTTTTTCACCTGAGTCATCCTTCAAGCTCTAAATTCATCAAAGTCAATGGACATCGTTTAAAGCTATATCATGGTGAGAAGATGAAGAAAAAGAAGGAGCTCGAGATCTTCCTCTTGGAAGATCCACCCACAGCAGAAGACTAAGCTAGTGGAGCGTCCAACTTAAGGACGTTAAAGCAAAGTGCTGGGTGGGAGACAACCCACCATGGTATGATCGTTCTTTTCTCTTTTCTTAGTTTTTCTTCTTCAATAACTTTTCTCTGTATTAGTGCATATACTTTGCATTTGCATATTGCATAGAAAAAATATGCATGCGACCCGCCAACGTCACCGACGTATCCGCGTCGCATGTGCATTGGGATGAAAAGCAAAATGAACAGAGAGTCACGCGAAAGTGTGGCTGGAGGCATGCCTTTGGCACAAATAGATCCACGCGATCGCATCGCCGACGCGTCCGCGTCATGTGCGCAATAGCCTCCCCACGCGTCCACGTCAACCACGCAAATGCGTGGCCCTGTAATTCGACGTACAAAGGGTGTATGGCAGTAAGTTGCACTGGATCGCACAAGCCCTCCCACGCGTACGCGTGCCCCACGCGTCTGCGCAAATTTCAAAATTTGGCCATCCACGCGATCGCATCAACCACATGAACGCGTCACCCTAAAAAGTGGCAATTTGAGTTTCGAATAGAGAGTTGTGCAAGCGCGAGACTGCCCTCGCGCCACTAGCATAAATCATGTCACGTGTCCGCGTGACCGATGTGTCTGCGTGACCGAGGCATCCGTGTCACCTCATTTAAGCACTACTCGCACGAACGCGTGACCCACGCATCCACGTCGCATGCGTCGCACAACTTATTCAAATCTACCGGATTATCTTATCTTTTCTTCCCCATATCCTACTTTTTTCCCCCTTCTTATTTCTTTCCCCCCTTCTTCCTTCTTCCTTCTTTCTTCCCCTCTACTCTCTCTCTCTCACCACCATTATCAAGGTTTTTCTTTTCTTCTTCCCTCTTCTATTCTTATTCATTTTTTTATGTTTTCTTTTTCTTTTTCTTTTTACCTTCATTATCTATGTTCTCTTCTTCTTGTAATTGGTGTTGGATATTTATTTGGGTCATTAATTATTTTCTATACTTTGCTTGTGGATTCTTGAGAAACTGTTTAACAATTATATATTATTTTTATAGGGTTGCTTGCATGTTCAATTTAATACTTTCCATACCTTATTTACCATGCATGCTAAGTGTTTGTGAAAAAGCCCGTATGGCATTGCGCACTACTTTCAAATTCTTTTATTCTACTACTCTAAATGCTTGCTTTTCACGACACCCTTTTTATATTTTATTACTTTGATATAATTGTTATTACAAACAGATTTTTAGTTTGACAGGCTTGGTAATCTAACTTGGACATTGAATGCTTGATCTATGCTACTCATGCCTTTGCTGGCATTCCAATAAACACCTTGCATTTAACTGTCCTCACATGCACTTGCTATATTTCAATTGATGACTTTTCACATGTAGTCATGACCATGTGTTAACATCTTTCTTCTTTACTGTGCATTGATTACCACCTTTACCGTTCTCTTCCTTGCTTTAACCCTTGACATTTTAACATACCTTATCTTTTCTTTTTTTTTTAAGATGGCCACCAAGAAAGGAAAAGAGAAAGCTACTCCCAAACCACCAGCAAGGAAAGGAACAAAAAGAGCATTAGTGGCAGAGCCATCTTCAACTGCAGTTAAGCCCTCAACAAAAAGAATTAAAAGGATTATAAAGGTGGATGAAAAATAAAAAGCCTTCCCAGCAAAGGCACTGCGCGATTTCCCAACCGCTACTGTGAGCAGATGTTCCCCATTCTGGCAGCAAGAAATTACAACAACAAACACCTTCTTATCCTCCCGCCCCGTATTGCTGAATTTATTGAGCCACAAATTGCACAAAGACACTGGGGATTCCTACTGAGACAGCCATGGCAGGTTAATCTTTCATGGGTAGTCGAGTTCTACTCTAATTTCCACCTGCCAACCCTGCAGTCTATCTATGTCCGTCAGACGCAAGTCCCCATTACAGAAGAGGCCATTCAACGAGCTCTGGATCTTTCCCCTGCCCCCGAAGGACTGGATGCATTTCAAGAGGCCGCACTCAAGCGCCAGATGTATCAATTTGACTGGGACGCTATTCTCAGAGTTATCGCACAACCTAGCAGTAGATGGATTTTTGGATACCATCGTTCCCGACCTAAGGGAATATTGGCTTCCGCACTCACCTTGGAGGCTCGCGTATGGGCACAGATTATGTCCCATTATGTCTTTCTGAGCACTCATGAGTCCTCCTTCACTGCAGCCATGGCCATTCTACTATGGTGCATCCTCATAGACCAGCCTCTATGCCTACCAAGCACATCCGAAATGCTATGGGACACATACAAATTGTGGGCAACTTACCTTTTCCCGCCTTGGTCTCAGATCTTGTCTCAGCAGTTAGAGTCTCCTACAGAGCTGGGGACACCAAAGCCATGCTTCCACGGGATGATCAGTATGTCCCTAACGAAAAATATCTCAGACCACCAATAGCCACTACCAGCCAGTCCACAGAACAAGCTGCAGACATTCTCCCTTCCACATCACAAGCACCTTCAACAAGTCAGCTGCTCCATCAAATACTGGAGAGGTTAGACCGGCAAGACCAGAAAGCAAAGCTACGAGAGCGCCGCAATTAGTGCCGATTTAAATACCTCAAGGAGCTACTTACAGGCAACCATAGACCTGACAAAGACCCAGACACTCCAGACTCCACTTCATTAACCAGCACAGGGAGCCATGACGGTCCCGACTGTGGAGATACTGCTACCAGCCCACCTTTGTTCCTGACAGATGGCACCGAGGACGGTGCAAAGCCTTTAGTATGGGGAGGTCGGTCAGTACCTGACTTCCAGAGGTAATTTTTCTTCCCTAACACCAATTTTCTTTTTTTAGAATAGGATAGATTGCATAGTAATAGGTTAATTACATGCATATTCTACTTGATTAAAAAGATAATAAGTTTTTTTTAAGACCCTATTTTTGAAAAATTTCACTAATTTAAATCAAAACCTTTATGTTAGACTTGTTTGAAGTTGTAATTGGAATATGGTTTTCGAGTTAAAGAACACACAACCTGTGAGACTTTGAGCCTAAATACATGGTTACATTATTTAACCATAACTATTTTATTCTTGTGTATTTACTTCTCTATTATTGTAATTTGAATTTTGTTTTATCCTATATGTCCAATGTTAATGTGTTATATGCATGCATATGATTGAGGCCATTATTTGTTTAGCTCACTTATCCCAAATAAGCTTACCCTTTAAATTACCTTTGTTAGCCACTTTGAGCCGTTTTAATCCCATTTGTTTTACATTTTACCACATTACTAGCCTTAAACAGAAAAACAATTAAATATCCCAATTGAATCTTTGGTTAGTTTAAGATAGAAATTGTGTGTTAATTGAATATGGGAAGATTGTGGGAACAAGGGTTAATAAAGGAATGTGTCATGATAAAATAATGGGAATTTGGATACCTACTCATGTGAAACTATAAAAGAAAATTAAAAATCTATGTGCATTGATAAGCTATGTTTATTTTCATGTTTAAAAAAATTTAAATAAGGGGACAAAATTATCCCAATGCTAAATTAAACAATCAATGCACAAGTGATAAAATTAAAATAAAGGTTGATGCATGAGTATGGAATGTGAAAAGAAAATTCTGGGTAGCTAGGTATGAAATTTGAAGTTATATAGAATCACTACAAGAAATTTAGTCTTTACCGACAAATGTTTAGTGGCCATATTAATATAGCCATAATTTCTCTTGTTAAATGACTTTTTTTCGGCAAATAAATAATTGCCTTTAATACTTCATTTGTAATGGCAATTACATGAATGGCCACTAACTAATTATTAACTTTGCATGTAGTTCTTCTTCTTTCAATCCTTTTTTATTTATTTTAATTATGAAGAATATCACTTTTACTGTTGAAGCCGTTTTTTCATTTCTTACATTTCATCCCTCTTTACTCTATCAGTGCCTCCACCACCCCACTTTGCTATCGCAACCTCTTTACTTCACTATCCCCGCCATCTCTTCCTCTTCCTCACACTAAGTTCTACACCGAACGACTCAAGTAACATTCTTGGCTACCACCTCATCCTCAATCTGCATTGGTTGTCGCTAGTTCATGTCACAGTCTCTGTCGATGGCTTGTAGCCTCATGTGGTGGTTTCTATCGCCGCCTCTACCATACATTATGATCTCTAATTTCGGTTCGCACCTCAGTAACCTTTTCATCCATCTCTTATTCAATTGTGGTTCCTTATTTGAGAAATTCTCATTTTCTAGGGTTTATGTGATTCATGCTAATTAATCCATTCTTGCATATCATCATGCGCCGATTTTTATGCTCCAGCAGAAATTAATTTGAAATTTGGATTTGCTAGTCTGAGGCTGGCTTTAGACTTAGTGAATTTGCATACTCACCATTTCGATCCTCCTTTAAAGATGTCAACTATGGCACTGAAGCATACAAGGAGCCAGTCCTTCAGGCAAAAGAACATATTAAGGCAGGGGATATTTTTCAAATTGTGTTAAGCCAGAGATTCAAGCGAAGAACATTTGCCGATCCGTTGGAAGTTTATAGAGCCTTGAGAGTTGTGAATCCAAGTCCATATATGACTTATTTGTAGGTTTATATACAAGATCCTGATATAATTCTTCATGTAATTGAATTTGTTAAAGTTCAGCTCTTTCATGTCTCTCTCTATATATTTATAAAACAGGCTCTTTCAAGTCCGGAGATTATTACGCGCATAAAGAAGGTAGGTTTTTCACAATACTTTATCACTAAGTTATTTGCTCTAAATCTTAATTGAATCATCTTAGGTTTATTGAATTACACTGTCATTTTATGTTATAGTGGATACTTATTTTGGTCTTGTTATGAACAGAACAAGATTTTGAATCGTCCATTGGCCGGGGTGTGTAGAAGAGAGAAGACACTAGAGGAAGATAAGCAGTTAGAAGTGAAGCTCCTGAATGATGAAAAGCAATGTGCAGAGAATGACATGCTGGTTGATTTGGGACGCAATGATGTTGGAAAGGTTTGCGAAATATATTCACTTTGGTAGTGGAAAAATTCCAGCCTTGTTTCTTGCATTCTATTAATCTATAATCTCCTCCTCTATTGGAGTTAAAATCTTATTAAACTTAAAGTTAAATAAACCAATATAACATTATAGAGTATGTAGGTGAAGGCAATGTAATATCTAATTATAGTTTGGTTGCTGTTTTATTTGTTATCAATTTTGAATTTCATTCTTGCTATGTTTTTTAGATGTTGGCCAAGCTCTTGGCTAATGCTATCTTATTGTATGTAGCCGTCTCTGTTAATGGTAAAAAAAATTATGACCTTGATAAAAAGTGAAGAATAGATAGTTTTTGGGTCCAATTACACAGTCCCACTTACATTCTTTTTTGCAGTGATCTACAGTGTCCTTGCATTATATATGTTGTAGTCCCTAATATTGCTATGACTTATAACACCTCTGTGTTTGAGTATGAAATTTTAATTAATATTGCTATGACTTATAACACTTAGATATTTTCTGTCATTGCTTATTTTGTGGCACTTATTGTGTCAAAGTGGTTGCCATATGTGTCTTATGGCTGTGGGGATATATTGTTATTTCCTTTTTTATTATATTTGTGCATTGATGTTAATTTATTCCTAAGCTAACTTTATTTTGATTTCATCCTTTAAAGTGAATCACTTGTTAAGCTTCCCTGTACTCTTGTTATTGTCTTTGAATCTCTTCATTTACCCGTGCGGCAACTTGCTGATGTAGCTATCTAATGTATTTTGGATCGTCTCCAAAGTTAGTTTGCAAACATATTCACATTTTCTGTGTTCATGCAGTTGCATATGTAAAGCTTTGCCCGAGGCATATTGTACAAATGCAATTAACTTCGACAAAACGTGATCATTTATTCATTAGTTTTCTTGTCATATAGAGTAAATGAATTTTTAAAAAAAAATCAAGGTCCAAATATCTGTAGATTTGATTGAACTTCTATTGATTGACATATATGAAACACAGAAACTGTTTGCTTTCAGATATTTAAAGTATGTATCCACTTTATATGAAGCTCCATCTAACATTTTTGAGTTTTTCACATTCCGGTTATTCTATATTTATTTGGATCTGATCACTGCATCTTATCATTTATAAATAGAAATCCAAAATTAGAGATAAGAACCTGATGTGCCTGTTTATCTGAATTCTAGTTTTTTTTTTCTCTCAAGTATTTCAAAGTTTCCTCTTAGATTCTGACATTTTAATTTGCTAAAACACTCTTGGACTTTCCAAAACTATGTAGTCATTCAAATAAATTATAATATTATTTGGCTATATCGTATGATTGTTAGATGCCAATGAGTTTATAATGATCATATTCCTTTTTTCTTTGTTTTATGTTGTTGCTGTAATATATGAACCAACCAATAAAATGGCATAGTACAGGTACTTGAACCAACCAACAAATGGCATCCTCAGCTGCGGAAAGATTGAAGAAGCTATTGCACATGATGGATTTATATTCTTTGCCATTGAATCCTTGTTCTGAACAGTAAATTGAGTGCCTTTTGTTTGGTTAACACATGATGATGGATTTATATTCTTGCTTCTTGCAGATCCAAAAGATCCTAGCCTGAGGAAACTTGAAAACTCGTTTTTGTTTGGACTAGTTTAGTTCGAAATTGATATAATTGTATAGAATTTTGATGTGAATATTTTATTATTCAAAATCTAATGGTTGGCAAGACTAGGGAATAATTAATTGTTAATTGATTATTGGTTCATGATTGTTTGGAGTCCTTGACGATGATTGTGTGTTCACAAGACGAATGTGGTGGGAACACTAAACATGTTGGGGCTTGCAAAGAGAGTTGGAGCCAGATTCTTGCTTACAAGCACCAGTGAGGTTTATGGAGATCTTCTTCAGCACCCTCAGAAGGAGCCTGCAAATTGCTTTTTTCCTTGTGTGTTCTGTTCTGAGTTCTGACATCAGTCTTTAATGGAGGCCAAGGCTGATTTTGAGGTGGACAATTTGACCACAACTACAGGGAGCAGTAGTCACTTCAAGTGATTCTTCTTCTGCTTCTTCATGCAACCACACCACCACCGCCATTAACTCCATGTCCAAGACCAATGTAATAATCTTCCTTTTTTTCTTTATTTCTTTTCTTTTTCTTTCAAATATTTTGTTTTGTTCACCGTGTGGCTCAAAGGTTTGCAGAAAAAGCGAAATTGATCGGGGCTACAACCCATTATGAAGGTGCCTAATAGTAACAATAAGAAGAACAAAACAGAGAATCCTCCGAGTTCAACTTCAAGCGATCATGCAAAGGTGAGGAATTTCAAACATTTTAATTGTTTGTGTTTTGCAGTTGCATGACCCTATTCTCTTTCAACTCAACACTTTTGCTGTCACACACATGACACGTCCTTTTCATATTAAAAAACAACAAACACGTTACATGTGTGATTCTGTTTCTGTATACATATTTACAAGTATATGGTTTTATATATTTTATATAATTAATATTTGGAATTGGTTTAGCAGAAGAAGGAGAAACTCGGGGAACGAATTGCAGCATTGCAACAGCTAGTTTCTCCCTTTGGGAAGGTATGACCATAATATATTAATATTAATAAAATTCATATTATTCATTGATTGAATGAAAATTGAGAATGCAATTGATGATGCATGCGCAGACAGATACAGCTTCGGTTCTTCACGAGGCAATGGGCTACATAAGATTTCTCCATGACCAAGTTCAAGTGCTATGCTCCCCTTACTTGCAGATCTTGCCTTCTTCTTCTTCTCCTTCTTCATTTCAACATCAATGTGTACGCTATCTCTTTTTCTTTTGTTCTTTTGAATTCGGTATGAGCCTAGACCTTTCTCTCTTTGTTTTTTCTTTTGTCTTTTCTTTAAGGAAGTTAATTCCAATGTAGATCCAAGTTTCAAGAAATTTCAAGAAACCACTGATAGTTAACACCGTCTCTAGTGAGAAAACTGGAGCAGTTACATGTTTCGGAAGAGTGACCTGTGCCATCATTTTTCCTGTGTTCAATCCTTTAGGTATATGTTCTTTCTTGTTATGTCAGTTTTATTACTAACATGATTCAATGACACGGATGAAGTGCACATGTCTTTTAAAGGGCTTATGAATCAAATGCTAATCCATACTCAAGTTTTCTTAATTTGAACTCTGGAGAGAAGTCTTATTTTCTTTTTACAAGATGAAGATACGGATTGCAATATATGTGGCTAATTTTTATTGAACACCTTCCTTAGGAAATAATGCATGATCCTCAAGATCAAACTGCAATATAACTTGACTTAAGAATATTAGACAAGTGTTTTGGCATGGATGAATTAAGATTTGTGTTTATATTTGATGGAAACCTTGTATTGCCTTTAATTTTCTATATTTAGTGAGTTAAATGGATGAGTTTCCTCTACTCAATCATCATCAAGCCATGTAAGTGTTTCAACAACACATCATCATCATCAGATCTCAACACGTTCTTCTTTTTCAAATTCTCGCAAGGCCATGGTGAAAGTTGCAAAGAATAATAAGAGAAATTTCTGTAGTATTTTTTGTTGTAACATTGATGTAACATAGTTATAGGTTTGTAGTATTTTTTGTTATTTGTAACTTGATTTATTATTTTTCAAGGAAAATTTGTGTATCAATATTTTGAGTTTAATGAAATATCGCATTTTGTAGTAATTAATTTCAGTATATTTATATTATGCATAATAACTATTGTTGGCAAAAATATATACTTGATTCTAGAAAAAAATAGTTCGTTGCTTATAAGAAAATGAGTATAATATAACTAAAAAATGTGTTAAGATTTTAACAGCAATAGTAATGGCAACTAAAAGTTAATAGAGTTACAATTTTAGAATTATTTTTAGTGGCTATATAAATTGCCGGTAAAATGGGTTTCGACGGCAACAGTAATTGCCACTAAAAGTGAATAATATTGCAATCTTAGAATTACTTTTGATGGCCATATAAATTGCTAAAAAAATGGCCGCTAAAAATTATATACTTTTTGCGGCCATTAAACCGGTCTTTACCGGCAAATGCTATAATTGCCGCTAAAACCTTTTAGCGAAGAAGCATAAGACGGCTAATGTTTAATTGCCGGTAAATGTATTAGTGGCTATTTTTATTGCCGCTAAAAGTAAAATAAATGGCCACTAAAAGTAATTATTTTTGTAGTGAATATACATATATGATTAGTGAAAGCTTGGGTTAATTAAGGATTCAATTTATAAGCTCACTTAGTCATATATACCCTTACCCTTACCTTAGCCCCATTACAACCTTGAAAAGACCTCATGATGTTTGCATTGGTACATTAAATATTGTTGATTGGTGAGGTGAAGAACAAAAATTAGAGAGCATGATTAGAGAAGGATAGAGTGATTATCCTATACACTAGAGAGATTAAAGTGCACACACACCATTAGTGAGGGTTCAATGCTTGATTCCATGTCCCCTACTTTCACGAGCTGTCTTCTTAGAAATTTACCTGCTGTTACTGTATGATTTGAACTAGTGGAATCTGCTCCGTGTTTTGTCTTAGAGAACTTATTTATTTTTAATCAGATAGACAAAATCATATAGTTGCATTCATGTATATAGGTTGCATCGCACTACATAAGTCTTACATGTCTCTATTCATTCATATTTATCTCCTTCGACTAAGCATGAGGACATGCTAATGTTTAAGTGTGGGGAGGTTGATAAACCATTATTTTATGATTAATATTGTGTTTAATTGAGGGTTTTATCAAGTCTTCACCCACTTATTCATATGATTTGCATGTATTTACAATTCTTTCCTAAAATTGTTCTATGATTGAAAACTTGCTTCCTAAAGATCTTTTAATTGTATATTTTTATTCTCCTTTATACCA
Source organism: Arachis hypogaea (assembly GCF_003086295.3). Taxonomy (NCBI): domain Eukaryota; kingdom Viridiplantae; phylum Streptophyta; class Magnoliopsida; order Fabales; family Fabaceae; genus Arachis; species Arachis hypogaea. The sequence goes on from NC_092038.1 coordinate 98,024,766, forward strand.
TTCGATGACGTGATCTGTGTGTTAAGTGTTTCAGGTTTCATAGGGCAGGAATGGCTTAGAGAATAGAGAGGAAGCTTGCAAAAATGGAAGGAACACAAGAAATTGAGGAGATGACCAGCGAAAAGCGACGTGGACGCATGGCTCACGCAACCGCGCGAAATGAAGGAAATCCCAGTGATGCGCTCGCGTGCCTGACGCGAATGCATGTATTGGAAGCTGCACGAGTGACGCGAATGCGTGGACAACGCGCACACGTGGCACGGAAAAATGCCGAATGACACGCACGCGTGGACGACGCGTACGTGTGATGTGCGCGATCTGTAGAATTTACAGAAATGCTGGCGTGGATTCTGGGCCGCATTTCAACCCAGTTTTCGGCCCAGAAACACATCTTAGAGCCAGGGAACATGCATAGACCAGAGACAACATTCATTCCGGATAATTCTTAGTTTTTTAGATCTGATTTTACTCCTCCTCTAGGTTTTCTCTCTACACATTCATAATTCTTAGGATTTTGTTTATATTGCTTTTTGGATTTGGATATTGAGAAGAGTTATTACCTCCGCAAGACTTCATCACTCTAGTTTGTTTTCTTTACTTTTTGCTTACTCTTTCATAGCATTAATTTGTTCAGAGTTACAATTGGATTATTTTTAGAATTTATTAATACAAGAACCATTTTTATTTTTATTGATCTTTTTTATTATTGTCTATCATGTCTTTCTTTATTTCTTATTTTTATTTTGTGAAATTTACATTCATGATGAGCGAGTAGTTCTCTAACTTGATTGGGAGTTGATTGAAAGGAGAACCTTGAGTTGGAATGCTCAAGAGTAAAATTGTAATTAGGTTTATTGTTGGATGACTCTCTAGTCACTGACACTAATCCTTCCCAAGGGAGAGGATTAGAACTTGTGAATAGAAGTAGACTTCTAACTTACTTGACTTTCCTTTACCTAGTAAAGGATAACTAAGTAGAACAACCTTCAATTATCAATTGATCTTGGGAGAACTCCAACAAGGATAGAACTTCCGATTAATCTACTCCCGGTCAAGATTTTTATTTAAATTACATAAATTCTCTGAATTAATTTTCTGTTTACCAAGCTCAAAACCATCTTGAAAAACCTCTGATTAATAGAATAGCACACCTTTCTGCAATTCGTTGGGAGACGACCTGGGATTCATACTCCCAGTATTTTAATTCTAATTTTGTTACAATCCTTCTAAATTGATAACCAGATTTTTGTTGGTTAAGAACTGTACTTGCAACGTATCTCTCATATTAATTTCTAAATCTGCCAATTTCCGCCACGTCAAGGATCTGGAAAGGGATGACTGTGAGGAGCTTCAAACTCGTGAATGTTGGGTGCAGTGACAGTGTGCAAAAGAATCAATGGATCTTATTCCGACACAAGTGAGAACCGATAGATGATTAGCCCTGTGGTAACTGTTCCTGGTATTTTTCATCTGAGACGAGAAATCCGACAGTTGATTAGTCGTACAAAGACCGTAGCTGGACCATTTTCACTGAGAGGATCATACAGCTTGCCATGGAAGGGAGGACGCATGATTGGATGTAGTCAATAGGAAAGCAGAGGTTCAGAGGCAACAAAGCATCTCCAAACGCTTATTTGAAATTCCCACCAATGAATTACATAAGTATCTCTATGTTATTTTCCGCTTTATTTATCTTTTAATTATCAAATCCTCATAACCATTTGAATCCGCCTGACTGAGATTTACAAGATGACCATAGCTTGCTTCAAGCCGTCAATCTCCTTGGGATCGACCCTTACTCACGTAAGGTATTACTTGGACGGCCCAGTGCACTTGCTGGTTAGTTGTGCGGAATTGTGAAAAGTGTGATCACAATTTCATTCACCAGGTTGCATCATGGGATTGGAGCATCAATTTCGGAAGGAGCAACCTCCTCTATACTACAATGAGCCATACCCTTCACAGTGCACATACCCAACTAAAGGATATGGTGGATTTCACAATGACTACATACCTTCACCACCATATGCCTATGACCCATACCTCCAACATAATCCTTAACCACCACATTTTCAAACACCACACCACTACTACCAACAACCACATCTGTACATACCACCTCAAGATACTCATTAACATGAAATACCTCCCACATATACAACCTTCCTCCCAAACTATGAACCTCCTCTTTCTTCACCCCAATGTGAAGCTTTCCCACCATTGGCCCAATACCATCAAGATCTTCAAGCTTTTATACAAGAGCAAGAAGGACTCTGAAGCACACAAGGGCAATTCATGGCTGCCATAGCCGAAGCGGTGAACCGCATGGTTGTACTACGCTCATCCGATCAAGGCACTCCTCTTGAAGAGTGTGAAGGAGCAATTGACGGGTGTAGTAAAGAGGAGAGCATGGAGCCACAAGGGAAAGAAGAAGAGATAGAGCATGAATTGGAATAAGAGGGAGAAGGTGGAGTATTGGAATTGGAGGAGAAAAAGGGGGAATTGAGGAAAATTGATCAAGATGAGGATTCCATCATTGATGATTTTTTGTCCTCCTTGGTTAATCCCCTTAATGATCCTAATGAGCCTCTTCCCATTGAGTTTGAGAGAGACATGGAGGTAGACTTCTCATAACCTCCTTATTATGACTTGAGTGATGGGGAAGAGAAATTTGGTGAGGAAGTAACTCCGTTCCAAGAGCACATTGAGTGAGTGGCAATTTCACCATTGAACTTCATTGGCCCCATCAATATGCTATCTTGGAGACGGATTACCAACTTAAGATCCTTCTTGGGTTGGTACATGGTGGAGAAAGGGGTATTGGTTTCCAAGAGAATCCAAGGCTCTTCAAGAAAATCAATTAAAGAGTTGGAGCTCAAGCATGGTGTGAAGCACAATTGAGTGGTTTTCGGAGAGTGTTGGGGTACTTCAAGGGGTCAATTAAGAGCTTGTCCATACAGCTTGGAGTATAAAATTCCGCAAGAAGAAGAATGGGAAACTTGAATATAGGATCCAGAGGAGCGTTAAGGACCAAGCATGGATGGATATTCAAGGAGGAGTGGAATAGAAGCCACCCGAGCAAAAGTCTCCTCAAAAAATCTAACTTAAGGACTATAAACCAAAGTGCTAGGTGGGAGAAAATAAACCAATGACGCACACCAGCTGTTATGCCTCCTGTTGGGAGCGCTAGCACACCTTGTGCATGCGCGTCCCCCTGTAATTTGTGACTTGTACGTGCGCACGTCTTTGTGCGTATGCACGAGTCATTCATTTTGCGCGTGTTATGCGTACGCACCCAATTGTGTGTACGCACGCTCTCTGGCACTCTCTCTAGTGGGAGCGCTGGCAAAGTATGTGCGCGTGAACCCCTACCCCTTTTCATTCCTGTCCGTGCGCACGGTCGCTTGTGCGCACGTACACATGATCCTCAACCTGGTTTTAAAAAAATCTTGTGCGTGCGCACACCCTTGTGCGTACACACACGTCTTGTTTCTCTCTCTGTTTGGAGCACTCGCACGCCTTGTGTGAGCACACACCTCCCACTTTTCACCTTGTGTGCATACGCACACATAGCTGTGCATACGCACAAGTGCTGTTTTGGGCAAAAAATTTTATTGCACTTTTCTTTGAGCCCTAACGCACAAGTACCAGCGCATGCCTCCACTAAAAAGTCATGTAAACTCACATTTTGGGGGTTTCTAGGCCCATTTCTGAAGTGTTGAAGGCTGGTTTGAGAGGCTATATTAAGGGCATATCAACATATATGAAGGGAGCCAACTTAGAATAGAAAAACACATAGTAGGAGTTGGAGTAGAGTAGTATAGAAAATTCTCTCTTAGGGTTTGTAGTATTTTATACTTCAAGTTTGATTTTTTATTCTAGCAATTTTCATTGTATGTATTTCTTTAATTGTCTCTTTTATTATACCACTAGTTATACACTTACTTTTATTTTCATCTCCTTTGTCAATATTTACATTGTTTTTCAATTTTGAATTTCTAGATGGTTAATTTGATGTTTGATGATCATTACAGGTTTGATTGAGTTGCTTTTATTGATTTTGATCATTTGGTTGTTCATAGTTTTTACCATTTTTCCAATTTTGTCACATTTTATGATTATGCCCATTAGGTGTTTGATGAAATGTCAATCTTAGTTATGGGGTAAATTTTCACCCCTTGGCTTGGGGGAAATAAGTATATGGATTAGTAGAGCCATAATGTCCAACATGTAGTGATAATTTTTGGATTATTAGTTGTTATTGTTTCCACTAATGCTAGCTTTTTACCAATTAATGTGGTAAGTTAGCTAGGATTTGTGGATTAATAACAATTATGCTCACTTAACCTATCCTTCGATGTTAAGGGTTGACTTAGTGAGATTAATCTATCATAATTATCATAGTTGTGATTATGACAAGGAAGGGATTCCATAACTTATCCCAAGTCAAGGTTTCATTTATATTTTAAACCATTTTTCTCTCACTTTATAGCATTACTTGTCCATATTACATACATAATTCTTTTATTCCTTTATTAGTTTATTAATTGCAATTTTGTCTTGTTCTTTAATTCCTTTATTTTGTTTGCTCTCAATCATTGAAAACCCCTTTGATTCTCATAATCAAAATTGTGCACTTATTGGTATTAGTTCCTAGGGAAGACGACCCGAGAGTTTAAATATTCTCGGTTTATATTTGCTTTAATTTGTGATACCTTTAGAAATTAAGATTATAATTTGATTAGGATCAATTGTTGGTTCGGAGCTATACTTACAATGAAAAATATATTTTGTGAAAATCCGAACTCACGTTTGGTCACTCATCAGGTAACCTCTTTTTCATAGCTAAAATAGCTTCCAAACCACCATCCATATCAACTGCCAAAAAGCAAGAGGAAGCCATGAAATAGTTAAATCAATAAGTAACAAGGTAATTAAATTGGAAACTATATAACAAAAGTGGAAGTTTTTATCAATGGCATTCCGAGCAACATGCTCGTTAGCCAAAATGGTTCGAGAACTTAGGGGATAGTCATTCCATTATTCTAAGAGCATGTGAATACTCACAAACTCGGAACCATTAACACCTTCTAGGTAAATCTTTTGAGATGAGATATTAAAATTCTAATACAAATTAAATCTTTTATCATCCTTCAAAGTCATAGAAAAGGGCGTCGTGCCTTTGACTTTCTCAATTTAAAAAAAATCCTTTAAACCATGATAAGATTCTCCGAAGACATTGAAAATCCTCCTATTTGGATTACTTCAGAAAGAAATAAAACCACAACCTTGAGAAATAAAAGGCATGATCAAATTGAAGAAATAAAAGAAAACCCTATACGAAGGTTCTAATCCTAAAAAAGAACATAGGAGCTTAAAACTTTGGATAATGGCCTAACTATTGGGATAAAGTTACGATGGAGCGCTGATCATCGAATTTTCTATCGGTAAAGAAATTCACAAATAAGTTTGCGTTGTAAGTATAGTTTCTAAACCAATAGAAAATCCTTTCGTTAAAATGGCGTCGTTGCCGGGAAATTGCAAACGTGTGCCTTATTATTGGTTATTGTAAATATTTTTCAAAAAAAAGAAAAAGAAAAAAACGCACGCGACGCAACAGCATCGCTGATGCGTCCGCGTCAAATGTGTGTTGGGAAGAAAATAAGATTGAACAGAGAGTCACGCGAAAGTGTGGCTGCAGGCGTGCCTTTGGCACAATTTGACCCACGCGACCGCGTCGCTGACGCGTCCGCGTCATGCGGGAAAAATGCCTCCCACGCGTCCGCATCACCCACGCGAACGAGTGGCCCTGTAAAATCGACGTAAACGGGTGTATGGCAGCAAGTTGTGATGGAGTGGGGCTGGAATGGTGCTGGACACACAAACCCCATCACGCAAACGCGTCGCCCACGCATCTGCGTCACTTACAAATCGCGCCAACCGCGCGAACGCGTGCTCCACGCGTTCGCGTCACCTGCGCTGCACAGCTTATCCAAATCACCGCCAACTATCTTATCTTTTCTTCCCCAAATCTAAATCTTTTATTTCCCTTCTTTTTCTTTTTCTTTCTTTTTCTTTTAATTGGTGTTGAAAATTTATTTGGGTCATTATTTTGCTTGTGGATTATTAAAGGAATTGTTTGACAATTATATATTACTTTTTATAGGGTTGCGTGCATGTTCAATTTAATACTTTCAATAACTTATTTACCATGCATGCTAAGTGTTTGTGAAAAAGCCCGTATGGTATCACGCACTATTTTTCTATTATCCTACTTTCATGCCTATTTTTCACAACACATTTTTTATATTTTATTAATTATTTATAATTGTCCATACAAACATATTGTTTGTTTGAAAGGATTGGTAATCTAACTTGGACATTGAATGCTTGATCTATGCTACTCATGTCTTTGCCGGCATGCCAATAAATACCTTGCATTTAACTGTCATCACATGCACTTGCTATATTTCCATTGATGACTTTTCACATGTAGTCATGACCATGTGTTAACGTCATTCTTCATTACTATGCATTAATTACCACCTTTCCCGTTCTCTTCCTTGCTCTAACCCTTAGCTTTAAAAGTTACTTTCTTTTTTCCTTTTCTGGATGGCCACCAAGAAGGGTAGAGAGAAAGCTACTCCCAAACCACCAGCAAGAAAAGGAACAAAAAGAGCACTAGCTGAGGAACCACAACCCCCATCCACTTGCACATCTTAGCATGCATCGAGAACGGTGCAATCTTTAAGTGTGGGGAGGTCGATACCGACTTCCAGGGGTTAGTTACCTTCTTTTCAACACCAATACTCTATTTTCTTTGTTTGTTCATTGCTGCATTTGCATATTTGATTGCATGTTTGTTTGATTTTATGCATATTCTACTTGGTTGAAAAATAATAAGTATCTTCTAAACACCCTATTTTTGAAAATTTTCGCTAATTTAAACACAAAGTTAAATTTGTTTGAAGTTGTATTTGGAACATCGTTTTTGAGCCAAAAAAAACACACAACCTGTGAGATTTTGAGCTTATTTATATGGTTACATTATTTAACCATAAATTTTTATTCTTGTGTGTTTTCTTCTCTATAATTGCAATCTTTGCTTTGTTCCATTCTATATGTCCATTATTTAGTGTATTTACATGCTTGCATATGATTAAGGCCATCATTTGATTATTAGCTCACTTATCCCAAATAGCCTACCCTTTCAATCACCTTTGTTAGCCCCTTTGAGCCTTTTGACCCCCTCTTCTATTTTATAACCACATTACTAGCCTTAAGCAAAAAAACAAATTAAAAATCCCAAGTTGAATCTTTGGTAAGTTTAAGATAGATATTGTGTATAATTTAAGTATGGGGAATTTTATAGGAACATGGAATGATAGAAAAAAAGGGAATTAAATTGAATGAGTTATTTCAAAATTTGGGAAGCATGCTCATGTGAAATCAAAATAATTAAATTACCATGTGCATTGAGAAAAAAAAATTAAGTAATTAAAAAAGGGGATACAAAAATTACCCCAATGCAAAATAAAAAGAACCAATGCACATGGGAAAAAATTCAAAAATAAATTTGGTGCATGAGCATGTAATTCAAAAGTGGAAAAATTTGGGTAGCTAGGTAAAGAACTTTGAAATTATATGTGTATGTTAGGTGAGATCTTAGACTAATCAAGGATTCACTTTGTTAGCTCACTTAGCCTTATATATACATCCTTACCTTTACCTCAGCTCCATTACAACCCTGAAAAGACCTCATGATGTTTGCATTGGTATGCTAAATATTTGTTGATTAGTTAGATGAAGAACAAAGTTTAGAAAGCATGATTAGAGAAGAGTAGAGTGAATTACCCTATACACTTGAGAGACTAGAGTGATATACACTACCAGTAAGGGTTCAATGCTTGATTCTATGTTCCTTGCTTTCATGAACTATCTTCTTACAAGTTTACTTGTCTTTTATTGTGTAATTTGAATTAGTGGAATTTGATTCATATTTGTCTTGGAGAACTTATTTACTTTTAACCAAGTAGGTAGAAACATTTTACATGTAGTTGCATTCACATTCATAGGTTGCATTGCATGAGTCTTACTTTTTCCTACTCTTTTATTTTATCTCCTTAAGCTAAGCATGAGGACATGCTCATGTTTAAGTGTAGGGAGGTTGATAAACCATTATTTATGATTCCTATTGTGTTTAATTGAGTGGTTTTTATCAAGTCTTTACCCACTTATTCATATGATTAGCATGTATTTACAATTCCTTCCCAAATTGTTCTATGATTAAAAACTTGCTTCCTAAAGATCTTTTAATTATATATTTTTATTCTCCTTTATACCATTCGACACCATGATCTGTGTGTTAAGTGTTTCAGGCTTCATAGGGCAGGAATGGCTTAGAGAATGGAGAGGAAGCTTGCAAAAAGGGAAGGAGCACAAGAAATAAAGGAGACAACCAGCAGACAGCGATGCGCACGCATGGCTGACGCGTGCGCGCGATTTGGATAAAATCACAGCAACGTGTACGCGTGCTTGACGCGTACGCATGGATTGGAGTTCGCGCAAACGACACGAGCGTGTGCCTGACGCGCACGCGTGGAGAGGAAAATTGCTGAATGACGCGTACGTGTGACATGCGCGATCTGCAGAAATTACAGAATACGCTGGAGACAGTTTCGGGCCGCGTTTTGACCCAGAGTTCGGTCCAGAAACACAGATTAAAGTCAGGGAACATGTAGAGACTCGAGAGAGGAGATCACACACATAATTTGAGGTTTAGATGTAGTTTTAGAGAGAGAGAGGTGCTCTCCTCTCTCTTAGGATTAGGATTAGGATTAGGATTTCTATTAGGATTAGGATTTCATCTTCTTCAATAACAAGTTTAATATTCCTTTTATTTATTTTCTCAATTTAGTTTATGAACTCTTTATGTTTAGATTGATTTTCTATTTAATACAATTTAAGGTATTTTAGACTTATGATTTCTTTCTTTAATTTATATTATTGATGCTTTCGCTTTATCCAAATTATTTTCATTCGAGTAGATTTTCTTCCCCTTTTGTTTTGGTTGATTAATTCGTAACTCTTGAGTAGTCAAATTCATCGTGATTGATAATTGATATCTTTGCTGATTGATTTAGATTCCTATAACTCTTGTCTTTCCTCAGGAGTTGACCAGGACTTTAGGAGTTAAATTGATTTATCCACCTGACTTACCTTCATAGTTAGAGGTTGACTTAGTGGGAGCAAAAATATAATTCTCATCACAATTGATAAGGATAACTAGGATAGGACTTCCAGTTTTCATACTTTGCCAAGAGTTTTTCTTTGCTATTGATTTAATTCCCTGCAATCTATTTTTCTCGTTCAACCTTTCAAAAACCCAAAAATATTTTTTTCCATAACCAATAATAAATCATACTTCCCTGCAATTTCTTGAGAAGACGACCCGATGTTTAAATAATTCGGTTATCAATTTCAAAGGGGTTTGTTACTTGTGACAACCAAAACTTTTGTACGAAAGGATTTTCTATTGGTTTAGAAGCTATACTTACAACGCGATTATATTCTTGTGAATTTCTTTACCGATAGATCCGAAATTGTCTCCAGCGTATTATGTAATTTCTGCAAATCGCGCATGGCACGCGTACACGTCAGTCAACTCCTTCCATTTTTGCAAGCTTCCTCTCCATTCTTTAAGTCATTCCTGTCCTATGAAGCCTAAAACACTTAACACACAGATCACGGCGTCGAATGGTATAAAGGAGAATAAAAATATATAATTAAAAGATCTTTAGAAAGCAAGTTTTTAATCATAGAACAATTTGGGAAAGAATTGTAAATACATATTAATCATATGAATAAGTGGGTAAAGACTTGATAAAAATCACTCAATTAAACACAATATGAATCATAAAATAACAGTTTATCAAGCGCATCCTATATAGTTTAAATGTCTTGTTGAAAGTCTGAGAAAGGGAGACGAACTCTGAGACAAGACAGGTGAACAACGTCTCATGCATCCACAACCAGTCAGGTCGAAAGCCCACATAATGGTTAAAATGACAGAGACAATCGCTTGTGGATGAAGGAGATAGGACGTATCAATTTCCTATGTCAGAATAAAGATAACCTCGGCTTCCCAAAAGGCATCCAACTCGTCCTGAGTGATGGAAGATGGAGTTGACTTAACCTCTGATGAAACCCAGGAATAGGAATCCATGCACAAAAGATTTGTACCAGGTCTCGAGGACGACGTGCCAACCCAATCACGAGTAGTAATTACTTTCTTTATTGGCATCTTGTTTAAAACCTATAGGGGAACTGCCACTACATCATGAAAAGGAAGACCCATAAAAAGATTGGGGAATCCAAAAGATAATATATATTTCTCTAAAAAACAAAACAAGAATCCGAAGAAAAGTGCTTTTTTTCAGGAGAGCTAAAAGAAACTAAAAGATCCTAAAAAATCTTAATAATCAAAATAAAAAAAATCTAAATAATGGTACCCTTACTAAAATGTAAACATGCAAACAAAAGAAACACCATTCAAAGCCATAGGAGTAGGAACATGAAAATTTTCAGTTGTTTAAGAAAATCATAGGCAAGTAATAAACTATTTGGAAAAAAGAAATGGAGATGAGTGCTCGAATATGAACAAAATGAACTGTCGCATAATGTGCAGAATAAATAGCGAATACGACCACCCATCGGACGTACTAGAAGCATCCTGAAGAGGAAAAGAAATCGAAGGAGAGTTCGAAGGTCACTTTGAAAGAATTTTGGAAGTCCTGGGAGAGAGAGGATATCTTCTCTTTCCAGAATGAAAGAGTACAGTAAAGAGGGGTTTTCTTTAAATAATAATAAGTACAACATTAATTGCTGAGGAGAAAAGGAAGCAATTAAACCTGATGGTTCGAAAATCGAGAGAAGATACAACTGCTTAATAAAACTAAAAAGGTTCATCAAAGTACCTTTTTTGGCACTCAAAAAATTAATAAAAACAAAAAACAAAAATTCAAATGGGCTTTGTCCAATAAAACTTGGGTTAACGTGCCTAAATCACATGCTAAGAAATTCAAGTTGGAACACTGTTTTAAATAATAACAAATGTAATAATTCGTACTATACACATGATAAAATAAAAATTATAATTTTAAATTATTTTATTAAAATTAATTTAAATTGTAATAATTTAATTAATAAATAAATAATATAATGTGTATAGTTTGTGTTTTTTTAAGTATAATATTAAATGTATTAACTCGAATGTAAATATTAAATGTATAAAAATTATATTTGAATTATAAATTCTCTAAATAAAATTATTCCGTTTAAAATATTTAAATTATGATTTCAATCATAACTTACAATTATGATTAAAAAAATTTTTTTGATATAATATTACATTTTTTCTCCACTTTATTATTAATATATTGATATTGCAAGTCTAAATTACAGTATTTTACTGAATCTTAGGTAAAAACAAATAATTATGTAAAACCCGGTTAATTAACGGCTAATTAACCTATAAATGAGAATTTATTCTAGAAAGTCCAACATGTGATTTTTATGGCTAAATGTGATAGAGGAGACTGAGACAAGAATTTCGGTACCAATTTTATAGAAATCGGATCAAGATTGGACCGAACGGGCCAACTCGGACCAACCGGACCCAAAGTGGGCCCTTGCCCCAACATAACTAGACCAAAACCTTAGTTTTCAGCATTCTCTCTCCTCACTAAACACACTCACATGCTGAAAATAGAGGCCATGGAGGGAAGAACACTCTCTCAAGTTCTTTCTCTCACTTGATCTTCAAACCACCATAACTTTTGATCTAGAGCTCCGATTGCCGCACCATTTGCGGCCACGCGTTCACCGCGGAGAGCTCTACAAAACCCATACAATTAATCTTGAGGTAAGCCACGTTTTGCTCTTTGAAATTCCAGTCTTGTTTTCGAGTTTTATGAGCAAAAATATTGAGATTTTGGGCTCTTTGATGTTATAAGACCCAACTCTCTTGAAGGAGAAGGTTAATCTTGTCTCCTTGGACCTTGGGTGTGGTAAGATTCTCAACTCTAGTGTAATTTATTGATTCTATGATGTTTGGGTATTGAGATGTTGTGTATGGGTATGATGATTGTGGCTTAGGTTGTGTATGTGTGAATATTGGAGCTTGATTGGTGATATTGAAAAGCTTAAAAAGGGATTTGGTGGTGAAAAATCTGTTTTTGGAGGTGTTGAGGCCTTGAGAGCTTGTGGACAAGTGATTTGGAAGTGCTCCGGTTGAGCTTGGAAAATCGGCTAAGGTATGGTTTCGGTTTCCCGTATCTAATATGTAATGTGGTAGGAAATACTTAGGCTAGAGGCCTTAAGATAGGCATTGAATGGTTGATGTTGTTGAATGATTGAGATATATGATGTGGTCATATATGTGATGATGATTATTGATGCCTTGGTGGTATGATGTATGAGAAATATGCATGTTGTGATATATGCTTGATGATTGGTTATGGTTGAATTGTGGGTTGAACCATGTTGATGGTGAGTATGATATTGATTGTGTACAATGATGATTTATTGGAATTGGTGTTGTTGAGAATTGGCATGAGGAAGAGTATATGATATGTCAATATGTTTGAGTTTGAGCCACTTGGGTGAAGTGGGTTAAAATGATGGGATAGTGATTTTGTAAATTGTGGTAATGTGTCAATGTGTGAGTTGAGGAGGCTTGATGTTGAATTTGATATATATTGATTGATTTCAAAGAAAAGGGATGAAATTGGCATGTTTTGATTGGTTTTGAAAAGAGTTGAAAATGGCTTGTTTGAAAATGGCACTTTGTGGTTTTTACGAAAAACATAGTTTTTAGGCATACTTTGACGGGACATAACTTGGACTACAGATCTCTGTTTTGTGCCAAATCTATTTAGAAATGAAATTGGATCCGGGATGTCCATGTCGTTCGAAGAACGGGTGAAAAATGATTTAAAATGAGGAAGTTATGTCCGTTGGAAGATTGGGGTTTAAAACTGTGAATTCTGCAGCTTTTAACTTAGAAAAAATTTTAGCAGAATGACCCCCCGCGCGTAGGCGCACTTGGCGCGTACGCGCCGTTCTTCTCGAAAGTGCCATCCAGGCGTGCGCGTGATGTGCGCGGGCGCGCCGATGTGCTGCACCCAATGCCCAGCCATTTTCCAGAGAGTTATGCCAGAACTGTGCCAGTTTTGTGCCTAGGGCACGAGAGTACCCACGCGTACGCGTGGTTGACGCGTGCGCGTCGCTTGGCTATTTTTCAATCCACGCGTTAGCGTGCATGACGCTTACGCGTCGATGAGTTTTTGAGGCCAGCCACGCGTGCGCGTGGAGTGCACGTACGCGTGGACCTGTTTTCATCCCAAAGTTGATTTTTGAGTTTTAAAAGCCAAATTTCATACTTCTAAGCCTCCGATCTCACCGCTTATGTCTTAAATCATTATGATATGTCTAGCTATAAGAAGAAGGGCTAGTGAACGTGGCAACTTGCGAGTGAAGCAAGGGAAAATGGATGATCAATGAGGATCAAGCATGAATATGTGAGATACGGAGGATGGTGGTGGAAGTGCTTGTTATGCCATGGGCCGAAAGGCTGTAATTGTTGATGAAACGGCTGGTTATGGATTTAACCGTGAGCCAGATGGCTGGATTATTGCCGTCTTACGGCGGGGCCATGATTATGGCTATGTATAAACGCATATATATGCTGTTGAATGAATTGTGAAAGTTGCACTTCCATTATCGGAGATGAGAGTTTCCCTGGTAGAAAGCAGTGGCTAGCCACCACGTGCTCCAGGTCGAGACTTGAAGCTCTTTTGACCCTATGTCGTCAGGGTGGCCGGGCACTGTGAAATTCCCGGACGAGCTCACCCCCAAAAATATTCACCAGTGATGGTGATGGATAAATATTCACCAGTGAGGGTGATGGATATGGATCATGATTATGATCAAGTTTACTTTGAGTATGACTCAAGTTGGGGAAACATGACAGAGGGACAGTCCAATGGTTAACTGCCAGGACTTGTCGGGTTGGCTCTATAACCGACAGATGATATCATCAGCCACTAGGGACAGGCATTCATCATATGCATACTATATGAATTGTTTGAGATTGCCTATTTGACTGCATATTACTTGCTAATTGTCTAACTGCCTTATTTGTCCCTATTTGTATATTTCTTGTCTGATATAACTGTGTTTGCTACATTATACTCCTGCTGGTGGTTGGGAGGTGAGAAGAAATTGGAAAGGGAAGTATTAGTTAGACTGAAGAATCTTTAGTCAGATACCCTTATATGGTTTAGCTTGTTTATAAGCTTTGAATTATCTGGAGGAAGTTCTAGGATTGCCTTCGGCTTTCCTCTATTATTATGTATTATATATGTGGAAGCTGTTACCATGCTGGGGACCTCTGGTTCTCACCCATGCGAATTTTGTGGTTTTTCAGATGCAAGACGTGAGGTTTCCCGCTGAGGCATGCTGGAGACTTCTATTATTGCGAAGATCCTTTGTTCTCGGGGCTATGTTTTGGTTTATGTGTTTTGCTTAGATACGTTTATCTCCATTAAATAATACAACTGTGATGACTCCTCTTATGGGAGATTTTGGAGAATAGGTTTTATGTATTTGTGTCCCTTTGGGTTTCCTTTGGGGTTTTCCTTATTTTTATCATATGTATATATCGCTATGCTCGGACCGGTTATCTTCGCAGTCGGATCTTGAGTCTTGATATCCCTGTTTTTGATACTCCCTTGTATATATATAATCTCGCGTTGGTTACCCTTATTCGTTACGTTATCGATCGGAGTGTTGCGCTTTTGAGTTGCGATTTTTGTTTACCCATTTTTTCTACAAAGGCTCCTAGTTATAATCAATCATTCATACTACTATACGTACTAAATTTTTATCTTAGAGGTCGTAATACCTTGCCATCTCTAAATTATGACTTAAGCATAAGACTCTGTATGGTAGGGTATTACAAATTACATATTTCTATCATTTAATTTAGTTAATACACCATGTGCTAACACTAACGGTATTTTTAAAAAAAATATATTGATAAAAATAGATATAATATAATTACAAATATAACATAAATAAATAAAATATATAAATAAATGCGAAACCAATATGTTTACCAATGTCTTTGTTAAATTTTATAAATTAGAGAATAAATTATGTATTCGGTTGCTTGGTGATCACATAGATGATCAAGTAATTGGATTGTAAATTGATCTCATAATGTATATCTTATTTTTTTCTCATTTTTGAATAAAAGCGAGAATTAAGAGAGTAAGTAGTAATACATAAAGAAAAAAAGAAATTGCACCACAACACATAATTATTACCAAAAGAAATATTCAATTAAAATTTTACATACTGCAAATCATGAAGATGTGTACTGGTCACTTCTTTCTATTTTTAATCATAATATAAGTTTTTCTTTTCTAGTTAAGAATCCAATAACATCTAATTGAACAAAAAAATTGAATTAAAAGTACCAAATTAAGGACAAATGAGTGAATAATATAAGAAATTATAACTTCATACGTGTATAAAATAAAAAGAATTTTTAAACGATAAAACTCACAATAGTATACTAATAAAAGGATATACCTTTAAAAAAAGTCACAATACAATTTCAAATATTTTCATAAATGAACTGTTAAAATTGTTGTTATCGATAAAATGATGCTATTATACAATTTTTTGGCAAAACTTAAAATCAAAAGAAAAATAATTTTGTGTGGATTAATATAAATTAATTATGTACCAAATAAGTAGAATCGTTCATTTGTTTGTTTCAATATATCAGCATGGGCAAGCAAATTAAAATAATTATCCGGAATTTTACAATCATCAACCGTATGTACTATACGTGACTCCATCTTAAAAGATATTTTGCATGTGTGTACAATCAGAAGATATATTCCGCTTGATTTCTCAATATCAAAATTTGAGAAGATATAGACCTTCCTTTCTACCAATTCATTCTCAAATATTTTTGTCAAATAATTCTTAATTGAACAATGAATTTTATCGTATTACAAAATAAATTAAATATAAAAGCTATTAGCATTTACAAAGCTATTAAAAAGAATTGTCTTTGACTTGTGAAATGGTGTCGTACTTATAAAATTAACTTAAAATATGAACTGCAAATATTTATAAGAATTTAATTTTGATACACTAACAGTGTAAAGTAGTTTTACACGTGCATCCAATTACGTAATGACACATCAATACAAATAAATACCTTTCACATTGAGCGCGTGAATGGTTATCCAAAAAAACGAATTGATTGCACGACTGTATAAAACATTTTACACTGTTAGTGCATCAAAATTAAACTCTATTTATAAATTGAACTTAGCATTACTTGAAAAAATTTAGTAAATGAATCAACTAATCTTATCATCTATTAGAACTATTTCTATATAAACCGTCTTGCACTTGTCAAACTTGAATAGGACTTTCTATATCTTTATAATTCTTATCTTTATTTTTCATACTTTCTCTTTGTATAATTTACTATAGGTGATACTATTGATAGGATCGTAGTTTATAGTCATTAGGTATCGAAAAAAAATAGAATAAAGACTATGTGAAAATTATAAATTTTTTAAATGATAAACATGAAAAGAATTTACTATTGCTTATTATATATACTAATAATATGTCAAAAATTTTAAAAATTTACTAATAATACTAATAGTTTAAAGATAATTTGACTATAGTTATAATAAATTTAGTTATTACTCTAAATAAATAAAATAAATAATATATTTAAAAACTAAAAAAAAATTATTGGTAATTATATTTGGAATGTTTCCATGTTTTTTTTTCTTGTCATTCTTTCATTACAGTGTTAGATCAAAGAAACTCTAAATTTAATATATATAAAGAGTCAATACACAAAGATATATTATCGTAATAAAATATCACACTATGAATAATTATATTTGTCAAGTAAATTTATTTATACTCTATATCTATTATATTATTTTATGTAAAATTAAATCTATTTTTCTAATTTAATATTATATATATTTGCTTCTGATATTGTCCAAAATTAAATTGGAATTATATCTAAAGTCTTAACACAATAAATTGAATATAATTAATATGTAATATTTTAATAATTAAATACCTAAATAAGTTAATAAATAATAATTAATACCTAAAATATCATATATATATTATATTGTCCAAAATTAAATTGAAATTATGTTCAAAGTCTTAATATTGTAATTGAGGTATAATTAATACCTAAAATTTTAATAAGTAAATACCTAAAATAAGTTAATTAAATAACAACAATTAATACCTAAAATATTGAAAAGAAATTTTTAATAAATGTGAGAAATAAAAAAATTAATAAATAATATTAGTGTTTAAATGAAAGAATTGATAAAGAATAATAATTATAAGTAAAAATAGTATTTTTATTTTGGAAAAAAAATACACGAGAAATTCTTTAATAATCCGTGTCATGTACATAATAATAAATTGTTCAATAATTCGTAATATGCACGTGAAAAGGTTGAAATTATAATTTTAAATTATTTTATTGAAATTAATTTGAATGGTAGTAATTTGATTAATAAAAAAGTAACATGTTATGCGTTTATTTTTTCTTAATCTAGTGTTATATGTATTAACTCTAATATAGTTATTAATCATTTTCGTTAATCTACTTTTTTTCTAAATTTATGATTTAAAATAACAAGTATAAATATTAATAATTAAACAAATTATTATATTATAATTATTTATGTTTTATTCCCAAAATTAAAAACATACTATTTCTTTTTTATTTAATAATTTTTTATTTATACTACCAGTAAATATTAATCGATTAGTTAATGATTTTTTTTATTTGTAGGACATATTTATTTATTTTATTTAAATAATTTTAAATCTTTTCTTATTTAAATATACATATATATTAAATCACATATATTAATTATTTTTTTATTATAAATATTTTTTTAGCTTACAATCATTCAATAATTTTGTTATTCTATTAATACCATTATACGCGTAATAATATTCATAAATCATACTAATTTTCATATATATATATATATATATATATATATATATATATATATATATATATATATATTACATAAAGAAGTATTTAGAATTATTTAACAAAATAAATATATTCTAAAAATAAAAAATTATTAACTAAATAATTGATATATATATATATATAAAGAAGTATTTAGAATTATTTAACAAAATAAATATATTCTAAAAATAAAAAATTATTAACTAAATAATTGATATATATATATATTTTAATTGTATATAAATATATTTAAATCGCATATATTAATTATTTTTTTATCATGATTAATTTTTTTGAACCTACAATCATTCAATAATTTTTATATATATATATATATATATATATTAATTTTATTAAATTATCTTTTATATATATATATATATATATATATATATATATATATATGAACTGTACATATAAAAATTTAAGTCACATATATTAATTATTTTTTTGTTATGATTATATATATATGATTATTTTTTGTTCTACAATCGAATAATAATTTTTTATTTTTTATATTCATACATATTCTCTAATCTCTTTTCGTATGCATGATTAACAATTTTTTTAAATGGTGATATTTTTATATATTAGCAAAAAAATAAAATCACGTATTATGACTCTTTTTTTTTACGCTTTAATCTTAATCAATCAATCTTGTGTCCATACAATATAGTTAAACTTTGAATCATTCTAATTTATTGATAAATTACATTTCTCTTAATAATTGCATTACTAATTTAAAATACAAAAAATGTGATACATATGTCCAAAAAAGAAAATAAATTTTTAAAAAAATTCATATTAAAAAGTTTAAAAATAACATATCCAAAAAGAATAGTCATAATATATAGATTGAGACAAAAATTTAAATTTCTCTAAAACTAATTTAATTAATTACCAATATTAGAGCTAAATTATTTAAATAATATTTAATATATTCTAATCCTTAGATACGTATAGATTAGAGTCATTCTCGTAACAACCAACCGAAATAACATCATAAGATCGAACACTTAGAATTCGTACAAATTCAGACTATCTTCTTGTTAAAATTGTCAAATTAAATTGACTTTTATTCTCCTCAGTGACATTACATTAATGCACCAGTAGGCCAGTGGTTTTTGAAAAAAAAACCACAATATGTTATAAAATTATTTTGAATACAAAAAGCTTAAGAGAAGAAAATTTAAATATAGTACCAATCTTTGAATTGCATCTTCAAGGTTGGCACGAATTTTTCAAGACTAAACCTAAATTGAAGAAATTCAATCTCATTATATGCTCCACTTCGAATATTTTCAGACAAATGTAGAAAACGTGGAGGGGATGTGACTTGAACTTGACCTACAAAGTTTCTTAGAAACAATTGCCCAATCAAAGAAGAATAACAAATTAGAAAAAAAGAATGCTTTGATTCTTAGATTTAGACTCACTAACCACAAAGAAATACTATATATAGTCTTTAGCAGTACAAAAATAATTATTGCAATATCAATTTACCACTATGAACGTTAGTATTTATAGCAATTAGAATTATAAATTTATGTTTACTTTTTTTATATAATTATAATTAAGATATTTTTAAATTAGTATAATTATGCATTATTTATTAAATGCTAATTGCAATATAATTTTAATAAAGATATTTTTTAAAATAAATTTAGAAGAGAGAATAGTGCTTTTATTTTGAAAAGAAAATAAATTCATGAGGAATTGACATCTTACTTTCATTAGTTAGGGAAAAATTTAATTTTAGTATATTAAGTAGATTATTTTATATAATTATAATAAAGATATTTTTCTAAATTAGTATAATTATGCATTATTCATTAAATGCTAATTGTAATATAATTATAATGAAGATATTTTTTTAAAAATAATTTTAGAAGAGAGAATAGTGATTTCATTAGATGAGAATAGTACTTTTTAAAAATAAAAATATTTTTCTAAATTAGTATAATTATGCATTATTACTTAAATGCTAATTATAGTATAATTATAATAAAGATATTTTTGTAAAATAAACTTAGAAGAAAAAATAATGCATTCATTTTGGCGAGAAAATAGATTCATAAAGAATTAACATCTCATTTTCATTAGTTGAGAAAAAATCTAATTTTAGTATATTAAGTAGATAGCATCCTACGAATCCAAAAAGGCTGGACAAGATTGAAATGTTACTAAAAGTAGGCTGGTTCTACTATGGGGAAAGTATCTTTAGGTCCTTGAAGGACCAGGGTACTTTATAGAATTTTAAAAAAATTAGTGGCAATTTATCATAAACTTTCATGTAACGCTGACTGGTCTGTTGATGGTTTTCAATATGTTTAAAAAAATTTGTTTCTCTTTTTGGACAGAGCCCAACAAACAGACCCACCCTTAATACACTATCCATACCCACCCATCTGATCACCCTCCCCACCCGCTACCTAATCGTCCTCGACTTTGCGCTGCTCCATGCCTCCATGGGTTCCTCTGAGAAGGAGAGACCTCTAACCGTCTTTGTCTGCCGCTGCTGGGATCGTGATTTTCGTCGCCTCCATCGCACTTGAGCCACTTTGTTGATCTCCACCGTGTGAACTGTTCATTTGTTGCTGTTCAGAACCAGTTATTCGGTGTCATGGTCTCACTCTCCTTTCCGGCGGATGGTTCTCGACGTCGGTGCTCATCGTTCTTCTTGGCAACTGTGTGACGGTTCCTGTGTCAACCCGACCTCCCGGACAATTTGAGGCCGAAACCCAACCTTTTCTTATGGTCCGTGGTGGCGCCGGTTCTTCCGATCGGCGGTTGGCTTCGTGCTGCTTCTCTCCACACCCAGCCATGACTCTCGTTCCTCAATCTCTCTATGGTGCAGCGTAGCCGCGTAGTTGTCGGCTCCTCTCCCATTAATGTTAGTCTTTGTCATTCATATAAAACCAAACTCAGCCCAGCCCAATATCTTCGTGGAAGCCCAACAAAATCACTTGTTACAACCAAAGTGATGTGCAACTAAGAGCCATCAATACTTTATTTAATCCAATGGGCATCAGTTGCAATTATAAAAAATAGTGAGGCAAAATCTCTTAAACAAAAGTGTCAAGTACAAATTGCAGGAGAACCACTAATTAAGCATATTCTTAAAGGGTCCTTACAGGACCAGAATTAAGTTTCCCCACCATAGACAATTCCCTAAAAGTAATGTTCATTGAATCAAAGCTATTAAACTTGGAAAGTTATCAAATTGTAGGATTTGTCTATGGTGGAGAAAGTATAAAGTGGTTCTTTAAGGTCTAAAGAGAATATGCTATTTTTGTGGCTGTGATGATTTCTTTTACTATTTTTTTATATTGCATAGATGACCTCTAAGTTAGTAAAATTATAGTAAATAAATTAAAAAATGGCCCAATTATACTAATAATTTTAAGATGTAAATTTAGTAAAAGAAATATGTGGGTTTTTATGAGATAAACATGTATTTAGTAAAATTAATTTATTAAATAGGTTATCTATATATCGATCAAAATTTAATTTTAGTCCTTCCAAAATTAATAAAAAAATATATTAACCAAACATGCATTCTTAATATAAAACTAGTTTATTTTCCGTGGTTTGCACAAGAATTTAAATTATAATCGTAAATAAATATTATTTAGTATGAATATAAATTAATTATTTTAAAATGATTGATAATATATATATATATATATATATATATATAGTATGTAAATAATAATATTTGATGTGTAATTTACTAAAAGTTTGTTTATTATTATTTTTTTAAATTGTAGCATGAAAAAATAGTAATTTTATTTTTTATTAGTTAAAAAATTCTCCATATTTTTTTATTATGCAATTAACTTGGTTAATAATTTTTATTATTGTTTTCCTACCAAAAAAAATATCAGCTTATATTATTCATATATTTTTTAAAACTAATAAGTAAAAAGATATTGGTATTATTATGTTTATTATTCTAGATAATTGGGTTAATTTGGGGTTGAAAATTACACAAATGTTATAAACTAATTTTGGTTACACGTCCTGTCCTAAATAGTTTTATGTATTTGATTCGATTTATGCTATTTAAATATAAATCGAATCAAATGAATTTGATTTAGCATGCTCAGTATTAAATTGACATAGCTTGCATTGTTTTAATTTATTGTTGAGAAGCGTGTAACACACTAAATCGAATTAGTTTAATTAGATTTAATACTGATTCAGCATATACACAGTAAATCAAATTAGTCTGATTTAATTTACTACTTATACAAATCATTGATATTTCTTACTTTTAAGTTTTACTGTTTAGACAAATCGTTGACATTTCTTATTTTTAAGTTAATCTTCATTAATTTTAAAACATAAATGTCAATAACAAAAATACTCCATTTAGATTCAAATAAAATATAAAATACCTCCATTTTGATTTACAAACTTATGAATTTAAAATAAAACAATAAACGATTTTAAAAAATTATTAAAAATCATTCTTTGACTCATTAGTATCTAAAAAATTATTACCGAGACTTTTTATGTTAATTTTTTTTTATAAAAATATAGCCCTCCAATATGGCATAAGAGTTAAAACTTAAATTTTTTCAAAATTAGAAGTAACATATAATTATACAATATATAATGACCAACTATATTTATACAATATGTAATTTAAAAAATAATTAAAATATTATATCAATTATATTATCATGTAATTATTGAATTAAGTGTAGAACTTATGCTTTGATGACATTATCAATTATATTTGAACTTTTGAAGCAACTAAAATATCCTTAATTAATTTTTTAAATAACAAAATAACATTTTAAAATTAATTTTAAAATAACTAAAATACTATTATAGAATTATTCATATTGTTTGATTGTATTAAAAATGAGAAATTCGATTTTGATTTTTACAAGAATAAAACACTTTTTAGTTTAATTTAAATGACTAAAGTATCATCTTTAAAACTCAAACAAAAATAATCTTTTAGTATTAATTTTAAAAAATACTAACCCTTCAGGTCTAAGGATGTTTAATTGTATTTGAAAATTAGTATTTGAATTTCATTATAAAAACAAAAATTTTCGTAGAATTTATATATTTTAAGAGACTAAGAAACTTTTTAACATTAATTTTAAAAAGACTAAATTAACGAAATTATTAATTTATAATGTATGATTGTATTAGAAATTATAAATTTTATATATAAAAAAGACTCAAATAATCTTATACTAAACTTTTAAAAGATTAAATTAACCTTGTTAGGATTAATCTCAAATGACTAATTAAAATACGCTTTTATAATGAAACTTGTTTAATATATACTAAGAATTATAAATTTAAATTTTTAAAAAGACTAAAATACTCATATGATTAATGTTTAAGAGATAAAACAATCTTTGAAGGTTAATTCGAAAAAAATATTAAAATATCATCATAAGATTAATCTATACTATTTGATTGTATTAGAATTTAAAAATTTAAATATAATTTAAAAAAACTAAAATATTTTTGTAATTTATATTTAGAGTACTAAAATACCCTTTAATATAAAAAAGATTAAATTATTCCTACAGAATTAATTAAAATTGTTTGATTATATTTGAAATGAAAAATAATTAACCGTTAAAAGACTAAAATAATTTTATTAGAATTTATCTTAAATTTAGTTATATTATGTAATTTAATTTTTAAAAAGAATAAAATATCTCTATAATTAATTTGCATACTCATATTTCTTAGTTGAATTATTAAAAAAATATTAGACTATAATAAGAGTTTCTTTAAAAAAATAATAAAAATTGTTGAGACTCAATAGCACATACAAGAAAAAATCATCATTGATTTGAGCACATAAAAGTTTAAGTGCAAAGCTGTAATGTTGTGCACATCACCAAAAGTTTGGGTTCGTATGATAAATTTATAAAAAGCTCAAAAACCTATATTTTTTAGAGAACCCCAACATTATCTCCAATTCTATTATTTACCTTGGTCCTTTAAGCACCCAATATACTTTCACCATCTTAGAAAGCTATCAAAACGTACAATCAAAAGGCATAAATGCATAATGGATACCTTAAAAAGGTATAAGACAAGAGAAAGGAAAATCAAGAGACCAGGTACATTTTTCTTATTACAGCTCTTCTAAGAGTACTACTAACTTTAGTATCGAAGTGCTCTATAGGTCACTCCTAACTTGATGTTGATACGTCCAACTTTAAAACCTCTAAATCTCATATAATATGAATAGACAGAATAATAGAAAATTTTATTTTAAGATAATTTAATAATTTTAGAGTGCAAATAATTTAAATAAATAAATTTTCTGTGTTTTTTTAAATAATAGTTACAAGATAACATAATATAATTAACAAGAAAATATATGATATATTCACATCACAATGTCATTATTAAGTCATTAAGTCCCTAAAAACAATTTTTATATAATATAATATGATTCTTTATTTTAAATATCTCATGTATGGATTTTTTTTTTCTTGTAGCGTCTATTCTAAAGAAAAGTTAGTGTAACTCAATTGTAAATGTCCAATCTCCATCTATATTTTATTTAACTACTGAGCGATGGAAAATCTAAAACGCTCTCCTAGGGTTCCTCCACAAGTGGAGGACCTCATGCAAAGAAGCACTAAAAAAGTCAAAACCCGTAGTGAAGTTGATCTAAATCAACCCGTAAAAAGCATGGATATGAGGGTTGAAAATACTTCTGAGATCTCACCTAATCTTAAGACATCTTACAAGGACTCCTTATTGACCCCAACTGGTCCCATGGTGGAAGACATGGATGAGGCTCTTGATGATGTTGATGAAGATGCATCGGACCCAGAAGACTGGTGGTACAAGTATGAAAAGGAGGTGCCGAAAGGAGATAAGCCCTTTGATCCATGTCTGGTGATCCATGCTTCTAAAGAAGAATTTGATGAATGGTGTAAAATTTGGCACGCGGCGCTGATCGTTAAAGTCATGGAAAAGAGAGTCCATCTTGGATTTTTGGAACAATGTCTCAATAGAGATTGGGTCAGAAAAGGTAAGATCAATGTTATTGATATGGATCGTGATTATTTTCTTGTTCATTTTTCAGAGAAGGAAGACTATTCACATGCACTTACTGGAGGACCATGGATGATCGCGGGCCACTACTTTATTGTCCAAAGATGGAGACCTTTCTTCCTTTCAACCGAAAACGTAGTCAAGAAAATCGCAGCATGGATCCGTATTCCTAACCTACCTATTGAATTATATAATCATCGTTTTCTATCAAGAGTTGGTTTTGCCATATGCACCATGTTAAAGATTGATCGTACAACGTCTATTCACACTCGCGGAAAATTTGTTAGAATATGCGTGAAAATCGATCTATCAAAAAAGCTGGTGCCTAGAATCTCTGTCCTGGGAACTACTCTCAGCATTGAGTATGAAGATTTATACCTCATCTGTTTCTCTTGTGAAAAATATGGTCATAGGGCAGAACATTGCCTTGAATCCCCTGTTAGCAATGACAACAATCACCATGAAAGTAACACCGCAGAAGAGATGAGAGGAATAGGAGTTAACACCATCGCTGAGATGAAAGGTACTGAAACAACTCAGGTTTTCGGTGTCGATCATGAACCAAGCAACAATCAAGGAGTAGTTTCGGAATCAAATCTTTCCAAAAAAATTAATCAAGACCCGTCAAAATTTGGGCCGTGGATGTTGGTAAGAAGGCAAGTAAGGAGAAAACATGAAAATAGTGCGGCGGGAATTAAGGGATCATACTTAAATAAGGAAGCTCACACTATTATGGAAAGGAAGAATACTAATAAAGGCCAACCTATCGAGAATGGCTCCAGATTTGATGCTTTAAATAAGGAAGATTTTGAAGGCACTAATGTAGAGCATAATAACGTGATGCATGAAGAGCCTTCCCATGGTGAAGACATGCTTATTGGGCTAAAAGAAAAAGGTATTCAAAAAGCCCACAAGAATCAAATTATGGTGAACGATATTAAAAAAAAAATCCTTAGGCTAGGAGCAGGAAAAAAATCACAAGCTAACAAAAAAGGGCCTTCTTCAAAAAATGGGCCTAACCCTTCAAATAAGATTGTCAAAAATAAAAATAAGGTAGGAGATCCATCAACTAGTTTGAATGATAAGGCAAAAGAGCTTGCTTTGGTGTCACGCTCTGATTTTAAAAATAACGAAAAAAAGGCCATGGAGAGAGAGATGTTGGAAGATATGAGGAGAATCCAAAAGGAGCAAAGCGAGGCGTTCGAAACTTCAAGGATGGCAAAAAACTTTCTGGAAACCTTTGTGGTTAGAAACAATTTTCTCAATCAAAATCCCTTTTCTCGGCAAGATGAGGAGATGTCAGAGATGGTGGAAGGGGGCCAGAGAAGTAAGATGCTGCTAGATAAGCCACCAGATATCTACATAGGTGAATCCAGCATGCACCATATGGAAGGAGTTCGGGTTAATCCGGAAAGGGCCAATGCTACCGAAAGGGTTAATACCCAAGAGTAAGTTGAGTCTCTATTGACTTCTTTTTTTTCTTATACTTATTTATAATGAATTTAATTGTCTGAAATTGTAGAGGTGTGGGCTGTAAATCCTTTCCTACTCTTATTAGAGATATTAAAAAAGAGTATGAAGCAAATTTTATTGTTCTTTTAGAGACCCATGTTAGTGGTAACAGAGGACATAAATTAGGAAAAAAATTGGGTTTGACGGGTGTTTTGTTGAAGAGGCTAGAGGCTTTTCGGGTGGTATATGGTGCCTATGGAATACTGAAACCTGTAAGGTTGATATTCTACACCACCATATGCAATTTATACACATGAAGATAACTGGGAGAGACATTGCGCCTTGGGCCTTTACTGCTGTGTATGGTAGTCCGAATAAAAATCTTCGCAAGGAGCTCTGGAATTATTTATGCGCTCTAAGTACATGTAATAATATGCCTTGGTGTTTGTTAGGGGACTTCAATGCTATACTCCATGATTTTGAGAGGAAAGGGGGTTCCACTGATAATAATCGAAGAGCATGCCCTGACTTCCAAAACTGCCTTTCTGAATGTGGCCTGATGGATCTCAGGTATTCTGGGTGGCCTTTTACTTGGAAAAGAGGAAGTCTAGTAGAGAGGTTAGATCGGGGTTTGAGTAATCTTGATTGGCAGATTCTGTTTCCAGAGGCCAGAATTAAGCATCTCCCCATGTTTAAATCTGACCACTGTCCCCTCTTCCTCCAGCTTGCTCCTACTACTCCTCCTAATAGAAGGAAGAGGCCATTTAGATTCTTGGCAACGTGGCTAACACATCCTGACTTTGAGAATATGGTGCGTACAAATTGGAAGATTCAAAACTCTTGGGCTGATGGAGTTAATGATTTTCAGGAGACCCTCAAGACTTGGAATCATGATGTTTTCGGAAATATCCAGAGAAGGAAAAGTAAGATTCTTAGGTGGCTTCAAGGCATAACTTCGAACCTCAATTCTAACAGCATCAGTTTTCTTGAAGAACTTCAAGAGAGACTCTGGAAAGAATATCAGAATATTCTCAATCAAGAAGAGATGCTTTGGTACCAAAAAGCAAGATGCAAATGGATTGACATGGGAGATAGAAACACTAAATATTTTCTTGGATCAACTATGGCTCGAAGAAGAAGAAACAAAATTGTATCCTTACAAAATGATGAGGGTGTTTGGATTTCTGATTTATCCATTCTTGAAAATATGGCTACATCTTTCTATTCTTGCCTTTTTTTTATAACTTATCAGATTATCCTTTTATTCTTAAGAATGGTTTTCCTACCTTGTCTAATGATGATATGCAGCGTATTGGTAGCTTTGTGACGCTTCAAGAGATTAAAAATGTTGTCTTTAGCATGAGCGGCCTCAAAGCCCCCGGGAAAGATGGTATTCAAGCAATATTCTACCCAAGTAAATGGGACATAGTGGGACCAGATCTATGCAGGCTAGTTGAAAATATATTCAGGAACCTCAGGACATTGGCGAGCTCAATGAAACTTTGATAACGCTAATCCCCAAGGTTGAGTTGATCACGAACCTCAAGCAGATGAGACCCATCAGTCTATGCAATGTGTCGTATAAAATTATTACCAAAATCCTGACAAATAGGCTACAACAGGTTATAGAAAAATTGGTAAAGGCTACTCAGTCCAGCTTTGTCCCTGGAAGACACACCTCAGACAATATCATCATCACCCAGGAGGTTATCCACTCCATGAGAGGCAAAAAAGGCATGAAATGATGGATGGCTATCAAAATTGATCTGGAAAAAGCATATGACAGAATTAAATGGAGTTTCATCAGGGACACTCTTTCGAACATTGGTCTACCTCCACTCTTTATTAACTTGGTCTACAATTGTATCACAACTGCAAAAATGAGGATTCTATGGAATGGGGAGGTCTTAGAAGAGTTCACCCCCTCTAAAGGGATTCGGGAAGGTGATCCTCTGTCCCCCTATATTTTTGTGCTCTGTATAGAAAGATTATCCCAACTTATTAGCGCAGCCTGTGATCATCAATTTTGGAAACCTATCAAGCTAAACAAAGACGGACCGGCCTTATCTCATCTATGTTTTGCTGATGACTTGATTCTATTCGCGGAGGCCGATGTGCAACAAGCAAAAATTATTAATAAAGTGCTGGAAGAATTTTGTAAAAGCTCTGGTAAAAAAGTTAACAACGAAAAGACACGGATTTTCTTCTCTAATAATGTGGGTCATACTATAAGAGAGGAGATTAGCAACTCTTTAAATTTTTCTAGGACAGATGATTTGGGTAAATATCTTGGGGTTCCTATTTTACATTCCAAAGTTTCCAAGGATACTTACAAGAATGTCATTAACAAGATGAATTCTCGACTCAACAACTGGAAAGCCTCAGCCCTGTCTCTGGCAGGAAGAACAACTTTGGTGAAATCTATTCTTTCTTCTCTTCCTAGTTATACTATACAAACTGCTATTTTACCCACAAATACTTGTAATTTGATTGATCGTAAATGCATAAATTTTCTTTGGGGAGACACAGAGCAGACCAAGAAAGTTCATATCCTTAGTTGGGATAAGATCAACAAACCAAAGGTCTCGGGAGGCCTAGGTTTGAGACATGCTAAGGATGTTAATCACTCCTTTATGATGAAATTAGGATGGGGTCTTATTGCTAATAAAGACTCTCTTTGGGCCAGAGTGCTAAGATCCAAGTACAAGTGCCGTAGTGATATCCTACCAAGAGTCAATAGGAAGAGTAGCATGTCAAATCTGTGGAAAGAGATTGTATCCGCTTGGCATGACATCGAAAGAAACTCTATTTGGCGTATCGGAGATGGATCTCAAATTAAATTTTGGGAGCACAATTGGGTGCCTAATTTGGGGAGCTTGCAACAACACACCACTCAGGTAATTTCTCTTGGTGATTTAGAATCATCTCTAATGAACTTTCTGAATGTTTCAGGGGATTGGGATGAAGATAAGTTAAAGGAATGGCTTCCGGAGTCAACGGTTAAAAGGATCATGGCCATGGCACCTCCATCTCCATGGAAAAAAGCAGATTGCATTGCTTGGGCAAACACTTATGACGGGTGTTTTAGCCTGAAATCGGCATACAAGTCAATCACTGAGGTTCAGTCTCCTCTAGATCGAGTTTTCAAACTTATCTGGAATCGGAAAGGTCCAGAACGTATATGCACCTTTCTTTGGCTGGTTGCTCATCAAGCAATCCTAACAAATGCAGAGAGAGCAAGAAGACATTTAACTAACACAGATGTTTGTCCAAGATGCACCAATGCCAAAGAAACAACCTTACATGTATTAAAAGATTGTCCCTTTGCCAAGGATGTTTGGTATCGGCTTCAAAGACAAAGAGGAATTTATGATTTCTTCAACCTGAATACTAGGGATTGGATTTGCAGCAACATCTCAGAGAAGGATGAGTGGTCTTGCTTGTTTAGAGTAGCCATCTCAGCTCTTTGGTTCTCCCGCAATAAATTATTTTCGAAAGAAAACTTACTCAGCCAGCCGCTGTCTCCCTGTCAATAAAAGTTAGAAGTGAAGAGATCATAAATCTTGAGACTCAATTGTCTCACCACAAGAAACATCAGGTGAGATCAGAGCGTCTAATTCGGTGGAACCCCCTCCGAAACATTACCTCAAACTAAACGTTGATGGGTCTTTGTATGCTCACAATAGCAATGCAGCTTGTGAAGGTGTGTTTAGAGACCACCTAGGGAGATTTGTGATGGATTTCTCTTACAATATTGAAAATTGCTCCATAATTCATGCTGAGCCATGAGTTATGGGCTGTTATTAAAGGACTTCAAATTGCAAATACAAATGGGTTTCAAAAAATTGTAGTGGAGTCAGACTCTTGGTCAGCAATCAACTTCATAAAAGAAGGTTGTTCTTCTGCCCACCCGTGCAACACGCTCATTGATGATATTAGGATTCTTGCCCGACGTCTTCAAAGTGTGATATGGAATCATACTCTTCGTGAAGGAAATATGGTAGCAGATTTACTTGCTAAAAAAGGACAAAAACTTCCTGTTGGTTTACATATATTTGATGTTCCCCTTCCTGATTTGAGTTATGTTTTATTTTTGGATTGTTCTGGTGTTCCAAGGTTGAGATTTAGTTTGTTTTTCTTGTTTTGGGGCTTTGCCCTCCCTTACCACAAAAAAAAAAAATTGTAAATGTCTATCATTTTAAATATTTTTTAGGACTTCTTTTCCTACCATAAACAATTTGAAGTATTTCAACATCTTGTAGGAGTTAGAAATTAATATTCAGTTATTTAATTTTTTCTTCTCATAAACATATTTAATACTACAATAAAGTAATAATTGTAGCACAAACTATAAGGCTGTTAATTTAGACCGTTATACGAAACTAAAAAACCAATATACTATAGGAAGATGTTCAGGTATGGCAGTTTAGGGAGCGGAACGTGATGTTCTTTCAATTTGAACCACTCAGATATATTATAAATGAATGTGAAGGGTTAAGATTGTGGAAAATTGTTTTGAGTATACACTAAAAATTGGACTGCTCAGTGGGTATGCAACGGATGGAACAGTTGAGAAGTGCACAGACACCGATAATGTCACTTGTGTCTCGTTGCAACTAAAAGACTGGGATGTGAAGGTGTAGCTGTTAGCGTAGCCATTTTGTTGGTTAGCCGAGCTGAGTTATAATTGGGCCAAGTGTGTGTGATGCAGGTCAGCTTTCATAGATGGGCCAAAATATGTTTGAGAAATTTGGGCTGCCGAAAATCTGGCAATGATAATAAAAATTAAAATTTATGGTAATATATTATCAAAAAAAATTATGGTAATGAGTTCATTGCAGATAATAGTGTTGCATTTAAAATTTCATGATAAATAAATTGAAAAAAAATATTGAAGAAGTTAAAAAAATAATAATAAAATTTTATAAAAAAAATAGTAAATTATTTTTTACTGTAAAAGAAAGTTAGGAGGGGCAAACACAAATTTGATATTAACGTGGATTTGAAATTACCTGATAAAAAATTTGTTTTATCATTTATGTACTGTTTGTTGCAAAAAAAAAATAGAAGTTAAAAAAAACATACATACATATGCATTAATGTATGTATAAATCTATCTAGCTATGTAGATTGTTTAGACTATGTCACAAGACACGTGAATTTATTTATCTATTTATCTTTTGTCCTGGCTGGAAGTTTTCATAAATTTGTAAAAAATATGAGTGAATTGTCGAAATTTCTGGTGGTATTATAGATTAGTTATTTCAATTTAATGAACGAATAAATTTTTTTTTATGTATTTTATATCAAGTTAACAGTTACCTTTAAGTATAATATTAGCAGTGATGGGAACTAAAAACATGCGCATGTGATACATATAAATTTCCGTATTAAAAATGAACATTATTAGAGTATAAATAAGTAATAATTTATTTAATATTTTAAAATTTATATTACTTATTAAAGTTATGATGTAATGGATGTACTCTGTATCTTACTAAAAAAAATGACGATGAATATATTTTTTTGTTTAAAAAATTTGACCTAATAACACTAAAATTTACTCTCATTAAATAAAAAAAATAATGTTAAAATTATTTTTTAATTTTTATCATGAATCAAGAAATTAAAGTTTGTACATATTAAATAATAAAAAAGTACTCACAATAAAAAGATATAAATTTAGTCTTTTATTACGTTTACAAGAGTGTAAATAATTTCAATTAAGAATGGTGACAATTTTTTCCATTTATTTATAAGGTAGTATTCATCATTTTTTAGTATAACAATTAAAAGACATAAAAAAATTTAGCAATTAATGTTACGTAAGAAAAAGAGTTGTTTGTATTAAGATTTTTATATTTGCTTCATTTGAGAAAATAAATAAATTAACAAGTAGTTATAAATTTTTATTTTAACTGTTACATATAATAAAAACGTAATAATTTTAGTATTGTACTTACATTAATAAAAAAAATTTATTGTGTACATTAAAAAAATTAAATAACTTATTCTTTATTGTTTTTTAATTTTTTATTTAATAATAATTTATTCTTTATTATTTTTTATATTTTATGTCAAATTCAAAAGTTAAAAGAGCATAAAAATTACTTTCGTAAAATATTAGAAAAAATTAACAACAAATAATTGCTATTCTATTTTGAAATTAAATGGACCTTTAAAAAAACTTTAAATATTTTATTATTTGGGGACATAAAAATTGAAATATGAGATATCAATAAAAGTTTAGAATTAGTATAAATAGTGTTGAGAGTAGAGGAGGTGCTCAACAATATAAATTTTTTTATGGGTCAATTGTAGTTGTTAAAAGTTGCTAAAATAGTAGTGTTCATATAATATTTTTATTTTTTTAATCAATTTGGGTTGGTCGAGTGGTCAACTCACTCGTCCGTTCGGACTCTTAAATGGAGGTCAGATCCGCAAAAGATTAGTCCTTAACCTGTCGGGTTGGGGGATACCGTTTGGATAAACCAAAAAAATATATAATATTTTTTTTGTGACATATAATGTTATTCTTTTAAAAACATATAATATATTTGATATTATTTTTTTTATGATCATTGACAAATTTTGATAATTTGATTAACAAAAAATTTGAATAATTTATATCTTATTTTTTTTCTTAAATCAATAAAATGACTTAACAAGCAAGTGTGAAAAATAACAAGTATTTATATCATAATTATATATATAAATTTCTAAATCAAACAAAAAAGGATTCTTTTAGTAAATCTTCAGGAGGCCTGCTACACATACAAGCCTTTTTGGTTTACAAACTATACAAGTTGGCCGAAGTTTAAGAAAAAAACACGCGTACCGCTTCTTTAAAATCGAGCGTCCAACACACGCGCTGTAATGACCCTTCCACAACACGTTCTGCCGCACTCTTCCTCTTCTTCCTCAATAAGAACACAACCGTCAAGATTCAAGCGACATTCGAAACAAACTACGATTCTGAAGAAACGTTCCAACTCCTCGCAAAGAGTAGAAGAAATTAAGAAGAAAAGATACAAATCTCCATAAAAAATCACCAGAAAAAATGAAAAAACATTATTCAAGGTACTGTTTTACTGTTCATTTAGGTTTTTTTTCTAGATTGTCTCTGCCATGTGCCTCATCATTAACGAGCAAAATATTAAAAGATTTCAAGAAGAAATATACTGTCTCTCCCTGTTTTGGTTGTATTTCTTAAATTCTTTGGGTGTATTTTTGTAATCCTTTGGGTGTAATTCTGTAACCGTTTGGGTGTATTTCTGTAATTCTTTCTGTAACCATTTGGGTATATTTTTGTAACCGTTTGGGTCTATTTATGTAACCGTTTGGGTGTATTTCTATAATTATTTGGATGTATTTTTGTAATCGAAAAAAAGAAGCAAGAATATATAGAGAGAGAAACGCACGTAAATGACGAAAAAGAAACCAATGATAAATGCAGGTAAAACAACGAATGAAAAGGCAAATAGAGAACGCACGTAGGAGACCGAACAAATTTGGCAAAAAACTCGAAAAAGGAAACAAAATCATTTGAAAAATGGAAGTTATATATTCGCAAGTTAATTGATTTGGATTGATTTAAAAGTATGTTAAAGAGGCACGTAACATAAGCAGCGCGTTTATGGGTTTCGTTCTTTTAGGCTTGTAAAGCTTGTACGCGCAAAATACTAGTATGTAGAGATTAATCCAATCTTCAATAACTAAAAAATTAACACAATGGATAGTTATGGATGAAAGTGATAAACAAAATGAGAGTTGTGATAATGGTATGGAGGTAATTAATTGCGATTGGGATAAACTAGGTCGTGCATCATGAAAACCTTGAGACAAATGAGGAAGATAGATCGTGTCAGGAGAAAATCATTTCAGTTATTGTGATCTGTAAATAAGAGAAGTTTAGAAGAAGTAAAAGATTTCATTCTAAACACTTCACTAGCACATAGATACTATGGAAATTCCTAATTATACTGATGTAACAAAAATCAGTGGAGTGCAAGTGCATGTGATTATACAGAGTCCAATTTGTCGCAAGAGTTTTCAACACAGTTCAATGCGACACAAACGCTCAATAATTTCCGTGTCGATCCAACTCTTTTTCATAGGAGTCGTATGTGCTTCTCGAACTGAGATCTTGATAGAAGATTGATTCCATACCCTGTCAAGATGACTAAAAATCAAGTGAGAGATTTATATTTGAAATTTTAGTTACACATAAAGTTCATTTAAAGACAAACTACTAATGCAATTGATCTAAACTCTGTAAAAAAAATTTGAAAAAGGATGCACTTGAAAGTATTAAAAAAAGTATATATATATATAAAAGATAAAATTTGACTTTTAGAATGCTTTTTCATTTTATCATGGACGTTGATAAAAATTTTTCATTCTCAAAATATATATTTAATGTTAGGTATTTATGTCTGTGTTTAAAAAATTTTGACGTCAATTTTGTCAGTATTAAGACTGGGAGATATTTTTCTTAAAGAGGAGATTTAATTACTAATTATTTGTTTCATATTCTGTACTAGTTTTTTTTTTGTGTTATAAATTGATACCCTTATGTTATATTGTGAATAGGTTTAACCTAAAAAAAATTAATTTTTTTGTTGAATTGCACGAACTTGAAAGGGATGTGTCGCAATGAATAGCAATGAATAGTGAGGTTGCTGTGATGTATGTGTTTTGTGTATGAGAAATGCTTAGTTGCTGCAATAAAGAATACAGGTATGCTCCACATACAAGCATTTTTTGCTTACAAGTTTTATAAGTTGACACAAGTTCAACAAAATACACGCGCATAACACTTTTACATTTAACAGTAAATACACATACACGCACATTACTCAACCACTTTCTGTCTTTCATAGATTTTTTATTTTTTATTTTTTTGTGTCCTTGATAATGTATTTCATTAAATTAAAATATCAACTAATTAGAAATTAAGACATTACATAAGATAAATTATATGCTATTTTAAAAAAAATTACAAATAATTTACCATATTTATTCTTTTAGTTTTAGAAAGACATAAAGTTAGACCTAACTAGACATATGTGTAATCTATTTATTTTAAGTTATTATGTTACTTTAAAATCATAAAAAAGCTTAACTTTCTTCTATTTAGAATATATTAAAAACAATTGATAATTTCAATACATTTGCATAACTAATAAAATTATATGAATAATAATTAGAGCAATTAATTAGTTACTTTGTTCTTTTTAAGTTTGATATTTATTTTCGAAAATATTTTCATTAAGAGATTTGAACTAATAAAATAAATTTTGTTTGAACTAATATAACAAAGCCAAGCAAATGAAATTGATACTATTATTTTATCAATTTATAAAATGATGAGAAAATTGGCTATTTTGACTTATCTTTGATATTTGCTTTTGTATGATAAGTTAATTTGATTAACTATATACTTATGACAAATGATATTCAATACGAAGCAAAAAATGATAAATAATACTAGCGTAGTAGTGTTGGAGCATATTAGATTGATACTGCTCTCTAAATTTTAACTTTTTGTTAAATTTTCACACTGTGACGTTCGAACTGAAAATGAAGTAATTATTTCTCATTTTTTTACGAGTTCAACACACAACCTTAAACGAAATCAACACCCTATATTGAGTCCGACAGTAAGTGCAATTAATACTTAACCAAAGACGGACCAAAATGGTGGAATGACGGAGCACATTGTCACGGCATTGGACACATTCCAACGCTACCGTATCGGCATTCGGACTTATTCAACCTCTTGAACTAAGACCAAGTCAGCCTAACCCTCAATACTTAGCAAGAAAGTTAAGAACACAAGAGAACACAAGAGAAAGAAAATTTTGGTGGAAAGAACACTTTATTACTCAAGTGTTGGTTACAAATGATTCACACACCTTACACTAACTCTCTCCTCCTATTTATAGCCATCCATCTCCTCAATGGATAGTTAAGATTAAATCTAATCAACGGTCCAGATTAATCATTCAGAACATTCTTTATAATATCTATCCTACCACTACTTTCTAAATACTTCTAGATTGTTCCATACAACTTTTCATACTTTTATATCAATTCACACTTTTCTAAAATATTATATGATCTTCTAGAGTCTTCTAGAATCTTCTAGGGTATTTCAGGAACTTCTAGGACATTCTAGAACATTCTAGAACCATATAGAGTATTCTCAAATACTTCAAAAAATTATACAAACACTGTTAAATCTAACCTTATAAAATTTTTCGTGACAACATGCCCTGCAAATATTTTAAAAAATAATTAGCAAATATAGAGATGTATATAATTAAACATTTGTCTTGTTGTTAGAATATGTTTTTATTTTTTATAAATAAATAAATTAATCAACAACTAATTATAATTAACTTCACTAGACTAGCAAATTAGTTAATAATAATGTTGAAACTTAATTTCATAATTAAATGTAATTTTAATTATTAGTAATAGTTTTTAAATATTATTTAAGACTAAGAACATTTTATTTATATATTAATATTCTTTATTAAAAAATCTTTTCTATAGTAATTATTTTGGTTAAAAATTTTATATTACTGTAAATATTATCAGAAATAACCGTGACAATTAAGTAATAGATAATAATAAATAATTATTTAATAATATACATGTATAAATAATATTTAGTCTTCTTAAAAATAAAGAGAAAATAATTATAAATTATTCTTTTATTATAGTTTAAATTAATATATTTTTTACGAACTAATTAATTTACCTACGTAGTATGTATATATGTATGTATTGATGTATATTTCTTATTTTTTAATATATATAGTTTTAATTTCAAACTGTAAATTTATTTCTACCTCAATTTTATGTTTATATATTTTTGTTTTTACCATTAAATTTTTTTGTATTGATCGCTTTGCTTAACCCGTTTTTTTTCAGTTGAATGCATAAAGCCAGATTTTAAACCGAAGAATGAGAGAGGGTTGTTCTCTCCACTACTGTTACGTTTCAATCAAATCTGGTCTCATTTTTGTGGGGACCTGCATCCTGCAAGAAGCACAGTTTAAGATGCCTCGATTTACTGCACCGTTGTCATATTTAGAGGGGACAAGTTTGAAGTGATGGTGAATGTGATAGTTGTCAGAGAGAATAAGAGTGTATTATCACAATATAAACACCAGCAGGGGAAGAAAGTTTCCCGCGACAAGTGAAGAAGCAACCCGCCACAATAAGGAATCATTGCTTGAAAAGCCCATTTAAAAATTCATTTCAAGTTAATGGGCCTTATTAGTAGAGGTTCCAGATAAAATTGTAGAGTAAAAATTTTTGTTCAGCAACCAAGTTGGGTTGGTCTAGTGGTTAGCTCACTAGTCCGCTTAAGCAAGTGTCGGGGGTTGAAGAACCATACTTTTTTCAGATTTTTAAATAGGGTGAATTTTATGGTGTCTATAACTTAATGTCTAAGTTTTGCCTAATTTACTTTTTATAGCAACTTTTGAATATTTAATAATTATTTAATTTTATACTTTTAAAATTAAATATTAATTTTTAACCCTTTTTAATAAGTTAGGCAAACACTTTTAGACACTATAGCAATCACCTTTAAATAGAATCAAACATACAGCTATAATTTAAATGTATTCACCTATAATTTTTAAATCTTTATCGATCTGTCTAATTCTTAATTTTAAAATTATGAACTATTATAAAGTTGTTAGTCTATACAATCCATGATTTAAAATTAAGAGATACATAATCAAGAACAGTTGCATGTGTTAAGTTGTGGCTCCTACTAATAATTTGAAAAAATATAAAATATATTTGTATAAATATATATATATATATATATATGTGTTTCTACTAAAAAATTGTATTTTCTCTGACATTTAAAAAATACATATTAATTTTCTGTCAAAATATTTTTTTTACGTATATTTTTAAAGTTTTGGAATTAAATTTTAATTTACTGTTATTATTATTATTATTTTATTATTTGAAATTAATTTAAGGTATTTTTTTATTAAGCAGTCCACAACATATATAATGGGATATGAGAAATTTGGTGCATAAATTTTTTTTATAATGTCATTTATCGTACATAATTTATAAAAAAATATGTTTTACTTATATTATTGATTAGAAGATAATTTATTTATTTTTTGATTAGTTGTATTTATTATTATTATTATTATATATTTAATTTATAAAAAATTAATTAATAACTATATTATTACTTATCAATATGTTTATCTTCACTGGTTAAAATTTTTAAATCTATCACTGTATATTTATAATAAGAGATATCAAGAATAATAATGAGATCCCTTAAATTGTATTTTTTATATTTATACTTTTTAAACAAGTATTTCTTTGATATTATTGTTAGTCGTATTCATTAAGTTTTGATTTTTTTTTTATTTATTTTTTATTTATTTTCCTTGTTCATAGTATACATATTTTTATTTAGTGTTATTTTTTATCTTCAGCAATTTATATTGGCATTTTTTAAATAGAATTTGTAGTACCAATTGTTCATATTAACCTTTTAATCATTTTTTATACGTTGGTTTTTTAAATGGAATTTGTAGTAATATATATATGGGCTTTTTTTAATCAGTTTTTATAGAATATTATTTTTTATTTCAGTTTGTAAAATTTTTAGTATGCATTCTTAATTTAGTTTGTATTTTATTTATTGTTATTAATTTTTATGACAATAATTATTTATTTGATTTAAAAGAGCTAATTAAATACAAAAAGAGTACTCACGAAAAATTCTGAAAAATTGTTATGACCGAGAGAGTACTAAATTTTAACATCTAAATTTAAATTTTTTCTAAAAGAAATTGTAGGTAAATAGTACTATTATAACATGATTTTAAATGACATAAATTTTATGTCTTTATTTATTCATTTTTATCTAAATATAAATTTAAATAATATAATCTAAACATTATTTATTTTATTGTAATTTATTTTGATACATGATTATTAAATTAAATCACACTGGGAACAATTTTTTTTTTAAATTTGTAAAATCAATTTGGTCGGAACTCATATTTGTAAACTTTAATCTCAATACACACCAAAATTCCTCTAAACGATGTTTAGGTTGCATTATGAAACAGAGAGACCAAGCACCAAATTAGGACATCTGATGGATTGTTCAGAGTCTATTTTAGAAGTAACGATGCCACGTGTTACTATCATCTTTGCTCACCGTACAATTGGTATGAACAGTATATCGTCGTACAAGACTACAGACGAAAATACTCTCTTAGTGAAAACCAAAAGTCGATTGGTAGCAGGAGATAGGCATACTAAACCTCATTCCATCATAGAGCAGCCACAGCATTTCATTTTTCCTTTTTGTATTGCATTACTTGTGTACAACAAACTCCGAATCCCTAACACTGCATGTGCCCCTGCCCCCACAGTCCGTAGCTGGATTGTGTGGGTTGTCATGGAAGGCTTTGATCCTTTCTTTAATGAATCTCAAGACATTCCAAGCATTTACGGGTAAGGACAGTCTTTGAAATTTTATTTTCAAGGGTTCTTTACTACACTGAAACCCATGACTCTGGTCTATTTACATGTTCCGTTACGGGTTTATTTCACAGGTTGGATGATGTCTTCAAACTACCTAGCCTTCAGGAGGTTTCTGTTGAAGAAGGCAACAATGCCATCCCACCGGAGCCGAGGATAAAGTCGGTTGATCCTGAGGTACCAAATATATTGCAGTTCCTCCAAATTGGTTATCCTATTGAACTCCCGATATATATTTTCAAATTAACTTGTGGAATCGCTTATAATGCTCGGTTCTAAAACTGTTTTTTAATATCAGATAATAGCAGCACAAGAATCAGACACGACAATGATGACCACGAAGGAGGCCGAAGATAGAAGAAAGGTCGCTGCTCTCATGAATGCCATTCTGAACTTGTCTCAGGTACCCTTGTACTCATTAGTGTTTGATAGTGGTTCATTGTAGTTGGAAAAAAGGTTGATGGAACACCACATACCGCCATACAATCTAACCCCATGAAGTGTGGCTTGCGTTAACATTGGGTCACACAGACATGTAAAAGGGTTTTGTGTTGAGTTTATTTCATGTTAAATACTTGGTTCTAGGCCCTTCTAGATTTTATTAACAAAAAGTTTTTAAGACCTGGTTTCGGCCACATCTCCCTGCTCGAGGTAAAAATTGCTATATTTTTCGAAAGGTCATACTAACATACTGATCACTTTTGTTACTATGCAGAGCATCGATCTGAAGCTGGATGGGCTAGATGGTCGCATTGCAATGGTGGAGTCAAAAGCGACAAACTCAGAGGGCGTGCTTCTCAACATATTGGATATGGTCCAACGACAGCACCAGAAAAACGATACGATAGTGATGGTCCCTAATACAGAAGTTGTTACGAACTCTTCCATCATCCCCAACCCAATGGGGGTGAAGGCCCACAGAATGTACACCACCATGTTGAGTGCAGATTGGTCAGCGGATGGTGCCATGTTAGAGCAATTGATGTCTCCTGCTGTGACATCAGCGTTGAGAAAGGGCAAGGCCAAGGCCACCCAGCTACAACCTGTGCAGGATTATAGCCTGCTAGATATTGTTGCTCCAGATTCTCCAGGGGATGAAGGAGACATTGCTCGAATCGAACAACATGGATGCACTCCAACACAGCCAAACATTGACTGCAACAAACACTTATTCCCATTGGTCAATGGGTTCAGGAAAGACGTTATCGGGAGGACAAGTGGGACAAAAAAGGGTTGCAGATTTCTCTGGAGACTTCCAGGTATGGGTAATAATAAAATACCAAGCTTAGTTATGTTACTCACTCATCAACGGTTCCTAAAATGCCATTGTGAAAATATTGAATAGGGGTTAACCACGCAGATTGCTGGGCTCCATAACTCAACCACACTTACCACAAACAGCGCGAAGTTGCCCAAGCTTGATGGTGTGGAGATAACACCCATGGAAAGGCAGCCGATGTTGAACTTGACACGTATGTTGCCAAATTGTCCAAAGCCGTCGGCACCTAGACGCCCTGTCGTCCGGCAGATAGCGGGAGGACGCAACCGTCGTTCATCTGGCATCGTCGACTCCATACTACCTTCTGTCCCGCAGGTATGCAAATTGTTTGCAAAAGCTCCTTAACTGTGGCTAATTTGGCATGTATAACTGATGTAGTTTGTTTTGTATGCACTGACGCAACTAGTTCACAATTTACAGAGCTTCAAGATGTACTTCAGGCCAACTTTGGGCATGGGGTTGTCAACGGAAGAGACCAAACTTGCTGCATACATCTTCTCCCGGAAGGAAGAAGATCCTGCAGTGCACCTTGGGTAAGAAATTTTTTGATTGGCATTGGCCACATCGTGTTCAGAAACCATAAGAATGTTTTAATCCCAACTATCCTAATAGTGTCAACAGAGCATAAGAATATTTCTTTGGTGCTATCAAGCTAACATTAAGACAAACACACCGAATAGTGATAATATCATGTAAAATCTGGTAACAAAGTCAAAAGAATATGTCATTAAATTTTTAAAATAAGTTATTATTTTGACCCCAAAGAAAGCATCAGAAATACTGACTATGCTTATTTTTTGTGATTCAACTTGAAACTTTCTAATTCGTTGGTGTGTGATATGAAGTGCAGAGTTGAATTAAAATTCAAACACACTCTTGACACAAATAACCGTCCCTTTTTACAACATTCATTCCTGTTATAAATTAGTCAAGCATGGTTGTTGTACTCCTTTCCAATTCCAACTGTTTAGCATTGTAGGAAAGAGTACATAAGTCGATCAATTGAGTGTAATAATTTATGCTGCTGCAGGGAGGTGCTA
The DNA here is from genome assembly GCF_003086295.3 of Arachis hypogaea. Lineage (NCBI taxonomy): Eukaryota > Viridiplantae > Streptophyta > Magnoliopsida > Fabales > Fabaceae > Arachis > Arachis hypogaea. The sequence continues at coordinate 98,067,256 of NC_092038.1, forward strand.
TACGAGTTGGCTGGTTTTGAGGTGGTACGTGGGATCTTCATCTCTCTGGCTCCTCCATACACACCACACCCAGACGTGAGTAGCTGTAACATGGCACCATTAGTTGTTACCTTTATTTATTTATATCTGCATACTGGTCATTCAAACCGCAACTAGCATGAAAAGCCTTGATGTTGCTTTCGCAGGTTATTAACACCACTGCTATGATTGCATCTTTAACATCTGCCAAAAGCATGGCTCCTGTGACTTGGTACTTTCCATCCGACTTTGCGCGAGATGTACTTTGTGATGCGCCTATATCGAAACTAAAGAAAAGTTACGAGGGACGGTGGATGCAAGAGACAAATGCACTTGAGCATGTAAAGTTTCCAAAAACTATTGTTATTGTCAACCATGGCTAAATGCTAATTATGTCCTTACAAATTCTTAAGTCACTAGCACCTTCACCCTTGTGGTGCAGGTATTTGTGCCGATCTTGGAGGCAGCGGATTCATGGTACATAATGCTGCTAAACATCAAGGAAGCAAAAAAGTATGTGTTGGATGTGTCTAGGACCCCGGAGAGCATTGTCAGAAGAGAGGCAAATATGAACAAGATAGTGAGTATTCTACATTCTAACTATTGGTTAGCATTTGGCTTTAGTTGAAAACCATGCACAAAAACAATAAAGACTGGTATTTTTTTACAGTGCGTTGTCCTCGGAAAGATGTTCGTCCACAATAGGAACATTATGAATTTCCTGCATGCCTCTCCAGACCCAAGCAATTGGGGTGATTATCTCTACCCAGAAGGACTTCCTAACAACCTGGACAGGTTTCTTTTTAATTTAGCCATTTATGTCGTCATGTTAGGATGTCCGGTATTAAAAAAGAAATAAATGCTGAAGTGGAACTGACCAGTTTTATGATGTGAAATAATTAACTGAATCTAAGCACATATATGAAGAACTAAATTTCAAAGTGCTATTTACCTGTAAACCTGTTGTCATCGCTTTCTGATTTCAATTTAATTGACTATAAGGTTTTTGCATCTGTCTCTATTTTAACTGCAAAATGACTTATCTTTATAATTGAGGGGTTTCTTTTTATGCACCATCCTGTGTTGCCATGCTATAATGTATGGGTCTTTCAAAAATGCCTGTAAGTTAACATAGATCTTTAACCCTTGTCGCATGTTGTTAAGTCATTTTGTATGCTTGTGGCAGTCCGGAATCTGGAATCTGGTGCTTATCCTGGTTGCAGCACAAGGGAGGCTTCTCTCCAAATATCTTCAACCACATGGTAACTAAAACTTAGTGATTATCTTGCTTTTATTGGTGAAACCTTCAATATGATTTAAGTACGTGAGAGACAACTTCTTTTATCTACCTTTTCAGGAAAATTCTGACCATGTGCGCATGAAGACAGCATTGCATATTGTTCAGTCGGAAACTAACCAGCTTTGCGGTTATGTTAGCACCAAGGCTGACATGGTTTGGTGCGGAATCACAAGCACCAATGACTAGCAAGATGACACTATCTATTTCCTATATTAGATATATATGTTTCTTATATGTAGTGGTGTAGTAAACTGAATCATACTATGAAGTATTTTTTGAGGGTGGGTTATCCCTTTTGAGACTTAGGTCTTGATGTCAAATCCACCGTATGTAATTAAAAGTAAGGTGGAGTACTACTAGGTATGCATGTGCTTAAGTTGTATATGGATATATTCCTAGACTTGTGCCGTTAGATGGAAATATTCTTTTTGATTGTAACTAAAATAGGGCCACACATGCCTAGACAGGGTGGCCTAATTTTAGTTGTCAGTATTATTGGGTTCTTGACATTCACATGACGGTGTTAAACTGTGATACCTTTTTTATATTATGAAGGCACACTTTTGTGATATATAATGTTGTATGTCAACTACATATTCTAAATTGCATGTCAATTGCATATGAAGGTACAAATACATGAATTTTTGTTTTTAAACATATTTCATATTAAAATAAATATTCTAAATTTAAGCATAAATATAAATTATTTATTCATAATAAATGAAATTTATATAAAAATATGGAATAACTTGTCATATATCTTTTAAAGTACATGCTGAATAATATAATTAAAAAAGTTTATGTATCCATTGTTGTACTCAATTTTCATTAAAACAAATAAAAAGAAACAAAATCACAAAGTTACCTTCTCTTCTTTGGTTTTTGCCTTGGATACATTCTCCACAAACTCAATAAAAAAGACAATCGTAAATAAAGTAAAAAGTAAAACCACAACCATATTCTACTTTCCTATGTGCCTTTTACCGAATTTCAATTAATTTAAAGTTTTAACTCATTCTTCCCAGAAGAGAAAGAAAAGATAAGAAAAAAGAAAAAAGAAAAAAAAAAGAGTACATGAAGTTTAAGAGTGACTCATGTATTGTTTCCCTACAGATATGGACATAAGGAGAAAATGCAAAGCAGATTGAATTTTTTATAAAAGGAGCCCAGCGGTGCTTGCATAAAAGTGAGTTTTATAATCTGAGTATTTGAGTTTCAATCCTTAATTTTCATTGAGTGTTTCAATCTTTATTTTCACTTTGTGAGGGTTAAAGTCTCTAAAGTTTGGAATTTTCTCAATTTTGGGTGCTTTCGTGCTTAACGAAACATGATTATGACGAAGGACTGTGTATCTGATATCATGGTACATATTTGGCTTCTATAGTTTCAATGGGAATTAGTAGTAGTGCAAGTGTGAAACACAGAAACAGGATAAGACAATCGCACAAACCATGGACAATAAAAGGAAGAACACACTGCATAAAGTAAATGTTCATAGTTTTTAAGTAGAAACTTCGACAAAAGTATGTCACAAACCAGAACATCACACAGAATCATAACAAAATGAAATAAGTCCTACGAAAGCTTCGACATGAACTAAGCTATACATCACCATTTGAATCATCATAACACCACCACAAATTCCAATCTGGCCAGCATAGACTTGCAAAAAAAAAAATCAGAACGAAATTTTAATACATCCTTAGCAACACACCACATGAGAAAGGAACCATTTAAACTTGGCAGCTACTCATAGTATTTTGACCGTCACGAGTCTTCCTCAACCTCTGACCATTCTTCCTATTCCCAGAACCCTGCAAATCCATTTTTTATTATGTACACAAATAAGACCCCTACATATCCATCTTTCATTATATACACAAATAAAATCCTATGTATATACACCAAAGTTCCTACTAGCTAAATTTGCATTTTGTAAACCACCGATGTAAATATTGTTTCATCGGAGTCAAGACCACTAATAAAAGATGCTCCCGTTTATGAGTAAAAGAAAAATGGCCACTCCATAAAGGAATGCACAATTTCAATCATAGAATATGACAATATTTTAAACATGAATACAAACAACAAACTAAACGAATATGACTCACCGTGGCTGTTGTCTGTGATAACATCTCTTGATTGGTATCCTGTGTAGCAACAGTCTCGGTGGGTAACCCATTCGGACACCTGGTGCGTCGGTGCCCTAACTCGCCACATGTGCTGCATTTCCGTCTCTTTATTCCCCTGGAACCAAGTGGCTCGTGTCCACGACCAGTGCCCTTTGTGCGCACACCAACCGGATCACGCACCACATCTTGCTCCAAATTATCGGTTCCCGCAACAGCCGATCGTCCTACCCCATTCTTCAATTCCAACACAACTGTGTCCCCAACTACCTTCTCCAAATACACTTTAAAATCCTCGTCTCTCATAGATGCAACTGCAGCAAACCTCTTACAATGATGCAGGAACACCCCTACTCGACTCTTATAAAGTGCTATTGCATCACCGCCCTCGTCCACAATGCTTGGCTCCATGACGTGAACCTTGGCGGTCTTCGACCACCGCTGAAGAACAAGACTCTTTGGAAGAGAGGCAACATCTAATCGCACCAACACTGCTAGTATGTGAACACAGGGTAGACCGAATGACTCCATCCTCAAACAAGTACAGTAAAAGGAATCGGTGCGGTGATCGTGTTCCACATTCCACTTCAACTCTGGCCTACGATACTTTTGTGTTACGTAAACAGATTTTTCCTCCATCTGCTTGCACTCCAAAATTGTCGTACGAACGCATCTCTTCAAAGACTCACGGTAACGAAAATATATTTCCCTCGTGTAATTAACTGCACCAGATTTTTCCAACTCTGGGAACTGAGTCTGAAGAACAGGGGTTCCATACAATGATCGAAAATCAAGCTCCTCCTCGTTATCTCTTAGGAAATCCACACAGCGCTGGAAGTTTGTTACAAACTCCAAGATCCCATACCGACTCTCCACAAACCGCCTTAACTTTGCATGCAATGACTCACAACGGGATGTTGTCCTTAGGCCGGCAAAAAAACACCCACGAATGTACGCGGTGGCCCATGATAACTTCTTCGTGTACAAATCCTTAACCCACTCGACTTCTCTGACCCCGCACTCTTCCACCATCGCCTCCCATTGCTTCTCGAACTCTTCAACTTCTATGTCAGCCAACATACAACTTCTCAAAAGCATTGTGAACCGCGGCTTGCACACATTCACGGTTGCATTCCTCAGTAGGTGCCATGCACACAACCGATGATGAGCTTCAGGAAATACTTCTTGAATGGCTAAGCGCATGGATCGATCCCCATCAGTTATTACCGCCTTAGGAGCTTTACCACCCATGCATTCCAAAAACTTTCTCAACACCCAAACATACGACGCTTGAGATTCACACGAGACCATGGCTGTGGCAAACACGCATGTCTGGTTGTGATGGTTGACCCCAGAAAACACAACAACTGGTAGATTGTACTTGTTTCGACCATATGTTGCATCAAAGGCAAGAACATCACCAAAGATCTTGTAATCATCCTGGCTACGCCCGTCGCTCCAAAAAAGGTCACACATATGTTGGTCTGGCCCAACTTCAAACCTCCAGAACATCTTCTCATCCCCCCTTGCACATCTCTCAAAAAACCTTAGAGCCGCATTCACATCACCATTCCTTAAGGCACGTTGCCTCCTAACCTCATTGTACATATCTCTCTTTGTGAAAGGAACAAAGTTAAATCCGCCTGCCTGCGCAGCAATTAACTCATATATTTTTGGAATAGAAATTCCAACTTGCCTCAAGCTGTCCATATGGGCTAGATCAACATCAGAAATCTTCCGGTACGAAGGCAGGTATGGCACAAACTTTGCAGGTAGAAGATCATGGTTATGGTCATCTACGAAGCGTGAAACATACCAAATTCCGCTATCACCTTTCGGCTTTATCCTCATCTCTGCCAAACACCCACATCGCGTGACAACCTTGTGCTCTCGCTTTCGATCCTGCATCTCTAGCCATTTTTTGTCTCTGAAACCTTCTCTGTTGCATAAATATGTGTATCGAACTATTCCCCCTTTTTATTTTTCAGTTTCTTTCCCTGCCTCATGGCAAAACCCTTCGCCCGGCTATATTGTTCATAGAAACGGGACGCCTCATCAGGGTTGTTGAATTCCATTTTCAATATCTCTGCGGCACTGTACATGACTGGTTCAGAGATGCCATTATCTTCTTCATCGCGATCCTCCAACGGTTCTCCCTCCTCTTCCGCTTCCATTCCAATATCTAGCGAGCTTTCCTGCAAAATGCAAGCACACTGTGAAATCCCTTACTCTATTTCAACCACACAATAAACTGAACTAAATACTAATTTAAAATTTTTGCAATAATTCTATCACTCCAATTCGATTATTTCTATCATATACAATGAAGAGAAAAGGATTATTTCCAGTCGCACAAAAAAAATAATTTTTTCCCACACGCTCCTTATTAATTTATTACTAGTTACCAATCCTAATGATTGCATTTACATATATTAATAAAAAAATGTGGTACAATATTTTCAATATTATATATTTATGTTTAACGATTGTTCTTTGAATGTCATCGAATAATTATTCATCTATTGTATTTTAATGGTAATAAAAGAAAAATTCTACACACAAATGGTGGTTCCATTATATGGTGTTTCATAGGCAATTTATAACACAGAGATGGGCTACTAATGAGTACATGCAAATTAACACAAAAAATTATTCATACCAATGTGTCGCAATGCCATTCACCACTTTCACTAAGGCCATCTACTGGCTCAACACCTCCAGTCTCGAATTCCGGCACTGTTCCGCTACATGACCCCATCTTGAATATCACTATCCCACGACCATCCACCAAGTTGTCTCACTAGGAACGGCATTCAACAATACTAAACAAATCAAGTCAAAAGAGTGAAAATCACAAGAAAATTGGAGACTAAACCCAAATTACTAAATTCAAAGAGTAAAAATATTTTTTTTTTACTTAAGTAGGTTCACACTTTTAACTAATATCTTGGAGACTCACTTGCATAGAATAATGCATTTGAATCATGCAGATTTATTTCATTTATACATTAATTTATTTTTATCGTCAATGTTGATCACACAAATAACTAACACTCTTGTAATATATTCCAGCTCATAATTCTGAAATTACAATAGTTTTTTATTTTACACACCAGACACCACCAAACAGTACATATGAATTTAGCTTGCAACAGGAATTTTCATACTTATTCATAATTTATTTTAAATAATGATATTATATGCTAAAAAGTAGAAGACAAGAGGAATAAGATATAAGTTTTCATTCAGCTGTGAACTGATATTGACTTGGTTAACGAACTAAAATCACCAATTTTTTAGAATTCTAAATCATATATCCAAAGAAGAATCTTAAATTATAGTTACAAGAGATAATTTACATGAATTCATGTAAACAAAACTGGACATGAGTGATTATGATATTCCTAAAACATATATCAACTGTAATTTAGTGGCATATGACTATTTCTAATTCCTCGTACAAAATCCATAAAAAGAAAAATGAAAAAAAAATCATTACAGCTTCAAACTAAAGTACTCAACATCTATGTACGCAAACTTATCCACTTAATTGAACAATAGCAATATAGAGTTTTGGAATATTTATTTTCATGAGTATAAACAAACTTGCTATAACTTTCCAAAGAGACAATTTTCCAAAGAGACAATAACGAGGAAATGAGAGAAAGGGAAGTAGGGGCATATATAGAATTGTAATTGGAATGTCACTATACCGCATTCTACAATAATCAACTTGTGCTCTTCTCACTTTTATTTGTTTGTATCTTTTATATACAACTTAAGTATAAAAATATTAGTCTTTTTATTTGCTTCTCTATACAAGCAAATGTATAATAAGGAATGGCCGAATATGACATTCATGCTGGACCACTTATATTGTGATGCTTACTACTAAGTACTCAGTACTCATAAACATATATATATTTATACCAATAGTATTAGTAGCAAAAGCAAGCTTGCTACAGGCTAGGCTATGGAGTCAAAGTCACTCCAATTCATGGGATACAACCTACACTCTAATAACAAACAACGATAATTATTAATACTAAATTTTCTCACCTCTTGTGGAAGCAACAACAACATACTGGCTTATTTCGACACTCACCTGGCACTTCTTTTTCCACCGATGACACACACCTCCGTCGTGTTGCGGCAACCGGCAACTCCACCCCCAACTCTTTCTCAGATGCTTTTTTCACAACACTGACACCACTTTTCTTGCCTACTGCCCTGCTTGATTACAATTCTTTTACCACCAACAATAACTCCGGGCTGACGCACACCTCCGTCGTGTTGAGGCAACGGCCCACGCCACCACTGCCAGGTCCTTCTCAGAGTCTTTCTCACACCACTGACAACAGTTTTCCTGCTTCCTCTTCTGCCTAATACAACCCTTGGACCTCTAACAATAACTCTGGGCCACAACTAAATGGCTCAGGCCCACGCTCTCCATCATTCCTTGCAGAAACGACTTCAACAAAATAGAAATTCACTAATAGTCTAGAGCTGGTTATTCTCGTCAATTGATAAAGAGACATAGGGTTATTTTTGCCATTTCATCCTTTACTACATGACAAAACTCAACAGCCTACCTTTTCGTACACTGAATACCGTGTTCCGATACTTTTGTCCGGAACACCGGATAATTTTCCTATACTATATAGTACAAAATGTGATCTATTGGTAATCTCAAAGGTATATTCTATAATTAAACACACCGTCACGGATGTATATAACTCTTTTGCTGCTCTTTCCTATTTTGATTGAATTAACAGTAAAGTATTATTTTTATTTATTAAAAAACAAAACTAACATCATAAAAAATATATTTTGATTAATAAAATTATTCAAACACTAAAAAAATATTTAAAATTATTAAATTATTTTTTCTAATCTTAATTTCATTCTCGAATTCATTCTATTTATAAGTATAACATGCGCACTTAAGGAAGAGCAAACAGAGAGATATGTAACAATGTGATTATTCTATATAACTTTGACTAGTCACCAAAAAAAGTTATAAGTCACCAAAAATAATTCTATATAATATTAACTACACTACTCATATAGATGCATGCTTATATACACACTAAAGTATCTATGCATCACTGACTAATCTTAAGTAAGTCACCTAGTATAGCTAACCTAACCACCACCACTAATCACTAATATCAACCTAATTTACAGGATCTTGAAACAATAAGTAGTTATTTTTTTCACATTAATCCTTGCCTGATCAATCTCACTTCCAATCCTCACCCCCCGTTGATCCTATTTTATCATCACAAATTCTTCCTCTTTCACCGTTCATCATTTGTTTCACCACTATTGTTACTACGATTGTCAAATAAGTAAATAAATGCATGTTTAAGTCTGGTCCACCTAAATCTACGGATTATGCTAACCTATTTAACCCAAAATTTAAACACGCTTGATTTTAGTGGCAAAAACCTGTCTATTTAATTAGGTACACAAATTGGCCTGACTAGTTTATCCTGTTTTGATTCTCCTAATCGTTACTTTTGGCCTCCGTCAATCTCTTTACCACCACTTTCTCCTTCACCCTCGCTTTCAACACCTGAGCCTCTCCTTCCTTACCTTATTGCTGCCATATACCCTCATTACCATCGATAATGTCACGATCACTCTCACAATAATAGTATAACAATGGAACTTTTTACCTCACCTATAGTTACCACTGCAACAACAAGTCAACAACAACAATAACAAAAAAAGGTGTACAAAAATTATGGGAGATAGAGGAAGCCGCGCGCAGTGTGTGATGATGGTAGAGGATAGTGACGAACCTACAAAATTTATGTTAAAGGGACAAAAATAATATACATTACCATCAAAAGATATATTAATCCAAATTTAATAAAATAAAAGTGTACATTAATTATTCGAATACAAAAAAAAAAAAAAACAAAAATTACATTAGTCGCTAACCTTTTTTTTTTAAATTTTGAAGGTACTTCTCTTCTTGTTTTCATATTTTGAAAATAGTGAATAATTGTTTCATTATCAACTTGATTGAATGTCTCTCTATATATGTAACCAAACAATTATTACTATTTTAAAATATTTTTTATTATTATTTTTAAAAATAAAAAATATATATTCTAAATAAATTCATCAATTGACTTTAGAAATTTATATGCAACATAATTATATATAATAAAATAGAACGAAGGATAAACAAATAAATAATAAGGATCACTAAATTGAAAATAAAATAAAATATATAAATTCATGAACAGAATAAAAAATTAGATTAATACTTAAACTATAATTACTTGAATTAAAATTTTCAAAAAGTATCAAAAAGAGAAACAATGAAATTGATAGAGTTATAGAGACGTATATAAAAAAAATATAAAATTTAAAATTGATCTTTTGATAGAAAGAAGATAACTACTAGACAAAAAATAGAAAAAGAATATTGAAAATATAAAATTGAAAAAAAGTTTAAGAAAATAAAGGAGTGGTGATGACTGAAATTTGAAAATGAAAAAAGATTAAATTTGATTAGGTTAACTAATAGTCAAATAATAGAAAAATAAAATAAATTTAAAATTTTAAATAATTGAACTTAATTTATTTATAGTGAAATTATTTATAATTTAAAATATATATATATATATATATATATATATATATATATATATATATATATATATATATTAAAAAATTAAAATGAGAGTGGGGCAAGTGCCCCCTTTGTCCTGTGTAGGTCCGTTGTTGGTAGAGGAAGTAGCAATATTGACAGAGCACAAACCTAGCAATAGTGATAGGGTAAAGGAAGTAAGAACATAATAACATAGGTAAAGACAGTAGATGAAGTATAAATGACATCTAGTGATGAAAATGAGCCAATCAGAGCTTAGCGTTAACTTAGACGAGCTTAACCAATCTTGTGAATATATATGCCCAAGTCTAGGTCTATTATTTTCTATAGGCTTTTTCTCATATTCAAGTTCGACTTGTTTAAAAGCTCAATATGCCTACAAACTTATTTGAAAATCTTATTTTACAAATTATAACTCAAAACAATAAATTTAAAAAAAATTTAAATTGATATTAGATGAATTTTAAAATTTATAATTCATTTATATATTAATCATTAATCTCATATTATAACTATATTTATAATACATATATACATAAACCTTTATCTCAACAAAAGATTAAAAAAGCCTACAATATTCATTAGTATTAAGTATTCATTTTTATTTTGTTTTGTTTTGGTCTTAATACGAGTAAATAGTTAAAAATTCAAAATAAAAATAATTTATTTTTACAAAAATAATATTTTAATAAATCAACTCAACAAAATTTATAGATTATTTTTAAAATCTATAACCTAACCTTTTTCATTAATGGGTTTTACAAAAAACTCAAACTCAACTTGTTTAATAAAATGAACTAAGGTGCACTGAATCTAAAATGAGTCGAGTCACGAATTTTCATTGGATAACATGAACCACTTTTATTCGCTAATGCCAGCAACGAAGAGGAAAAGAAATGAGACAAAGGGTGCAAGTGAAAAGAAATTGAGTTAGGGTGAAATGGGATGAGATGACAGTGGTTACATGTGGAGTGGAGAGAGGTAAAATTGCAGTGATTGTAGGTGGGGTGTAGTAGGGTGAGTTGGGATGGAGTAAAGGTTGGGAATTTTTTCTTTTGGGAAGCGCTTTGGAATTAGAGATGTGATAGAAAATTTTGAGAATAAGGAGATTGATAAAGTGTGAAATTAATCACTATTAAATTTGTAACTTCTATCATATATAAGTCATATTATCTTAATTTAAGAATAGTTAATTATAGTGAATAAAAATGGACTCAATAGTTTAAATAGAATAATTTTATTAATTAATAAAATTCTATAAATAGATAAAATAGGTCTGTCAAATTTAATTGGAGATCAAATTGGTACTATTAGCAAATATTATGATGATTTTATGATTTATGCTAGCAGTGTTGGTGTGAAGGATCCTAAAATTTTAATTATTTATTTTATTAATGGATTAAAAATTTATATTCATAGTAAACTTTTTTGAAAAAAAATTATAATTCTCTTCTAAATGTTTGGCTAAGTAGAATGATTTGTGAAATCAATTTTAAAGAAGAGGAGCATTTAAATCCAAAATTTCAACCTCATTAAAAAAAAATGTATCCATATATCATTCTAGATTCAACAACAAAATTAAGGCATCCAGAGCAACCAAATCAAGTGAAATTTCATAATATAATCTAACAAAAAATTGTAGATCCAGGCTCAGATTCAAGATTCACAGATCAACAATGGAACTCCAAAGAATCCGATTAAAGATCAATTAGATATCCAGAATCTAAACTAGAAGAGAAAATACAAAAATTGTAACGCATGAATTAAATTCCAGCAATAGGGGAGGATGCAAATCTTAACTAGGCAAGGGCGGCAATCGTGCAAAGGCCACCACCAAAGCAACCGCATCTAAACTCACATACGGTGGTATTGGGCGACGTTGCAACTGAGAAGACCTCGGCAAAAGCAAACACACCAGATGTCAAAGTGGAGATTGCAGTAGCGACAAGCATCGTGACGTCTGCTTCGTCTCCTACTGACTCAATTTGTGAATTTGTTATACAGCAGGACAATGGTAGCGGCAGAACACCTTAGAACAACAATGGCATAAGAAACACGGCCAATAATGGCGCTGAGGACAACGTCGTCGCGAAGGGAAAGGCGGAAGATGGAGCCGAGATGGTGAAAGACAAAGCACTAATGATGGAAGGCAGAGATCTCCAAATTTGTGGGATCCACGGCGTCCTTCCAATCGTGGTTAATCCACCACCACTCATGGTGGCGGTGCTTCTTGGGATCGTGATAGGAGTTCGGCAGCAATGCAAGATCCGACGCATGGGAAGGAACCATCGCCGGCAACATCTCCTTTGCTTTCTCGATGCGGTTGTGAGCTTTCAAATGGTGGCAAGGGTAGTTGAGAGACTGGCAACAAGGATGCAGATCTTTTTGTGAAAGAACATGAATGAGAACATAATTGTCATAACCGAATTAGTGATCGAACCGATCAAACTATTGGATCACTGAATCAATGGTTTAATTAGTAGATTACTGGTTGAACCAGTTGATTTTATGTCACATAAATAAAAATATAAAATACTCAATAAAATCTATGTAAACATGGAAAAACAATAACACTCTAAGTAGACTAAATAATTGCATTCAAATTTCAAACTTAAGAACTATGAATAGATCTTGAACCATATGTATAATATTATGAACAATCAGAAACACACATTTACTTGAATATCCAACTATAGCCACAATCATGAAAAAATAGAATCAAAATGATGAGACAACAAATTGAAACAATTAAAAAATATTGTAATTAGTAATAGCCTGATAACAAACAAATGAACAAATTAAGCTTTCAAACCCTAAAATCATTTATTCTCTAATCTCAAATGATTCTAATTATGATGATTTCTTTCTAACATAATAATCGGAAGTATGCATCAAGCTCCAATTGAATAAAGAAGGGGAACTGACTTGGAAAATAGGGAAAGTCGAAGCCATCTACTTCATGCTCCTCCTTTTTTCTACTTGCTTGGCCTTCTTCTTGTTCCATCCTAAGTCGGTTCTGGATCTGGTTGTAGTGAAGGTGCGGGAGCTGGCGAATGCAATGAAGGCGCAAGGACGACGTGATGTGAACGGAGGTGACAAACATGGAAGTGACAATATTGAAGCTGAAGGCACAGGAGCTGGTGGATGCAGACGGGTCACCAACGAGACGGCGACCATGCAATGAGAGGGAGAATGTTGAGGCACTCTGTTCTCTCCTTTGCTCGTTTCATACTTCAGAGTGAAAAAGTGACAAAGTGAGAGAGTGGGTTGGGGAGGGGATCCTTCAGTTTTGAAGGGTGGTTATAAAAAAATGGAACCAGTCTGGATTTTTTAAACCTGTCGGTTTTTATCAAAATCGGTCGGGTCAAACTGATTTTTAGTAGTTCTTCTCCTTATCTGGTCCTATGCTCTATCCGGACCAGTCTCTTAGCCGGTTTACTAATTTTTTATCCGACCAACCGAGTTAGTCTAGTTTTTACAACTATGAATGAGAAATAGGGTAAGGTGTTGTTTTTTCCTCATGGGTTGGGCCTTTTGGTATGGAATTTACAATCGACAACTTACCTGTAAGTGCACCGGATTGTACCAAGTAATACCTCAGGTGAGTAAGGGTCGATTCCACGAGGATTGATGGACCAAGCAATAATAATTGAATGATTTACCTAGTCAAACAAGCACAAATGAGTGTTTTGGATTCAAATGCATTAAACAGTACTCAGAGAAATTAAAAAAGCAAACAGTAAACGGGTTATGAAGACTATATAAAAAATAGTTAAGGTTTCAGAGATATTTATTCCTCCGGATTAACAATTCTTACCAACTACTTTAATCATGCAAGATTTAATTCATGGCAAGATTTAATTGATTAAACCCTAAGTTCTTAGCAATTTAATCTCCTCTAACCTAATTAACCACCAATTCCTTGGTCACTTAATTTAGATTAAAGGTTTAAGTCCAATTCTATCTTATTAGCCACACAAACCCTAAATACCCGAAGATAAGGTGATTATATGTCACATATCACGTTAAGTCCAATTAATTAAGGAATTATGATGAGTTACTTTCAAGGCACTAGATTCGATGGTCCCAGAATGTTTGGACCATTAAATGATCCCATAACAAAACATGTTTTTTAAGTTTTTTTTAACAACTGCTAAATAGTTCTTTTCTAATTTTAATTACAAATTAACCCCATATATTTTATTTAATTATAAAAACTATTTTCTATTTTATAAATTATTATTTTATCATTCATCTATTATGTTTATTAACAATCAAAATAAAAAATAATAACATAATTAGATCTTTCATTGATCATAATAAACTTTTTGGCCATTCCAATCGATTAAAAGTTTATAATTTGATACGTGACGTTCGTCTAGGACTGTGAAATCGTGTTTATTTGAAAATCAATCGATTGGATTATCAAAATAATCGATTGAATTTCAGGTTTTCCATAACTCAATCGATTGGCTATAGGTTATCACAAAACAATCGATTGAAAATTGTAAGGCAGCATGATTTTCACAAAAATCAATCGATTGGTCATATTATCCAATCGATTGAACGATGACTAAAATGTTGATTTTTTAAAATTCAATCGATTTCTTATACTACCCAATCGATTGAATGCTCCAAAGCAACTTGAGGTCTCACAATTCAATCGATTGGTTGTGTTACCCAATCGATTGAAGTCATCAAAGCAATATGGATTTGCCCCTGTTTTAACTGCTTTTTATGTCTGCTCAAATGTTTTGATGACTTCAATCGATTGGGTAACACAACCAATTGATTGAATTATGAGACCTCAGGTTGTTTTGAAGCATTCAATCGATTGGGTAGTATAAGCAATCGATTGAATTTTAAAAAACCCACATTTTAGTCATCGTTCAATCAATTAGGTAATATTATCAATCGATTGATTTTTGCAAAAACCATGCTGCCTTGCAATTTTCAATCGATTATTTTATGATAACCTGTAGTCTAATTGATTAAGTTATGAGAAACCTGAAAGTCAATCGATTGTTTTGATAATCCAATCCATTGATTTTCAAAGAAACACGATTTCACAGTCCTGGACGAACGTCACGGATCAAATATAAACTTTTAATTGATTTGAATGGCCAAAAAGTTTATTACGATCAATGGAAGATCTAATTCGTTACTATTTTTAATTTTAATTGTTAATAAACATAATAGATGAATGATAAAATAATAATTTATAAAATAAAAAATAGTTTTTATAAATAAATAAAATATACGGGGTTAATTTCTAATTAAAATTAGAAAAGAACTATTTAATAGTTATTAAAAAAATTTAAAAAATATGTTTTGTTATGGAACCATTTAATGGTCCAAATGTTCTGGGACTATCGAATCATCCTTAGCCTACTTTCAAGCTGTTATTTAAGTGAGTTAACTTTTTCAAGATTCAACAAGAATTCAAGTAAAAAAAAAAGAGTTATTTTCCAATATACTCTAATTCCTAGGATGAAGAACGAAAGTAATCCTTGCATTTAAATCAATACATTAATCAAAATAGAATGACAATAGTATTAATCCATCAAAATAAACAGAACTCCTAACCTTAACAGAGGAGGTTTAGTTGCTCATGACTTAGAAAAAAGCTAGGGTTTTAAAAGTGTGTAAAGTGTGAAATGCGGAAGAGAGAGAGGAGAAGAGCCCAAAGGGCTGAATCTTTTCTCCTTTTATATCTAACCTAATTGATTTAAAAATAAAATAATAAAATCTAAACCCTAAAAGTTTGTGTTTTGTTTTAATAATAATGAAAAGAAAAGAAAATAAAATAAATAATAACTAAAACTAAGCTAATGAATCCCTTCCGTGTAATCCAAATATGCGCTACTGGCACTAAACATCAGGCTCGACGTTTAGCGCCATTGAGGCAGAGAAGAATTGTGTGGTTTCTGACTTCCTGGTGCTAAACGTCAGACTCGGTGTTTAGCACCACTAGCGTGTGGTCTTGACATATTTTACGAAGCACCTCGCGCTAAACGCCAACTCAACAGAAGGCTTGCACAACACAAGGTGCCTGTCGCTAAACGCCAGGTAGCGGCGTTTGGCGCTAACTCATTAGAGTCAAATTTTTTCATTTTTCTACTGCACAAACTCTATCAAATTAGTCTGAATTTTTTTTGAAATAAATAAAATCACAATGTGCCTCAAAGTAGCATCCAAATAGACTTCAAACACTAAAATCTCAACAAAACTCAATAAATTTATATCTAAAATAATAAAAAATATAAAAGAGATACTCACGCATCACCTTCACTGTGTATCTCAATCCAATTTCAATCTCGGTATTATGGGTCAACTCTTGGGGCAACCCCTAAAAAAATTATTTTGGACATATGTTAGGTCTATTTTTTTAACAATAGAATTTTGGTAGTATATCTTTTTTTTATTAGTAGAATATAAATAAGATAAAAAAAACAACTTTTAAAATTGGTGTTTTTTTATTAATTGTAATTAGAATCTATAAATTTTTTCACAACATTGAGACAAGATTGTCGTTAAGGAGAAAGTAATGTAATGAGTAAAAGTGGGCCCAATAGCCCAAGTAAGATAGTTTTATTAGTTAATAGAATTTTATAAATAAATAAAATAGAAATGTAATTGGAAGTAAAAAATTAGTGATAATATCTTCTCTTCTTTAAAATTCCTTCAATGAAATTATTTCTCTTTTTTTATTCTTTTCAAATTCTCTTTTATTCTAAAATTTTTGTTACATTAACCTCTTATTTTATCACTTTATTAATATTCTCATTTTAAAAAATTTTAATTTAAGAAGAATAATTTAAAAGTTTTGGATACTTTTTTAATGTCTTAGTAGTTTTTTATTCACCATAATTTATTTTGTACGAATACAATTTTAATTTTGTTGTTTTAGGAGTAAATTTGTAAGTATTTTAAATATTTGTGAATAAAAATCATAGTTAAATGGTGAATTAATATCTTTTTTGATAGATAAGTCCTCTTTAATTTTAGAATTCTACTAAAAAGATTATGAAAAATTTAAACAATATTAACAATGGGCTGTAGATTTAGCCTATATACATATAAAAAATAAAAAATACTCCACAAATTATCTAAATAAAAATTCACTCAATTATTTCAAAAAAATAACCATCTCAAACCCTAATTTATCAAAGCATTTCACCTCGATACCCTTTTCTCTCTCAACCGGGCTGCCCCGACCTTCATCAATAATCATTTCAACCTTCACCGTCACTGCTTGGCTTGCCACACTCCGCCATCGGCGTCGCCCACCCATAGTGAAAATAACCATCCACTTAAGGATAAAAATAATCATCCACATACCTAATAAATTGATCATCCAACATAATTTAATTATATATTACTAAATCTAATCCAATCAAAATAATCATCCACATAACAATTAAAATAACCATCCGCATACCTACTAAAATGACCATCCTAAAACAGCAACGCCGTCAGAGTGTTCTTGCCGAACCAGCATTAGACGAAGAAACTTGGCCGCAAGGTTAGTGAGAGCTCGACGACGGATGGGGTGCGTGGCGTAGCAGCACCGGGGCCGACGAGTTCAGCAGCGACGAGTTTGACCATATAGAAAGAGAGAGACGGCAGTGGTTGAAAACGAACCCGAGGTTGGCGCACAACAGACGGGCGACGGGGAAGACTTGCCGTCCGCGATGATGGCTGCCGATAGAGTGGCGCGAAAACAACGGCAATAGGGCTGGGCTGAGCACCGAAGAGCGAGGCGCGTCAGGATGACCGACAGAGGTGGAGGCGGTGTCGACGGGAGGCTGCGTTGGTAAAGCTAGCGGGGAGTGCAGCAGTGCGAGGTGAGGACCAGAAAAGATAATGGCGAGTTTTTTAAACGTGTATTAAAGTTTATGGTGAGTTATTTAGACGTAGTGTGAATGAATTTAAATGTTAATCCTAATTTTTTAAATTTTAAAATTTAAAATTAATTAATTAATAATATGATTTTTAATTTTAATTTTACTTTTTTTTAATTTATTGTTCACATTATGCATTAGCATTATTTTTCCATGCTTTTTCTATTGTTCACTGACGAGAGGACTTTTGCTAGTAAAGAATTTCATAAGAATAATCACATTGTAAGTATAGTTTCTAAACCAATAGAGAATCCTTTCGTACAAAAACTTGTTTGTCACTAAAGCAAACCCAATAAAATTTATAACCGAAGTATTCAAACATCGGGTCGTCTCTCAAGGAATTGCAGGAAGGTGTATTTATTATTGGTTATGGAAACATGTATATTTTTGGGTTTTTGAAATAGGGAACAAGGAAATAAATTAACAATAAAGTAAATTCATTATCATGAAAACCATTGCAAAGTATAAGAACTGGAAATCCCATCCTAGTTATCCTTATCAGGTGTGACGAAAATTGTTTATTGCTCCCACTTAGTTAACCCTTAGTAAATAAAGGAAAGTCAAGTGGATTAATCAATTTGATTCCTCAAGTCCTAGTCAACTCCTATGGAAAGACTAGCTTTAGAGGGATCCAAATTAATAAGCAAATTCCAATTTTCAATCAACAGCTGAGTTTGATAACTCAAGTATCACCAATTACTCAACCAAAGCAAAGGGAGAAAAATCCAAATTATTTATATCCTAAAGAGAATAAAGCAATCATAAATCTGAAATACCTCAATATGTATTAAATAAGAAAATCAAATTCAACATAGGGATTCATAAACCATATTGAGAAAATAAACAACTAAAGTAATAGAATAAATAAAAGTAGAAGAGAACATAAATTAAGGAACATTGAACCTGGAATGAAGAAGAAGTAAACCTAACCTAAGAGAAATCCTAAATCCTAAAACCTAAGAGAGAGGAGAGAGTCTCCCCCTCTAAAAAAACTACATCTAAAACCTCTAAAATTGTGAATATCAAAGTTCTCCCCATGAATGGATGCATTTCCCCACTCTATAATCTCTAATCTGTGTTTTCTGAGCTTGGATTTGGGCCGAAAAAGGGTCCAGAAATCACTAGGGGCGAATTCTGCAACATTCTGCACATGGCATCCGTCACGCGTGCACGTGGGTCACGCGTGTGCGTGGGTCACGCGTGCGCGTCATTTGGAAGTTTTCCTTGTCACACGTATATGTCAGTCACGCGTACGCGTCACTTGGGTTCTGCGCTAGGCATGCGTTCGCGTCGTCCACGCGTGCGCGTCGCTTGGGTTCTGCGCGAGTCACGCGTCCGTGTCGTCCATGCATGCGCGTTGCTGCCATTTCTGTCAAAACTTCATTTTCACGCGTTCCTTCTACTTTTGCATGTTTCCCTCCTGTTCTCTAAGCCATTCCTGCCCTATAAAGCCTGAAAATATTCAACACACGGATCACAGCATCGAATTGTAATAAAGGACACATAAAATTAATAATTTTATGGTCTAGGAAACATATTTTCACATATATTAAGGAATAAGGGAGGAATTGTAAAACCATGCAATTTATATGAATAAGTGAGCAAAGACTTGATAGAAACCACTCAATTGAGCATAATATAAATCATAAAATAGTGGTTTATCAACCTCCCCACACTTAAACATTAGCATGTCCTCATGCTAAGCTCAAGAGAACTAAAAGAGTGAAGGTAGAATGGTGGAATCTATGCAATCTATCTAAATGCAAGCTACCTAAATGAATCATGTAATTCTAATTACTATCCACCTATATACTCATAGAGCTTACATGTGGTCAAATTAAGTCAAATTTTTCAAGGCATCATATATGAACAACAAAGGTTGAACCATATTAAAATATATATTCACAATTGAGTTGAGCTAATCAAAAGAATTCATAAACTCGCAAGACAAGCAATGATTAAACATGGATATATGGAATTGAGCTATTGAACCCTCACTGGATTTGTGTTTACACTCTAATCACTCAATGTTTAGGGTTAATCACTCTACTCTTCTCTAGTCATGCTTTCTAAAACTTTGTTCTTTATCTAACCAATCAACAAATATTTAATGTATACATGCAAACATCATGAGGTCTTTTCAAGGTTGTAATGGGGCTAGGGTAAAGGTGAGGGTATATATATATAAGGCTAAGTGAGCTATAAATTGAATCCTTGATTAGTCTAAGATCTCACCTAACATAGACATATTTTGTACAATTTTAAAATTATGCCTAGCTACCCAAATTTTCCACTTTTGTATCATATACTCATGTACCAACTTATTTTAGAATTTATTACATGTGCATTGATCTTTTACTAGATTTAATGTTGGGGTAATTTTGTCCCCTTATTTATTTACTCTCTTTTTTTTTAAATCTGTAATAAATAAACTCGACATATCAATGCACATGGTATTTTAATTATTTTGGCCTTACATGAGCACGCACCCAAATTTCAAATAATTTATCAATTCAATACCTTCCTATCAACCCAAGTTTCCACGGTTTTCCACACTTAATTGATACACAATCTCTATCTTAAGCTAACCAAAGATTCAATTTGGGATATTTAATTTGTTTTTCTGCTTAAGGCTAGTGATGTGGTTATAGAACAGAAGGGGATTAAAAGGCTCAAAGTGGCTAACAAGGGTGACATAAAAGGGTAAGCTTATTTGGGATAAGTGAGTAAAAATTCAAATGATGGTCTCAATCATATGCAAGCATGTAAATACACTAAACAATGGACATATAGAATGAAACAAAGTAAAGATTGCAAGTATAGAGAAGAAAGGAGAAACACATAGGAATGAAAACTATGGTTAAATAATATAACCATGCAATTAAGCTCAAAAACTCACGGGTTGTGTGTTTTTTTGCCTCAAAAACCATATATCAGTTATTTATATTATGCAAGTAGAAATCAAGAGTTTCCATTCAACTCAATGTGAATCTTTGAATGGCTCTTATAAAAATAAGTATTTTCCTTAAAAAATGTTGTCAATTTACCAACATTTATTGCTATATATATATATATATAGCTCAAAATGCAAAATGTAATAAAGTAATCAGAAATACAGCAAAAGAAAATGTGCAAGTACTGAAAGTCAAATAAGATAAAATAAAATAGAGTAGGATAAAGGGTCTGAAGGTAGTTCACCAAAATAAAGTTCGCCAGAGATGGCGACCTCCCCACACTTAAATAATAGCATCGTCCCCGATGCTCAATCAGGCTGGGTGTGAAGAGTCGTCATCTCCGGAGGGGTGTGCTGGTGCTGTCTGTATGGGCTCTGGCAGTGAAAATGTCTGAGGCTCTGCCTGTATAGGTGCCTGTGGGTCTGCTCGATGTGTCTGTTGAGGCTCTTCATACTGGGGCGCTTCCTGCTCGGGTCCTGCCTGCTCAGCCTCTGCTTGTGCATACACTTCCTGGTCATCCGCCTCCTCCTCAGATGGCTCGGTTGGTGTGTCAGGCTCAGAGGGGATGTCAATGTCGCCTGACCGGATCATCAACTTCAAATGCTCATAGTGTCGCTTGCTGCGACGCTTAGACACCTCATATCACCGCTGGTTACGGTGCTCCATCTGGTCCAGGCGCTCAAATAGGCGGTGCACAAGGTGGTAGATGGGCTGGGAAGCAGGGGAAGGTGCCGTGGATGTGGGTGGTGTAGCAGGGGCTGAAGGGACAGCAGAAGATGTGGCTGCATCAGCTGTGGAAGTAAGAAAGGGCGGTCTGTAGCCCAGAGCCTGGAACTTCCTACCATGTGGGATGATCTTCTTGCAGTCGGCGGCGGGTGGTTTCTCATCCGCCAGCTCCCAGGGTACCTCAACTCTACGGCCCAACTGAGTAATCAGGTAGGGGAAGGGCAGAGTGCCTCGGACATGAACCCTGGACATGTAGCATCGATAAATCAGGGAAGGTACATGTCCTTGCCCTCCATCACGCACCAGATAAGAGTAATCATGGCAGCTGGCACCTCAGTCTCGTGAGTGCTCGGTATCACATAATTGCTCAGGATTTGTTGCCATAGCCGAGCCTCATCATTCAGATAATTAATTTTTATGCCTTTAGGGGTTGTTGATGACTTACTCATAACCCATGGGACAGCAGGATCAATAGCTATAGTGCTTTTCACTGCTTCCCAATCAAAACGCATAAACCTCATATCCTCCTAAGCCTGCTGGTAACCATCTGGTCTATCTGATTTAGGCTGAAAGTTGAGGATATCTTCAATTGCCTCTTCAGTGACTAAAATTTGCTTGCCTCTGATCTGTACTGTATCCAGGGTCATTTTAAAATAGTTGCAATAGAATTTTCGGACCCAGGATGCATTGACCTCAGTCAAGTTCATCTCCAGAAAGAACCATCCTCTCTGTTTGATTTGTTCTATGGTGTACTACTGTAATTCAGCTGGAATTCGGAGGGTCTTTTCTAGATATAAGTTTCTTGAAGTTGCAAAGACCGGATACTTCAGTTCACAGTATCTGTTTACAAACTTGACTGGGTCGGTTGCAGGCAATAGTTGATCGGCCTTTTCCTGTGGAGTAAAGGTCTTCTCCCGCCAGGAATTATCATGTAGTATATCCAAAATAGTGGCAGATGATTCTCCTCATTTTCTTTTGCCTGTGCTTGTTTTAGCTTTTTCTTTCCCTTTAGGGTCAGACATCCTGAAAAGCAGAGGTTCCAGGATATAGTTTATTAAACTAAAGCAGGAAAATAGGAAGGCAAAAAGTGGGTCAGCAATGAAAGCATGGATAGGGAAAAGAGGAAAGAAACTCAAAGCATGAAGTGAGTCAAATAGATGTAGAGTTTTGGACTGTATGCAAGCTAAAAGTCAAGGAATTTAAATAAGAATCAGAATCCAAAAACTATGATATGCAGAATGCTTGTTTGTCAGGAAACAACAATTAACATGTCTCGAAATTGGTTGAAACTAGTTAGTTAAAAGCCAAGAGAGAGGTTAGAAAGTTAATGAAGTTAAGAGATAGAAAGTGAAGTTAAAGTTAGTGGCATGGTATTGTAGTTCCTAGTTAACAAAAATTTGCACAAACTTGAAGAACAAGCAACTCACATTCAAGCAGATAATTTAGATTATTGATGATAAATCATATAAATAAAAGAAGAGAAAAATGAATAAAATCATCAATAAAGCGATTTAACTAAGAAGGGAACCAGAAGGAGTAGGAACGCTAGCCCATTCGTCCATGAATTGGCTTGGTTGAAACCAATTAGTGCAGAATTCAAAAAGTACCAAAGCCAATTTATGAATTCGAGTTGAGTGAAACAATTTGCGAAAAAAATCGGGCAGCAATCCGGCAGTAAAAGTAACGATCCTAGCACAAGTAAATAGTAGAATTAAAAAGTCAAAATCATATGTAGTGCAGTAGTTGGCAATTATCAAGAAGAACAAAGGAAGGCTCATGATGCAAGTAACATGAAGCAGAACAAAGTAACTAGTTAATTCCTAAATGCAACCAATATCCTTGGTATGAGTAGGGGAAGTCTGAAGTACAAAAGTGTCAAGTGCAACTAAATTTTCCAAAAAGAAATTTTGGCAGCATGCCGGCTAAAAATTGAACGTTCCCAGGTAATAAATAGCAGCAAAAATTCAGTTTATATGACATTAAAGTAGTGCATAAAAGAGTAGCAAATAGCAAGTCACATGAATTCAGAAAAAACAAATTCAATCTGCAGCCAGAAATGCAATTTAGGTGGAAAAATGTCAAAATAGCATTAAACAGTAAGGAACAGTATATTAGCAGCATCAACAGCACAGTAAATTCAAAATTGCAAAACAGATAAAGCAAGTAACAAGAACAGCGCAATTATCAGACCTAAATCCACTAACCACATCCTAGCTACCTAACCTCCTAAAATCCACTACGAATATGCATATCTAACTAACCTACATTGAACATAAATGAAAAAAAAGGCAAACTAACTAACTTGAACAGGGACGGAATCGGAGTGCAGTGGAACCTGGTGTGCGCAGTGAAAGGAATTGAACAAAGAGAGAAGGTGGTGGTGTGGTGGCTCTGGTGGGCGGCACGGCGGCGCTGGGATGCGGCACGGCAGCGCTGGGAGTCCTAGTGTGGTGGGGGGAAGCGGGGGTGAAAGAGGGAGAAGGGGAAGGAGAAGGAAAGAAGAAAGGGAGGGTTGAGGGGGGATGGTGGCGTCAGGGTGGTGGTGGTCGGCGTTCGGGGTGCGACGGCGGGGTCGGGTTGGTGACGGGGCAGGGAGCAGTGGGGAGAGGAGTGAGAGAAGAGGAAGAGAAGGGAGAAAGAGGGTTGGGTGAATGGCGGCAGGGTTGGGGGTCTGTGACGGTGGTGGTGCGGCGGGCTGGGCCGGCGGTGGTGGCTGGTGGCAGTTTGAGAGTGGAGAGAGAAGAGAGGGATGGAGGTGGAACGTTGGGGAGGGGGAAAAGTGACATGAAGGGGGGGTTAGGGTTTCCGCGTCAGGGGTTAGGGAATTCAAATCCACGCGGACGCGTGGGTTACGCGAGAGCGTGGGTGAGGCGAAAGTGTAACGACGCGAAAGTGTCATTGACGCGAGCACGTGGGTAGGGGTGGGTAGCAATGACGCGTTCGCATGAGGCACGCAGTCGTGTCAACCAGAATCGTGCTAAACGCATGAAACCAGCGTCGTTCTGGCGCAACTTTCTGTTTCAATAGGGGGCAAAAAAATTTTCAGGTGACGCGTACGCGTCGCCCACACCCACGCGTGGTGGGTGTAAGTGAAAATGACGCGTACCCATTATTGAGGCGAACTTGTGGCCCAATTTATGCCTAACACATACCAGCCGCACGATTCCAGCCCAACTTTCTGGGCGTTGGATGGTGACGCCGATTTGGAATCGACGCCCACACGTGGCCCATGCCTACGCGTGGTGAGGCACGTTTTTTTTAAGAATATGCAGAATGCAAAATGCAGATGCGGATGTGGATGTTATGAATGATACTAGGAAAAATAAAATAAAACTAAAAATAAACAAAACAAAATAAAATTAAAATTGAAAGGGAACGATCATACCATGGTGGGTTGTCTCCCACTTAGTACTTTTAGTTAAAGTCTTTAAGTTGGACATTTGATGAGCTCCTTGTTATGGTGGCTTGTGCTTGAACTCATCCAGGAATCTCCACCAACGTTTGCAATTCCAATAGCCTCCGGGGTCCCAAACTAGGCAAGTAAAGCCTTCGAGCAAGTTGAAGCAGGTGTTTAAGTTCCAGGAGGATTCATTATCAGAATGAATCCCAGGATCCTAAACCTTGCTTTTGTACCTGTCTCTGCCTTGATCTATATCTTTCCAGCCGGGCAGTACGAAATTTAAACTCTCACTTAGATGACCAAACATCTTCCGAGACCCATTTAATTGAGCTCTATGCCAATCCTGGCACCTCAATTTGAAGCGTGGAACCATATCGAATCTTGCATACCAACTCCTATTACTAACCATTTCTCTTTTGCTCTTAAACCCACAAAGAGCTCCAAGTTGGCCATCGGTTTCAAACAAACCATATTCAAGTGGAAAGATGAAGATAAAGGCTAAGGATTTTACCCATTTGAAGGTTGTATTGGGTGGTAATGACCTTGGGACAGGTGTTTCCAGTGGTTTTGAAGGCTCCACTTTCTTGTACTCCTCTGTGAATTCTTTCAATTCCTGATAAACCTCTTCAACTGCAACCACGTCTTGATCAAAGTCTTCGATTTCTTCCTCATCACTCAAGTCATAAGTTGGAGGTTGAGAAAAGTCTACCTCCACATCGGCTTCATATTCACTTGGGGAGGATTCTCCAAGCTCAAAGAGTTCAATTGTGGATGCAAGTTCATCACTAGAAGAGTTTGATTCATGATCATCACTACCAAGGGAATTAGCTTCTTGATCTATTTCGTCTAATTCTTCATAAGATACATGCCTTGGGGGTTGTGCACTATCCTCTTTGGTATCAGTTGTAATTTTCTTGGCAGAATTCTCTGCAATTCTTGATTCCCATGGAGGTTCAGCGTCTCCTAAGTCTTCAACCAATTCTTCTTCTTCGATAAATTCGGCTTCCTCTACTTGTTCCAGTACAAATTCATGCTCATTACTGTCTATCGTGGCTTCCAGTGTCTCCTTCATGCTACGTTTTTCATTAGACTCCCCACATGAAGCCATGAGGGTTCCTTGAACGTCCGAAGGTTGGGATGCTAATCGATTTATTGCTTGCTCCAATTGGTGAAGAGTTTCATGAAATTTGTTCACTGTTTCCTTGAGACGATCCTTTGATTCTTGTTCCATTGGATATAGGTATGGTGCATATGAAAGTGGTGGTTCTTGGGAGTAGTTAGGTTGGAATTGGGGTAGATACGGGTTAAGGTCATAAGGAGGTGAATGGTTGTAGTTGGCTTGTGAGTATGGTGGTTCAGAGTTATGTTGGGGAGGTAATTCATAAGCCTATGGTGGGGCTTGTTGGTAACTACAAGGGGGTCCACCATATCTATCATCTTGGTACACACCTCGAAATGGCTCTTGACTATAGTAATTGGATGGAGGTAGTTTGTCACGAAGGGGTCCACCATAACTATTGTCTTGGTATGCATCGTAGAATGGTCATTGTCCATGGTACTTTGGAAAGTGTTGTTGCTGAAAGGGTTGATCATATCCTCGGGGCTCCTTCCATCTTTGATTGTTTCGACCTTGATGCATGTTCCTATTATAGCTTCCATTCCTTGCAACAACATTGGAACCAAACTTAAAGCCAGAGGGGTGAGAATTCATAGTAGCTAATAAAAATTAAAAACAAAAACAAATAAATAAGTAAAAAGCAAATATTTACAATAATCAATAATAAGGCACACGTTTGTAATTCCCCGACAACGGCGCCATTTTGACAAGAGGACTTTTGCTAGTAAAGAATTTCTAAGAATAATCACATTGTAAGTATAGTTTCTTAACCAACAGAGAATCCTTTCGTACAAAAACTTGTTTATCACT
This sequence comes from Arachis hypogaea, assembly GCF_003086295.3. Lineage (NCBI taxonomy): Eukaryota > Viridiplantae > Streptophyta > Magnoliopsida > Fabales > Fabaceae > Arachis > Arachis hypogaea. The sequence goes on from NC_092038.1 coordinate 98,094,242, forward strand.
AAAGCAAACCCAATAAAATTTATAACGGAAGTATTCAAATCTTGGGTCGTCTCTCAAAGAATTGCAGGGAGGTGTATTTATTATTGGTTATGAAAACAGGTATATTTTTGGGTTTTTGAAATAGGGAACAAGGAAATAAATTAACAATAAAGTAAATTAATTATCATGAAAACCATTGCAAGGTATAAGAACTGGAAATCCCATCCTAGTTATCCTTATCAGGTGTGACGAAAATTGTTTATTGCTCCCACTTAGTTAACCCTTACTAAGTGCATGTTTGGGCGCAATTATTTTGGTAAAAAAGATCTTTTTTCAATGAAAAAAGATCTTTTTTTATTTTTTAACGTGTTTGGCAAATTTCTAGTAGTAAAAGTAAAAGCACTAGTAAAATAAAAAAAAGATCTTTTTTGAGAAGCTGTAATTTACATCTTTTTTTAAAAGATCTTTTTTATTTTAAAAAAAGATGTTTTTCATGTAATAAATAAACAAAAAAGTACTTTTATATTGTTATACCCAAATATAATTGATAGATAAAAAGATCTTTTTACATGAGATATCCAAACATAAAATTACTTTTACTTCTCTATAAGATCTTTTAAAAAAGATAACTCGAAAAAAGATCTTTTCTTAAAAGCTCACCCAAATAAGCCCTAAATAAAGGAAAGTCAAGTGGACTAATCGATTTGATTCCTCAAGTCCTAGTCAACTCCTATGGAAAGACTAGCTTTAGAGGGATCCAAATCAATCAGCAAATTCCAATTTTCAATCAACAGCTGAGTTTGATAACTCAAGTGTCACCAATTACTCAACCAAAGCAAAGAGAGAAAAATCCAAATTATTTATATCCTAAAGAGAAGAAAGCAATCATAAATCTGAAATACCTCAATGTGTATTAAATAAGAAAATCAAATTCAATATAGGGATTCATAAACCATATTGAGAAAATAAACAACTAAAGTAATAGAATAAATAAAAGTAGAAGAGAACATAAATTAAGGAACATTGAATCTGGAATGAAGAAGAAGTAAACCTAACTTAAGAGAAATCCTAAATCCTAAAACCTAAAAGAGATGAGAGAGTCTCCCCCTCTAAAAAAACTACATCTAAAACCTCTAAAATTGTGAATATCAAAGTTCTCCCCATGAATGGATGCATTCCCCCACTCTATAACCTCTAATCTGTGTTTTCTGGGCTTGGATTTGGGCCGAAAAAAGGTCCAGAAATCACTAGGGGCGAATTCTGCAACTTTCTGCATGTGGCGTCCGTCACGCGTGCGCGTGGGTCACGCGTACGCGTCAGTAACGCGTACGCGTCACTTGTGCTTTGCGCTAGGCATGCATTCGCGTCGTCCACGCGTGCGCGTCGCTTGGGTTCTGCGCGAGTCACGCGTCCGCATCGTCCATGCGTGCATGTCGCTGTCATTTCCGTCAAAACTTCATTTTCGCGCGTTCCTTCCACTTTTGCATGTTTCCTTCCTGTTCTCTAAGCCATTCCTGCCCTATAAAGCCTGAAAATACTCAACATACGGATCACGGCATCGAATAGTAATAAAAGACACATAAAATTAATAATTTTATGGTCTAGGAAACATATTTTCACATATATTAAGGAATAAGAGAGAAATTGTAAAACCATACAATTTATATGAATAAGTGAACAAAGACTTAATAAAAACCACTCAATTGAACATAATATAAATCATGTCATTCACATTGTTCATTAGCTTGTTTCCCATACTTTCTCTTAATTTTATTTGCATGACCGCAAATGTAACTATGGAATGAATTACCACTCAATCATATGCGACTGTCGGCGGGTAAATGGATTTTAGATTTACTGAAATTCAACATTTTTGCAATGATAATGCTCAATTATTAGTAATTGATTCCATTATATTTATCTTGACTGAATTTAAAATGGAGAGTACCGAATTGTGAGATTGTCTTCTTCGCGCACCGACGGCTTAAAGGAAATCAGAGAGAAACATAAAGGGAAGGTGATTCGAAACATACGATGCTCTCAGAATAACTTTAGAATGAAATAATGAGGTAAGATTAAATTATAGCTTGTTAGTCACACTTTAAAATGTGTGGTTTAGATTTACAAAAAGATTAAAAAAAAGGATTCAATCACGCTGAAGGACATGAAAGAATCCTCAATCAATAAATGCCTGTAAGCCAGAACCTATAGAAACTTTAAATTATTGTGAAATAAACCACTACTTATTTACTACGCAACTAGAAATTATAGTTATGAATGTACTTTCCACCTTTATAATGGCTATGGGAAAAAGGAAAAAAAATTATTATGAAAAAAAAAGAAGCTGAATTAGGCAGGGTCCTATGGTGTCACAGGGTTCGCAATAGGATCAATTCTTAGAGTCTGCAGATCCGTATCCATAAGGATTTTTGCTAGCCCAATTCCATTGATCACGGCACATCTCGTCAATGCCATATTTTGCCCTGCACGGGAAATATATTTGTTAGAGAAGTAATATATTTTTTTAAAAAATGCTACTCAGAGAGAGGCTTAAAATAAAATACTTACTTCCAATTGAGTTCTTTTGATGCTTTATCTGTTGATGCATAAACGATTTCAGCATCACCAGGTCTCCGATCAGCCATTTTAAGTGGAATTTTCTGAACAGTAGACAACAATTATTTTAGTCATGCAAGTCAAGGTCTCAAGGATTCGCCATATAATCCAAACAAATTTATTTCAGCAATGCATCAAAGGATATTGGATATTATGCATGACAAGGCAATCAATGAAGCTACCAAGTTGCAGCGTTATTCACAGGTTTTTCATTTCCTGCATCTTATGAATGTGCTTGTTTTTGAGATCCCAAACAACGAAGGGAGAAAATGATTAAATAAATGAGCATGCACCGCTCAGTGGCACCGAATTCAAGTTGGAAATTTCACAAGAGAAAAAGAGTAACAAGTTAACAACATATCACAGAGGAGAAACAGAACAATAGCCTGTTACCTTTCCAGAGGCATTTTCAAAAGCTTTGACCATCTCCAAAACTGACGTCCCCTTTCCAGTTCCCAAGTTATAAACTTCACAACCTGTGAATGCACGGTAAAAAATTTAACCACAATCCACCATATCATTTCATAAAATGAAAATATAATAAATAATAAAACTGGATTCTAGTGAAGATCAGTTCCCAACCATTGCTACTGGCAGAGTTTAACAAAGCCAATACACTTAATATAGAACCAAATGATGAAACAAGAAAAGTACCTATTTTAGGATCCTCTAGTTTATTCAATGCAGCTATGTGGCCATCTGCTAAATCAACAACATGAATGTAATCGCGAACCTGAGAAAAAGATACGATCAATGTATAAGATCCTAGGAAGAAATCAAAGGGCAGGAATGGAAATGCATGCCTAACAGACCTCATGCAATGAGCTCTGCTCGCAATTTTCAAGGGAGAAGATTAGTAAAACAAGCCAAAGATAGTGAGACATACTCCAGTGCCATCGCTTGTTTTATAGTCAGTTCCAAAAATTGTCAGTGCAGGGCGTCTGCCGACAGCTACTTGCTGAACAAATGGCATGAGATTGTTTGGAATTCCACGAGGATCCTCACCAATATTTCCACTAGGATGTGCACCCACTGGGTTGAAGTATCTCAACAATATTATTTTCCATCCATGATCTGATTGGTAGAGATCACGGCAAATTTCTTCGATCATAAGCTGAAAGACAACTCTTATCAGATATCATTGCTCAATTCCAAGCCAACACTACTATCAGTACTGTACCGCAAATTTACAAACATGTTTTGTACAAGCCTAGCATAAAAGTTAAATTTAAATCAAAATCAATTTTTTCCCCAAGCTTCCCATATTTCCGGTATCACTACTAACAAATGCCTTAACACTTTCTGAGCCAGTTAGCTATACCTTGGTTCGTCCATATGGATTTGCTGCTGACAAAGGGAACTCTTCTGTACATGGGACCTGCTTTGGCCAACCATATACAGTGGCTGAAGATGAGAACACAAGCTGGAACCATTCAAGAAGGAAAAAATCAGTATATAATCACTTTGCCCTGCTCATCTTAAACTAAATTAATGGCTTGATACTTTCTCATTAACAGGACTAAACAAGGTGGCTATAATTCATGTCCCTTCACAGAGTTGAAGCCAATAATTAAAGACCAAAAGCTTACCTTCTTGCATCCATGGGCAGCCATGACTTCAAGTAGCACAATTGTCCCAATCAAGTTGTTATTAAAGTAGTACAGTGGTTTCTCCACACTTTCACCTACTGCTTTCAGTCCAGCAAAATGTATCACAGCATCAAACCTGGAGAAATAGATATCAATACCAGAAACAGTTAAAAGTGTAGGATAAGTGATCAAGTAAATCAATAAGAGAACATGAAGCACAGAATGAAGGAGTAAATAAAATTCTTATACTGGAGAAAATTAAAAAATGTCCTTACTTTGTGGAAGCAAAAATTTTCTCAAGTCTTTCTCTGTCCCGGAGGTCTAACTGCAGTGAGAAAAATAATTGAAATTTATTTTTATCATAATCATAACGAACTAGATACGAAATTGCCCATATAAACCACCCACGCACACCAGATAACTGAACTTTATTTATGTGTAATATCTCAGAACCAGTGTCTACAACTTCAGAGGGATAAAAAAAAAAAACAGTAAAGATAGCTCAACAAAGAAAAAGTTCATGACTGGAACAAAAAATTGGATAGTGGGGGGGGGGGGGGGGGATAAAATCAAAATTGGATAGTGTTTGTAAATAAAATTGGACGTGATAGAAAGCAACAGAGTATGACGGGATCCAATAACGGAATAAACAAGCCGCTCTGCGTAATCAAATCACATCAGAAAAGTACATCATGAAATTCAATTGTAAAACAGACTTGGGACCAAGTTATTCCAAAATACACACATAATTTCGAAAATTCGAAGCTGTCACCGTCCTTCTATTTACTAAGGCACGGAATAAAGCACCAAAAAAACTTTTTCACTTTTAATTTCCCAGTCGGACCCACCACAATTTTCAAGGTGAAATATGCTCGGCATCTAACATAAAACCAAAATAAACAAATCCAAAACCAAAAAAAAATAATAAATAAAAAACACCCCAAAACCAGAATTATCGTCCCCTGGGAAACACAATGCAACAAGAAATCAAAAGTCAGAGCAACCAATCAGAGAGAAAGAGTGGCGGCGGCGAAAACCTTATGGCATGAGAGGTTGGAGGCGAATTGTCCAGCTAGTCCCTTGACCCTCTCGACGGCGATTTCGGAAGAATTGTCGTAGTTGTCGACGATGACGGCCTTGAAACCGCCATTGAGGAGCTGGAGAACGGTGTGGCTGCCGATGTAGCCCGCTCCACCGGTGACGAGGATGGTTTTGGCGGCCATTATGGCGAGATGAGAGAAAAGAGAGGAGAAGAAGCGAAAGCGTAAGCTTTAATGGTAGTAATGAAATCGTAACAGAAAGCAGAAAGGGAAGGGAGAGTTATATAGGGTGCCACTGCCAACACCCCGAAAGTTTGTTACGCGCCCTGGACGTTTTCTCGGCAAAGGGCCAAAGGCCTAATTTTTGTGACACGTTCGTTAATGATAAACTTTTTTTTTTCTTTTACTAACTTTAGATTTTAGAATATTAAAGAATCATTATTTTATATTTGAAAAAATATATAGAATAATGAAGAAGATTATTTTTATATTTGGAAAAAATCTAAAATTTTAAAATATTTTTTCAATATTAAATAAAACAAAATTTTAAAATTTTTATTTTAAATTTTTTTAAAAATTAAAAATTAATTTTAACATAAGATCAGTATAAATTAATTTTATATGTGTATTCATTTATGTAATATTACATCATAAAAAATAATTAATTTTTGTATTAATTATATAAATAATCTTCTAAAAAAATGTTGTAACTAAATATCTGTATAGACAATGTATTAAAATTAAATTCTTTTAAATATAAAAGTTTTTGTCTACTTTAATATAAAAAAAATTAATAAATAAATTAAATGTATAATCATTTTTTTTTATTTTATGTCAATATAAAATTTTATTGATTTCTTTTATTTAAAATTTTTAATAAATTTTTTTCAAAAATAATATTTATATACTAAATCAGTTATTAAAATTAATTATTAATTAAAGTTAGTTATTAATATAAATATATATTAAAATATAAAATATATATTTAAAATAAATTAAATAAATATATATTTATACAGAAATATATAATGATTTATTTTAGTTATTAATTTTGATGTATGCGGAAGATTTTTTTTTTCACGAAGTATATAAAATAGAGATCTCTAATTAAGAAACTAAAACACATTTTATACCGGCAAATTGAATATTCGCTTTTAAATTCTATTTTATTTGTTTTGGGATTAAATTAAAGTTTGCTTTATTTCGAGAAGCTTAATGTTTTCATTGAATATTTATAGTGGGAAACTACAGATCATCCACGTGGATTTCCAGTGCGTATGGTTCTGAAGAATTCTTTGGCATTTTCTTATTCTTTCCACGGTAGTCACATAATTTCCAATGATTTCTATATAATTTTTTTAAGGGACAATTTACTGGTTCAATGATTGGCTGATTAAAAAAAAAAGTTTATGACAGTTACACTTACTGGAGAGTGTCTTGGAGTTTTGTGTTTGTTGGTTGGGTGGTTACGGCTAAAAAAGTTTATTCAGCTTGTGAGCTGTTTCTCTTGTCTCTATTAAATAATTATTATCATAGTTTTAGTATATTACGATATTTTTTAGTACTATATTGGTAATGGTAATAAAAATATTAGCTAAAAATTAATTGTTAAATTAATAATTATATATATATATATTAATAATTCATATATTTTATTTGATTAAATAATTAGATATTAAAATAATTAAATATATTGTAATAAAATAATTAATCAAATCTAAAATAAATTAATAATCAAATTTATTTACAAATATTTATATATGATAAATAGTTAGTGACAAATTTTTTATATAGATAATTATACGTAACATTATTAGTATGTTAAATCATTTTAATTTTAAATTTAAAAATCTTGTTTAACTCTTATGTCTGACTATATATATATATATATATATATATATATATATATATAAATAAGCGAGTGTGAAATAAAGTTTATCAATTATATGTTTGCTAAAGTAAAGTTGTTAGACATCTAAACTTTTTTTTGTTCGGATCAATTTGAATCGAAACACATTTTCTTAACAATAATTTTTTTATTTAGTTAAGAGATTAAACAAATATTAATTTTAATTAATTATATATTATTATATACTAATGCGCATTTTTTACTCCGTTGAGTAGATAATGTATACCCTGCATCATTATGCATACTTTATGTGAAATAATTAAAAAATATTTTATATATATATATATATATATACTAAAAGTTAACTATAAAATTAGTTACAAATGGTGTATGTGTCATCATTTTATATACTTTTAATATATATTTTATACGGGCATGTTACACATACAAGCAAAAACGAATTACAAATTTTACAAGTTGGCCCAGCCCATAAACAATACACGCGCATGAAGAGGGATTGAATGGAGCGTAACATTCACGCGCTCCAATTCAAACGGTTACGTACGGTTCAAGTAATGGCAGACTCTTCCACTTCTTCCACTTCTCAAAGCAATTCGAAGAAAACGCAACCCTTCCATTTTCGATAAAAATTCGAAAATCAAAATATACAACTCGTCTCTAACCTTCGAAACCTCCATCAACACACCATCAAACTCTCCATAAAGAATCTCCAGAGAAAACAAAGCAACAATACTCAAGGTACGTTACATTACGATTCCTGTATATTTTCCAGATTACGAACTAGGTTTTACTTTTCTTCTACGTTGTTGTTCTAGGGTTTATTGTTATTCTTGCTTCTTTATTACACTGTTCTTCTACGTTGTTGTTCTAGGTTTTACTCTTATTCTTGTTGTTCTAGATCTTCTGGTAACTGATTTTTGGGGGTATATTCCGTAGATTGGGGGATGTATATTGCTTGACCTTGTAATGTTGCTTGACCTTGTATATTGAAGCATGTTTGAGTGATACCTGACTGATATATATGGATGTATCTGAATCATATCTATGGGTGTATCTCACTGTTATCAATGGGTGTATCTGACCCATATATATAGGTGTATCTGACTCATATATATGGGTGTATCTTACTGTTATTAATGGGTGTATCTGACTCATATATATGGGTGTATCTTACTGATATCTTTGGGTGTATTTTTCATTTCAGAGAAAATGGCAGCAAGAAACCAAACAAAAGACCTTAAGTGTGCCACACATCTCCTAAGTGATAAATTCAGAAACATGACTGAGGAAAAGAAGGCAATTGTGAGGGATCTCGAATTCGGTGGGTTGATGCACATCCCACCACTAAGGGTGCATCACCAACTATTAAGGGAGCTGGCAAACAACTTCAAACTTGGGGAGAACAGACTGGAAACAGGATATGGTTTTTTCAAAATAACACAAGAAAGATAGGTCATGCGCTTGGCATCAATGCAACAGGTAACTAGCTAAAAATTATAGGTGTATATTAAGTTGATGCTTGGGTGTATTTAAGTTGATGCTTGGGTGTAATTGAACCGACTTTGATACTTTGTTGTTTTCCTTTCTGTAGGAGATCTATTTCCTCATAAAGTCGAGTATAAGAAACTTTCTGAGGATGACAAAATAATATTTAGAAGATTCCAGGGTAAGACCCTCAAAAGTCTTACCGATGAGATGATGGATATCGGTGTTGGTAACGAAGAGGAACGCCTAATGTTCAAGAGGATTTTCATCCTCTATATACAGATGGCGTTCCTTTTTCCAACGACGATAAACAAAATCTCGCATGTGCACCTGGCCCCAATTTTTGAGATGGACGGCATCACGGAGCGAAACTGGGCGGGGCATGTTTTGACCTTCATCGTCAAGGGCATCACAGACTACAAGGAAAAAAAGAATAAGACAATTGATGGCTGCCTCTTTGCCCTGATGATAATTTACTTTCATCTTTCAAAAAACAAAGGCAAGAAGAGGGCTGAAAGACCACCAAAACCCTGGATTGCGAACTGGAGTAAGGAGCAGTTGGTGGAAAGAATGAGTGCAGAAACAGAGAAAATTTTGGTAAGTAAACATAATATGTTGGGTGTATTTTATTTACCTGAATGCTGCTAACTAAAATATCTAATGTTTCAGGAGATTGTAAAGATGGCGGAGACAAGAGAAAAATGAAAAAAATAGAAAAAAAAGAAAAAAACAAGAAATCAAAAAAACAAAAAAAAAAGAAAGGCGAGTTCAACATCGTCTTCGGAGACAGAAACAACTATTGACAGTGACAGTTCTACCTCTGAGTTTGAGACTCAAGAAGACTCAGAGGATTCACCAAGGAAACACCCCAGCAAAAAGGGGAAAAAGTAAGTACCATACTTGGGTGTAATTTCTTTTTGGAGTTGGGTGTATTTGGTGGAACTATTTGGGTGTATTTTGTTGATCAAGTTGGGTCTATGTAGTTTATTAAGTTGGGTGTGTTTCTTTCGCTGCGTTGGGTGTATATTGTCCATTCAATTGAGTGTATCTTGTGCATTCATTTGGGTGTATTTTATATCTTTAGTATGTTCTAAATAATGATTGTTTGCCTTCCAGATTGGACTCCAGAAAAAGAAAGAAGAGTCAAGAGGAGTCAGATTCTGATTCAGAATCTGAATCTGAATCAAGTGATGAGTAATGTTCTGAAATTATTACTCCTTTCTTTTGGCTTGATTATAAAGATTTGGTGTATTAACTGAAGTGTCTCTTATTAACTTATAGAAGCGAAGAATCAATACCGGTGGAGAAGGAAAAGAAAAAGAAAAAGACAAAAACAACACCAAAAAAGTAAGCACTTCTTTGGATAAATATTCTGTGATAAAATTAATTTTTTATTTCTGATTCATACTTTTTTTTCCACCCAGAACACAATCAAAAAAGAAAAAAGTTGTTGTAGAGGATTCATCTCCTGAAGAAGATCAATACTTTGATAGGTACAGTACCTCGTAAGCTATATTACCGTCTATCATCGTAATTATTTTTGTTAACATCTTCTTTTATGAATGTAGTGAGAGATATGAAATATCAAGTGAAGAACTAGATGAATTGCTAAGGGAAAACGTTGATAAATCTGCTGCAGAGGGGTATGTCTTGCTGGGGTGTCTATTTCAGATTTTGGTGTGTTTTCTTTGCTAATAATTGTTTCTTCTTTCACAGGGAGAATGAAGCTGACCTGCGATCGACAGAAGGTTGCTATGTCTCCTCTGAAACGTAAGAAGCTTTATTTAATAAATCTTGTTATCATGATTTGGGTGTATTTTGTGGAACCATTTGGGTGTATTTTGTTGATCAAGTTGGGTGTATGTTGTTTATTAAGTTGGGATATTTCGTTTGTTGTGTTGGGTGTATATTGTACATTCAGTTGGTTGTATCTTGTGCATTCATTTGGGTGTATTTTATACCTGTCTCTTATTTTGTCTAAATAACATGAAATCTGTGTAGAATACCGGCTGTGAACTTGGGAAGTGATGATCCTTCCTCTCAAGGACGCACAGAACAGAGTAGTGTAAACCAGCCGTCAGAGAGCATGTAATTTCTCTTTCAAATAACCGTTACTTTTGTTCTTCTATTACCTTCTACTTCTAATTATGTATATATTTTTTTAGAAAAAAAAGCCCTTTATTATTTTATTCAAGAAAAAAAAAGGCAGGAAAAAAAGCAAAAACTGCAAGTATGTAAGTTCTCAAAAAACAAAGCCTGTCTTCTTTTTGAATTGTTCGGGTGTATTTTAGGTTGAGTCCGGTTCAACAGTCAGCCAGTGAGCTGGCTGATTCGAATATGATGGTTGTGAGGGAACAGACACCGTCGGATGCGCTTGTAATGTGAGTTTTTCAAGAATATTTCAACCTTATAACCTTATTATTTTCAAAGGCGTTGTTAACCTTTCATTTTTCTTCTTGTTTAGAGTCTCGATTCAAGTTTTTGTGCCGGCGTCCCAAACAACCACTGTGCCGGAACTTCAAGAAACACTTGAGTCAGATTTTGAACCAACCCCTCTGCTACAGATTGAAGGAACTATAGAAACGTAAGAAATAGAATTGGGTGAATATTTGTTTAGAGTTTGGGTGTATATTTGGTTACAGTTCGGGTGTATATTTGGTAACAGTTTGGGTGTATATTGTTCCTGAGTAGTTTTTTTTACGCCATGATTAATTTTGTGTAACTGTGCAGCACTCCTGAACCCCCCAACAACTTCAAGAAACCACACCCACACTTCCCCCAACTCCATCTAAAATGTAAGTTCATCAGACTAAAATCAATCTTTGCTTATGATCTGTATATTCTTACTCTTATAATACGTTATACATGATGACGTAGTCATCCAGCCGCAGAAGATGTTGCTGCCCTGATGATGATGGCACGGACAGCATCCTATGTTCCTAAAACAGATCCAGTGCCATCACTCAGTCTTGGCTTGACTGATTCAAGCCAAGAGGGAGCATCAACGCAGGAGACAGAAAGGGAAAAATCTCCAGAAACTGCAAATTTGCTAGAACAATTAGATGATTTGGTACAAAAAATAGCAACCAATGCGGTGAAAGGAGAGAGTAAAAGTCCACAAATTCAAAGAGAGAATGGGGGAGAAAGTTCTGGGAGGTTTGAAACTCCTGTGGGAATAAATCAGAATACGGATGATATGAAACAGAAGTGCTACATCTGGGGACGCGAGTGACGACATACGCAGATGGCAGAACTAACGAGTATGAGCACATGTGCACTTTGATGGCCCAAGATAAATACATTTTGACAAAAATGCACATTGCATCACTCCAGCCAGCAACTTATATAGAAGCTGAGGTAATATTAGAATAACACTAATGTTTTTACACCAAAGTTTACTGCAATGTTTATTAATATAAATTGATTTCGGCATATATTTCTAGATTGTATCTACCATGTGCCTCATCCTCAACCAGACAAATAATAAAAGGTTTCAAGAACAAGTATACTGTCTCCCTCCGATATTGTGGTAAGTGTTACTTCTATGCATTTTGGGTGTATTTTCTCTATTCATTTGGGTGTATTTTTTAAGTTCACTTGGGTGTAAATTGTGTATTCATTTGGGTGTATTTATAGTATTCACTTGGGTGTATTTTCAGTATTATATTTGTTGTCTCACAATTGTTGCAGAACATGGCCATTTCGAAGCACCCAAATGGGGAATTCATATCACCTAAAACCAATAAAGAATTCAGGGTGGAAGACTACCCAAGTTTTATTCCCTTCATATATGCAAAAAAATTAACTTCGCATCCATATGTAAGTTTTCATTTGTAAAATTTTTTAGTACCGTTCTTTACTTATATACCAAATAAAATAACACACTGTTGAAATATGACAATCCTTCAGATTTTTGCACCTGTTTGCCACGCGGACCATTGGTGGTTATGGGTGATTGATACAAGAAAGCGGAGATTTCATATACTTGACCCGCTACACAAGAAAGCTCCAAGCGAGGAGAGAAAGCAGCTTAATAAATTCACTGTAAGTTGCCTATGTGTTCTCCTTTGGGTGTATTTTGTGGAACCATTTGGGTGTATTTTGTTGATCAAGTTGGGTGTATGTTGTTTATTCAGTTGGTTGTATCTTGTGCATTCATTTGGGTGTATTTTATATCTTTAGTATGTTCTAAATAATAATTCTTTGCATTCATTTAGGTGTATTTCATTCGGGTGTATTACTGATTTGTTTTGGTATTTAAGGGATATGTAATTTCAAGAATAAGAGCATATGTTGGCGGGGAACCTCTGAAGAAAGGCGAGAAGGAGAAGGAAATTAAAGCATCATACGTCAAAATATCAGGCCAAAAATTAACGTATAAATTTGTGACTCTGAACATTAAACTTTCCTAAATGAGATTTGTAATTTATTTTCTTCATTTTCAGATATGACTGCACTATCTACGTTATGAAGTGGCTTGAGTTAATTGAGCCAGAAAACATTAAAAAGGGAAAGTATGAATGGGATAATTGGAAACAGGTAACTGTCTTTAGAACTATATAACTCTGTATTACTTTACTGAATTAATATTGCTGTTTAAACAGAATATACTTTTTAATTGTAGGACGAGGTGGACCACTATAGAGTGGAGTATGCTTCACGGATACTATTCAGTGAAATGAGTAAAGAGAGAGATGAAGCAATTAGAGCGAGTAATGCAATAAGACTGTCGAAGCATCCTCCGTATTATTGAGTCCGTTTTGTCAGATAAATTCTACTGATATAGAAAATGAGTAATCCAACTGCTAGCTAGTTTGTAAATTGAACAAATGCTGTAAAAAATTGCCATTTATAAACAACTTCTATTCAATGAAATTTTTTTCCATAATTAAACTATATGTGCTGTTAAACTGTCTGTGCTGTATTCAAAAGCTGTATTACAGGTGGTTAAATATGAAGGAAAACATCAAGGCAGATCTAAAGACAGATTATAAATTTTACACCCAACGGGGAGTTTAATATACACCCAAGATTGTTTAAAACATACACCCAAACTGTATGTGCTGTTAAACTGTCTGTGCTGTATTCAAAATGTATGAATTACAGGTACCAAAATATGAAGAAAAACATCAAATCAAATATACACCCATAACCTGCGATTTTTTAAATCCAAATAAAGTTGAATATATACCCTGAAATCTATCCCCCCATGATGCTTTGAGACTAAAACCCTGAACCCTAAACACTTAAAATGTAAAATGTGAATTCACAAAAATACACCCAAGAGAAACAGTGCTTTTACACCCATATTCTGTAAAACTATACACCCAAAGAGTTATCCACTGCTGCTAGTACCGTAAACTGATAATTCATAACATGTCCTTGATATTGGATGTTATTTGAATGCACCACTGATGCAGCATCAAACAGGTTTATCTGAATATAACACTCACATATTAGCTAAACTATTAACGAGAAAAATAAACTCAATCACCACAAATTTAAAGAACATTACTTTTACCTCGCTTAAAACTTTCGTTTTCTTCTTCTTTGTGGCATTTGCAATCTGTTTGTCCAACTTTGAACCTAGCCTATTTTTTGGACGTCCTCTTGTTCGGATCCTTGGCGGGCTTTGAAGCTCATTAACGGATTCCAAGTTGGCGTCTTCGTGGGATAAAGAAGATGTCCCTTTCCTTTTGGCTTTTAATGATTCCATTTCAGCCATGACATTATCGTACGCACGGTGCAGAAATGCAGTCAGCTCCTCCGATTCGGATGCAAATTCGCAAATATTTTGCGAACGAAAAACCAATTGGTCTAACCTCTTGCTTCTTGGCTCCATCAGTGGCTCGTCGTGGCTGCTCTTGATGTGTGTGTGTCGCCTCTTTACCTTCTTGCTCCATCGTTCCAGTATATATCTAGGTGACACTTGGCTTACTTGTTCAAAGCTTAACACACTTAGTGCGTGACGACACAGTATCCCTCTCGACTCGAATAATAAGCATTGGCATTTTACCTCGACTGCAACTGAGTCGTAAGTAACCACAAACTTGTTAAATATTGAGCTGGAAACTTGTTCTCCGACTTCGTATACTGAATAGCCTAGAGCAGAATTCGTTAATCTGGTGATGCAATTCGCCTTTCCTCTGAATTGCGCTTGGACTTCCCTAAACTTTTGATGAGTGTACACATCTTGAAACTGAGCTTCAATGGAGGATTTGGTTGCACATGATATGACCGTATGAAAATCTGCAGCATCTGATTCTCTCTCTACTTGCTCCCTGCTTCCGAGGCAATTATCATATTGTTTGACGAACTGAATAAGCGAGCTGTTCCGGGTGATAAACTTGTTAAAAAATAAATGCATGCTCTCGCTCCTTTGTGTGCTTCTCATCCCTGCCCAGAAGTGGTGATCTAAATAGATAGGAACCCATATATGACGGTCTTCATACAAATCTGCATAATACACCCAAACACAGAGTATAAATACACCCGAAAAAACATGCAATTTACACCTCTGCTGCAGATTTTAAACAAACATTACCTGAAAGCCACTTGTTGTCCAAAAGACCAAAATTCAGCAGAAAATCATTCCAATTACTATCGAATGAGTCTTTGCTATGAGAGTTAAAAACAATTTGGCTCATTTCTCGTTCAATATCTGCATGTCTGATGAGCGGATAATTTGTACGCTTTTTGGCATTGTTTTTAGTATGTTTTTAGTATGATCTAGTTAGTTTTTAGTATATTTTTATTAGTTTTTAGTTAAAATTCACTTTTCTGGACTTTACTATGAGTTTGTGTGTTTTTCTGTGATTTCATGTATTTTCTGGCTGAAATTGAGGGACCTGAGCAAAAATCTGATTCAGAGACTGAAAAGGACTGCAGATGCTGTTGGATTCTGACCTCCCTGCACTCGAAGTGGATTTTCTGGAGCTACAGAAGCCCAATTGGCGCGCTCTCAATGGCGTTGGAAAGTAGACATCCTGGGCTTTCCAGCAATATATGATAGTCCATACTTTGCCCAAGATTTGATGGCCCAAACCGGTGTTCAAAGTCACCCTCAGAAATCCCAGCGTTAAACGCCGGAACTGGCACCAAAATGGGAGTTAAACGCCCAAACTGGCATAAAAGCTGGCGTTTAACTCCAAGGAGAGTCTCTACACGAAAATGCTTCAATGCTCAGCCCAAGCACACACCAAGTGGGCCCGGAAGTGGATTTTTATGTCATTTACTCATCTCTGTACACCCTAGGTTACTAGTTCTCTATAAGTAGGACCTTTTACTATTGTATTGACAGAGATCGGGGTAGCTATCTTTGTTCTTATGCTATCTTAGATCATTGGGAGGCTGGCCATTCGGCCATGCCTAGACCTTGTTCTTATGTATTTTCAACGGTGGAGTTTCTACACACCATAGATTAAGGTGTGGAGCTCTGCTGTACCTCGAGTATTAATGCAATTACTATTGTTCTTCTATTCAATTCTGCTTGTTCTTGTTCTAAGATATCACTTGTTCTTCAACTTGATGAATGTGATGATCCGTGACACTCATCATCATTCTCACCTATGAACGTGTGATTGACAACCACCTCCGTTCTACCTTCGATTGGGTGAATATCTCTTGGATTCCTGATACACGATGCATGGTTGATCGCCTGACAACCGAGTGCTCGCCTGACAAACGAGCCAGCAATTCCGTGAGATCAGATTCTTCATGGTATAGGCTAGAACTGATGACGACATTCAAGAGAATCCGGAAGGTCTAACCATGTCTGTGGTATTCTGAGTAGGATTCGATGATTGAATGACTGTGACGTGCTTCAAACTCCTGAGGGCGGGGCGTTAGTGATAGACGCAAAAGAATCACTGGATTCTATTCCGGCCTGATCGAGAACCGACAGATGGATAGCCGTGCCGTGACAGGGTGCGTTGAACATTTCCACTGAGAGGATGGGAGGTAGCCACTGACAACGGTGAAACCCTTGCTTAAGCTTGCCATGGAAAGGAGTAAGAAGGATTGGATGAAGACAGTAGGAAAGCAGAGAGACGGAAGGGACAACATCTTCATATGCTTATCTGAAATTCCTACCAATGAATTACATAAGTATCTCTATCTTTATCTTTATGTTTTATTCACCCATATCCATTTGAGTTTGCCTGACTGAGATTTACAAGGTGACCATAGCTTGCTTCATACCAACAATCTCTGTGGGATCGACCCTTACTTGCGTAAGGTTTATTACTTGGACGACCCAGTACACTTGCTGGTTAGTTGTGCGAAGTTGTGTTTATGCCATGGTATTGAACACCAAGTTTTTGGATTCATCACCGGGGATTATTTGTGTTGTGAAAAGTATTGATCACAATTTTGCGCTATCAAGTTTTTGGCGACGTTGCCGGGGATTGTTGAGTTTGGACAACTGACGGTTCATCTTGTTGCTTAGATTAGGTATTTTTTTTTTCGGAATTCTTGAAGATGAATTCTAGTGTTTCATGATGATCTGTTGAAGTCTGGCTGGCTGTGAAGCCATGTCTAATTTCATTGGACCGAGGTTTCAACTTATCATCACAAAAGCTGGTTGATTTCTATCAATCTTGCTTTTGGAGCAGTGATCTGCTAAGGCTTGGCTGGCCTTTGGCCATGTCTAGTGTTTTGGACCGAAGCTTTCTTTGAAAGCTTGGCTGGCTGTGAAGCCATGTCTAATTCCTGGACCGGAGTCTTAGACTAAACATTGCATGATTCCTGAAATTCTCATTAAGAATTTTGATACCTTTTTCCACTTAATTTTTGAAAAACACAAAAAAATTTACAAAATCATAAAAACCAAAAAGATTTCATGTTTATCGTTTGAGTCTAGTGTCTCATTTTAAGTTTGGTGTCAATTGCATGTTTCTGTTCTCTTTGCATTCATGCATGTGTCTTAAGGATCTTCAAGTAATTCTTGATGATCTCTTACTCTGATTTTTAAAATTCTCTTGACTTGAGTGTTTATGTGTCTCAAATAGTGTCAGTAGTATACAAACTGCTAAGTTTGGTGTCTTGCATGCATTGTTATTTGATTTTAGTTGCATTTTGATTATTAAAAATCCAAAAATATTTTTAATTTGTGTCTTTTCAAGTCAATAATACAGAGAATTGAAGATTCAGAACATATTGCAGAGGAATTATACAGAAAAAGCTGGGCGTTCAAACGCCCAGTAAGAAAGACAGACTGGCGTTTAAACGCCAGCTAGGGTACCTGGCTGGGCGTTTAACGCCCAAAAGGGTAGAGTTTTGGGCGTTAAACGCCAGAATGTGCACCATTCTGGGCCTTTAACGCCAGGATGGCACAAGAAGGAAGATTTTGTTTTTAATGCAATTTTTTTCAAGTTTTCAAAGTTTTTCAAAATCAAATCTTTTTCAAATCATATCTTTTCAATCATATGTTTTCAAAATTAATTTCTTTCTATTTTCAAAAATACTTGCTACCAATTAATGATTTGATTCAACATTTCAAGTATGTTGCCTTTTCTGTTGAGAAAGGTTTAATGTTTGAATCATATCTTTTCTTGATAGCCAAGTCATTAATTTTCAAAATCAAATCTTTTTAAAATGTTTTTCAAATCATACCTTCTCAATCACATCTTTTTAAAAGCAATCATATCTTCTTAACCACATCTTTTTCAAAATAATTTTCAATCAAATCTTTTTAATTTCTTATTTCAAAATCTTTTTCAAAAATCACTTGATTTCTTTTTCACTCTTGGTTTTCGAAAATCAGTTAGTGTTTTTTTCAAAATGTTTTCAAAATCTTTCACTTAATTTTCGAAAATTACTTCCCTTCTTCTCACATCCTTCTATTTATGGACTAACACTATTCCTTGATGCAAAATTCGAACTCCATCTTCTTTGATAAGTTCAACTTTTCTACTTCTGCCTTCCATTTTTCTTTTCCTCTGACACCTCAAGGAATCTCTATACTGTGACATAGAGGATTCCATATTTCCTTGTTTTCTTCTCTTTCATATGAGCAGGAGCAAAGACAAAAGCATTCTTGTTGAGGCTGATCCTAAACCTGAAAGGACCTTGAAGCGAAAGCTAAGAGAAGCTAAGGCACAATTCTCTGTAGAGGACCTAACAGAAATCTTCAAAGAAGAAGAACAAATGGCAGCCGAAAACAACAACAATGCCAACAATGCAAGGAAGGTGCTGGGTGACTTTACTGCACCTACTCCCGACTTTTATGGGAGAAGCATCTCTATCCCTGCCATTGGAGCAAACAACTTTGAGCTTAAGCCTCAATTAGTTTCTCTAATGCAATAGAATTGCAAGTTCCATGGACTTCCATTGGAAGATCCTCATCAGTTTTTAGCTGAATTCTTGCAAATCTGTGACACTGTCAAGACTAATGGGGTTGACCCTGAGGTCTACAGACTTATGCTATTCCCTTTTGCTGTAAGAGACAGAGCTAGAACATGGTTGGACTCTCAACCTAAAGAAAGCCTGGACTCTTGGGAAAAGCTAGTCAATGCCTTCTTGGCAAAGTTCTTTCCACCTCAAAAATTGAGTAAGCTTAGAGTGGAAGTCCAAACCTTCAGACAGAAGGAAGGAGAATCCCTCTATGAAGCTTGGAAAATATACAAACAATTAATCAGAAAGTGTCCATCTGATATGCTTTCTGAATGGAGCATCATAGGTATTTTCTATGATGGTCTGTCTGAACTATCCAAAATGTCTTTGGATAGCTCTGCTGGAGGATCTCTTCATCTGAAGAAGACGCCTACAGAAGCTCAAGAGCTGATTGAAATGGTTGCAAATAACCAATTCATGTACACTTCTGAAAGGAATCCTGTGAACAATGGGACTAGTCAGAAGAAAGGAGTTCTTGAGATTGACACTCTGAATGCCATATTGGCTCAGAACAAAATATTGACTCAACAAGTCAATATGATTTCTCCAAGTCTGTCTGGAATGCAAAATGCACCAAGCAGTACTAAGGAAGCTTCATCTGAGGAAGAAGCTTATGATCCTGAGAACCCTTCAATGGAAGAGGTGAATTACATGGGAGAACCCTATGGAAACACCTATAATCCTTCATGGAGAAATCATCCAAATTTTTCATGGAAGGATCAACAGAGACCTCAACAAGGTTTCAACAATAATAATGGTGGAAGAAATAGGTTTAGCAATAGAAAACCTTTTCCATCATCTTCTCAGCAACAGACAGAGAGTTCTAAGCAGAATAACTCTGACTTAGCAACCATGGTCTCTGATCTAATCAAAACCACTCAAAGTTTCATGACTGAAATAAGGTCCTCCATTAGAAACTTGGAGGCACAAGTGGGTCATCTGAGCAAGAAAATTACTGAACTCCCTCCTAGTACTCTCCCAAGCAATACAGAAGAAAATCCAAAAGGAGAGTGCAAAGCCATCAACATGGCCGAATTTGGAGAGGAAAGAGAGGCAGTGAACGCCACTGAGGAAGGCCTCAATGGACGTCCACTGGCCTCCAATGAGTTCCCCAATGAGGAACCATGGGAATCTGAGGCTCAAAATGAGACCATAGAGATTCCATTGGACTTACTTCTGCCATTCATGAGCTCTGATGAGTATTCTTCCTCTGAAGAGGATGAGTATGTCACTGAAGAGCAAGTTGCTAAATACCTTGGAGCAATCATGAAGCTAAATGACAAGTTATTTGGAAATGAGACTTGGGAGGATGAACCTCCTTTGCTCACCAAAGAACTGGATGACTTGTCTAGGCAGAAACTGCCTCAAAAGAGACAGGATCCTGGAAAGTTTTCAATACCTTGTACCATAGGCACCATGACCTTCAAGAAGGCCTTGTGTGACTTAGGGTCAAGTGTAAACCTCATGCCTCTCTCTGTAATGGAGAAGCTAGGGATCTTTGAGGTGCAAGCTGCAAAAATCTCACTAGAGATGGCAGACAACTCAAGAAAACAAGCCTATGGACTTGTAGAGGATGTTCTGGTAAAAGTTGAAAACCATTACATCCCTACTGATTTCATAGTCCTAGAGACTGGGAAGTGCATGGATGAATCCATCATCCTTGGCAGACCCTTCCTAGCCACAGCAAGGGCTGTGATTGATGTTGATAGAGGAGAGTTGATCATTCAAGTGAATGAAGAATCCTTGGTGTTTAAGGCTCAAGGATATCCCTCTGTCACCATGGAGAAGAAGCATGAAGAGCTTCTCTCAAAACAGAGCCACACAGAGCCCCCACAGTCAAACTCTAAGTTTGGTGTTGGGAGGCCACAACCAACTTCTAAGTTTGGTGTTGAACCCCCACATTCAAACTCTAAGTTTGGTGTTGGGAGGTTCCAACATTGCTCTGAGTATCTGTGAGGCTCCATGAGAGCCCTCTGTCAAGCTACTGACACTAAAGAAGCGCTTGTTGGGAGGCAACCCAATGTTTTATAATTAACTATTTTCTTTTGTTATTTTATGTTTTTTTTTTGTAGGTTGATGATCATGAGAAGTCACAAAATCAATGGAAAAAGCAAAAACTGAATGAAAAGCAGAAAGAAAAATAGCACACCCTGGAGGAGAGCGTGCTGGCGTTTAAACGCCAGTAAGGCTAGCTGTTGGGCGTTTAACGCCCAGTCTGGCACCATTCTGGGCGTTTAACGCCAGAAAGGGGCACCAGACTGGCGTTAAACGCCAGAAAAGGGTAAGAAGCTGGCGTTAAACGCCAGAAATGGGCACCAGCCCGGCGTTTAACGCCAGAATGGGCCAGAAACGCATTTTTGCATGTCATTTGGTGCAGGGATGACTTTTTCTTGACACCTCAGGATCTGTGGACCCCACAGGATCCCCACCTACCCTACCACTCTCTCTCTTCTTCACCCATTCACCAATCACCTCAACACCTCTTCCCCAAAAACCCTTCACCCATCAAATCCCATCTTTCTCTTCACCACTCACATCCATCCTTCATAAAACCCCACCTACCTCACCATTCAAATTCAAACCACTTTCCCTCCCAAACCCTCCCATACATGACCGAACCAAGCCCTCCCCCACTCCTATATAAACCCTTCTTCACTCCTTCATTTTCACACAACCTACACACCACTTCTCCCCCTTTTGGCCGAACACAAGCCATTCCCTTTTCCCTTCATTTCTTCTTCTTCTACTCTCTTCTTTCTTCTTTTGCTCGAGGACGAGCAAACCTTTTTAGTTTGGTGTGGTAAAAGCATTGCTTTTTGTTTTTCCATAACCATTTATGGCATCCAAGGCCGGAAAAACCTCTAGAAAGAGGAAAGGGAAGGCAAAAGCTTCCACCTCCGAGTCATGGGAGATGGAGAGATTCATCTCAAGGGTGCATCAAGACCATTTCTATGAAGTTGTGGCCTTGAAGAAGGTGATCCCTGAGATCCCTTTCAAACTCAAAAAGGGTCAACTTTGATCAAAGGTTGGACCAAGTCCTCATAAACATTTGTGAAGAGGGCGCTCAATGGAAGAGAAACTCAAGAGGGAAGCCGGTTCAATTGAGAAGGCATAACCTCAAACCCGAGGCTAGAGGATGGTTAGAGTTTATACAACGCTCAATCATTCCCACTAGCAACCGGTCCGAAATAGACCGGGCTATCATGATTCATAGCATCATGATTGGAGAAGAAATAGAAGTTCATGAGGTTATAGCTCAAGAACTTTATAAGGTGGCGGACAAGTCCTCTACCTTGGCAAGGTTAGCTTTTCCTCATCTCATTTGTCACCTCTGTTATTCAGTTGGAGTTGACATAGAGGGAGACATCCCCATTGATGAGGACAAGCCCATCACTAAGAAGAGGATGGAGCACACAAGAGACCCCACTCATCATGAGATCCCTGAGATTCCTCAAGGGATGCACTTTCCTCCACAAAACTATTGGGAGCAACTAAACACCTCCCTAGGAGAATTGAGTTCCAACATGGGACAACTAAGGGTGGAGCATCAAGAACACTCCATCATCCTCCATGAAATTAGAGAAGATCAAAGAATCATGAGAGAGGAGCAACAAAGACAAGGAAGAGACATTGAGGAGCTCAAGCACTCCATAGGATCTTCAAGAGGAAGAAAGAGCCGCCATCACTAAGGTGGACCCGTTCTTTAATTTCCTTGTTCTTTATTTTTCTGTTTTTCGAAAATTATGCTTATGTTTATCTATGTTTGTGTCTTGTGATCATTAGTGTCTTAGTGTCTATGCCTTAAAGTTATGAATGTCCTATGAATCCATCACCTCTCTTGAATAAAAAAATTGTTCTTAATTGAAAAAGATAAGAATTGCATGAATTTTGAATTTTATAACAGTTTAATTATTTTGATGTGGTGGCAATGCTTTTGTTTTCTGAATGTATGCTTAAACAGTGCATATATCTTTTGAATTTGTAGTTCATGAATGTTGGCTCTTGAAAGAATGATGAAAAAGGAGACATGTTACTGAGGATCTGAAAAATCATAAAAATGATTCTTGAAGCAAGAAAAAGCAATGAAAAAAAAAGAAGAAGAAAATTTCGAAAAAAAAGAGAAAAACGAAAAAAAAAGAAAAGAGAAAAAGAAAAATAGAGTTGTGATCCAAGGCAGAAAGAGTGTGCTTAAGAACCTTGGACACCTCTAATTGGGGACTCTAGCAAAGCTGAGTCACAATCTGAAAAGGTTCACCCAATTATGTGTCTGTGGCATGTATGTATCCGGTGGTAATACTGGAAGACAGAGTGCTTTGGGCCACGGCCAAGACTCAATAAGTAGCTGTGTTCAAGAATCACCATACTTAACTAGGAGAATCAATAACACTATCTGGATTCTGAGTTCCTAAAGAAGCCAATCATTCTGAATTTCAAAGGATAGAGTGAGATGCCAAAACTGTTCAGAGGCAAAAAGCTAAAAGCCCCGCTCATCTAATTAATACTGATCTTCATAGATGTTTTCGGAATTCATTGCATATTCTCTTCTTATCTTATTTAATTTTCAGTTGCTTGAGCACAAGCAACAATTTAAGTTTGGTGTTGTGATGAGCGGATAATTTGTACGCTTTTTGGCATTGTTTTTAGTATGTTTTTAGTATGATCTAGTTAGTTTTTAGTATATTTTTATTAGTTTTTAGTTAAAATTCACTTTTCTGGACTTTACTATGAGTTTGTGTGTTTTTCTGTGATTTCAGGTATTTTCTGGCTGAAATTGAGGGACCTGAGCAAAAATCTGATTCAGAGACTGAAAAGGACTGCAGATGCTATTGGATTCTGACCTCCCTTCACTCGAAGTGGATTTTCTGGAGCTACAGAAGCCCAATTGGCGCGCTCTCAACGGCGTTGGAAAGTAGACATCCTGGGCTTTCCAGCAATATATGATAGTCCATACTTTGCTCAAGATTTGATGGCCCAAACCGGCGTTCAATGTCACCCTCAGAAATCCCAGCGTTAAACGCCGGAACTGGCACCAAAATGGGAGTTAAACGCCCAAACTGGCATAAAAGCTGGCGTTTAACTCCAAGGAGAGTCTCTACACGAAAATGCTTCAATGCTCAGCCCAAGCACACACCAAGTGGGCCCGGAAGTGGATTTTTATGTCATTTACTCATCTCTGTACACCCTAGGTTACTAGTTCTCTATAAGTAGGACCTTTTACTATTGTATTGACAGAGATCGGGGTAGCTATCTTTGTTCTTATGCTATCTTAGATCATTGGGAGGCTGGCCATTCGGCCATGCCTAGACCTTGTTCTTATGTATTTTCAACGGTGGAGTTTCTACACACCATAGATTAAGGTGTGGAGCTCTGCTGTACCTCGAGTATTAATGCAATTACTATTGTTCTTCTATTCAATTCTGCTTGTTCTTGTTCTAAGATATCACTTGTTCTTCAACTTGATGAATGTGATGATCCGTGACACTCATCATCATTCTCACCTATGAACGTGTGATTGACAACCACCTCCGTTCTACCTTCGATTGGGTGAATATCTCTTGGATTCCTGATACACGATGCATGGTTGATCGCCTGACAACCGAGTGCTCGCCTGACAAACGAGCCAGCCATTCCGTGAGATCAGAGTCTTCGTGGTATAGACTAGAACTGATGGCGGCATTCAAGAGAATCCGGAAGGTCTAACCTTGTCCGTGGTATTCTGAGTAGGATTCAATGATTGAATGACTGTGACGTGCTTCAAACTCCTGAGGGCGGGGCGTTAGTGACAGACGCAAAAGAATCACTGGATTCTATTCCGGCCTGATCGAGAACCGACAGATGGATAGCCGTGCCGTGACAGGGTGCGTTGAACATTTCCACTGAGAGGATGGGAGGTAGCCACTGACAACGGTGAAACCCTTGCTTAAGCTTGCCATGGAAAGGAGTAAGAAGGATTGGATGAAGACAGTAGGAAAGCAGAGAGACGGAAGGGACAACATCTTCATATGCTTATCTGAAATTCCTACCAATGAATTACATAAGTATCTCTATCTTTATCTTTATGTTTTATTCACCCATATCCATTTGAGTTTGCCTGACTGAGATTTACAAGGTGACCATAGCTTGCTTCATACCAACAATCTCTGTGGGATCGACCCTTACTCGCGTAAGGTTTATTACTTGGACGACTCAGTACACTTGCTGGTTAGTTGTGCGAAGTTGTGTTTATGCCATGGTATTGAACACCAAGTTTTTGGATTCATCACCGGGGATTATTTGTGTTGTGAAAAGTATTGATCACAATTTCGCGCTATCAATGTCCCTTGTACCCGTTTAATTTGCTTGGAATCTTCTTCATGATGTGCCAAATACACCAACAGTGAATTGTTGTTGGCATACAGGCCTCTAAAGCCCTTTTCATTGATGCGCATTGATCGGTGAGAAACCCTTTCAGAGCGTTTCCTCCCATGCAACGAAACCAACATTGAAATAACCATTTGAATAATTCAATTTCTTCGTTTTTCATCAAAGAGCATCCGAGAAGTGTTGACTGACCGTGGTGATTCACCCCGACAAAAGAACCACAGACCAAATTATACCTGAAAACAAATTACCATAGTGCAGAATGCAAAATCATTAGGTACACCCAAACACATGCTTCGTATACACCCAAAAAATAGCCAATATACACCTCTGCTGCGGATTCATAAAAATACATTAATTTAGCATCATAAACAGGGGCAGTTTGTTACCTGTTTGTATTGTAGGTGGTGTCAAATGAAATGACGTCTCCGAAATACTCAAAGGCAGCTCTACTTCTTGTATCGACCCAAAAAGCCAGCTTAATCGATTGATCCTCCTCGAGTTCAAGCTCAAAAAAGAAATTCTGATTCTTCTCTTTCATTCTTAACAAATATTTCCCGAATTTCTTTGCATCTTCTTGTTCGGAAACATTCCGCACTTCCCTGCTAATGTAATTCCTCACGTCCTTTTCGATAAAATTTAACTCGCGGTGACCACCGGCAGCCGCAACAAATGATTGGTAGGTTTTGCTTGGTCTGATACTGGCCTCCTCGTTATTCTCTATTGTACGACGAATGGACATGCTTAGTTCCCTGTGCTGTTTGAGCATCTCTGCTTTACTTGGATAGCAGGGGTGTGAATGATCCAGCACAACCTTTGAAATGATCCAAGCACCGACATCCTTCAATGTGTGTATATAAATTCTTGCAGGACAGTTTAAACCGGCTGTCGGATTCGTCTTCTCGGTCGGATATATTTTAGATTTCCATTTTCCCTCTCTGCTACATGTAATCAATTGATTCTTAATCTCGTTTCCATTCCTATTTGTGCTCTGAACTCTTATAGAAAAACCTGCAACCTTGGCGTAGTTCCTGTAAAATTTTCCAGCATCTTCAAGGGTGGTAAAGGTCATTCCAACCTTCGGAATAAACTGGTCATCAACAACAGAGAGAGGCTGCAGAATACACCATGTCAAAAACTATAAATACACCCAACTATTGCAAATACAATACACCCGAACGGCACCAACTCAACTAAAATGAAAATAAAAGCCATAAGTTGTAAACACACATGCTGCAGAATACACCGTCACAAAAAATAAAAAACACACCCAATCATGTCTGATATAATACACCCGAATGACAAAAACAGCTAAAAATAACAGAAAAAGCCATAAATGTAAATACACCCATACTACCGAAACAAATACACCCAAAGAAAGCTCTGATCTACACCCGAGCGTCTGCTATAAATTCCAAATAATCAATCAAAACTAATACATTACATTCAATCCACAGATTTATGTTGACGCGTTAGTCTCACAGTCAATGTTCACGAATTATTCAGCTACACAATGCTATACAAATTACTACAACAAAATTCAGAGTAAACGTATGTAAATCAAACCTCAAGAACTTCGTTAGATTCAAATTCATAATCCACTTCGCCCTGATTCAGCTGAGAATCTGACGTTGAATCAACCATTATCTTCAAAATGAATCCAAACTTTGATTTCAGTAAACAAAAATCGATAGAAAACGAAGCTGGAGTTAAAAGAGAGAAGAACGAGAAAAAGAAGAAAAAGAAGAACGAGGAGAAGAACGAAGAACGAAACAAATCTAGAAATAAGGAGAGAAGAACGAGAAGAAGAAGAACCAGAAGAAGAAGAAGGAGAAGAAGAACGAAGAAAGGAAACAAATCTTTTAAATTTGGTAGTTATATATAGCGCGTGTATATAACGTAACCATTGGAGCGCGTTTTAGGTTTTAGGGTTTTAAGTAACTTGTAAAGCATACAAGTGGTTAGCGCTTGTATGCAGAGCTTTTCTGTATTTTATACTTTAATATATATTTTATATAATTGACTAAATTAGCAGTTAGACTTTTGTGTATATATATAACATGATTAAATAATTAATTGATATCATTTTTATAATAAGAATATCCCTTCTAAGTGGGAATGGAAGAGAATAATGAATTATCCTTTGTAATGAGATTGGAAAATTATTCCTTCAAAATGCAATATATGGTGCAAAACAATCTATTACACTTGAATATCCTTTGAATAACAATATAACATGCCCCTAAGACTCGGTCAAATTTTACAGGGATAAATTAGGCAGAAATTTAATGATGAGATTAACATATTTATCCTTAAGGTGAGTTTATACATTTAATTATTTTTAAAATTAATTTAAAAAATTATTATTTAATAATATAATAATTTAATTTTCTAATCTAATAACAAGTAACTATGTATGATTGTAGTATAATTTATATTTAGTGTAATTAGTAATAAATTAGAATATTATATTTTTAATAATATATTTAAATATATATTCCTACTATCAATTGATTTAAAGTATTATTATACGTATTTTAACTAATAATATATAAATATTTTCTTACTCATAGTCAATATTAATATGCACGTTCCTTTCATAAATATAATGTTTTTAAGATTAGGAAAAAATATTAATTAATGATATAATAAAAGTATTGAAATAAAATCATACTCAGTATATAAGAAAACAAAATCTCGAATAACTACTTTAAACAAACTAATTATAGAATTTTTAACAGTAAAAAATTTAACGGTAATGCTAAAAAAACAAAAAAATTGTCAAAATTTATTTTATTTAATATTTATTAATTACTGTAATAATAAATGAATAGTAAATAAAGAAAGTTTTGACTATTTTTTGTTAATATTTTTTTATTATTAAACATTTTAAAAATTTAAATATTATTTTATTCTCAAAATTTAATTTAAAAATTATGTTTCATAGACTAACATATTTACTCCTTAATTAGAGTTTATATATTTAATTATAATATTTTTAAAATTAAAAATAAATTATCAATTAACAATATAATAATAAAATTCTCTAATTTAAAAATAAATAATTTTGTACAATTATAGTATAATTTATATAATTTATGTTTAGTATAATTAGTAATAAATTAAAATATTATATTTTTAGTATAATTAATATAATTTATATAATTTATATTTAGTATAATTAATAATAAATTAAAATATTATCTTTTTTTCTAATAATATAATCATATAAATTGCTACCATTAATTGATTTAAAACATTAATACGTAGATTTTAACTTTAATAATATATAAATATTATCTTTCTCATAATCATATATTAATATTCGCATTTGTTGCTATAACTTATAAGTATAGTACTTTTAAGATTAAGAAAAAAATTAATTACTAATATAATAAAAAAATAATAAAATCATATCCAATACATTAAAAAACAAAATTTTAAAATAAATTATCTAAAACAAACTAATTAATCATAAAATTTTCAATAATGAAAAAATTTAAAATTTTATTTTATTTTCAATCAATTTTAAAATTATATTTAATAGACTAATGTAATTACTTCTTAGTTAGAGTATGTGCATTTAACTAGAATACTTTTAAAATTAAAAAATAAAATATTAATTAATGATATAATAATGATTTGAACAATAGAGTATATGCATTTATTATTATTTTAAATAATTTAATTTTAATTATTGATAGATTAAAAATATATCAAAATTATATGACACACTATTATATTAGCAACAATTTTCACTAAATTACTTGATATATTACTGATAAAATAAATTCATAAATAGTAAAAGAGTAAAATTAAAAATTAATAAATTAAATATTACATATCTAATTAAATAAAATTAACTAATAAAGTGAGATCAAATTTTAATATTTTTTTTAAATTAAACTAATCAAATCCTAATATTAGAATTAAGTTATTTAAATAATATCTATGATATTCAATTATTAAACTTAGATGCATATATATTAGAATTATTTTTGTAATAACTAATAAAAATAGTTTGACCAAATTGAATATTTAGAATTTATGTAAATTCAAATCATCCTCTTGTTAAATAAGCTCCATAATCAGTTATCCATATAATGCGGCAAGACAAAAATAACCACGTTTAGCTCAATGATAAATTCATAGTACAAGAAATTCGTCAAATACAGTCGAATTTACAAAAAAAAAATCGTCGGTAATATATTTATCGTCGAAATAAATCCGACAGTATAAACTTTACTAGTAATTATTTATCAGCGAATTCTTTTGTCGGCACCTAATTATTATCGAAAAATTTATGCTGGAAATTTTTACCATCAGAATTTTTTCTAGTAAATTCGAGGTAAATTTAAATTTAATTTTTTTAAAATTTTGTGTAAAAATTAATATATAATTTTAAATATTTAAATTCAATAATTTCTAAACTAATGAATCAGAAAATACAACTCTAATTAACTCAAAAAATAATTAACTCAGATAATAATAAACTTAAAAATCAACAACAATAAACAATAAGTCAATAATAAATTCGAAAAATAAAAAGATTAACTCAGACAATTAACAACAATCAACTAATTAACTCATATAATAATAAACTTAGAAAATAAAAAACATGAGTCAATAATGAATTTAAAAAATAAACAAGTTAAAATTAATTAACTCAGAAAATTAACAACAATAATAATAAGCTAATAATTAACTCAGAAATAAACAAGTTAAAATTAACTCAAATAATTAATAATAATTAACTAAGTAACTCAGAAGTTAATTAACTTAGATAATAATAATCTTAGAAAATTAACAACAATAAACAATAAGCCAATATTAACTTAGAAAATGAACAAGTTAAGATTAATTCAGACAATTAACAACAATGAACTAATTAACTCAGAAAATAATTAACTCAGATAATAATAAACTTAGAAATTAACAACAATAAACAATAAACTAATAATTAACTCAGAAAATAAACAAATTAAGATTAACTAAGATGATTAACAATAATTAACTAAGTAACTCAAAAAATAATTAACTCAAACAATATTAGAATAAAAATTAGAACAATACAATTGAGGACCTTACACTTGCAGATTCAAACACCAATCAACTAATCAAAATAATGCAAATTTTAAACACAGAATCATCAAAATAGAATTAAAAAAATTCTAAATAAAAACAGAATAAAAAAAATCCTAAATTTAAACTAATACATGAACTAAATATGAAAAACAATTAAATCTCTAATACAAATATTCTAATTGCAAATTTTCTAATATATAATAAATTAAAACCATAAAAATAGGATTTAGGGTTTAACTGTCCAAAACTAATTATTGAGTTACCTGGAAACAATGGCGGTGCAGAGGACTTTATTGGTATGGTGGCAACCTAGACGACAAAGTGGCAGTGGCGGCGACCAACCGACAAGGCTGCGTTTGGGTTTTTTTAATAAATTAAAAAAATAATAGGAAGAAGGAGGAGAAAAACATACCTGGAGGGAAGGAAGGAAGCAGCTTTGGTGACACAGGGAGCAGCGCTGACAATAATGGCAGCGGCAACAGTGGCAGGAGCGACAAAAATGGCAGTGATAGAGCCACCAATGTGATGCAAGGAGTCCATGCAGTCTTTAAACGCTGTTGGTAGTGGCTGACGTTGGTGGAGGGGCTGCCGGAGATGGTTTGAGAGAGAGAGAGAGAGAGAGAGAGAGAGAGAGAGAGAGAGAGAGAGAGAGAGAGAGAGAGAGAGAGAGAGGGGTTTGCGATTCGAATTTAGGACAAGATTTCTGTCGGATTTACCGACGAATAAATCTAATGGTAATACTTTGCGAATGACCAAAATGCAGTGTTGCACTAATTCAGATTAGCAGCGGATTTAAAGCCCATGGTAATGATCACACCAATTTTTTCCCTCAAATTATTACTAGCAAATTTACCATCGAAAAACTAAATTCGACGGTAATTTGTTTACTCGATGAATTTATTGCCAAATCCGCCGGTAAACTTGTGGCTAATGTCCGATACTAAATCTAACGATAAATCCAGTAGTATTTAACATTTTTCTTGTAGTGTCAGCTTCCATACGAAAGATAACTTCACCTACGTTCTATTAGATTGGTTATAGTATATAAGAAGATCCAACCATCCTTTAGCAAAATGAAGTTCACTTCTTTTACTATGCTGAACTCTTATATCTATATAATTAGCACTACACTTGAATTAATAAAACAACTCTAAGACGAAACATGATGTATGTGAAGTATTGTAAATGATGTCAGTAAAAGACAATTCTGTTATAAGGAAAAAAAAACAAATTGAGTAAGAACATTCATTATATAATTTAAAAAATAAAAATAAGGTTGACTTTATATAAAAAATGATCAAATTCTAATTTATACTTTAAAAAGATCAATTTAGATTAAAAAATTATTATTGTATGAAATAGTTAAGAAAATAAAATAAAAAAACAAAACAAACTTTGGTTCTAGAATTTACATTCATGAGAATGATAAATGAAACACTATATATAGTACTCATGGAAATATATGAAAAAATCGTTACAATTATTAAAAATATATAATATAAAATATTATGATTATTGACAAATCTTATTATAATTAATTATTAAATGCTAACAAATATAATTATTTAAAATTAATATTTTCCAAAAATAAAAGATAGAAGAGAAAGGTAAGTATATTAATACCAGAATCCGCCACATCAGCATGTTTGGCGTCAACGTAAATATCTTATAAATGCTAATTATGTATAATTGACAATTATATTATAATAATTGATAATTACACAACTAGAAAATAGATTAATACAGACATATTTACAGACGGATTTAGTCTTTATTACAGATGGATTTTTGGTTACTGACGAAATTACTGACGGATTTTGCTCCTCTGTAAAAGCTCCGTCGGAAATTATTTACCGACGAATTTTTTTCTGTCGGAGAATTATAGACGGATTTTTACTAGTTACCGACGAATTTTCCCTCTGTAAATTCTCCATCCATTTCCCTGAGCCGACGAACTTTCCGACGGATTTTCCGTCTGTAATTACAGACAGATTTTTCGTCTGTAATTACAGACGGATTTTTTGACAGATTTTTCGTCGATAATTGGTAGTACATTTTTCGACAGATTTTTCATCTGTAATTTAAACTTTGAAAAATCATCGCACACTCTGAATACAGACAGAAAATCCGTCTGTAAATCCATCAGTAAGGTAAAAAAGATTTTTTTTTTAATTTTTTCATTACAAAATAAATACTTTAGATTTGTTTTCTAAATTTACTCCATAAAACACACTGTAAATTGAAAAAAAGAAAGCTAAAAATCACATAGATAAACATAATATTCATTACATGATACCTATAAAATTGGATGTTATTTTTTAACACCATTATTCAATATCTCACTGTCTCAATAAAAAGATATCCTAAAATTTCTTTTAAACTACAACAAAGAAGGGCAGGACTTTCAGCCTAAATTTTAAAACTATTTTCTCATGCTCTCTTTAAAGTTTAAAACTCTCCAATCTAATCTGAGTTACATGATTTTTCACTCCATGATAGACTCTTGTATGGCTGAAACTTGAAAGTATTTGTTCATCTACTTCTTCTTCTTTGATTTGTTTGCATTGGACTGAGCATTTGCAGTTTCCTGGTGTCAAAAAATAGGACATGGACAGATTTCAGAAGCCTAGCAATGTTTTATAGGATTAAGAAAAAGTGAAGGAGGATAACAAAAACACAAGTTTAAAATAGAATTGCGAGAGAGAAAGAGATGCTTGCATGCTCTTGAAGCACATTTAATTTGTTCTACAGGAACACTCACAACAACTGATTTCTGATTTTTTATGTAACTTCTAGAAAATGTTATAAATGAAAAAAAAGTTGGCTATAAATTTTCCTAGAGCATGCATTAAAAATGCTTCAGGAGACATGGAATCCAATATTGTTGTATACGGCATTGGTACAGACCTCGAGCCATTCATCCATTGAAGCATCCTGGTTATTGTTCAAAAAATCCGAGCAGTCTATGCAATATAATTCCTGGTTATTGCTTAATACAAAGATCATCTAATAAATCATCAAAATATATAAAAAGTAATTCAATGGGAAAATACATCAGCAAACAGCATCCAAAGTGCTGCTATAGAACATACCCAGTGAAGGAATATTGGAATAGTCCCTCTGGTGTCAAGTTTGGTGTCAGGGAACAGTGAAGACGCCAGTCAGCTTCAACGCATATGCAGCCACTTTCCCCAGTTGGGTCAACACATTAGTAGCTTTGCTGTTGAAGTAATTGATCCAATAAAGTCAAAATAACACCCAAGAATAAAAAACTGAAACGGTTGAAGGGAAGAGCAAGTTACCGTCTTGAGTGTCGATGCAAATCCCAATGGAGGAACCTCAGTCGATTTTTCCCTTTCATATTTTTGTTGATAGACCTAACAACATTAGCAAACTCGGCTCACAGAATAGTTTCTCGTGGCTTCTTCTCATGTGTCTTGAACAAAAAAAAATGAAAATCAGAAAACATTCTAGTTTAGAGGTTAGACACAATCGAGAAATTCAATATTCTTAACTGTTCATTAGAAATGGGAAGCTGCCTACCTTAATCAAGTTCAATATGATAATTGGATTTCCATATCTCTTAACAAGATTTTCAAAATGAAGCCTTGTGGCTTCAAAGGTGTTGTCCTTCTTTGATACTAGAAAAAGAAAAAAGAAGCAAAAAAGCTCTCAGAAAAAAATTACATAACAAGCAGAGAATAGTTGCTTCCACATCATACATATAATGTCAGGTTTTATGTTCAATGGAGAGGCTTCTTGAGACTAGAACAGAGGGATTGAACCCCGGATCTGCACCACGAAACTTATTTTCATCGGGCTTCCATCACGAGCATCTGCAAAGACTATCTGCTCTGTCTCAACATCATTAGCTACTCTTCCCTTTTCATTCACTCCTCGTTTCAGATATCTGCATCAGAAGATACAGCAAGCAAGGAATATGTCAAGAAATAAGTAAGATAAAATGCCAAAATTTGTAGAAAAATACCAAGTTTCTGGGTGATAAATCACTCATTTACATGAATTTCATGGATTGAAGTACTTGGCAGAAACCATTAAAAAAAACCTCAATTAGCAAAATTAAAATGTAAACAAAAGCAGATGTATATCTTCAAGGACTGCAAGTGTAAAGAAGTGAAACATAATGTAGCTTTATCATGTGACAAACTCATATAAAGGATTGAAAAAGTACAAACCTTGTCCCAGCATAATGCCGCGAGCGCCTAGCAATGATAGTCAAGTGAAAATCCCTGCCAGAAATAGAAAGAACTCATATAAACTCATATTTTGTATGAATACTACTAATCCATGGTTTAATTATTGCAACATTAACTCTATCACATAAAATACCAGCAATAGCATATACAAAGTTACATATGGTAAAAATTAGACATTTCAAATGAAATTAATATTGTTGATAAAGTACAACGAAATTAATATATAGAAGATAAAAACTAAACATATTCATTAGCTAAAAGGGGAGTTTGTTACGTACCTATTTAAAAAAGTCATAAACTAAGGCAACTGTCCAGGAAGCATTCTGGAGATTATTCCTGACTCCACGAGTCAAAAACTCATTCCAAACAAACAGCGTTTCGTAAAGTGACTGTTCTGTTGTATTATGATCGGTTAAGTTCCTTTGAAGACTAAACATGACATTATATGAGTAGCTGAAAAAGAAGTCCTTCGTAAGATCTACACTGCATAGAAGCTTCTTGTATCTAAGTCACAAGAGAAGAAAAGTAAAGCCCATTAATAAGATGAATTATTAATAAGATGGATTATTATATTGTGCCAATTTCCTTCGCTTTGTTATGAGAAGCATGTAGTATGGCTCAAGAAATTTGACAAATCCTAGATAAAAAAATATAATAAGATGACGGAACCCTTAATTATTATAGCCAGTATTTTGGGAAACAAGAGCATAATAACAATTTTGTTCATATGAAGAAGATGATAGAAGATTCAATTACCAATGATTCCATAACAAGTTGTAACAAACTTCAGTCCCCTGTTGACTTGTTTCCTTCGTGTATGCGCTTTAGAAGGTCACAACACTTAATTTCTGAGTACACTGTCAAATCTTCAGTGATGTTTAGTTCCGTTGGATCCAATCTGTCAATCTTCAAGACCATCCATGAGGTTCTGCTTTTGTCTCTTCCGATCATATAAAAGTTCTGCATGTAAAAAAGAATAATAATAAGAACACTGCAACATTGCCCTATACATGTATAATGTTCATAGAGTCATAGACAAATTTAAGAAGGATGATATTCTTAAAAGGTAAAAGTACATCACAGCTATTAATGTATTAAAGAAATGGAAAGATGTAGCTTTGCTATAAATATCACTCCATATTAACGCAAAACTTTAGATTACAAGTGGTTTTTCTAATGTGAATGAATAGCGTTAAAAATAACAGTAAAAAAGTTGAAACAAACTTTAGATTACAACAATAATTGTTGTAGTTCACCTACTTTTCTAAGAATTTAAACATATAAGTACAAAAATTATACCAAATGATTTTGTAAAGAAGCTACAATTGCTTATCTTGCAAGAAACAAACCAACAACTTATCATTATGTTAGCTGATGAGAGAAAGAATGCTTGATATCTATCTAGAACACTATGAATTCTGCCACTAAGCATAGAATACGTGAGGAAAAAACAAAGGACAAGTAGTGGCATGACTACTCAATTTTTTCATCAAAATTTTCAGGTAATATTCGCATGACTACTCAATTTTTTCCTGAAAAGGACAAGTAGTGGCAATCCTTCTAATAACAAAGGTCAGCAATATCAAATTCCAAAATTAGCAAAAATTACTATTTTGATTAGCAAGAAAGCATTACTATATATGACCAGATTTATGCAATTGATGAAAGAACAGAAAGAAAGAACCCTAGTTTCCCTTTTAAGAAGAGCATAGTAAAAGAGTCAAGTATAAACACAATCACTAGATATCACAGGCAGCTTTCACTGCGAAGCCAATCGAATTTAGTGCTAATAAAATCAAAGTGACAATTATGTTTATATATTTAATCATCCATCACACAAAATTGAAAAGGACATATTCAGCAAAAATGAACACGAAGTTAGCCAACAAGGTCAAATAGAAATATAGAATACATGAATTCACAAGCCATAAGCTACTTGAACAGAGCAGAATAGAACAGATTCAATGTTCGTCCAAGCAAATGATTCAAACGAAAAGCTTCAATTGCAAAAAAAATCACCAAAATCAGAGTAAATCTGCAGATTCGAACGAAGCACAAAAGTAGAGTATGATAAACCTAAAACTGGCACAGAAAAATTGAGCCCTAAGGTTTATCACGAAGAACAGAATCACAAAATTAGGATATATATACCTGAAATTTGAGATGGTTACGAGAAGAACTGAGAAAGCGAGATGAGATTAGATGGAAGAGGTGCCAGAGGGAGCAGATGCGATAAGAGCGGTAGCAGAGAGAGCTCTCCGACGATGGGAGTAGACGCGACGAGAGCGGCGGCGGAGGAATCTCGTAGGACGCAAGGGATGACAGAGAGAGATTGTGTGATGCAAGCGGTGGCGGCAGCGGCAACGGCAATGGCCGCGGCGGAAGAAGCAGAAGTAGCAGCCACGGAGAGAAGAAGTAACTCGTGCCTGGGAGAGAGGAAGAAGCTCGTGTTTGATTTGTGAATGGAGCACGAAACACAGTTTGAATGGGGGTTGCCACGGGGAGAGAAAAGGGATAGGTTAAGTTTACATTAATATTTTTCGACGAAAAATTTAAATTACAGACGGATTTTTCGTCTGTAATAATTTAATAAAACGCAGCGTTTTGCTTATTTAATTACAGACGAATTTTCCGTCTGTAACCATTTCCTACGGAAAAAAAATTAATTTTTTCGACGGAATTATCAACGGATTCTCTTTTCTGTCTGTAATTTATACTAATCCATTTTTTTTGTTTTCCGACAAAAAATTCCTCTGAAATTTCGTCTGTATTTCCGTGGGATAAAATCCGTCAGAAATTTTCGCCTGTAATAACAAGTTTTCTAATAGTGTTAGTATTTTTTTTTGGTGACTCTAATAGTGTTAGTATAATTATTCATTAAATAATAATTTTTATATAATTATAAAAAAGATATATTTTTTAAATAATTTGAGAAAAAAAGGTATATATATTGACACTAAAATATACCATGTCAGATACTTGGTGCTAATATAAATATTATATAAATGCTAATTATGTATGATTTATAATTATATTATAACAATTGATAATTAGTATAATTAGAATGATTGATAATTAGTATAAAATTTATTAAATATTAATTTTTATATAATTATAAAAAAATATTTTTTTAAAATAACTTAAGAGATATATGCATATTCGCATTAGAATACGCCAAGTCAACATTTTTAATATTAGAATATAATTTATTATAGAATAATATAATAATCATAGTTGAACAATAAGTCAAAATAATGAATACATAATATTTTATAATTAACAATAGTATCATACTATGAAATATACAGATATATTAACGATTCTAATATTAACTATTCTAATATCTCTATTAAACTCAAGTGAAAACTAACGAGACAATCTTAAATTTAGAATTTGGACACTCAAATTTGAAATCGAAATAATGAACTTTTATGAATATACCGGTAGTATAATAATTTAGAGTCCTAACAACTATGAAAGGAATAGTACTAATGAGTTATTATTATTATTATTATTATTATTATTATTATTATTATTATTATGTACTCGATTTAGCGTTTCCAGTTTCAGTGTATTGGTACGGTGGTGGCAAAAGCCTAGAGGGTCGCTTACGTAATCCAATTTTAAGCAAACTAATTTGACCACCCCTTATTTAATATATATACTAATAAATCGTATATTTAAAAAAAAAGGCACTTTCATTTGCTGATACATGAAGTACATCGAGTGATACAAGGATGATTTTGGTGAATGCTCAGGAATTTATATGAAGTTTTGAGTGGAAAGTATACGCATCCCCAAAACTGGTACTCCTTTATAAATTATCATTATCGTAGTATTGTTATTAGGAATGTAAACAATAATTATTTTAAACAACACGAATAACTATCAATCAAATAAAAATATATTATATTTTTAAATTAATCATTTAAATTTTAATATTCAAATAATCATTCGTACACTTAATAAAATAAATATTCAATATATCTATTATTTATATTATTTAATATTTTTGTTGTCTACCTATACTTTTCTATTATTATTACACAAGCTGTAAAGTTTAGGATAGGGGAATTCTAATGCGAAACATTAATTTATTTGCTTAAAAAAATTATAAATTGCCTTTTAAAGAAGACAAATTTATTGTAGAGTAGTTGGATGATATAGAAAATAGATTTTCTTAATTTTTTATTTGAGAAAATAAAATGTGATTTTTTATAATTAATTTTATAAGTGAGACTGTTCTAGATAAATAATAACATAATAGAATAATAATTAATTAACTAAGAATTTGATGTTATAAAATGACAGTGGATACTATGTAGTAACTATTTCATAAAATTATAAAACCGCCAAATCATGACATTAAGAGCATACTCCAAAGGCAGTAAATGTCCGAAAAACGGTAATCTCATAATAGAGGGATAAAAGGAGAAGAAAACCGGTAGGTATACTCAGAATATAACACCTTACCACAATACATTATTAACTTAAGCATTGGAGTGTCTTGCAGATTGTCCTCCCGGCCTAACTCCCTCTTTGCCAAAATTAGGATCTCTGATCTCTTCAACCATCCAAATTGGGTTCTTCACTCTTGGTATGAACATATGGCGTCGTCTGTGGAGATCCTACTTTGCTAGGGATCATGGCTGAGCACAAAATTCATTATTCAATGATCAACTTGAATACTCCATTGAAGGAGTAACACCAAGAAAATGGGTACGAGACTGATGTCACTCCTCCTGAGGAGCATCAAGTACCTCCTGGATATGAGAATCAAGAGGTACTCAACCCGGAAACTCATAATGCCGAAACCCGATGCTTTGCGGGGTTGGGTGATGATTACCATCACACGATGCAAGAAATGCGACACCAGGTACAAAAATTAGAAGGTCATTGCCTATAGATGGAGATGCGACTGTCCGTACATTCACAGTCTAGACAATCTTGTTCCTGAAGTCGCCGACTCAGGGAATATGATGATCACAATCGCGAAATTCCAGAACAACAAATAAGATCATAATCAGCAGGATGCACGCTTGCTACGACGACAACGGAGGTCACCACAATGTAACGCCAACCCTTGGGAGCATGAGAGGTGGGCAAGAGACAAGTCCCGATCTTCCCAGTCTAAATGGTGACGGACTCTGCAAAGGAGTCTAGTCCTAAAAGGCGTAGAAAATCTTAAAAACATGTTATAATGGGTCAAACCTCATTTGCATCCACGTCCTTCAAGTTCACTTGCTAAAACACTTTGACAAGTTGACTGACTTGAAGTATGACGGGAAGTCGGATTCTCAAGAGCATATAGATGCCTTTGAAGCTCGGATGAATCTAGAAGGTGTTGGCGATGCTATCTGATGTAAAGCTTTTCTGGTAATGTTATCTGGTCTAGCCATGGCATGGTTTAATGCCTTCCCCTCCGAGCCTATTTCCTCATTTGTTAACATCAAAATAAAGTTTTGGCACACTTCACTACAAGGAGAACCCAAGCTAGGTATTCAATTTTGTTGCTTGGCATTGAGCAGCTGCCCGGTGAAAGCATTTGAGATTACCTAAAGATCACTAGCATCCCAATTGTGTAGTTCACAGTAGAAGATTTCCAGTATTCCACGATGAATGATGACGAACCCTTGGTAATAATAGGAAAACTGGGAAATGGTATTGTAAAGAGAATTTTGGTTGATACAAGAGAAGATTCGAACTTACTTTTCAGGAACGCTTTTGACGCCTTGGGTTTAAGGGATGAACACTTGAAGCTACATCTTCCCGGAGTAATGGATTTGGGAGATCACTACATTAAGCCCGATGGCGCAATCGATCTATTGTTCACTATGGAGGAAGGTTCCAATGTCCGAGCTGTACAAGCTGAATTCGTGGTTCTCAAAGATTCAATGACTTACAATATTATCCTGGGAAGGATGACATTGAACGACCTTTGTGCCTTTATATTAATCAAGTTCTCCGTCATTAAGTTTTAACCTCTGAATCGTGAGTGGCAACCATTCGGGGATATCGGGCATCAGCTCTAAAATGCAACAAGGCAAGTTTGACTTTGAAAGATAAGGATAAGGATTCTACTGGAGTATTTCTGGTCGACCTAGATTCCCGAATTCAAGAAAAGTTGAGGCCAGAACCAAATGAGAATTTGGAAAACTTTCAGATTGGTGATGTACCAGACAAATACACCTTGATCAACAAGGACTTACCTTATCCCTTAAAGTGAGAGTTATAAGATTTCCTAAGAGGTAATGTCGATTTATTTGCTTGGGAAACTTCTAATATGCCGGGGATTGATTCCACATTCATGTCCCATCAACTCGCTATTGACCCTGCCTTTATGCCGATTGCGCAATGATGTCACAAGATGTTACCCGACCAAGCTACCGAGGTCAAAAGGCAAGTTCAAGTGCTGTTAGATGCTGGTTTCATCCGAGAACTGACATATTCGACATGGTTATCTAA
This sequence comes from Arachis hypogaea, assembly GCF_003086295.3. Classification (NCBI taxonomy): domain Eukaryota; kingdom Viridiplantae; phylum Streptophyta; class Magnoliopsida; order Fabales; family Fabaceae; genus Arachis; species Arachis hypogaea. The sequence continues at coordinate 98,135,340 of NC_092038.1, forward strand.
TGTAGTGATGGTAAAAAAATCTAATGAAAAATAGCATATGTGCGTAGATTATACAAATTTAAATAAAGCTTGCCCAAAAAATTCTTTTCCTTTACCTAACATGGATAATATGATCAACTCGCCCTCATGTTATCGTATTTTGAGTTTCCTAGATGCCTATAGTGGGTATAATCAAATACCCATGCATAAGCCTGATAAGGAGAAAACAACCTTCATCACCCCTAAAGGGATCTATTGTTATACTGTAATTCCATTTGGTTTGAAAAATTTCAGGGGACTATATACTAAAGGCTAATGCCTAAGGTCTTCAAGCAGAAAATCGAAAGGAACATGGAGGTCTACATCAATGATATGTTGATAAAGGTCAAACAAGATTCTGACCTGATTACCAATCTACAAAAAATTCTTAGATACCTCGAACTTCATCAGATGCGGTTGAACCGAACAAAATGTGCATTTGGAGTTTGGCAAGTTAAGTTCTTAGGATTTATGGTCACTGAAAGGGGAATAGAGGCCAATCTTGAGAAATGTCAAGCTATCTTAGACATGTCGAGCCCTCAAACCTCAAAGAGATACAAAGGCTCACAGGTCGGCTAACTGCTTTATCTCGATTCTTTGGAGCTTCAGCTGAAAAGGCAAAACCATTTTTTAACTTAATGAGGAAGGGTGTCGATTTTGCATGGACAGAGAAGTGCGAGAAAGCTTTTCAACATTTCAAAACTTTGCTTTCATCCCCTCCTATTCTAGCAAAACCTAAACCCGAAAGGCCTTTATATCTTTACTTGTCTATCATTAAAGAAACGCTAGCTTAAGTTCTAGTTGTAGAAAATGAGAATAAACACCAATGACCTGTCTACTTCATTAGTAAAGTACTCCAAGGGCCAGAGTTAAGGTATTCAAAATTAGAAAAGCTGGCTTTTTCTTTGCTTACTTCATCACATTGGTTGCATTAATATTTCCAAAGTTATACAATTATAGTACAAACTAATCACCCGACTAAAAAGATACTGCAAAAGTCAGACTTAACAGGTCGAATGGTAAGCTGGTCTATAGAGTTATCTCAATTTGATATATAATATGAGTCACGTTCGACCATTAAAGTCCAGGCAATGGTTGATTTTTTGGCAGAAATGACCCACCGCATTCCCGATTTACCGGAATGGGCACTCCATGTGGATGGGGCTTCTAATATGAAAAATGGGAGAGCCAGTCTTATCCTAACTAAGGGTAATGATATAGTGATCAAAGCATCGATTAAATTTAAATTTTCCATTTTCAATAATCAAGCTGAGTATGAAGCTTTAATTGCAGGATTGGCATTAACTCGAGATGTCAGGGTAACAATAGTCATTGTGTTCAGCGATTCACAACTTGTAACGTTCCAAGTTAATGGAGAATATCAGGCAAGAGGTCCATTGCTACAACAGTACTTAAAGAAAGTTCAAAAGGAGGTACAACCTTTGATTCCTTTCTTATCAAACATGTGCCAAGGGAACAAAACACACGAGCTGAGATGTTATCAAAACTGGCAAGTATTAAGCCTGGGAGTGGGAATCGGAGTTTGATACAAGAAGTTCACACAGAGCCTTCTGTAACAAAACCTGATATAATAGTTTCACACTATTTCGGCGTTAGTACTTAGATGGATCCTATTTGCACATATTTAGAACATGAAACTTTTCTTGATAATGTTAAGAAAGCTAAAAATTTGTGAGTTAAAGCAGCCAAGTATACTATGGTAAATGGAAAATTGTACAAAAAGGGTGTGTCCCAGCCACTGTTAAAATGTTTAATTCCTCAAAAAAAGATGTATATGTTACAGGAAACTCATGAAGGCTACTGTGGATATCATTTGGGGGAGGGCTTAAATCATTAGCTCAGAAAGTAATTCGAACAGAATATTATTGGCCTACCGTTATCAAGGATGTCATTGAATATGTGAAAAGATGTGGAAAATGTCAGCTACATGGGAACCTTCATCAGGCATCCCCTCACAATCTAGTATCTGTGATCCCAACAAGGCCATTCACCAAATGGGGCATGGATTTATTAGGACCATTCCCACAGGGACATGGCCAAGTGAAGTATCTCATAGTGGCTATTGATTATTTTACAAAATAAATTGAAGCCATATCAATATCAAGTATCAGTTGGCTATCACTAGATTTGGAACTTTGGAGGCCGTGGTCATAGATAATGGAACCTAGTTCGCAAATTCCAAGTTTCAAGAACTCTTAATCGGGTTAAGAATTTGGCAAGTATTTGCCTTGGGTGAGCACCTACAGGCGAATGGGCAGGCTGAAGTGGCTAATAAAATCATCTTAAAAGGGTTTAAAAATCAACTAGATGAATCTCTGTGTTCATGGGCCGATGAGTTATGGTCAATATTGTAGTCATGTCGAACCACAATACAATCCTCTACCAAAGAGATACCCTTTAGACTCACCTATGGTGAAGAACTAGTAATCCCAGTGGTTGGTGAACCTAGTTCGAGATTGCTCTTAGGAAGTTTGGGAACCCATGAAAACATGGATTTAATTGATGAGATAAGAGCTTTAGCTAACTTAGTTGAACAAGCCCTGAAGAAAAGGGTAGCTACGAGATATAACACTAAAGTTTGACCTAGAGATTTTTGGGCTGGTGATTTAGTACCAAAACAGGTTGATGTTGGGATCTCGAGACACCCTTTTAAAATCTTGTATTTCTTTTCATCAATAAATTTCTTTGTCTCTTTTCCTTGTCAAAATTTCTATCATACGTGCAAATTGTTTTAAACGAGATAACACGTTCTTAAAATCAAAGTAGAAGCACGAACAAATAATGTGCAAACAAAATTAAAATGTTCCAAGTGCATTAAAAGACAACACTGAAAAATGGCAATAAACCTAAAGTGTAGCAATCAAGTTCAAACAAAAACAATAAAGGTTGCATAAGTTAATCAAGTTACGTCCCGACCACATGGGAAAAAAACTTGTCCAAAAGTATTGCAAATAGTCAAAGGCCAAGGCCAAAGGCAAAGTCATAAAATGTCTTAAAATATACTACTGAATAAAAAACAATATTACATGATAGAAATGACTTTCCCATCCACCACTTTCTTGAAAGCATTGACTTCGAAGACGTCCAAGTCGGGAGCAATCAGTTTGATCTTATCAAGGATGTTCTGTTCAGCGTCAAAAATTCATCCACGACAGCACGCTCAGCTTTCTGTATCGAGAGCTTAAGTTGCTCAATCTTTGCAATAAATTCGGAAACTTGCTTCTTTAGATTCTTGACCTTCGAGTCGGAGGAAGCCTCTGCTTACTTCAGACCCTTCACCTCATTTTTGAGAGCAATTTGTCTCTCTTGAAAAGCAGTGACTGAATTTTTAAGTTCTGAATCTGAGCATTAGCACCAGCAATATCTTTGTCCTTTGACAAAAATCCAGAGCAAAGATTAGAGATCTCGAGCTCAGCATTTTGGATGTACGTGGCTGAACGGAGAAGCATTCTTTGAACTCGAGACAGGGTGTCCTCTAAAGGCATCTTAGCAAGTACTAATTTGTTTTTCTCACTCATAAGGTGATGGTCCACGAAGTCAGGGCCCGAAATACCTTATTTAACACCTGGCCAAATGAGGGCGAAGCCAAAACATTGACATCCCCTTTTCTCGTACTTTTTGATTTTTTCTTCTTTGGGGAATTAATGGGGGAGTCTTCTTCCAAGATTTGAACCTCGGGGAATTGCCTCTTTCCACTTTCTTTTCCCCTCTAAGATAATGGTTGACAGCTAATGGTGGCAGAAGAAGAAGCCCGATCACCACTCGCGTTAATTGGTAAAACATGTTGAGCTTCCAATCTCTTCTTTATAGCAGTAATGGCAGCCAAACCTCTAGCCATGTTAACTAGGATAAAAAGCACAAGTTTATAAGAAAGATGTAAAAGGGCATATTCATGAGCGGATAATTTATATGCTTTTTGGCATTGTTTTTATATAGTTTTTAGTATGTTTTATTCACTTTTTAGTATATTTTTATTAACTTTTAAGCAAAAAGCATATTTCTGGAATTTACTATGAGTTTGTGTATTTTTCTGTGATTTTAGGTATTTTCTGGCTGAAATTGAGGGATTTGAGCAAAAATCTGATTTAGAGGCTGAAAAAGGACTGCTGATGTTGTGGATTCTGACCTCCCTGCACTCGAAATAGAATTTTTGGAGCTACAGAAACCTAAATGGCACACTCTCAATTGCGTTGGAAAGTATACATCCAGCGCTTTCCAGAAATATATAATAGTCCATACTTTGCCCGAGTTTAGATGATGCAAACTAGCGTTCAACGCCAGTTTTCTGCCCTATTCTGGCGTTAAACACCAGAAACAAGTTGCAAGCCAGAGTCAAACGCCAGAAACAAGTTACAAACTAGCATTTAACTCCAAGAAAAGTTTCTACACATGAAAGCTTCAATGCTCAGCCCAAGCACACACCAAGTGGACCCGGAAGTGGATTTCTGCATTATTTACTCATTTTTGTAATCCTAGTAACTAGTTTTAGTACAAATAAGACTTTTTACTATTGTACTCAGATCTTTTGATCATCCTTGATCATGGGATCAGGTCTTTTTCCCTATTTTTGAATTCATATGCCATTTGGGGAGGCTAGCCATTCGGCCATTCCTAGACCTTGTTCTTATGTATTTTCAACTGTAGAGTTTCTACACACCATAGATTAAGGTGTGGAGCTCTGCTGTTCCTCGAGTATTAATGCAAAGTAATATTGTTCTTCTATTCAATTCATGCTTATTCTTATTCTAAGATATCCATTTGCACACAAGAACATGATGAATGTGATGATTATGTGACACTCATCACCATTCTCACTTATGAACGCGTGATTGACAACCACTTCCGTTCTACATGATAACAAGCTTGAATGTATATCTCTTGGATTTCTAATCAACGATTCACATCGACTCCCCTCTGACAATAGGGCATCTGAATCTGAGATTGAAACCTCCGTGGTATAAGCTAGAATCAATTGGCAGCATTCCTGAGATCCGAAAAGTTTAAACCTTGTCTATGGTATTCCGAGTAGGATCTGGGATGGGATGACTGTGGCGAGCTTCAAACTCACGACTGTAGGGCGTGGTGACAGACGCAAAAGGATAGTAAATCCTATTCCTACATGATCGAGAACCAACAGCTGATTAGCCATACGATATCTGTGCATGGTATTTTTCATCCGAGATGAGAAATCCGACAGTTGATTAGCCGTACAGAAATCGTAGAGGACCATTTTCACTGAGAGGACGGGAAGTAGCCATTGACAACGGTGACACCCAACATACAGCTTGCCATAGAAAGGAGTATGAAGGATTGGATGAAGGCAGTAGGAAAGCAGAGATTCAGAAGGAATAACGCATCTCCATACGCTTATCTGAAATTCCCACCAATGAATTACATAAGTATCTGTATCTTTATTTTATGTTTATTTATTTTTTAATTATTAAAACTTCATAACCATTTGAATCCGCCTGACTGAGATTTACAAGATGACCATAGCTTGCTTCAAGCCGAAAATCTCCGTGGGATCGACCCTTACTCACGTAAGGTTTATTACTTGGACGACCCAATGCACTTGCTGGTTAGTTGTGCGAAGTTGTGAAAAAGAGTTGAAATTATAATTGTGCGTACCAAGTTGTTGGCGCCATTGAAATCACAATTTCGTGCACCACGTATTAAGAGGAAAAGGAAAAGAGAAAAAGATTACTAATAACATTCCGAGCTGCCTACTCGTTTATTATAATGTCTCTCAAACTAAGAGAAAGTTCATTCCACAGCAGCATTAACATGTTAATACTCACAAGCTCCGAAGCACCAACCCCGTTAACTTGGATTTTCGGAGAGGACACATTGAAATTCTAGTATAAGTTGAATTTTTTTGCACCTTCCAAATTTAGAAAAAAAGGGGTCATACCTTCAACCCTTTCAATTTTGAAAAATTTGTCTTTAAATTTATGGTAGGACTCTTCAAATAAATTAAAAATTCTCCTATTTGGAACACCCTAGAAAGAAATAAACCCATGACCTTGGGATCTAAAAGGAACCGTCAGAGTAAAGAAATAAAAGAAAACCCTAAGAGAAGGTTGGAGGTCTAAAACCGAACATAAAAGTTCAAAACAATGAACAATAGCCTAGCTATTCGGATGGAGCTGAGAAGGAGTGCATCCAGTGTGAGATAGAATGGTCACTTGAAAATCAGAAAAAGGAAGTCAAACCCCAACTCCGGAGAATAAAGTCTCATACATCCATAACCAATCGGGGGCAGTACTGGCATGCTCATTAACATGGCACAACTGATTCCCAGATTTAGGAATAGAAAAACATACATATTGCTCAGATCAGAACTAAAAATAACCTTAGCTTCTCGCAAGTTATCAAGTTCCTCTTGTGCGATGGTAGAAGGAGTGGCCTTGACCTCCTCAGATACCCAGGAATAGATATTAACTTCGAGTTCGCTGTTCAGTGGAGGAATGGGAGAAGGTCGGGGTCTCAGACGGTCAGCAACATCACCTCGTTCATGATTCTTAATAACCTTTCTCCTCGGCGTCTAAGAAAAAACTTAAGGGGGCACCACCTCTATCTTACGAAGGATTGGAAAACTCTAAAATCTACTCAGAAAATTCAAAAACCTCACCACTCTGAAAAACACATAAAAATATTGAAAAAGGGGACAAATATAAAACCATTACTATCAAAATAGGGAACTTAAAACATTTGTTTCCCTACTATGTTAGCCTAAGGTAGCAGATACAGAGACATAGCACAAAATACATAGAAAATGACCAGAAATATAGCAAAAGATGCATGGACAAATGGCCAGAAACATAGCCAAAGATACACGAAAAAGGACCAGAAACATAAAATAAGTGCACAAAATAGTAAAAAGTAAATGATCGAAGAAGAAGAAGAAAAAAGGAAGAAGAACCCTCGTTAGAATGTGCTTATCAAAAATTGGAAATGTGTGGTCCTGAAAATACTTGCAGGAAGTTAATACTTTACTTCATTTACGACTTCAATTAAAGGGAACTCCTTTAATCGACAACTTCAATAAAAAAACTTCTTAAAGCAGACCTCATAAACTCGAGTGCTTTTGACCAAACATTAAAGCCAAAAGGCCCGAATTAGGGCACTGTTCTAAGCAAATAATGATGTAACATAATGATAATTAACTAAAAATCCGACATTACAAGATGACAGCGGGTACTACATAACAATCATGTCATAAAGTTATGAAATTGCCAAATCATGACATTAATAGCATACTCCAAAGACAGGAAATTACCGAAAAATGGTAATCCCGAAATAGAAGGGTAAAAGGAGAAGAAAACCGATAGATAAACTCAGAATATAACACCTAACTACAATATATTGTTAACTTAAGTATTAGAGTGTCTTGCAAGTTGTCCTCTCGATCTGACTTTCTCTTTGCTGAAGTTAGGATCTCCAATCTCTTCAACCATTCAATTCGGGTTTTCCACTCTTAGTACGAATATGGACTATAAAAAAATATGAGGGAGAAAGTATTGAAAGATTAGAATTCACACTTTACTTTTTCAATTGAAATAAAAAATTGAGAGAATTCATTTTAGGATGATATGTTTTTTTATTAAGGTAAAAATGTATTTTTTTTATAATAAAGCTTTGATTCTCTGTATAATTCCTTAAAAAATTTTAACTTATGCATACCTTCTTCAGTTATGAGAAACTTAACGTATTAAGTACCCATCATCATTCGGCTTTGACCCGAAATATTGACATCGGAAGCAGCAGCATTAATACTTAATAGGTAATAGTCAACTTGATTGCCTTTATCATCAAAATATTTACAAGAACATCCTCTACTCAAATCTCACCTCCCAAAGGCATTAGAGACTTCGTGTTCGTACTTCCTAACTTTTCAAATCCCAATTTATTTGTTTCTTTAAATGGACTTTGATTATTTTTATAGTATCATTATTATTTCCTCCAGAGGCAGAGCTAGCCTTAATGTAAGGGGAGAGTAAAAAAATAATTTCATAGTTAGAAAAACTTAATATAAAATTTTTAAAAGGAAATTAAATTAAATTTTATGTATAATTTATAAAATAAAAAATTTGATGGTCGAGGAAGGTCATTGTCTTCTTATTACCTTATATATGAGGCCCGGCATCTGATTTCCTTGTGTGGTTGTGAATACATATATATTGTAACACTAGGAGGTTTTAAAAATTAAATAATGAGTTATTCATGATTTATTATTATTGTTTAGGATTTTATTTTTAAAAAATTATTTTATTATTAATAATTAAATCAAATTTTATGATAATTTGAGTTTAAAATTAATTAAGACTTTATTTTATATATAATTTTTATAATAGTTAGACATCTTTTTATTTAAGATTTAAAGTTTTAGGAGTTAGAAAATAACGAGGATTTGATAGTTTAACTTAAATAATTAGGATTTTTAGTTTAACTTGATGAACCAAAAGTAATTTAATTGAATTATCTCTAATTTAAAATTAGAATAACTATTCAAAATTAATTAGTAAGTTCATAATTAAATAGTGTGCTTAAAATAATTATATTAGAATATATTTAGTTTTTAATTAATATTTTACCCTCTAATTTTATCCAAATACCTATTCTATTCTTTATTCATTTAACCAAACCCTAAATCTAATTCACAAATTAACACACACACTTCTTCACACATTTCTTAGTCACCATACACACATTGAACGAAAAAGAAAAAGAAGATAGAATCTGAGAGAGAGAAAGTGAAAGAGGAAGGAAGAAGAGAAGAGGGGAAGAGAGAGGTGCCAGTGGAAGTCACTACCACCGGCATCGCAGAGAGAGAGAGAGAGAGAGAGAGAGAGAGATCTAATATGTGATGGAGGATAGGAAGAAGGGGGCGTTTCTGTCGCCGCCAAGTCGAAACGCCGCCGTTGCCATCGGAGCCTTCACAGATTGGAGACCGTTAAGACCGCCGTCGTCGCAGCAGAGGAGAGAGAACGAGAACGAGACAAAGAGGGAAAGGGAATTGCGGTTGGGACTAGATGCTTCTGCTGCCGTCGAGCCACTTCATTGCCATCGTTGTTGCAGCTACAAGCATGAGTGTCGAATAAAGAGAAGGAAATACGGTGAGTAGAGGAAGGGAAATGAGCTCTTTCCGTCACTGTTAGTGAGCTACTGTGTCACTGTTGGAGGAGAGCTCGTTGGAAAGCTACTACTATCCTACCCAGTCGTGCTCTGTTCTCTATTCTTCCTTTGCCGGAGCCTTTTGCCGCTACCCTTGCCCTTTAAAAATGCCACAGGAATTGCTTCGCACCTCTGTCAATTCCGTTTCACCACCATTCTAGCTTGGTTAGTGGTTGCTTATTCTGTTTTGTTTCTACCACTATTTTACCACTGCCATTGATGATGCTGTCATTGCTTTGCCTTTAGCTGCCACTGGCTTACAACTTCTACTCCATTGTGCCCCTGTTTGCCGTTCTGCCTATCAAAAAAATACTGTCGGAATAATTGTCGCTGTCCTAGTCCAAATTCTGCGCTCTTTCATTCCATTATACTTCAACCATCCTCACCCTTTAATTTGGCACTCTAAGTTTGGTTTCTTCAGTCCCTTGGGACCATATTGTGAGTAGACTTTACGTTTACAATTACTTTTGGTTTATGTTATTACGAGCTTTTAAATATATTTATGAAATTATAATTGAAGAATTTTAATTGATTAAAACAATGGAGTTATTAGAGTTAAATAATTTATTTATGTGAAGCATACACTTTAAGAACTTTACATGAGACTGTATACATATTTGATAAATTTTTGTATTATTTTAGAATATTCAATTTTATTTGAATATGTGTTTTTGAAATATCAAAGTATTGTTGATACTCACTTATATACTCTGAAATTGTAAAATATATTTGACATTTCTTATAATTGAAAAAGTATGATTGAAAAAAATTTCTGATGAGAAAGTACTATTTAATTTGATTTGATTTGATACCTTATATATTTGAAAGATTTAAGATTTGTTGTATTTTAAATTATATGTTTTGAATTGGTTTGGGAGGCTCGTATTAGAAAATCGTAGCCTAGCATGTAGGCCACACGTTGGATCTGTTATTTCGTATGGACACACGAGAGGAAAGGACTATCTTTAGAGGTGGAGCCGTTTAATTGTGGACTACTTGATTTGATTTCTGTACTGAAAACTCGCTTATTGATTCACTTATTTGTATAAAATACTATTTTTTAAATAAAATTACTTTGATAATAATATTTATATGGTCTCATGTGGATTATAGATGTATTGTCTAGTCACTAAGTTGCAAAACTCACTCCGTTTTTCAAAAAAATATTTTTCAAGAACAAATACTTAAATATACGAGCCTTTATATTCAAGAATAATGATCTACAATGGATACTTGTTCTTTGTTAAATTTCTAAACGTTGTATACTCCATATGTCACAAGCAAGATTCTACCATATTAATCTATTCTATTTTTTTAAATAATATGTAACTATTTATTTTTGTATTTGTAAATTTATTAAAAATATTTATAATTTTTTTATTCAACTTATATTCAAATTTGTTAAACTTGTTAAGGAATAATTTCTTTGAACGTTAGTCATGATTTATTTTGGATTGTCACACACAAGTGTGGTTAAAATTAAAGTATAAATGCACTTAAAATAGTTAAAGTAATAAAATTTTTTAAATTATTTAGTATTACTTTTTAAAAATGTTGTTAAAAATAATATTACTAAAATGTATAAAAAAATGTGATTAGAATTGTAGCTACCATAAATATAGATATATTAAAATTATATATATATATATATATATATATATATATATATATATATATATATATAATAGAGATTTGCAATTAGAAGATATGAATGTTACATTGTTTGCAACAATGAATTAATGTGTGTTCTTTACAAAACGTTAGATTATATTTGAGTATATACAAACTCAGCATGTAACTTAATAATTCATTAATCCGCATTGATTTTTATATTTTAATCTCTTAAAGTATTATCACACATTCATACGGCATGTGTAGTGCACTAGTGCCAAATTTGACAAGTTCATAGTGGGCATAAAGTTAGGATATGCCTCAAGCTCCTTGGAGTCGCACACTATTACTACAATCATCACATACAAGCCAAGTGTCTCAGTTCAATTCAACAACTTATGTTATACTCCAAGTAACCCCTTTTAGAAAAAAAAAAAAAAATCGTTGAAACTGTTACTTTATTGGCGCAAGACCAGTCATTGCTCCCTGAATAAGTGCCTTCCTATCTTATTAAAAGAACCTAACATGGAATCGGAATCTAAAGTGCTAAGTAAGTAGTACTTATTGAATCTATCCTTGCTAACAAAAGAACAAGAAAAAATTTGTAAAAAGTATAAGCAAGGACAACCACTGGAAAATCGAAAATGGAAAAACGACCATAAGTGATGAATAATAATGGAACCATCCGAATTGATTGAATGAAAATTTGAGCAAGACTACTACTGCTATGGAGATAAATTATAAATTCACACAATAACCACAGTAATATGTGACATATACAATGGATGGATCCGATAATTAATAATTATATAAGTTTGAAGGTAGTTAACTCAGTTTGTTTGTTTGCTTTTATTTTACTTTATGTTATTTTATCTATTCTAAATTTTAAACTATATTTTTTTTTCCCCAAAAGAAGGGGTGGGCATGGCTGGATCTACTTTAAAATCAGTTTTATGGTTCATAAAATCAAACCAAAATTGGATTGAAGAGAGAAACCGATTTTAAATCGATTTGAAAAAACAAAAACCAATTTTAAATTGATTTTAAAATTTAAATCCGGTTTTATTTATAAATCAGTTTTAAATTCGGTTTTACTTATAAATCGGTTTTAAATTTGGTTTTTTTAAAATTCAAATCTAAAATCTGATTTTTTTTTTATAAAATCTAGTTTTAAAATCAGATTTTTTAACCAAAAATCCAATTTTAAAACCAATTTTTGAAAATCCAGTTTTAAAACCACTTTCTTTAACCAAAAATCCAATTTTAAAACTAGTTTTTAAAAATTCAATTTTCAAACCAGATATTTTAATAAAAAATTCACTTCTAAAAACCAATTTTTAGAAATTCAATTTTCAAACCATAATTTTTTAAAAAGTAAAATTAATACTAAAGCCATTTTAAAGTGTATAGGTTCATTACAGCTAGAATTTGGTTCTTTATAAATCTAATGACAATAGCTAATCTATATAATATTTAATCATTCTCAAAATATCAAAAGAATACCACCAAAAAATCTCTCTAAAACAACAACCACAAAGTATCAAAAGATGCTAAGTTGCCAATAAAATCATCAAACAACCACAACTTTTGAAGAAAATTCATCTGCAAATAACAAAATATACCTTTGTCATTTTAAAACAAATCTTTGAATGAAAGTATTAAACCAAATATGAATATTAAGCATACCTAGTCATCATCAAGATTATCAATTGATGCCGCCATAGAACAAGCACCATCATTAGAGGAAAATATGTCTGCCAAGGAAATCAAATTAATTATCAAGTCTATATTCAATAACTTTTAATTGGTAACTAATACCTAAATTCTAAAATAGAAAGACGACAAAAACAAAAATAAAATAAAATGAGAAGAAATATAAAAAAAATTCTATACCTTGATCAACTTGTTGAAGAACTTCACAATCATCATCTAAAGCAGAGAAAAGATCTTCCTTAAGCCAATCTCCTGTGCAGACTAAGGCCTCTACCATTCTAGGTGTTAAGGAACTGCAGTATGGATCGAGGACTCTTCTTCCAGTACTAAATGCAGACTCCGAAGCTACTTAAAATGATCCCAGACAACTGACTGATTCTTACGAACACCTGACGGTGGAGAAGATGGTTAAATGCTAGCGGTCGGACATCCCTGCTACTTCAATATTACTGTTTTCAGTCATCTTGCTCTGCATATAAAGCAATGTGTACATAACTCAAAATTTGGTGTCAAACATGCTAAAATTAACACAAACTAATACAAAGAAACAACAGCCAATAAAATTTTAGCATGATTCATAAACTAATCCATGTTCATATATCTCGCAAAGAAAACACGGCCCAAGGACGATTATGAAATTAAAACTTCATATTAAGAATGATTTCAGCATGATTCATAAACTATACACAACCCAAAGAGAAACAAACAACTGATTGTACTAACTTAGTGTCTTGCATCTTATAAAATTAATATAATATTTGCAAAACAGAATTTTAGTATGAATGAATGCCAAAATACATTAATCTCAAGTAGTAACATGAATATTTGTATATTTTTAGAACATATTTGTCTTCTGATGCTTCTGCTAACCATGCTTAATTTAGAACATGCTTCAATCATTTATTTCATCATGAACAACGTAACTGGTATATATATGTTCTTTTCTTTATGTCTCTCTTTCTTTTCGTTTATTTTATGGACTTGATCAGATACGCTTGTTACTACTATTTATGGTTATATTATTTTCTTGTCTTGGACATTATTATTTACTATTTATAATTATAATCATTAATCAATGTGCTGCTGCTATATACTTATTATTTACATGTTTGTCCAATTATAGATATATATACATAGTTCTTTATTTCTTGTGCCTTTTCCTCAATAGTTTGATAGTAGTACTGATCAATTTTAATTCATTATTTTGGACCAACTATATGTAGCTTCTTGTCATATCAAATCATCAACAATGTGTGTTATTATTATTGTTGCTGTTTTTGTTTGATTACAATGAAATTACTATGCCATGTGCATTTTCAACTTGCACTGTGAACTCTTTCTTTAATACTAATATTGTTCTTCTCTTCTCTCTCTGTTATTTCTGTCCAACTTTTAGGCCTAATTCAAAGTATATATACTAGTATCTGTACATAGGTACAAATTAGATATAAGGTCTATTTTGAATCTATTAAAAACTTAAAACTATATTAAATTTTGCAACAAAATGTCTTGTTACATTATTTAGTAATCTTTTCTTGCTAAAGAGTAAATATTAAAGCCACTCCCTCAAAGTAGAAGCAAAGCTTCAATATAGCTTTTGTTTCTTCCCCAACCACGTAAGAATGAAAAAAAATACAAAAAAGGGATAAAATAAAAATAGGGCTTGTTGTTAAATTATTTTATTAATGAGTTCCGCCAATTACTTTTCATTGTTAACCATACTAAAAATTTTGCAATTTGCATCCATATATTTCTGTTTAGCTTTGACAGGGAATAAAGTACTGCTAAAAATCAACTATCAACTATAAACTATTCCCTAATAACATCATACTTGCATCCCTTCCTCAGTAAACAAACAATGAACTTTGATGTGTTGTATCCTCAGCAATAAACCATTAGCAAAGTAAAATTTGAAGACAAGAAAACAAGAAGTGTCAAGTATGATCAGTCTGCACGGTTAGGTCCTGCACCCAAATCATGGTATAGACCATGCACAAATTCACAAACATTGAATAAATTGATGCAGTTAATTTCTGTTTTGCATCACTGGATTCTATACAAGCACAGCGATATTTTACTATATATATAACTATATACAAAAATAGGTGAAACCATAGGATCAATCCACTTTATAGGATCAGTTTTATTGTTCAAAGAAATAGGAACTAAAGTTAGATATGTTGTCCAGTTAGGGTATTTCATGAAATTGTATCTAAGGAGTAGAACCATGAACAACATGAACAATGATGCTATCACAATCCCCCATACCACTTCTTCAATTTTTTTTTAATGATCCTATGAACAATAAAGTTGCTGAAGTGAAATATCCTATGCTTTAACAGTAAGCTAGAACTAAAAACCTGGTGCTATGTCTTAACAACAGAGTAGCATGATGAATGAACAGGAACAAAATTCAAAGCTAATTAAAGAATTTAAACACAAGACAAGGCAAATACCTGGTGCTTGGTGAGCCTCTGCGAATGGCTTTGGTCTTCTTACTTCTTAAGGTGGAGATCAAGAGCTTGATGTGTACTTCTTCTTCTTATAAACTTCCCTCAAGATAGCCTTCTGCTTTTGAGAAATCACCGTCAACACTTGACCAAATGACAACCACACAACCTTGCTGCAAAAGAAAACCCCAAAATAAAATTGGCATTAACACAAACACCTGATATGCATATCAACATAAGCAATCAAACTGTTAAAGAAAGAAAGCAACCCATCAAAGTAAATAGCAACTAACAGCTTTAATCGTATATATAGCAACTTTATCATATTGAAATGCTTAACAGTTATACCAACTAACCGTGTGAGGGTGAGTCGGCGACGGTGAAGACGACGGCGGAGAAGACCAAAGGCAGAAGAAGAGAAACAGAGATGAGGCCCATTCAACGTTGAATGAGACAATAGGGTGCCGGTGCCAGTTGCCTACTCCGGTGCCGGCTGCGGCGGATGGTGCACGAAATTGTGATCTCAATGGCGCCAACAACTTGGTACGTACAATTGTATCACTCTTTTTCACAACTTCGCATAACTAACCAACAAGTGCACTGGGTCGTCCAAGTAATAAACCTTACATGAGTAAGGGTCGATCCCACAGAGATTGTCGGTATGAAGCAAGCTATGGTCATCTTGTAAATCTCAGTCAGGCGGATTCTAATGGTTATACTGGTTTTCGAATATAAAGATATATGGATATGATGCCGGAAATAGACCGATTTTATATCACCCTTCAATTCGAATTAGCAAAAGCAATGTCTCCTTGCATAATATGGATTCCAAACATTCATGATCTGGATGTGAATGAGTCGAATTACTTATCCCTCGGTCTATTAGTGAACTATCTCTCCAGGGATTGTGAAAGATGTTCCACTAGAAATATTCTTGTTATTGCTTCGACTCATATTCCCCAAAAATAAAGCATAAAATAAAGATAAAAATACTTATGTAAATCATTGGTGGGAATTTTAGATAAGTGTATGGAGATGCTTTATCCCTCTTGAATTTCTGCATTCCTACTGCTTTCATCCAATCATTCTTACCCATTTCCATGGCAAGCTGTATGTAGGGCGTCACTGTTGTCAATGTCTACTTTCCATCCTCTTAGTGAAAATGGTCCAAATGCGCTATCACAGCACGGCTAATCATCTGTCAGTTCTCGATCATGTTGGAATAGAATCCAATGATTCTTTTGCGTCTATCACTACGCCCAACACTCGCGAGTTTGAAGCTCGTCACAGTCATCCCATCTCAGATCCTACTCGGAAAACCACAGATAAGGTTTACACTTTCCGGATCTTAGGAATGGCCTCCAATAATTCTAGCTTATACCACGAAGACTCTGATTAAGGAATCCAAGAGATACTCATTCAATCGAAGGTAGAACGGAGGTGTTTGTCAGGCACGCGTTCATAAGTGAGAATAGTGATGAGTGTCATGGATCATCACATTCATAAGGTTGAAGTGCGAATGAATATCTTAGAATAAGAATAAGAGTGAATTGAATAGAAGAACAATAGTACTTTGCATTAATACTCGAGGTATAGCAGAGCTCCATACCTTACTTTATGGTGTGTAGAAACTCCACCGTTGAAAATACATAAGTGATAAAGGTCCAGGTATGGCCGTGAGGCTAGCCCCCAATAGCATATGAATTCGAAAATAGGGAAAAAGGACTGAGACCTCTAATACAATAGTAAAAAGTTCTATTTATACTAAACTAGTTACTAGGGTTTACAGAAATAAGTCTAAGTGCAGAAATCTACTTCCGGGGCCCATTTTGGTGTGTGCTTGGGCTGAGCCTTGAGCTTTCACGTGTAGAGATTTCTTTAGGAGTTAAACGCCAAGTTGTAATGTGTTTTTGGCATTTAACTCTGGTTTGTGACGTGTTTCTGGCGTTTTACTCCAGAATGCAGCATGGAACTGGCGTTGAACGCCAATTTGCATCATCTAAAATCGAATAAAGTATGAACTATTATATATTGCTGAAAAGCCCTGGATGTCTACTTTCCAACGTAATTAAGAGCGCGCCATTTGGAGTTTTGTAGCTCTAGAAAATCTATTTCGAGTGCAGGAAGGTTAGAATCCAACAGCATCTGTAGTCCTTTTTCAGCCTCCTATCAGATTTTTGCTCAGGTCCCTCAATTTCAGCCAGAAAATATATGAAATCACAGAAAAACACACAAACTCATAGTAAAGTCTAGAAATGTAAATTTTGCATAAAAACTAATAAAAATATCCCTAAAAGTAGCTAGATCCTACTAAAAACTACTTAAAAACAATGCCAAAAAGCGTATAAATTATCCGCTCATCACAACACCAAACTTAAATTGTTGCTTGTCCCCAAGCAACTGAAAATCAAATAGGATAAAAAGAAGAGAATATACTATAAATCCCAAAATATCAATGAATATTAGTTCTAATTAGATGAGCGAGACTTGTAGTTTTTTGCTTCTGAACAGTTTTGGCATCTCACTTTATCCTTTGAAGTTTAGAATAATTGGCATCCATAGGAATTCAGAGTTCAGATAGTGTTATTGATTCTCCTAGTTAAGTATGTTGATTCTTGAACACAACTACTTTTATGAGTCTTGGCCGTGGCCCTAAGCACTTTGTTTTCCAGTATTACCACCGGATACATAAATGTCACAGACACATGACTGGGTGAACCTTTTCAGATTGTGACTCGGCTTTACTAAAGTCCCCAGTTAGAGGTGTCCAGAGCTCTTAAGCACACTCTTTTTGCTTTGGATCATGACTTTAACCACTCAGTCTCAAGCTTTTCACTTGGACCTTCATGACACAAGCACATGGTTAGCGACAGCTTGATTTAGCCGCTTAGGCCTGGATTTTATTTCCTTGGGTCCTCCTATCCATTGATGCTCAAAGCCTTGGATCCTTTTTACCCTTGCCTTTTGGTTTTAAGGGTTATTGGCTTTTTCTGCTTGCTTTTTCTTTTTCTTTCTTTAAAATATTTATTTTTTTCGCAAGCTTCTTCTTTTTCACTGCTTTTTCTTGCTTCAAGAATCAATTTCATGATTTTTCAAATCATCAATAACATTTCTCTTTTTCATCATTCTTTCAAGAGCCAACAATTTTAACATTCATAAACAACAAGATAAAAAATATGCACTGTTCAAGCATTCATTTAGAAAACAAAAAGTATTGTCACCACATCAATATAATTAAACTAATTTCAAGGATGAATTTGAAACTCATGTACTTCTTGTTATTTTGTATTAGAAATATTTTTCATTTAAGAAAGATGAAGGATTCATGGAATTATTCATAGCCTTAAGACATAGACACTAGACACTAATGATCATGTAATAAAGACATAAACATAGACAAACATGAAGCTCAAAAACCAAAAAACAGGGAGATAAGAACAAGGAAGTTAAGGAATGAGTCCACATTAGTGATGGTGGCAAATGATTAAAAATTAAAAAATAATTATTAGTTAAACAAAATTGATAGATTTATTTAGACATAATTTTAATTTTTACTCAAATATTTCTAAAGTTGAATATTAATTTTTCAATAAATTTAAAAAGTGAAAAATTTAATTAGTTTAAAAAATGAATATAAACGTGATTTTGTTACCACAAAAATTTATCTTTTAAAATAAAATAAAAAAACTTCATTTAAAAAATTAAATTATTTTGTATAAATAATTGTATATTTTTATTTCTAAGATAATATCTAAAAAAATTAAAGAATTTAAATATTTTAAAATAAGAAAATTATTAACATAATAAAAAAAAAATTACCCATTATTAAATATGTAATTTTTATGAAATATATATTTTATTATTTTATTTTTAAAAATTAATTTTTTTAGTTTATTATTTTATGAATTTATTCAATTTAAAAGATTTTAATAAAAAATTAAGTATTTGAATAATGCTAAAATTGAATAATAATTCGTTTTTTTATCTAAATGGCAGAGAATTGCATCACATATTTGATGCGTGAGAAAATAGTATTAATTTGATCAAATAGCAATCAATAATTGAATATTTAGAAACTATAAACACTATCATATTGTATGAAAATGAAGTGCGAGAATCAAAATATATAATAAATATAAAATTTAAGGAAAATTAAGTTGAATATTTGACGTACTAAAATTAATTTTATAAAATATTTATTGGGTCAATACTTGTAGATAAATAGTCAATAACATTAACATTAAATCAAATTCATTTTAATATCTTATTAAATCTAAAACTGAATTTACCTCAATTTTAAAACCTAATTCAAGAAATAAAAATATCTTTATATTTATAAATTATTTAGACATATAAAAAAAATATAACTATTTAAATATATAATATAAACAAACTTTGAATTTATAACAATACTCTTTCTCCCAAGTACCATGATATGTGCCACATTCACTCAACTGTGAGCTCTATACTTAATTAATGTGATTTTGCAACCATACAGTTATATGTTAGCTATAATCATCTGCTTTATCATTTTGAGCATAAGGCTCGGTCTTAAGTGTTAGTCAAATTGAGCATAAATTGCACTAAGTGCTGAAAGTTAGCTATTGCATACAAATCATGCCAATCATTTGTATTTTTGTCTCAAAACGCGTAAATCTTCTCGTTCTAAAACGATTTATATACAACTATTCAAACTGGTCATCGGGAACGACTTATATATTATTTTTCATAAGTTATTCATGTATAAATCTAACATAAGCTATTCGTGCATAAATAATTCTAAAATGTAGTGGTTAATATATTATATAAACCACAAGGCAGATTTATATATTATTAAAAATAGAGATTTGCATTTTGAAAAATACTTTAGAGGAATCAGGTAATTTTGGAAGGTGTTTCTTTTATTTAAATAAAAAAGTCGATATATAGAGTGAAAAAAGTAAAGAGAAATAAAAAAGAGAAGAAAAGTAAATAAGAAGATGGAAAAAGGGAATTTATTAATTTTGAAGAGAAATATTTCATCTCAATTTTAATAAGAGAGTGTCATGTGACACATTTTAGTTGTTAAATTAGTAATATAATAATATAGCTATATTTTAATTTCAATTTTAATTATAATTAGAAAATATTATATTATTTAATTGATAAATTTGTAATTAGTCATTGATAATAATATATAAAAGAGATAAAGTAAGTAAAAGAAATGAGAGAGAGAGAATAAGAGAATTTTTTAACTTTAGAAAAAAATATTTGATTTTAATTGTAATGAGAAAATAAAATGTGACACATTTTTATTGTAAAATTAGTAAGGTATAATTTAATGATTTGGTAGGTTAAAAATATCATTTCTAGAAAATTTAGCGATTTATTTTAACCTTTGTTTCAAATTTTTTTATCTTTCTAGAAAATTTGTTTGAAATTAAAATGATTTGGTAGGTTAAAAATATCATTTTTACACTTCAAATATTAATAAAAAAGAAAAGAAAAAAGGGTCCGAAATCGAAGAGGGATTGCTTGCGACAAGCAGTCCAATCACCGGAAGTGACGATGATTACCGATGGTGATAGAATATTGTGAGGTAAATAAAAGATAAATATGTAAAATCAATTTATTATATTAATTTGTAAATTAAATAATTCTTATTTTACATAATAATTCTAAATACAATAATTCATTTATAATTCTATCCATTTTAAATAAAATCAAATCAATTACAAAAATATTTTATTCCAAATACACTCTTAATCATTTTATTAGTTTTAACTTGTAATAAAACGTGTGGGATTATTTAATTTTTGAAACGTAGGGGTTTGTATATATATAGTAAACCCCCTGATTTCAATGAATAGGACATGAAAATTAGGGTGGTCAAATTTAAATCGATCTAAATTAAATTGTTCATCCAATTTAATTCAAATTGAAAATTGATTAAAATTAAATTAATTCGGATTTGATTGGATTCTATTTTTTATAAACTATTGAATTGGATCGAATTTCGGATCTACTTTTTATAACTGATCCAATCTAATTTTACTATAATATTATTATATTTACAATCTATTCTATCTATTCTATTATATAAAAACCAGATTTCTGCACTTAATGATGAAGCTGACATGGCATACTCCGGAGAGTATTTTCTGATTTAATTATTTTAACTTATTTAATACAATTTATTACCATGACTTAATTATATCTGCTAATTGATTTGATTAAATATTTAAATATTAATATAATTTATTATAATATAAATTACTTAATTAATTTTACTACATTAATTGTAGTATGTTATATTAGTTAATTAATTTATTCTTTTATAAAGTCTGAAATAAAATAAATAATTTAGTGTTTATTCTAATTGAATTCATTAAATTTAATTATACATTATATATGAATTAATAATAATTTATAAATCACTCTAATTTATAATATTCAATAAAATAATTTGTAAATTACTTTATATTATATATATATTAACGAAATATTATATATGTTTTAATGTGTTAATTAAATATTATATACGCACAGAAAAATAAATACAAAGATGATTTATATAATATTGATAATATTATATTAGCACGGTAATTTTTTTTATTTTGATATCATATAGTATTGATAATGATAATATTATTATATAGTATTATATAAACTTTCCAATATTAGTATAGAAAATTGGAAAATTATTCCTTATGGCAATCACTCTTAGTAGAACAGTGTGTTTCTTATATAGTATTGATAATTGTTGCTTAATTTAAAGTAATTGTATGTTAGTATTTTAAACTTATTTTAATAATGATCTAAATAGATAAATTTAATTGAATTGAATAATTATATAAAATATTTTATATTATTAATATACTAAAATTAAATTCATTTTTTGGTATAGAATTTTATAGGTAAATTCTATACGAGATTAAGTTATTTTTTATTTTATTTATCTCTGTTACTTTATTTAATTTTAAGTAGCGTCATATTTATAATTACCGCCAGTATGATATTTTATAAAATATTAAAATCAATTTTTTTATAATTTAAACATCAATGTTTGAGTTAATTTTAATTTTTTTTAAATTAATGTTATATTTTATCTAGATCTTAATTAATTTAAAATACAAAAATACTGATCTATCCTTTTCTCTTTAAATAATAATAACTTTAATTTATTTACGATCTTTTTTTCTTTTTATATTTTGTTTATCAAAGATAACATATGAATTAGGATGGAATTAAAAAAATACTCTATGTGATAAATATTTGGTACTGATAAATTCATATAAAATAGAAGAGAAGAAAACAGAAAGTTAAAGAACACTGAGTTGAATGGTGTAAATAGATTTATTGAAGTCAAGTGTCTGTGTGTTCTCATATCTCATCTCATTTTTCAAAGTTCAAACACATTTTGAATGTACAAATTTTAATTATATTTGTTTTTTCCCTCTTCAATAAATACTACCATCTCTTTCTAATTTTGTTATAGGCTTATCTTTTATTTAAAAAATACAAAAAAATGTAAAAAGAAAAATCAAAGAAATTAAAACTATTATTATATTTTAAAAAATAAATGCTCTTTTAATTAAATATCTATGTAATTTCTATCTAGATATAAATTATATTTTAGTATATTGAGTGGTAAATATAAAAAAATATATATAATAGATAAGTTAAAATAACGAATAATGAGATATCTATCTATTCTATTATATAAAAAGTCGAATTTTTGCACTTAATGATAAAATTGACGTGGCATGCTTCTTAGAATGTTTCTTGAATTATTTCTTATAACTCATTAAATATAATTCATTACGGTGGATTAATTATATCAACTAATTGATTTGATTAGATATTTAAGTATCACACAATTTAATATTATGTATATCAATTAATTGAATATAATTGTTAGAATATAATTAGGATCAATTAAATCAATTAGCATTATTTAACATATCTAAATATTTATTATATGATATTACGTCTTTATTATTTCAATTCTCTTAGCACCTATAAATACCCTTTTATATTGTATCATTCTATACAACTTGAATACGCACAAACCTTTTCTCTACTGCTCTCTCTTACCCTTTCTAATAATAATAAATACAATTTAATTTAGTTAGAAGTTCATTGTTTTATAGTCTTCTATAAAATAATTTTTTTATCACTTTGAATATTTTAACTTTTTTTCTTTTTTTTTTCTCTTTACATGTAATTTTGTTGTGCGTTAACTTTGTTTATTTAATAATGAAATATACTCATGTTAATTTTATCATATAATAGTTTGTTTTTCTCCTATATATTTTGATTTGTATAGTTATTATTGATCTTATTGTTTTCGATTTTGCTATTTTCGTTTTCTTGAATTGTTCTTTATTTTTTTATGACTTGATAATTTAAAAAAAAAGTAATGAAAAGAAAAAAAGATGGCCAAATTAAAGATGAAGGTTAGAAGCCTAAAGCAGCAACATCATTTCTCGGCATTATTATTATTAATATAAACTTTATTATTTCTTTTTTAACATTCTTTAATACAAGTTTCATTTCTTTTTCTTAATTATTATTAATACTTTTATTCTTTTCTTTTCTAATTATAAATCTCCTTATAATAATTTTTTGATAGAATATTTTTTTTGGTCAAATAAATTTTTTTCTCTATTTTTTGTCAAAAATAATTTATATTAGAAAAAAAGATACAAATTAAATTTTAAAATTCAAATTTAAATAAGATGTGCAAAGGATAACTATTGAATTCATTTGGTCAATTTAAACACTTTGTATTATCATCATTAAAAATTTCAAATACTATTATAAAATTCTAGATATTTTTATTTTATTGTTCTTAAATTATATATTATACTGTGTATTTGAAGAGTTTCATCTTTTTTAAAATAAGTGTGGCATTATATACTTTTTTAGATACAATAAATGAATAATAAAGTTAAAGTGAGTAACAAAATTGATTATATAATAAGATCCAAATTTTTAGAATTTCTAGCACAATTAACAAATATTTAGTTTCAAAATAAATATTTACTCTATTTTTTATCTTTTATTTGATTTTTTATAATTTTTTCTTGATTTTTTTAATTAATTATGATTGTAATAATTCATCATAAATTTGTGTTTTGTAAAAAAAATTTATCCATCATAAAATTCAGAAGACTTAACCAAAAATTTTAAAAAATGTTGATTAATCACAAAATAAAAAATTATAAATTATGCTTTAATTATGTTGTAAAATATAAATTGAGATTATTTAAAATTAATTTTTTACCATCAATGTTAACTTCAATCATAATAAGGTAAAAAGTAAAAAATTTTATACAATAATTTAATTTTATTATTTATACTACCAAAATTATTCTTTAATGTATTATATCCTATTTATTTTTATTCATTCATGATCTTTAATTGTCAATTTTCAATAAAAATTTGAATTGATTAAATTAATTTTTTTCAATTAATAATATAATTATTGTGACATTTACTTTGTTCAGTAATATTTTTTAATTTATTTAATCTGATTAATCATCTCTTTCTTATTTTATGCTAATTTAACTAATTAAAGTTAATAAGTTTCAGTTATTTTAATTCTCACAACTTTTTATTATATATAATAATGTATTTCTATTAATGTATTAATATAATTTTAATACTTATATGTGATTAATAATAATAATCTCATTTTAAAGTGATATTTTATTTCCAATATATATATACTATTTCTTTATACGATTAGATTAGACATATTTATATTCAATTTATTTGATTATTTAATTAAAATTAATTATATTAAAAGATTAGATAGATTAAGATTATGGTAGACTAATTATATTGTTATTAATTAATTATATTAAAAGATTAAGATTATGATAGATTATCATTATTTTATTATTTTTTATTTTTTGATATTAGTTCAGATGTTTAGTTTCTTATTATTATTATTTTTTATTCTCTTATTCTATGTGTTTATTCCTATATATCTTGCTAAATTAAATAAGGTACTGTATATTTTATTTTTATTCTTCTTTTATATACACATAAAATTTATTAAATTATTTCTTTTCCATCTAATAATTTTGTTTCTCTTCTATTTATATTTCTATCCTTCAATATTTTATTGGTTCTTATTTTTCTAAATTTTATTTTAATTTATGTATTTGTTCTTACTATACCTAATTTTTTTATTTATGTGTAATATACATTCTTATATATGTTATAGAAATATGATTTGATTCTATTAACTTGCCAAATTTTTTTAAAAAATCTAAAGCTAAAGCACAAAAATATATTTATAGATATTTTACTTTAATTTTTTAACTAAAAAATATAATTTTTTGTCATATTTGTTGGAATTCTAAGTTAAATATGAATGTTAATTTTTGAAATAGAATAAATATATTTTAAATTTTTTGCATCTAAAATAATATTATATCAATGTTAGAATTATTTAGATAGATACGTAATAGTGAATATAGAATTATTTAGGATGGATAGAACTAAGTACATCTTTTTATTGAAAATACGAATTTAAAAATATTATATTCAATTATCAATAGTCAACCTCTCATTGAATCATTGTATTTTCAAAAGATTTTTGAAAAAATGAAATAGTTTTAGGTGTATAATTTTTGTAAAAATTTAATTAATTTAAGATATTTATTATCGTTAATTAAAAAAGTAAATTAAAATGACAATTTAATATTTCTATACTATTAAAATATTATTTATTTATTTTTCTAGCATTTTTTATCATCCAATGATCACATTAATATAATTTAATTTAATAAAATTATTTATTATTATTTGATTGAATAAAATTTTTATTTTAGATGAAAATTTTAGGATTTCTCAACCTGAAGATCATCCATGTTAAATAAAAAATATAACTAAGAGCGCGAAAGCGTCTCTTCATTCGAGAGTATGATTGAGATCAGAGAGCTTGACTTTTGTGATTTTTTGATCTTCGTTAACCAAAATCTTCTATATTTCTGATAGGACTGAATCACAATTTTACTGTGGGAAAAGAGTTACGAATGACTTAAATAGTATCTATGATTTTAATCTCATTTATCCAAATCAAAAGTAATAATAACTTATTTAATTCAACATTTATGACATAAATGAGATTATAATGTGAATTTACTTAATTTGCGATTATAATTAATATATGTATTATATATCTATAAATATATTAAGAAATATTAAGAAATAATAATTTCCTAGCAATCTTCTACTTGGGTTATAAATATATATATTTTTCTGAGATAATCACCTCTTATAAATTTTACGCGTAAATATGAATGTTATTTCTTTTATTACTTTAATAATCTGGTCTATCTCATATATTAGTACTAAAATTACCGAAACTTTTATCACATTAGTGTCGCAACAAAACCACGATGATCCCATACTAAAATACTCAACCACATAGATCAAATTTGGAAGAGAAAATACAAAAATTACATGCAAAAATGATCTCATACATGTCTATTTTTAACTTGAACAAAAATTCTATTTTATTCGATGACAGTCTCAGATGAAACTACAATGACAACGTCCGGGCTCATAGCAACAGCAACTAAGTGATGAGTCTGTGGAAGAATTTATTATCTCATATTTAATTGTCAAATCTACTTATTATAATTTTTATAGTATAATAAATTTTTTAGCAAAAATAATTACAGTATATTAATATATAGATAATATATTTTTTATATTAAATAATTTTTAAAAAATCACTAATAATTTAAGTTGTATTTAATTAGAAAACTATGTTTTAATTTAATTATTAATTAATTAACTAATATAATAAAATTAATTATCACTATTTTGTTAGTTTATTTATTTATTTTTCATACTAAATCAATTTAACAATATAATTATTATTATGTGTTAAGTTTAACAAAATATTTTTTAATATAAAATGCAAAAGAACTATTTATATTTTATTTTGAGACAAATATAATATAATAAGTGGTATATATTATATAAGTATTAATTTTTAAAAAAAATTGTGGAGGTAAATGCCCCCTTTATATTAAATGTGGGTACATCCTTGGCTGTGAAGAAAGATGGGAGTTGTGAAGAGGTAGGCGGCGATGAGGGGAGTTATGCGGTTTTTTGTGAAGAAGCCAAGAAAAGGAAGATTTTGGATGAGGATGACTGAGTTTATTTTGCATGGCTAAAGAGTATATATTGAAGTTATGAATCACTGAATCTGTGATGTGAGGCAAATCCTAATTCCTAAAAAGTGTTTATATGTATATATCCGGGGCGGGTACACCCTAAACCCGACCATGTCCTATCATGAGAAAAATTTGCCTCGACTCGGGTCAAGTTATTACCCTCTCCATCCGGGTATGGACGGGTCGGGTATCATATTCAGAAACTCCTGCCAAGTCTAATGATACTCCATTTATTAAGGGTTTATCGTTAGTCAATAGATTGCTATATACACAAGGCGAGATTCTAACTCATAATAATTGTTTAAGCGGACAAGTGAGATGATCACTTAACAAACTTAAATTGATTAAGACAAATACTAATTATTTTTAATATTTTAATATTAAAAATTCTGAAAGTTTGATTTTAATTATAACTTTGTAAAATATTTATAATAATAATTATTATATACATTATCTAATTTTTTAATAAAATTTTTTATATAATTTTATGTATTATCCCGTACAGGGTACGGGAACATACACTAGTTATACTTATAACATGTTCAATTTGTTATACATTTTTATATTATTCATATATTATTATTATCTAATAAATATTTTATGTTCAAAATGTTATTTATTTATTTATTTTAAGTAACCTATAATTTTATTTCTATTGTTATGTTATCGTTGGCTTTTTAAAATATTGTTGAGATTTGTTATGTTATTGTTGATTATTTAAAATTTGATATTTTGACCTATTATATGTATTTAATTTTTTTTAATTTATAAAACCGCAAATCTAATCCAATCCAAGCTGTTTGAAATTAGATCGGATTTTTTTAAAAGTCATCCAATCCAAACCGCAATGCAAGTAAAAATAGTGTTCGAATTGAATGAATTTTTTACTCAAAACAAATTCAAAACGCACTGCGAACACCCCTAATAAAAACGATGAATTAAAGTCGAAGGATCTAAAACAAACATATTACCAATGAAAATCAGCACAAAATAAAAAAAATTCTAGAGAATTGACCCTATTGGCTATTGCAAAGTTCAAAAACAATACTGGAGAAATTCCTAATTTATTCTATTAATTTATAAATAAAAGTTTTATATATATATATATATATATGTAGTTATTTAATAGATAAATTAAGACTCTTAATTATCATTATTTAAAAAAGAAGATATGATTATTCGAGAGTTGATAATAGAAATACATGGTTCAATCCATCATCTCTTATTGTCTTATGATTATGAAAAAATTTTCATAATTTTATTTTCATAAATGTGTATGGTGAAAAAAAGTTAAAAAAGGGTAAATAAATAAACAATCAAGCTCAAAGAATCAAGCTTACTTCAACAAGAGAAAATAAATCGGTGACGATCAATACCTGAATTTTCAACGATACCGTGGCCTTCCACGCATTTTTTTTGTTTGTCACGACATTGATGATGATGATGACATTTTGATGTTAGTGGAACACTATTAGAATCTTTGTGCATCGAAACCCTTGGTCTTAGGAAACCACTGCATTGGTAACAATCAACATATTCTGTTTTCGTCGAAGACATATTTCTTTTTGTTGATCTATTTGATGATTTTTCCAACCCTTTGTTAGCACCATCTTCGCGAGTATTATTGATGTAAGTGTAAGAATAAGATAGACAAGTCTTAATCTTAATTTTCTCGCTCGCGTCATCAAGGAAAATTTCATGTGTAACAGGGTCAAGGATTGCACCATCACCACCACTATGTTGTTTCTCTGAATTTGAACCTTCTATGACTTTGCTTTGTGTCTTTTTCTTTCTATGGTGCTGCCTTCTACTTGCTTGGGATCATGAACTTCTGTTGAGTGAGGCTTGCAATAATGAAGTGAATTCTTTAGAGATAACCAAATCTCGGACATTATTCGCTGAATAATAATGACAATAATATGTTTGTTTTAATTTCTTTGTGACCATAAGAGACTTATCCTTACAGTATCTATATAGGCTTTAATCCGATTTCAAAGGTAACTAAACAATCATAGAAACTCAATTATCATAAATTTTTGTATTATTACATAAGATTCCTTATCTGAAAATTGATTCCTTTGCTGGATCATTCACTAATTATGGGATGCTCATGCAAGATATTGTTGAGGAGCATGACCTGTCCACAGTTTGTGTCAAGCTTTGTATGGAAAAAATCTTAATAATTTTAAACTCCCAGTTCTTTTTTAAATTGAATTTCAAGCTCCCAATTTGTTTATTATTCAAACCCCCAAAATGTTTTCCTTTGTTGACGAACAGATATGAAAAGATATAATGTATTATTTCATTGTCATCATTTAGTTACTATTATTTTTTTAGAAAATTTTCCTTTTTCTTTTAACTTACCTATAATAATTAAACAAAAATGCTAGGCTGTCAAAACTAAGTCCAACCAAGTTATGTTTATAGTATGTGGACATATTTTTTAATTTTTTTTTTCAACATTGATATTGTCTTTTTTTTATTCTTCTATATATGTTCAACAAAATTACTAAGTAAATAAATTTTTTTAAAGATTATATATCCAAAATATTGATTCACTCAACCAATAAAGTACATACAAAAAAAAATCTTAGTGTGTAATACAAAAATTTTAGTGTATAACACAATTTTTTGAAGAATTACGTGTTCGTAACATTAATGACTCACCCAACTAGCAAAATATATTTTGCAGCAAAAATTTATGTGTAAAGATTTATGTGTTATGGATAAATTTTTGTACTGTATACAAACACTACAAGAAAAACGATGAATACCATTAAATTTACCTTAAAAAAAATGAATCAAATACGACAATAAATAGTTTACTGTCGGAACTTATCCAATGGAATAAACCTCGCCAGAAACAAATTACTGTTGAATTTATTCATCCAGCGATAATCTGCGTTAGATTTAGCAGCAGAATATGGATTTTAAAGAAAAGAAATCTGTTGCAAGTTACCGACGATAACATTGGCACCAAAGAACAGCTTCTCGCCACCTTACCGTCGGATTAATCCGAGGGTACATCTGATGATAATATTTTTTCTAATTTTTTTTGGAAAATTAGCTGGGCTGTTATCGTCGATATATTTCAACGGTAATTCTAACAATAGATGTTTTTTTAATAATCTTTTTTGTCTATGTATAATGTACCCCGATAATTAATAATTGAAACAGTGCTTTAAATCTGATGTGAAATTTCATATATATAAATTAAAATTACGGAATGATGGTAATCGAAATATCTAAAATAATGCTAATTATATTACATTCTTCTCAAAGTTTGGTAAAGAAATACATAAGATAGAACTATATTTACATTAACTATATTCAGATTCATCATCTTCTTTCTCTGGTTCACGATCCTCCTCTTTCGAGGTAGTTTTATGATCATCGAACTCGTCTCCATTTTCTTCATCATCATCTATCCCGTCTTCTTCTTGAAGATCGTCGTCCTTTGGTGGTAGTGAGTTGGCATCTATTCCAAGGTCAATGATGTCATCATCCATAATAGTTGACATAAGGGTGATCGGCTCACTAGTATCAACCACTATTTTCGAAGGAGTTGGGTCATCAATCTGGTAAGGTTCCTGACCCTATGTCCTATCATCAGAATCGATGTGGCCTCTTATCTTAGTCTTAACCACAACCACCTAACTAGACTTGTATGAACCCGGATAATACAAATAGTATACCTGCTGTGCATTTTGAGGTAGAATAAAAGGATCGTAGTGCCTATATTTCCTGGTTACATTAACTTCAGTGATATCGTAGTCCTTGTGCTTTCATATTTCTTATCGCAAACTTAGGTCATACTATTCATATTTAAACATGCACACCTTGTACGTAGTATGACAGAAATACTCTAGTTGAATTTTGTTGTGTGGTGCACGAAATTGTAAATCACACTTTTCACAATTCGTACCACTAACCAGCAAGTGCACTGGGTCGTCCAAGTAATACCTTACGTGAGTAAGGGTCGATCCCATGGAGATTGTTGGCTTGAAGCAAGCTATGGTTATCTTGTAACTCTTAGTTAGGATATTAATTATAATTATCAGTTGACTTGTAAATGAACAAGAGAGCATGGATTAAATAATACTTATTATGCAGTAATGGAGAATATGTTGGAGTTTTGGAGATGCTTTGTCTTCTGAATCTCTGCTTTCTCCCTGTCTTCTTCTTCACGCACGCAAGGTTCCTCCTATGGCAAGCTGTGTGTTGGTGGATCACCGTTGTCAATGGCTACCATCCGTCCTCTTAGTGAAAATGGTCCAGGTGCATTGTCACCGCACGACTAATCATCTGTCAGTTCTCACTCATGCTCCTTTTGCGTCTGTCACTACGCCCAACCCTTGTGAGTTTGAAGCTCGTCACAGTCATTCAATCCCTGAATCCTACTCGGAATACCACAGACAAGGTTAGACTTTCCGTATTCTCAAGAATGCTGCCAATGGATTCTAGCTTATACCACGAAGATTCTGATTAAGGAATCCAAGAGATACTCATTCAATCTAATATAGAATGGAGGTGGTTGTCAGGCACACGTTCATAGGTTGAGAATGGTGATGAGTGTCATGGATCATCACATTCATCATATTGAAGTGCGAATGAATATCTTAGATAGAAACAAGCGTGTTTGAATAGAAAACAGAAATAATTGCATTAATCCATCGAGACACAGCAGAGCTCCTCACCCCCAACAATGGAGTTTAGAGACTCATGCCATCAAAGAGTATAAAGTTCCGATCTAACATGTCATGAGGTACAAAATAAATCTCTAAAAGTTGTTTAAATACTAAACTAGTAACCTAGGTTTACAGAAAATGAGTAAACTGAGATAGATAGTGCAGAAATCCACTTCTGGGGCCCACTTGGTGTGTGCTGGGGCTGAGACTTGAGCTTTTCATGTACCTGGGCTGTTTCTGGAGTTAAACATCAGGTTGTAACCTGTTTTGGGCGTTTAACTCCACATTGTAACCTGTTTCTGGCGTTTAGCGCCAGAATGGAACATGGAACTGGCGTTAAACACCAGTTTACATCGTTTATCTTCGAGCAAAGTATGGACTATTATATATTGCTAGAAATACCTGGATGTCTAATTTCCAACCAAATTGAGAGCGTGCCAATTGAACTCATGTAGCTCCAAAAAATCCATTCCGAGTGCAGGGAGGTCAGAATCCAACAACATCAGCAGTCTTTTTTCAGCCTGAATTAGATTTTTGCTCAGCTCCCTCAATTTCAGCCAGAAAATACCTGAAATCACAGAAAAATACAGAAACTCATAGTAAAGTCCAGAAATATAAATTTTGCCTAAAAACTAATAAAAATATACTAAAGACTAACTAAAACATACTAAAAACTACATGAAATTACCCCCAAAAAGCGTATAAAATATCCGCTCATCACAACACCAAACTTAAACTGTTGCTTGTCCCCAACAACTAAATAAATAAAATGGGATAAAAAGAAATCAAGAAGCAATAATATCTCAGAGTTTTAAGTAAAGCTCAGATTCTAATTAGATGAGTGGGACTAGTAGTTTTTGCTTCCGAACAGTTTTGGCATCTCACTTTATCCTTTGAACTTCAGAATGATTGGCATCCATAGGAACTCAGAATTCAGATAGTATTATTGATTCTCCTAGTTTAGTATGTTGATTCTTGAACACAGCTACTTTATGAGTCTTGGTCGTGGCCCTAAACACTTTGTTTTCCAATATTACCACCGGATACATAAATGCCACAAACACATAACTGGGTGAACCTTTTCAGATTGTGACTTAGCTTTGCTAAAGTCCCCAATTAGAGGTGTCCAGAGTTCTTAATCACACTCTTTTGCTTTGGATCACGACTTTAACCACTCAGTCTCAAGCTTTTTACCTGGACCTTCATGACACAAGCACATGGTTAGGGACAACTTGATTTAGCCGCTTAGGCCAGGATTTTGTTCCTTTAGGCCCTCCTTTCCATTGATGCTCAAAGCCTTGGATCCTTTTTGTCCTTGCCTTTTGGTTTAAAGAGCTATTGGCTTTTTCTGCTACTCCTTCTCTTTTTTTTCACTACTTTTTCTTGCTTCAAGAATTAATTTCATGATTTTTCAAATCATCAATAACATTTCTCTTGTTCATCATTCTTTCAAGAGCCAACAATTTTAACATTCATAAAATTCAATATAAAAAATATGCACTGTTCAGGCATTCATTCAGAAAACAAAAAGTATTGCCACCACATATAAATAATTAGAATTTTTCTTATTAAAAACTTGAAAAAAATATTGCTTCCTTATTCTAAAAATCTTCTATTTTATTCATGTTTGATGATGATGAGAAAAATAAATTATAGCTTAATTGGAGATAAAATCAAAATAGAGATACTAATTACTACTACTCATATATAACTTCTAAGGTAAATTCCTAATAAGAACAATTATCACAGAGTTAAGGCTAAGATTAGGACTCAACAACCTTTATTTTGGGAGGTGGATGCTCCTTTAGTCTGTGGGGTGCTTGGCCCTTCAAGAGATAGCTTCTGACGCTTAAGTTCCTTAAGTTCACGCCTTTGTTCTTCTTGTTCCCCAAGCAGTTTGCAAAGCATGCTACTTTGATTTTGCTGTTCTTCCTTTAGTTGGTCCATAGCTTCTTGCAACTTGGTGACAGATGCTTCAAGATGCTCCCAGTATTCAATTTGAGGGATTTCCGAGAGGAACTCCTGTGCTTTCCTCTTGATGGGGTCATCCTGCACTTGTTGTCCTTCCATTGACTTTTTGGTGATTGGTTGCTCAACTGAGATATACTCATTTACTCCCATCTTTACCCTAGCATCTTTACATAGCATAGAGATTAAGCTTGGATAAGCCAATTTGGCATCTTTGAAGTTCTTGTTTGCAATTGTGTAAAGTTCACAAGAGATCAGCTGATAAACTTCCACTTCTTTTCCCAACATAATGCAATGGATCATTACTGCTCTTTTGATGGTGACTTCAGAGCGGTTGCTAGTGGGTAGTATAGAATGCCCAATGAAGTACAGCCAGCCTCTGGCGACTGATTTGAGATCTCCTCTCTTGAGTTGGTTTGGGACACCCTTTGTGTTGGTTGTCCACTTGGTTCCAGGGAGGCATATGTCCTCTAGAATTTCATCCAAGCCCTTATTTTTTCTCATCATTCTCCTATTAAAGGAGTCTGGGTCATCTTTTAGTTGAGGTAGCTTGAAGATCTCTCTTATTTTATCAGGGTGGAGGTGAACAATCTTCCCTCTGACCAGAGTTCGATAGTCATAGAAGGTGGTTCCAGCTATTCTCTGCCTGTCTGTTTGCCATAGATTAGAGTAGAATTCCTGAACCATGTTTCTTCCCATATTTGTTTCAGGATTAGCTAGGATTTCCCAGCTCCTGTTTCGAATTTGCTCTTGGATATCCGGATATTCGTCTTCTTTCAGATCGAATTTAACTTCTGAAATCACTGACCTTAGACCCATTATTTTGTAGTAATGGTCTAAATGTTCTTTGGTTAAGAACTTCCCTTGGTTCTAAAGTGGTTTTAGAATATTCTCTTTCTTGCCTCTTGGAGTGGTTTATTTTCCCTTAGGAGCCATGATCTTAGTGGGTATTGGTTTAGTGATCACGGATAAACACACCAAACTTAGAGGTTTGCTTGTCCTCAAGCAAAAGAAAGGAAAGAAGAGGGATATGAGGAGAGCCAAGTCCAAATTGTGGAGGTGGGGGGGGGGGGGAAGCCGAACTAGGATTTAAAGGGAAGGGGGTGGGTTTTCGAAAATTTTGAAGATATGATAGAAGATATGATTTGTAAAAGATAAGTATGATAGGAAAAAGATGCACTTTTAAAATTTAAAAGATATGAATAATATGAAAGATATTTGAAAAAGATAGATTTGTTTTGAAAAAGATATTGTGAAGATTTGAAAAAGATATTGATGAGTTGAAAAGATTTGAGAGGGAAAAGAGATA
Organism: Arachis hypogaea; assembly: GCF_003086295.3. Classification (NCBI taxonomy): domain Eukaryota; kingdom Viridiplantae; phylum Streptophyta; class Magnoliopsida; order Fabales; family Fabaceae; genus Arachis; species Arachis hypogaea. The sequence goes on from NC_092038.1 coordinate 98,170,474, forward strand.
GATTTGTTTTGAAAAAGATTTGAAAAGAAGTTGAAGAGGATTTAAAAAAGATTTATGTTTAGAATTAAGATACATTTGATATCTTTGAAAAAGGATTTGAAAAATTAGGATTTGTAATATGTTTATGCAAGAAATTATGGATGGAAACATGAAAATTTGAAAAAAATCAAGTTAGGAACAAAAACTTCCTTCCTGCCACAATCCTGGCGTTAAACGCCCAACTGCTGTATGTTTTGGGTGTTTAAGGCCCAGTTGGTGCTTGGTCTGGGCGTTTAACGCCCAGCTGTTGCTTCTAGCTGGCGTTAAACGCTAGAAACCCCTTTATCACTCGGCGTTTTTCTGAACGCCCAGGACGCTGTAAATCTGGCGTTAAACGCCCAGAAGCTGCTTCTTTCTGGCGTTTAACACCCAGATGGCTATCTCTACTGGCGTTAAACGCCCAGTAGATGCTTCTTTTGGGCGTTTAACGCCCAAAATAGCTCTTACTGGCTTTTTCGCACCAGTGAGCTTCTTTTTGCTGTTTTATCCTCTGAATCCTTCTGTAACTCTGTGAACTCATGCAACTGCTATTTTACCTTGAAGATAATTAATATGAACCTGTAAAATTATCATTTAATTAACAAATAAGCTTTGTTAATTACTGGGTTGCCTCCCAGTAAGCACTTTTTTATTGTCTTTAGCTGGACTATTACTGAGCTTTAATCAAGTCTCAGTTTTGAGCATTCTTGCTCAAAATTGCTTTCAAGATAATGTTTGATTCTCTGTCCATTAACAATGAATTTTTGTTAGAGTCATTATCCTGAAGCTCTACATATCCATATGGTGACACACCTGTAATCACATATGGTCCTTTCTACCGGGATTTCAACTTTTCGGGGAATAATCTGAGCCTAGAGTTAAACAGCAGAACTTTCTGCCCTGGCTCAAAGACTCTGGATGACATCTTCTTGTCATGCCATCTTTTTTCTTTCTCTTTGTAAATTTTTGCATTTTTGAAAGCATTGAGTCTGAATTCCTCTAGGTCATTTATCTGGAGCAATAGTTTTTCTCCAGCTAACTTGGCATCAAGGTTTAGGAATCTGGTTGCCCAGTAGGCCTTGTGTTCCAGTTCCACTGGCAAGTGACAGGCTTTTCCATACACAAGCTGGTATGGAGAAGTCCCTATAGGAGTCTTGAATGCTGTTCTGTATGCCCACAGAGCGTCATCCAAGCTTCTTGCCCAATCCCTTCTACGGTTAATCACAGTTCGTTCCAAGATTCTTTTAAGTTCTCCATTAGAGACTTTAGCTTGCCCATTTGTCTGTGGATGATATGGAGTTGCCACCCTGTGACTAACTCCATAGCGAACTATAGCAGAGTAAAGCTGTTTATTACAGAAATGAGCGCCCTCATCAATGATTAGTACTTTAGGGACACCAAATCTGTTGAAGATGTGTTTCTGGAGGAATTTCAGCACTGTCTTAGTATCATTAGTGGGTGTTGCAATAGCCTCCACCCATTTGGATAAATAATCCACTACCACCAGAATATAAGTGTTTGAGTATGATGGTGGGAAAGGCCCCATGAAGTCAATACCCCATACATCAAACAACTCAATCTCCAAGATCCCTTGTTGAGGCATGGCATAACCGTAAGGCAGATTGCCAGATTTTTGGCAACTGTCACAATTACGTATAAACTCTTGAGAGTTTTTATAGAGAGTAGGCCAGTAGAAGCCACATTGGAGGACTTCTTGTGGCTGTTCGCTCACTTCCAAAATGTCCTCCATACTGTGATCCATGGCAATGCCAGAGGATCTTCTGTGCTTCTTCTTTAGGCACACATCTACGGATTACTCTGTCTGCACATCTCTTGAAGAGATATGGTTCATCCCATAGATAGTACTTTGCATCCGAGATCAATTTCTTTGATTCCTGCCTATTATACTCTTTAGGTATGAATCTCACAGCCTTGTAGTTTGCAATGTCTGCAAACCATGGTACTTCCTAGATGGCAAAGAGTTGCTCATCCGAAAATTTTTCAGAGATCTCAGTAATAGGGAGGGACGCCCCTTCTACTGGTTCTATTCAGGACAGGTGATCTGCTACTTGATTCTTTGTCCTTTTTCTGTCTCTTATTTCTATATCAAAATGTTGCAGAAGTAACACCCATCTTATGAGTCTGGGTTTTGAATCCTGCTTTGTGAGTAGATATTTAAGAGCAGCATGGTCAATGTACACAATCACTTTTGATCCTACTAAATAAGATCTGAACTTGTCAATGGCGTAAACCACTGCAAGTAACTCTTTTTCTGTGGTTGTGTTGTTCTTCTGTGCGTCATTTAAAACATGACTGGCATAATAAATGACATGTAGAAGCTTGTCATACCTTTGTCCCAACACTGCACCAATGGCATGGTCATTGGCATCACACATTAGTTCAAATGGTAATGTCCAGTCTGGTGCAGAGATGACTGGTGCTGTGACCAGCTTAGCTTTTAGAGTCTCAAATGCCTGCAGACACTCCTTATCAAAGATAAATGGCGTGTCAGCAGCTAGCAGATTACTCAGAGGTTTTGCAATTTTTGAAAAATCTTTTATAAACCTCCTATAGAATCCTGCATGCCCCAGAAAGCTTCTGATTGCCTTAACATTGGCAGGTGGTGGTAATTTTTCAATTACCTCTATCTTATCTTGATCCACCTCTATTCCCTTGTTCGAAATTTTGTGCCCAAGGACAACTCCTTCAGTCACCATAAAGTGACATTTTTCCCAGTTTAAAACCAGGTTAGTCTCTTGGCACCTCTCTAGAACAAGTGCTAGATGGTCAAGACAGGAGCTGAATGAGTCTCTGAATACTGAAAAGTCATCCATGAAGACTTCCAGAAAATTTTCCACCATATCAGAGAAAATAGAGAGCATGCACCTTTGAAAGGTTGCAGGTGCATTGCACAGACCAAATGGCATCCTTCTGTATGCGAATACTCCAGATGGACATGTGAATGCTGTTTTCTCTTGATCCTGGGGATCTACTGCAATTTGATTATAACCTGAATATCCATCCAGAAAGTAGTAGTAATCATGACCTGCTAGTCTTTCTAGCATCTGGTCTATGAATGGTCAAGGAAAATGATCCTTTCTAGTAGCTGTATTGAGCCTTCTGCAATCAATACACATACGCCACCCTGTAACTGTTCTTGTAGGAACCAGTTCATTTTTTTCATTATGAACCACTGTCATGCCACCCTTCTTAGGGACGACTTGGACATGGCTCACCCAGGGGCTATCAGAAATAGGATAAATAATCCCAGCCTCTAGTAATTTAGTGACTTCCTTCTACAGCACCTCCTTCATGGCTGGATTCAGTCGCCTCTGTGGTTGAACCACTGGCTTAGCGTCATCCTCCAATAGGATCTTGTGCATGCATCTAGCTGGGCTAATGCCCTTAAGATCACTAATGGACCACCCAAGAGCTATCTTGTGTGTCCTCAGCACTTGAATTAGTGCTTCCTCTTCCTGTGGCTCTAAGGTAGAGCTTATGATTACAGGAAAAGTGTCACATTCTCCCAGAAATGCATATTTCAGGGATGGTGGTAATGGTTTGAGCTCGGGTTTAGGAGGTTTCTCCTCTTCCTGAGGGAATTTTAGAGATTCTATTATTCTCTCTGGTTCCTCTAGATCAGGCTGAACATCTTTAAAGATACCCTATAGCTCTGATTAGAGACTCTTAGTCATATTGACCTCTTCCACCAGAGAGTCAATAATATTAATGCCATGCAGTCGTTTGGGGTATCTGGATGCTGCATAGCTTTGACAACATTCAACTGAAACTCGTCCTCATTGACTCTCAAGGTTAGTTCCCCTTTTTGGACGTCAATGAGGGTTCGTCCAGTTGCTAGGAAAGGTCTTCCTAGAATGAGAGTTGCACTCTTGTACTCCTCCATTTCCAGCACCACAAAGTCAGTGGGAAAGGCGAATGGCCCAACCTTGATAATCATGTCTTCAATCATGCCTGATGGGTATTTAATGTAGCCATCAGCAAGTTGGAGACATATCCAGGTTGGTTTGACTTCTTCAGTCAAACCAAGCTTTTTGATAGTGGATGCAGGTATTAGGTTGATACTTGCTCCAAGACCACATAGAGCTTTCTTGGTACAAGTACCCTCTAATATGCATGGTATCATGAAGCTTCCGGGATCTTTAAGCTTCTTTGGTAAGCTTTTCAGAATGACTGCACTGCATTCTTCAGTGAGGTAAACATTTTTAGTTTCTCTCCAATCCTTCTTATGACTTAAGATCTCTTTCATGAACTTAGCATAAGATGGTATTTGCTTAAGTGCCTCTGCAAACGGAATCTTTATTTCAAGAGTCCTGAGATAGTCTGCAAAGCGGGCAAATTGCTTATCCTATTCATCTTGGCAGAGTTTTTGAGGATAAGGCATTTTGGCTTTGTATTCCTCAACCTTAGTTGCTGCAGGTTTATTTCCTACAGATGTGGTTGGAGAAGCCTTTTTAGAGGGGTTGCTATCAGTACTTATATGTGTCTGATCCCTCACTAGCGTTTGAATGCCAGGGTTGGAAGCTGGATTGGCGTTGGATGCCAACTCCTTACCTGTTTCTGGCATTTAAACGCCAGAACTGAGCTTCCCTTGGGCGTTTAACGCCAACTCCTTGCCTGTTTGTGGCATTTAAACGCCAGAACTGAGCATGGGTTGGGCATTTAATGCCAGCTCTTCACCATTTTCTGGCGTTTGAGCGCCAGATTTATTCCTCTCTGGGCTCTTACTGTCCTCATAGGGATTTTGGGTATCAGCTTGTTCATTTCTTGCCTTCCTGCGGCCTTGAAGTGAAGTATTTAATGTTTTTCCACTTCTTATTTGAACTGCTTGGCACTCTTCTGTTATTTGTTTTGATAACTGCTGATCTATTTGCTTCAACTGTACTTCCATATTCATATTAGCCATTCTTGTGTCTTGTAGTATCTCCTTGAATTCAGCTAGCTATTTTGTTAGAAAATCTAATTGCTGATTTAATTCAGTAACTTGTTCTGCAGGACTGAGTTCAACAGTTACTGTTTTAGCCTCTTCTTTCATGGAAGGTTCACTACTTAGGTACAGATGCTGATTTCTGGCAACTGTATCAATGAGCTCTTGAGCTTCTTCAATTGTCTTTCTCATGTGTATAGATCCACCAGCTGAGTGGTCCAAAGACATCTGAGCTTTCTTTGTAAGCCCATAATAGAAGATGTCTAACTGCATCCACTATAAAAATATTTTAGAGGGCCATTTTCTTAGCCTCTCTGTATCTCTCCCAGGCATCATAAAGAGATTCATTATCTCCTTGTTTAAAGCCTTGGATGTTCAGCCTTAGCTGTGTCATCCGTTTTGGAGGAAAATATTGATTCAGGAATTTTTCTGACAGTTGTTTCCATGTCCTTATGCTAGCCTTAGGTTGGTTATTTAACCGCCTCTTAGCTTGGTCTTTTACAGCAAATGGAAACAGTAATAATCTGTAGACATCCTGATCTACTTCCTTATCATGTACTATGTCAGCAATTTATAAAAATTGTGGCAGAAACTCTGTAGGTTCTTCCTGTGGAAGACCGAAATACTGGCAATTTTGCTGCACCATGATAATGAGCTGAGGATTCAACTCAAAACTACTGACTCTGATGGAGGGTATACAGATACTACTCCCATATGAAGCAGTAGTGGGGTTAGCATATGACCCTAGAGTCCTTCTGGACTGTTCATTTCCACTTAGATCCATGATGGAGAAAGGGAGATGATGTGGATTTATTTTATTATATTAATTTTTTTTGAAATAATAAAATAAAATAAAATAAAAACTATAATAAAAATAAAAAAAGAATTAAAAATATTTTATAAGGATTTTTAAAAAAGTGAGGAGAGAGAAAGTGGTTAGAGAGTTTTGAAAAAGATATTATTATTTTTTGAAAACTTGACAACTAAGATATGATAAGATAAAATTTTGAAATTGAAATATGATTTTTTATGAAAAAATTCGAAATATTTGCTTAAAAATAGTTAGAAAAGATATTTTTTATTTTTGAATTTTATGATGAAAGAGAAAAACACACAAAAGACACAAGACTTAAAATTTTTAGATCTAATGCTCCTTGTTTTCAAAAATTTTGGAGGGAAAATACCAAGGAGCACCAAACTTAAAAATTTTAAGATCAAAACACAAAGAAGACTCAAGAACACTTTGAAGACTCACAAGAACAACAAGAACATGAAGAAAGAACACCAAACTTAAAATTTTTAGAAAACCAAAATAAAATTTTCGAAAATTAAAGAAAAGTTAACAAGAGAACACCAAACTTAAGGTTTGGCACAGGATTTAATCAAAGAAAAATTATTTTTGAAAAAGTTTTAAAAGGAAGATACCCAATTACCAAGAACACAAGCACACGCTTTAACCAACTGAGCTATAAATTTAACGTGTTTTAAAAAGGTATTTTTAAAGGAAAACAAAAACATGCAATTCGAAAATTGAAAGATAAAGAAAAGAATGCAATTGACACCAAACTTAAAATATGACACTAAACTCACAGAAAAACTCAAAATTAAAAAGAAAAAAATATTTTTGAAAAATTTTTGAAAAGAAAATAAAAGACTCTGACCCAAAAGACAAAATTTTCCTAATCTAAGCAACAAGATTCACCATCAGTTGTCCAAACTCAAAAAATCCCCGGCAACGGCGCCAAAAACTTGGTGCACGAAATTGTAAATCACACTTTTCACAATTCGTACCACTAACCGGCAAGTGCACTGGGTCGTCCAAGTAATACCTTACGTGAGTAAGGGTCGATCCCACAGAGATTGTTGGCTTGAAGCAAGCTATGGTTATCTTGTAACTCTTAGCCAGGATATTAATTATAATTATCAGTTGACTTGCAAATGAACAAGAGAGCATGGATTAAATAATACTTGTTATGTAGTAATGGAGAATATGTTGGTGTTTTGGAGATGCTTTGTCTTCTAAATCTCTGCTTTCTCCCTGTCTTCTTCACGCACACAAGGTTCCTCCTATGGCAAGCTGTGTGTTGGTGGATCACCGTTGTCAATGGCTACCATCCGTCCTCTCAGTGAAAATGGTCCAGGTGCGCTGTCACCGCACGGCTAATCATCTGTCAGTTCTCACTCATGCTGGAATAGGATCCATTGATCCTTTTGCGTCTCTCACTACGCCCAACCCTTGTGAGTTTGAAGCTCATCACACTCATTCAATCCCTGAGTCCTACTTGGAATACCACAGACAAGGTTTAGACTTTCTGGATTCTCAAGAATACTACCAATGGATTCTAGCTTATACCACAAAGATTCTGGTTAAGGAATCCAAGAGATACTCATTCAATCTAATGTAGAATGGAGGTGGTTGTCAGACACGCGTTCATAGGTTGAGAATGGTGATGAGTGTCACGGATTATCACATTCATCATATTGAAGTGCGAATGAATATCTTAGATAGAAACAAGCGTGTTTGAATAGCAAACAGAAATAATTGCATTAATCCATCGAGACACAACAGAGCTCCTCACCCCCAACAATGGAGTTTAGAGACTCATGCCATCAAAGAGTACAAAGTTTCGATCTAAAATATCATAAGGTACAAAATAAATCTCTAAAAGTTGTTTAAATACTAAACTAGTAACCTAGGTTTACAGAAAATGAGTAAACTGAGATATATAGTGCAGAAATCCACTTTTGGGGTCCACTTGGTGTGTGATGGGGCCGGGACTTGAGCTTTTCACGTGCCTGGGCTATTTCTGGAGTTAAACGTCAGGTTGTAACCTGTTTTGGGTGTTTAACTCCACATTGCAACCTGTTTCTGGCGTTTAACGCTAGAATGGAACATGGAACTGGCATTTTTACGTCATTTATCTTTGAGCAAAGTATGCATTATTATTTATTGTTGGAAAGCCCTAGATGTCTACTTTCCAAATCAATTAAGAACGCGCCAATTGAACTTCTATAACTCCAAAAAATCCATTCCGAGTGCAGGGAGGTCAGAATCCAACAACATCAGCAGTCCTTTTTCAGCCTGAATCAGATTTTTGCTCAGCTCCCTCAATTTCAGCCAGAAAATACCTAATGTCACAGAAAAACACAAAAACTCATAGTAAAGTCCATAAATATAAATTTTGCCTAAAAGCTAATAAAAATATACTAAAGACTAACTAAAACATACTAAAAATTACATGAAATTACCCCCCAAAAGCATATAAAATATTTCTCATCATTGTGCAACACATTAAACTAATAAGAATGACCACCGCCTGTATCCCCACAAATCCAAATTCTAGTGTTATCTATTTTTTTTTCCAATCGACCATTGTAAAGAATGGAACCGATATCCATTAACATTGTATATTGGGTATCTAGTGTCATTATTCATTGGGTCCTGACTAAGTGCAACTAGTTTCAAATCTGTTGTGTTAATCAGATGCACACTGACATATTTTCTGAACCAACGTAGAAAATTATTCAATGAGGTATCAAAATTTATCTCTTGGAATAACCTATATGATAGAATAGGATAAAGAAGTTTTGATTAGATTAAGAAGTTAGTATCTTATTGATTGCAATATTTATGAAGACTTAAAAAACTTACATGAGATAGGGTAAAATTTGGTCACAGTTAAGCAACACATGCAGATGTGCAGCATCGATTTCCTTCTGCTCTAACCAGTAGTCACTGTTCGCACCTATTGTAGCTCTTTCCAGTGAAAAGATTGAGTGTGTTGTTCCATTTGACGAAGATTGTTCCCTTTCATCATTCCTTACAACCTTTATTCTACGCAACTCAACATGAGGCTGAAAATAGAATGAGCAAAATGTGAATGTTTCCTTAGTTAGGAATGTTTCGCAGATGTTGCCCTTAATCTGAGCTCTATTATCCATGGTGCGCTTGAATGAACCAATCATCCTCTCAAAAGGGGTACATCCACCAAAATTGGACCGGCCCACATAGTATTACTTTGTACGGTAGGTGGATTGCTAAGTATTCTATAACATTGAAAAAGGATGGAGGGAATATCCTCTCTAACTTACAAAGTATGATGGAAATGTTCTTGTCCGATCCATGACTGTTAGATCATTAATGCTAAGTTTTGTAGCACATAACTCCCTAAATAACTCACTTATTTCTATGAGGAGTTTTCTAGATGTTGTTTGGAAGTTCTCTGAACGCGACAGGAAGCAAAGACTTCATTAAGACGTGACAATCATGACTTTTCAACCTAGTAAGCCTACCCTATAAGAACCCGCATTTTCATATAAAACCGTTTTAATAAAATAATTTTAGTGCTCAGAGTAGATTCAAAATTTAGAAGTTTTAATTTAGAAATAAAAATGTGAAATTTGATTTCAGTGAATTTTTCTGAGTTTGAAAATGTGCCTTTTCGAAAAGATTTTTGTAAAAATGCGTATTGGCGCTTAAGCTGGCAGCACCGGCTCTAGACTATCCATTACTGCATATTTTAGAAAATAATATTTTGAAAATTTATTTATTGTTTTGAAAGGAGAAAAATAATTTAGAATAAAAAATTGAACACTAATCTTAAAGGTTTTGCCCCAAAGTGGATCAAACAGACCTAAACGCTAACGGGTTGGACCAGGCCTAAACCGGGCCAAAGGTCCAACATATATAAGCTCATTTAATGAGCTTTGAGCTTATTTTCTAGCCCTAAGAGAGAGATGATGACTTACATCATCTACCTTTCTTTCTTGCATAAAAAACCATAAAAGAGCACAAATCTCATTTGATCAGTACAATTCATGCATTGTTTGATGAATATTATGGTACACTACTTTGAAGATGAGTTGTGCTGAATTGTAGGTGAAAAAAGGTATCAAAAATGGGAAGAAGACAAGCAAGAAGCTGGACATGTGAAACTGGCGTGTCACTTGAGGGCAAACGCCACAAAAATCTATTGGCGTGGCACGCCAGAAGCTAAGCGTGGCACGCCAGTACTAAATTCCAGAAGGGAGAACCAAGCATGCATGTGGGCGTGGCACGCCAAGGACTGGGCATGGCACACTAGTAATAAATCCCAGAGAGCAAAGAAGAGGAACACATGAAGGGCGTGGCATGCCAGGTTGGGCGTGGCACGCCGGATCCATCAACCATCATGAGCGTGCCACTTGAAGTCGAAGGCGTGGCACGCCAACCTCTCAATATCACTTTGGCGTGCCACTTGAGCAACCAAGCGTGTTACGCCAGACATCACAAGCAAGATCTGGGCGTGCCACTTAGTGTCGAAGGCGTGGCACGCCAGGCCCAAAAACTCACTTTGGCGTGCCACATGAAGGTCAAGGCGTGGCACGCCACTTACTGGAACAACGCAAGATCATGGGCGTGGAACGCCAACCTTCAGGCGTGGCACACTGGTACAACTTTCCAGAAGGGGTGGAAGAGGCCAATTACATGAGGCGTGCCACTTGAGCTCGAAGGCGTGGCACGCCAATGACTATTCCTCACTTAGGCGTGCCACTTGAGCAACAAGGCGTGGCACGCCAATGCCATTCAGAGGCAAGAGAAGACTGGGCGTGCCACTTGAGTTCGTGGCATGGCACACCAAGCAGAGGGGCTATTTACATAACAAGGGCGTGGCACGCCAGACCCTGGGAGTGCCACGCAAGTGCAACTTTCCAGAGAACTCAACCAAGCACACAACAAGGGCGTGGCACGCCAGCTTTTAGGCGTGGCACGCCAGTTCAAATTTCCAGAAGCAAGGAAAGTGGAGGAATCAAAGGGCGTGCCACTTGAGCTCGAAGGCGTGGCACGCCAACACAAGAATGTCACTATGGCGTGCCACTTGAGCTTGAAGGCGTGGCACGCCAAGGTTGAAAGAGGGACGAGCGTGCCACTTGAAGGATTGAGCGTGGCACGCCAAGCCATTTTGTAAGGCACGTGACACGCCTGAGAAGCGCCAACCACACGCCAGCTAAGGGGTCACGTTTATTAAGTGCTTTCTTTCCCTCCAAAATGTAATTTTCTTTTTTCACTTTTGTAATTTTTTTATTTTCACTAGGAGTAGTATATATACCCCAAAAGAGTACTGAAGAAGGGGTTAAGTAGTTAGTCCTAGATCCACTTTTACATTCCACTTTTGAGTACTTTCTAAGCTATGAGTAGCTAATTTCCCTCTCATTGAGAAAGGGAGCTCTGTTGTACTTAATGGATTGATAATAGTGAAATTCTTCTTCTCTTCATCTTCTCTTGATTTGCTAGGAGGAATTTCATGCTTAATGTTTAGTATTCAATCATCTTGGGAAAGAGATTGAATGCAATTGGATTTCATGGGAACATTGGGAAAGGAAACATGAAACCATGCTTGAAATCCCTTCTCACATTTGAGTAGATTATGGGTTTTGGTGATGGGATATGTGACATATAATCCCCCCTCTACCTAAATCTACAAAGGTGTGTGGTATAATCAGGGACTAAGCATATCTCTCTTCATGAGCAATTAGACCAAGGAATTGGCTATTGATCAAGATCTGAGAGATTGAGTCACCAAGGGATTGGGGCTTGATGAGCGGATAATTTATACGCTTTTTGGCATTGTTTTTAGTATGATCTAGTTAGTTTTTAGTATATTTTTATTAGTTTTTAGTTAAAATTCACTTTTCTGGACTTTACTATGAGTTTGTGTGTTTTTCTGTGATTTCAGGTATTTTCTGGCTGAAATTGAGGGTCCGGAGCAAAAATCTGATTCAGAGACTGAAAAGGACTGCAGATGCTGCTGGATTCTGACCTCCCTGCACTCGAAGTGGATTTTCTAGAGCTACAGAAGCCCAATTGGCACGCTCTTAACGGCATTGGAAAGTAGACATCCTGGGCTTTCCAGCAATGTATAATAGTCCATACTTTGTCCGAGATTTGATGGCCCAAACCGGCGTTGCAAATCTGCCTCAGAATTTCCAGCGTTTAACGCTGGAACTGGCATAAAAACTGGAGTTAAACGCCCAAACTGGCATGAAAGCTGGCGTTTAACTCCAGAAAAGGTCTCTACACATGAAAGCTTCAATGCTCAGCCCAAGCACACACTAAGTGGACCCAGAAGTGGATTTTTACGTCATTTACTCATTTCTGTATACCCTAGGTTACTAGTTCACTATTAATAGGATCTTTTGACATTGTATCTGCACCTCATGACACTTTACACGTTTCTTTGTGTACTTCTTACGGCATGAGTCTCTAAACCCCATGGTTGGGGGTGAGGAGCTCTGCTGTGTCTTGATGGATTAATGCAATTACTACTGTTTTTCATTCAATCATGCTTGCTTCCATTCTAAGATATTACTTGTTCTTAACCCGGATGAATGTGATGATCCGTGACACTCATCATCATTCTCAACTATGAACGTGTGCCTGACAACCACCTCTGTTCTACCTTAGATTAAGTAGATATCTTTTGGATTCTTTAATCAGAATCTTCGTGGTATAAGCTAGAACTGATGGTGGCATTCAAGAGAATCCGGAAGGTCTAAACCTTGTCTGTGGTATTCTGAGTAGGATTCAATGATTGAATGACTGTGACGAGCTTCAAACTCCTGAGGGCGGGGCGTTAGTGACAGACGCAAAAGAATCACTGGATTCTATTCCGGCCTGATTGAGAACCGACAGATGGATAGCCGTGCCGTGACAGGATGGGAGGTAGCCACTGACAACGGTGAAACCCTTGCATACAGCTTGCCATGGAAGGAGCCTTGCGTGCTTGAAGAAGAAGGCAGTAGGAAAGCAGAGATTCAGAAGATGGAGCATCTCCAAAACCTCAACCTATTCTCCATTACTGCAAAACAAGTACTTATTTCATGTTCTTTTACTTTTCACAATCAACCCTGATAATTATTGATATCCTGACTAAGATTTACAAGATAACCATAGCTTGCTTCAAGCCGACAATCTCCGTGGGATCGACCCTTACTCGCGTAAGGTTTATTACTTGGACGACCCAGTGCACTTGCTGGTTAGTTGTGCGGGGTTGCAAAAGTGTGATTGCAATTTCGTGCACCAAGTTTTTGGCGTCGTTGCCGGGGATTGTTCGAGTTTGGACAACTGACGGCTTATCTTGTTGCTTAGATTAGGACTGTTTTATTTTTGTTGGTTTAGAGTCTTTTAGTTGAGTCTAGTTTCATATTTTAAGTTTGGTGTCAATTGCATGCTTTTGTTTTTCCTTTAATTTTCGAATTTGCATGTCTTTAGTCCCTTTTTGATCCGTAAAAATTCTAAGTTTGGTGTCCTCTTTGTGTTTTTCCCTTAAAATTTTCGAAAAATTAGTGTTTGATTTTCTAAAAATTTTAAGTTTGGTGTCATTTTGTTGTTTTTCTCTTTCCTCATTTCAAAAATCAAATCTTTTTCATAAAAATTTTTCAATCATATCTTTCTAATTGCTAATCTCAAAATCTTTTTAATTAACTAATTGATTCAGTTTTCAATTTGTTTTGATCTTATTTTCTTTAATTTTCGAATTTTTTATTTTTTATTTTATTTTCCTTTTGTTTTTATTTTATTTTTCGGTTAATTCAAAAAAAAATATTTTTATCCACTTGCCATCCATATCATTTCCCTTTATCCATCATGGACTTAAGTGGGATTGAACAGTCCAGAAGGACTCTGGGGTCATATGCTAACCCCATTACAGCTGCATATGGGAGTAGCATCTGTACACCTCCCATCAAAGCAAGCAGCTTTGAGCTGAATCCTCAACTCATTATCATAGTGCAGCAAAATTGCCAGTATTCCGGTCTTCCACAGGAAGAGGCTACTGAGTTTCTGGCACAGTTCTTACAAATTGCTGACACAGTACATGATAAAGAGGTAGATCAGGATGTCTACAGACTATTATTGTTTCCATTTGCTGTAAAAGATCAAGCTAAGAGGTGGTTGAATAACCAACCTACAGCAAGCATAAAGACATGGAAACAGTTATCAGACAAATTCCTGAATCACTTTTACCCTCCAAAGAGGATGACACAGCTAAGGCTGGACATCCAAGGCTTTAAACAAGAGGATAATGAATCCCTTTATAATGCCTGGGAGAGGTATAGAGGTATGCTAAGAAAATGCCCCTCTGAAATGTTTTCAGAGTGGGTACAGTTAGACATCTTTTACTATGGGCTTACAGAAAAGGCTCAGATGTCTTTAGACCACTCAACTGGTGGATCTATACACATGAGGAAGACAATTGAAGAGGCTCAAGAGCTCATAGACACTGTTGCTAGAAACCAATATTTGTACTCTAGCAATGAGTTCTCCCCAAAAGAGGAAGTCAGGGCAGTAGCCACTGATCCTAATCCTCAAGAACAGATGATTGAGCTTAATCAACAATTGCTCCTGATGACAGAACAGTTAGCAGAATTTAAAGAGATGCTCCATGAAACTAAAGTTGCTAACAAGAACATAGAACTGCAGTTGAATCAAGCAAAACAGCAAATATCTAAACAGATAACAGAGGAATGTCAAGCAGTTCAACTGAGGAGTGGGAAGACACTGAATAACACTGCTCAAAAGAGCAAAAAGCCAAATAAGGAACAATTGACAGAGGATAACCAAACCACTGTTCAAAATCCCTCTGAGGACAGTAAGAGCCCAGAGAGGAACACTTTTGGCGTTCAAACGCCAGAAAAGGGGGGAAAGCTGGCGTTAAACGCCCATTCCCTGCCCAGTTCTGGCGTTCAAACGCCAGAAAAGGGGGAAAAGTTGGCGTTAAACGCCCATTTTCCACCCAATCCTGGCGTTCAGACGCCAAGGGAGGATCAGACACCTGAGAGTGCTGACAGTAATCCCTCTAACAAGGCTTCTTCAACCACTTCTGTAAGGAATAAACCTGCAGCATCTAAGGTTGAAGAATATAAAGCCAAGATGCCTTATCCTCAAAAACTCCGCCAAGCGGAACAGGATAAGCAATTTGCCCGCTTTGCAGACTATCTAAGGACTCTTGAAATAAAGATTCCGTTTGCAGAGGCACTTGAGCAAATACCTTCTTATGCTAAGTTCATGAAAGAAATCTTAAGTCATAAGAAGGATTGGAGAGAAACTGAAAAAGTGTTTCTCACTGAAGAATGCAGTGCAGTCATTCTAAAAAGCTTACCAGAAAAGCTTCAAGATCCAGGAAGCTTTATGATACCATGCACATTAGAAGGTGCTTGCACTAAGGCAGCCCTGTGTGACCTTAGAGCAAGTATCAATCTAATACCTGCATCCACTATCAGAAAGCTTGGGTTGACTGAAGAAGTCAAACCAACCCGGATATGCCTCCAACTTGCTGATGGCTCCATTAAACATCCATCAGGCATAATAGAGGACATGATTGTCAAGGTTGGGCCATTCGCCTTTCCAACTGACTTTGTGGTGCTGGAAATGGAGGAGCACAAGAGTGCAACTCTCATTCTAGGAAGACCTTTCCTAGCAACTGGACGAACTCTTATTGATGTACAAAAAGGGGAAGTAACCCTGAGAGTCAATGAGGATGAGTTCAAGTTGAATGCTGTAAAAGCTATGCAGCATCCAGACACACCAAATGACTGCATGGGCGCTGACATTATTGACTCTCTGGTAGAAGAGATCAATATGACTGAAAGCCTAGAATCAGAGCTTGAGGACATCTTCAAGGATGCTCAATCTGATCAAGAAGAACCAGAGGAAACAAAGGAATTTTCGAAAATTCCTCAGGAGGAGGATAAGCCTCCCAAACCTGAACTCAAACCACTACCACCATCCCTGAAGTATGCATTTCTGGGAGAGGGTGACACTTTTCCAATGATTATAAGCTCTGCTTTAAATCCACAGGAAGAGGAAGCACTGATTCAAGTGCTAAGGACACACAAGACAGCTCTTGGGTGGTCCATAAGTGATCTTAAGGGCATTAGCCCAGCTAGATGCATGCACAAGATCCTGTTGGAGGATAATGCCAAACCAGTGGTCCAACCACAGAGGAGGCTAAATCCAGCCATGAAGGAGGTGGTGCAGAAAGAGGTCACTAAATTACTAGAGGCTGTGATTATTTATCCTATTTCTGATAGCCCCTGGGTGAGTCCTGTCCAAGTTGTCCCCAAAAAGGGAGGCATGACAGTGGTTCATAATGAAAAAAATGAACTGGTTCCTACAAGAACAGTCATAGGGTGGCGTATGTGTATTGACTACAGAAGGCTCAATACAGCCACCAGAAAGGATCATTTTCCTTTACCATTCATAGACCAAATGCTAGAAAGACTAGCTGGTCATGATTATTACTGCTTTTTGGATGGCTATTCAGGTTACAACCAAATTGCAGTAGACCCTCAGGACCAAGAGAAAACAGCATTTACTTGCCCTTCTGGCGTGTTTGCCTACAGAAGGATGCCTTTTGGTCTGTGTAATGCTCCTGCAACCTTTCAGAGATACATGCTATCCATCTTCTCTGATATGGTGGAGAAATTTCTTGAAGTCTTCATGGATGACTTCTCAGTATATGGAGACTCATTCAGCTCCTGTCTTAACCACCTATCACTTGTCCTGAAAAGGTGCCAAGAGACTAACCTGGTTTTAAACTGGGAGAAATGTCACTTTATGGTGACTGAAGGAATTGTCCTTGGACACAAAATTTCAAGTAGGGGAATAGAGGTGGATAAGGCAAAGGTAGAGGTAATTGAAAAATTACCACCACCTGCCAATGTTAAGGCAATCAGAAGCTTTCTGGGGCATGCAGGGTTCTACAGAAGGTTTATAAAGGATTTTTCGAAAATTGCAAAACCTTTGAGTAACCTGTTAGCTGCTGACACACCATTTGTGTTTGACACACAGTGTCTGCAGGCATTTGAGACCCTGAAAGCTAAGCTGGTCACAGCACCAGTCATCTCTGCACCAGACTGGACATTGCCATTTGAACTAATGTGTGATGCCAGTGACCATGCCATTGGTGCAGTGTTGGGACAGAGGCATAACAAGCTTCTGCACGTCATTTATTATGCGAGCCGTGTTCTAAATGATGCACAGAAGAATTACACAACCACAGAAAAAGAGTTACTTGTAGTGGTCTATGCCATTGACAAGTTTAGATCCTATCTAGTGGGATCCAAAGTGGTTGTGTACACTGACCATGCTGCTCTTAAATACTTACTCACAAAGCAGGATTCAAAACCCAGGCTTATAAGATGGGTATTGCTTCTGCAAGAGTTTGATATAGAAATAAGAGACAGAAAAGGGACAGAGAACCAAGTAGCTGATCATCTGTCCCGAATAGAACCAGTAGCTGGGGCGTCCCTCCCTTCTACTTAGATTTCTGAGACTTTCCCAGATGAGCAACTCTTTGCCATTCAGGAAGCTCCATGGTTTGCAGATATTGCAAACTATAAAGCTGTGAGGTTCATACCCCAAGAGTACAACAGAGTGCAAAGAAAGAAATTAATTTCAGATGACAAGTACTACCTATGGGATGAGCCATATCTGTTTAAGAGATGCGCAGACGGAATGATCCGCAGATGTGTACCCAGAGAAGAAGCACAAAGGATCCTATGGCACTGCCATGGATCACAGTATGGAGGACATTTTGGAAGTGAGCGAACAGCCACTAAAGTCCTCCAATGTGGCTTCTACTGGCCTACTCTCTATAAAGATGCTCGAGAGTTTGTGCGTAACTGTGACAGTTGCCAAAGAGCTGGTAACTTGCCTCACGGATATGCCATGCCTCAACAAGGGATATTAGAGATAGAATTGTTTGATGTATGGGGAATTGACTTCATGGGTCCATTCCCACCATCATACTCAAACACTTACATTCTGGTGGCAGTGGACTATGTATCTAAGTGGGTAGAGGCAATTGCTACACCCACTAATGATACCAAGACCATGCTGAAATTCCTCCAGAAACACATCTTCAGCAGGTTTGGTGTTCCCAGAGTACTAATCAGTGACGGGGGCACTCATTTCTGCAATAGACAGCTATACTCTGCTATGGTCAGATATGGAATTAGCCACAAAGTGGCAACTCCGTATCATCCACAGACAAATGGGCAAGCTGAAGTCTCTAACAGAGAGCTAAAAAGAATCCTAGAACGGACTGTGATAGCCCGAAGAAAGGATTGGGCAAAGAGTTTGGATGATGCTCTGTGGGCATACAGAACAGCATTCAAGACTCCTATAGGAACCTCTCCATACCAACTGGTGTATGGGAAGGCTTGTCATCTGCCCGTGGAACTGGAACATAAAGCCTACTGGGCAACCAGATTCCTAAACATGGATGCTCAGTTAGCTGGTGAAAAAAGATTGCTCCAGCTAAATGAGCTAGAGGAGTTCAGACTCAATGCCTTTGAAAATGCAAAAATTTATAAGGAAAAGGCAAAGAAGTGGCATGACAAGAAGTTGTCATCCAGAGTCTTTGAGCCAGGACAAAAAGTTTTGCTCTTCAACTCTAGGCTCAGATTGTTTCCAGGAAAACTTAAATCCCGGTGGAGGGGTCCGTATGTGATTACAGGAGTGTCACCATATGGATATGTTGAGCTTCAGGATATTGATTCTGACAAAAAGTTCATTGTTAATGGACAGAGAGTCAAGCATTATCTTGAAGGCAATTTTGAGCAGGAATGCTCAAAACTGAGACTTGAGTGATTCTCAGTAAAGGTCCAGCTAAAGACAGTAAAGAAGCGCTTGCTGGGAGGCAACCCAGTCATTAGCAGGTTATATGTTTTGTTTTTACAAAGGCAAGTATCAAAAATGAAGGAATTCACAGAGTTACAGAAGGATTCAGTGCAAAAAGCAGAGAAAAAGAGCTTACTGGCAAAAAAATGCCAGTAAGGGGTACTTTGGGCGTTAAACGCCAGAATGGGTACCATTCTGGGCGTTTAACGCCAGTAAAGGTGCCATTTTGGGCGTTAAACGCCAGAATGGGCACCATTCTAGGCGTTTAACGCCAGGTGTGCAGCATCCTGGGCGTTTAGCGAAACGCCCAGTGATAATGGAATTCTGGCGTTTAACGCCAGGCAGGGCACCTGGCTGGGCGTTAAACGCCCACAATGGGCAACAAATGGGCGTTAAACGCCAGAATGGATGCCATTCTGGGCGTTTAACGCCAGAAAGGTGGGGGATCAAGATTTTGCTTTCCAATCAAATTTTTTTCAAACTTTCCTTTTCTTACCCATACTTTTCTACACAAACACATCTCAACCTTTCATCATTCACCTTCAATCTTCAAAAATCAAAATCAATCTTCAAATCTCTCTCATATCAATCCCAAATCTTATTCAAAAACTCACCCTTCTCTCAAATTCTCTCCATATCTTCTCAAATCTCCCTTCAATTTTTTTTCGAAATCTCCTTCCCCCACTTATAAAAACACGTTCGGCCTCCTCATTCCCCCACACCATTCGAATTTGCACTTCTCCTCTCTCTCTTCTTTCCTTTCTTTTGCTTGAGGACAAGCAAACCTCTAAGTTTGGTGTGCTTTTCCGTGATCACTAAGCCAAGATTCATCAAGATCATGGCTCCTAAGGGAAAACAAACCAATTTAAGAGGAAAGAAAGAGAATAATCCAAAGAATCTTTGGAATCAAGAGAAGTTCTTAACCAAAGAACATGAAGACCATTATCACAAAATAATGGGTCTGAGGTCAGTGATCCCGGAAGTTAAATTTGATTTGAAAGAAGATGAATATCCGGGGATCCAAGAGCAAATTCGAAACAGAGGATGGGAAGTTCTAACCAATCCTGAAATAAAGGTTGGAAGGAATATGGTTCAGGAATTCTACTCAAATCTGTGGCTAACAGATAAGCAGAGAATGACTGGAACTGCTTACCATACTTACAGAACCATGGTCAGAGGGAAAGTTATGTACTTCCATCTGGACAAAATAAGAGAAATCTTCAAATTGCCTCAACTGCAGGATGATCCTGAATCCTTTAATAGGAGAATGGTGAGAGCAGATAAAGGGTTGGATCAAGTTCTAGAGGACATATGCCTCCCTGGAACTAAGTGGATAACCAATTCAAAGGGTGTCCCAAACCAACTCAAGAGGGGAGACCTCAAACCAATTGCAAGAGGTTGGCTAGACTTTATTGGGCGTTCCATATTGCCCACTAGCAACCGTTCTGAGGTCACTATCAAGAGAGCAGTGATGATTCATTGCATTATGCTTGGAAAAGAAGTGGAGGTTCATCATGTGATTGCTTGTGAGATCTACACAATTGCAAACAAGAATTCCACTGAAGCCAAACTGGCTTACCCAAGCTTGATCTCCTTGCTCTGTAAAGAGGCTGGGGTAAAGATGGGAGTAGATGAATTCATACCCATTGAACATCCAATCACCAAGAAGTCAATGGAAGGACAAATGCAAGACAACTGTATCAAAAGGAGGGCGCAGGAGTTCCTCCCTGAATTCCATGAAATTGGCTACTGGGCCAGCCTAGAAGCATCTATCACCAAGTTGCAAGAGACTATGGAGCAACTTAAGGAAGAACAGCAGAATCAGAACTGCATGCTCTGCAAATTGCTAAAGGAACAAGAGAAGCAGGGGCGTGAACTCCAAGAGCTGAAACGCCAAAAATTCTCCCCTCAATTTGAGGGAGCATCCACTTCTCAAAATCAAGGTTGTTGAGTCCTAACTCTGTGAAAACCTCTATCATTAGGAGCCTATTTAAATTTTTTTGTTTTCTATTTTGTTTAGTCTTATTTTATATCTATTTTTGAGCCTTGTTCTTAATTCATAATTAATAAAATTTAAAATTCATGCCTTAAAGCTATGAATGTCCTATGAATCCATCACCTCTCTTAAATGAAAAATGCTTTAATCACAAAAGAACAAGAAGTACAGGATTTCGAATTTATCCTTGAAACTAGTTGAATTAGCTTGATGTGGTGACAATAATTTTTGTTTTCCGAATGAATGCTTGAACAGTGCATATGTCTTTTGAATTTGTTGTTTTAAGAATGTTAAAATTGTTGGCTCTTGAAAGAATGAGGAAAAAGAGAACTGTTATTGAGGATCTGAAAAATCATCAAATTGATTCTTGAAGCAAGAAAAAGCAGTGATTCGAAAAAAAAAAGAAAGAAAAAGAAAGAAATAAAGTTGTGATCCAAGGCAAAAAGAGTGTGCTTAAGAACCCTGGACACCTCTAATTGGGGACTCTAGCAAAGCTGAGTCACAATCTGAAAAGGTTCACCCAATTATGTGTCTGTGGCATGTATGTATCCGGTGGTAATACTGGAAGACAGAGTGCTTTGGGCCACAGCCAAGACTCATACACTAGCTATGTTCAAGAATCACTACACTTAACTAGGAGAATCAATAACACTATCTGAGTTCTGAGTTCCTATAGATGCCAATCATTTTGAACTTCAAAGGATAAAGTGAGATGCCAAAACTGTTTGGAAGCAAAAAGCTACTAGTCCCGCTCATCTAATTGAAGCTAAGTTTCCTTGATATTTTGGAGTCTATAGTATATTCTCTTCTTTTCATCCTACTTTGATTTTCAGTTGCTTGGGGACGAGCAACAATTTAAGTTTGGTGTTGTGATGAGCGGATAATTTATACGCTTTTTGGCATTGTTTTTAGTATATTTTTAGTATGATCTAGTTAGTTTTTAGTATATTTTTATTAGTTTTTAGTTAAAATTCACTTTTATGGACTTTACTATGAGTTTGTGTGTTTTTCTGTGATTTCAGGTATTTTCTGGCTGAAATTGAGGGTCCGGAGCAAAAATCTGATTCAGAGACTGAAAAGGACTGCAGATGCTGCTGGATTCTAACCTCCCTGCACTCGAAGTGGATTTTCTGGAGCTACAGAAGCCCAATTGGCACGCTCTCAACGGCATTGGAAAGTAGACATCCTGGGCTTTCCAGCAATGTATAATAGTCCATACTTTAACCGAGATTTGATGGCCCAAACCGGCGTTGCAAATCTGCCTCAGAATTTCCAGCGTTTAACGCTGGAACTGGCATAAAAACTGGAGTTAAACGCCCAAACTGGCATGAAAGCTGGCGTTTAACTCCAGAAAAGGTCTCTACACATGAAAGCTTCAATGCTCAGCCCAAGCACACACTAAGTGGACCCAGAAGTGGATTTTTACGTCATTTACTCATTTCTGTATACCCTAGGTTACTAGTTCACTATTAATAGGATCTTTTGACATTGTATCTGCACCTCATGACACTTTACACGTTTCTTTGTGTACTTCTTACGGCATGAGTCTCTAAACCCCATGGTTGGGGGTGAGGAGCTCTGCTGTGTCTTGATGGATTAATGCAATTACTACTGTTTTTCATTCAATCATGCTTGCTTCCATTCTAAGATATTACTTGTTCTTAACCCGGATGAATGTGATGATCCGTGACACTCATCATCATTCTCAACTATGAACGTGTGCCTGACAACCACCTCCGTTCTACCTTAGATTAAGTAGATATCTCTTGGATTCTTTAATCAGAATCTTCGTGGTATAAGCTAGAACTGATGGCGGCATTCAAGAGAATCCGGAAGGTCTAAACCTTGTCTGTGGTATTCTGAGTAGGATTCAATGATTGAATGACTGTGACGAGCTTCAAACTCCTAAGGGCGGGGCGTTAGTGACAGACGCAAAAGAATCACTAGATTCTATTCCGGCCTGATTGAGAACCGACAGATGGATAGCCGTGCCGTGACAGGGTGCGTTGAACATTTCCATTGAGAGGATGGGAGGTAGCCACTGACAACGGTGAAACCCTTGCATACAGCTTGCCATGGAAGGAGCCTTGCGTGCTTGAAGAAGAAGGCAGTAGGAAAGCAGAGATTCAGAAGATGGAGCATCTCCAAAACCTCAACCTATTCTCCATTACTGCAAAACAAGTACTTATTTCATGTTCTTTTACTTTTCACAATCAACCCTGATAATTATTGATATCCTGACTAAGATTTACAAGATAACCATAGCTTGCTTCAAGCCGACAATCTCCGTGGGATCGACCCTTACTCGCGTAAGGTTTATTACTTGGACGACCCAGTGCACTTGCTGGTTAGTTGTGCGGGGTTGCAAAAGTGTGATTGCAATTTCGTGCACCAGGGCTCAATCAATCATGATTGCCAAGATGTCAGTGAGTTGCATGATTGAAGGAGATCTAAGCTAGATTTGATCCAAAGAGGCAACATCTCCCAATCTCAATGAATTCCCCATTCTCATCTATCCATTTCTTTATAGCTTAATTTTACTTTCAGTAATTCCCTATTCCCATTTACATTCAAGTCATTTATGATTTAGCAATTTACATTCTGCAATTTCCATTCCTGCACTTTAATGCTTTTCTTTATATTCTAGTCATTTACGTTTATGCCATTTACAATTCTACATTTCACACTATTATTGATCCGCTTGACTAATTCACCAATCAATTAAAACTGCTTGAGTTTGCCAATCTCTGTGGATATGATCCCCCTCCTCTGTGGGTTATTACTTGGCGATAATTTTGGTGCACTTGCCAAAAGAACTCGTTCACTAAATTTTGAAAGGGGGTAGTGAATCGAACTCATCAAGGGCCGTGGTTTTTAGAGAGGAGAGGAGAAGAAGGATGACACTATTCATCCTCTACTTCCGGAAGCCATAACTTTTGATCCGGAGCTGTGATTGACAAGTCGTTTGCGGCCACGCGAAGCTCTTGACGAGCTCTTCCTTTTTATTTAAGTTTTTCTGGTAAGAACTCGAAGCTCACTCCCTAGTTCTCTGCCCTAAGATTCTGCGCATTTTTATGTGTGGTTTTTGAGTAGATTTTGTGATTTTGGTTGTTTAGTTGATCTCTAGTAGCGGGTAATTGTGGAATTTTACCCATACTTTCATTGGATAAGGTAAGGTTCCACTAAACCCTTGTGTTTAGTTGTTTTGTGTATCTTAGGTTTTGATGTTGGTATATATATGTGTTGTTAGTTTGAGCTTTGGTGTTTGTTGGAGTTAGTTGAGGCTTTGGATCAAGCTTGGTGGCTTCATTTTGGTGTTGGGTGCGTTTGGGAATCGGCCAAGGCATGATTTCAGTTTTCTTTATGTAATATGTAATGTACATGGACACTTAGGCTAGTTGACCCTAAGATAAGATTGAATGTTGTTGGTGTATGAATGATTATATATGAATTGATGCTAATTGTTGGTTGTATTGGATTAGTGTGGTTGATGATGATTATTGGGAATTTTTGGTGTTAATGAGTATTGATGATTGGTGTTGTGGATGAAGTTTGTTGATATGGTTGTTGAGTTGTTAAATGTTGAGGTACGATGATTTATGACGAATGGATGAACTTTGGTTATGTTGATGAAAGTGTTGCATGGTAATTGATAATTTGGAATGGGTGATAAATGGCTATATTGATGCTGGTAGTTGGATATATTGAAATTGATGATGGGATAATGATTGGTGAATGTATTGGTGGGAAAATTGTTTGTAATGTTATATGTTTGAAAATTGAGATTGAGAATGATGAGGTGTGATGGAAATATTTATGTGAATGATGAATGGTGATCCAAAAGGGTGGATTGTGTTGTAATTGGAAGTTTGATATTGATTTGATTGGATGTGGTTAGTGAAAGTTGGTAAATTAGGTTAGATTTTGAGTTGTTGAATGGTTTAGAAGGTTGTGTGATTGAGAAGATGGTTGGAGTAATGTTCGGTATGAATTTTGGGCTGTTTTGGTATGTTTGAAATGGGATTGTAGTGGTTTTAGATTGAGGTTTGGTTAGGAGTTGAGTTTTTGAGATTTTGGATAAAAGTGGATTTTTGGTGAATTTTGTTTGATCATAACTTTTGCCTCGATTTTTAAAATTAATTGGAATTTATTTTAAATTAAAGATGATTTTAAGAGCTTTGAAATGATATAAAGTTTGAGGAAAATGGATTTTTGTAGAAGGAGTTATGATCATTCAAAGTTGGTGTTGAAAATCTGAAATTTTGCAAAATTGCAGAATTTCAGGATTTTCTGATATGTGCGCACACACAGCCTTATGCGCACGCACAACCCTGCGAAAATGTTATTCTGTGTGAATGCACAGACCTGTGTGTACGCACAGACGTGGGAAAGGGCTCTGGTAGCAGCACTAGCATAGGTTGTGTGTGCGCACATCAATGAAGAATTACGACCTATGTGAACGCGCAGCCCTGGGCGAATGCACAAGTCGGGAAGGGACGTCTGTTAGGGGCGCTCGCACAGCTTGTGCGAGTGAACAGACTTTATAAATTTTAGTACCTTTGTGTAGGCACACCCCTATGCGTACGCACACTTTCAAAATCTTCATGGGTATGCCCATGCACACCCCTGTGCGGACGCACACGCCCTGTTTCATAATTTTAAACTTTGTTTTCAACTATTTCACCTTCCCGACAAGGTTGTAAGCTTCTATAACACCATTTTAAGATTCTTGGGCTTATTTTAGAGCATTGAAATATGGGAAAAGTCCTAGGGGTTTAGGTTGGACTTTTCCTTTGAAAAGTTAGCAGACAGAGGTTTAGGTTTCTGGTGTATTGTGGATGAGTCAGTTGAGAGAGAAAGAAGAGTGGTGCATATGGTGATTGTTGATAATGAATTAGGAAACTGATGAACTAATGAGCTCAGAATAGAAGTTATGAATTGATGATGGTTGTGATGAGTTGAGGACTCGGAAAGGATTGATGATCTTGATGAATGTTGAGAGTGTGCCAGCCATTATATCCTTGGACTGATAGTGTTTGAATGAGAGTGTGCCAGGCACTATATCCTTAGAATGTTGAGAATTGATGATTGAAAGTGATTTCAGATGAGAATAGTGATAACTGGTGATGATTTGAGGTGGATGGATTTGTTGGATGTGGAAAGTGTGCCAGGCACTATATCCTTGGAATGATTATGATGAGATAGATGTTGTTGTTGTTTTCCTTCTCTGCCGCAAGAGTGTGCCAGGCACTATATCCTCAGAACAAAAGTGAGCCAGGCGCTATATCCTCGGACGTGGCAGAAAAGTGACATCCGAAAGGATATGTTGGGTTGGAATTTATGGACCGACAAGTGATATCACGAGCCAATAGGATAGACATTCATCATGTGCATTTTCTATCTGTTTGTATGCTTTGCCAACTTGTAATCGTATGCCTAAATGAATAACATGCCTATTTGCTTACTTGAACTACTTGCTCTACATGATTCTACTTGTGTTTTACTTGCTTGCATTTATATTGTGATTGTCTGGTGCTGAGGAGGTTAGGTAGGCGGTGGCGATGGAATCGCACGGAGGTAAGGTTGGCAAAGGCTGTGGGATACAGCGGTGTGATTAGTATTAGTTAGAATCCCCCTAAGTTTAGATAACCCTGGTTTATGGTTTAAGTTCTTTTATTTATTTTGTTCTAAGCTTGAATATCCGTATATGATGTGAAGTTCTAGGATTGCCTTCGGCATCCCGGGGCCTTACATCTTACATCATTGGGCACTGTTACCATACTGAAAACCTCCGGTTCTCATTCCATACTTCATTATTGTTTTCCAGATGCAGGTCGTAATCTACTTCGGTGAGATTGCGGATATGGTGACACAGTGGAGTATGGTTCTTTCTTTGTATACTTCTGTTTTACTTTTGTCGTAGCATACTCTCATCTTTTGTATATTTATCTTGATGGCCTTAGAGGCTTAGTTGAGACATAGGTTGTATAAGCTATTTTAATTCTAAAACTATGTATCTGTCTATTTGTAACTAGTCGGCTTAAACTCTACAAGCTGCGGCTAGTTCTCTATGATTATTATATTCTTATATTTGTATATGTATTATTCTCTTATACCTATACCTTGTGATGACAAGTCATCATATACCTATTTTTCTATGCTTTTTCATACAAGAAATTGATGATTTGTGCTTAAATATTGAATGCTTTTGTACTTAAATGATATATTTTCTTGATATTTTAATTTTATAAATCTTGTAGAAAATAAGAAGAAAAAGAAGCAAAGAAGCACAAAAAAAGGAGAAAAAAAGAGCTTTGGGGTACACTTTGAAGTTGGGGTACACTTTGGAGCCTTAGGCCACGCTTTTAAAAGCGTGGCCCATGACCAAATCAAAGAAGGAAGCAGCCAGCACGCACACTACACTGCTCTTGCCAAGTGCAGGGCAGAATCGTGATGTAAAGTGAGGTTGGAAGCAAGAATTTTCGCTAAGGTAAAATCTGGGCGCTAACAGCATGACCATGCCTCCTTCAAAGGGCTATAACTTGAGCTACAGACGTCCAATTGATGTGCTTCCAGTTGCGTTGGAAAGCTGACATTCAGAGCTTTCCAACGATATATAGCAATCCATATTTGGCGTACAATTCAGGCATGAACGAAAGGCATCTTTAAGGGCCATGAGGAAGCAAGAAACTAGGCCTTACTTTGGTGCCAAGAAAACCAAGGAAAAGAAGTAGCGTGTGCATTGGCCAAGTCTCGAACACGGGACTTCAATTTGGAAACACTGCCCTGCCCTCTGCGAGGGCAGGGCAGGATTTTGTTGTGGCACGGCCAGTGCACCAACCTGGCGCACCAAGGCATCATTCGGCAGCACCAGCAGCGTGCACAGGCACCAAACTGGCGCACCAGAATTTTCTGCCCTGCCCTCCGCGAGGGCAGGGCAGCATCCTGCAACACACACCAATGCACCACGCTCAAGGCCGCACGCATCAAATCCTGCCCTGCCCTCCACAAGGGCAGGGCAGCCTCCTGGGAGCAAACATTCATGGGCCAAAATTCAACCAAAATTCCATTTAAATTCAATTCCTCACCAAATTGAATCAAAGCCAACCAAACCCATTTCTCCTCAAATCCAAAGCAAGCAAAGGCCACATCATCACTCAAAGGCACATGGATCAATTAAATTAGGATTTTCATTTTTGTAATTTGTTTTAATTTCATTTTCATTTTTTATTTTGTAAAGCCTATATAAAGGCATCAATTAGAGCTCGAGGAGAGGAAGGCGAGCTCCACTAGGGAATATTAGGATTTGAGAGCTCTCTCTTTTAGTTTTCATTGCTGTTTTTAAATCTTGGGTAGAGAATTGAAGAAATTCTGTTTCAATCTCACCTTGAGATCCCTTGTTTACTTTTTCTGCATAATTGAAATTCACATACTGCTTAATCTTCTCTTTAATTCTGCAATTCATTTTTCTTCTTTATGCTGCAAACTGTTCTTGTTGAATCAAGGAAGGGTTTGAGATCTAGAATTGTTCTCTAGTCTCATTGATTCTCTGAGATCTTCAACATTCTTTTAAATTGCTGTAAATTAAGCATCGCTTTCTATTTTTAATTCTTCAAGCATTTTTACTTTTCTGTTTGAAATCTGCTGCATCCCATTTCATATTCTAGCTCTCTGCTTGAATGCTCTTTACATTTTCTTGTTGAATTTTAATTTCCAGCACCCCAGCCCCTTTACTTTTCATGCAATTTACAATTCTTGCAATTTAAGTTTCAGCTCTTTTACTTTCTTGTTCTTTACGTTTCCTGCCTATTTACATTCTGTCATTTACAATTCTTGTCAATTTACTTTCTATTGGCTACGATTTCACTCAATTCCACTTCAATGTTAGCTTGACTAAACTAATCACCCACTAAAGTTGCTTGATCCATCAATCCCTGTGGGATCGACCTCACTCTTGTGAGTTATTACTACTTGATGCGACCCGGTATACTTGCCGGTTGGATTTGTGTGTTGGAAATTTGTTTTTCCACAAAAACACCATCAAGTTTTTGGCGCCGTTGCCGGGGATTGATTAGATCAACAATGATTAAGTGGGTGAGAAGTCTAGATCAAGCATTTTCTTTGTTTTTGTTCTCTGTTCTAAGTTGAAACCAAGGTGTTTGAGTTATTGCCTCACTAAGAAATTCTTTCTCTGTGACATGAATTTCAAATTTCATTGATGTTTACAAAATACAAATGGAGTTCAACTCATCTTATGGTCAAACAAAATTTTATGGGATATCATCCACCATCACCAATATCTAATGATGGCTGGGAATATCACCAAGAGAATACACATTCTGAGCACTCCAATTCATGGAGATTTGCTTCAGAGACACAAGATGAGCAAGAAAATCATATGGGATACCAACCACCACCACAAAATGATTCATATCATTATCCTCATGGTGGATGGAAGTATCACCAAGGAATGAAAGAGCATTCACCCTCACGTCCCAGTTGCTCATTTGAAAGTTCTTCATCACTTGATTATGCCTCAACACAAGGTTTCCTCCAAAATCCATACAAGTCATCCTATTAATCACACAACTCATTCCACACCCCTCAACACAACTTCACCACAACATATCCACGTCACCAAAATTACTCTCAACCTTCATCTATTGAACCACCAGATGAGGATTACCTTCAAGCCATTGAAATACATAGAAAACTCGTGGAAAGATACACACAACCCCAATCCTGGAAAGAAATCATCTTCAAGAAGATGAATAGCCCCTTAGAGCAAACAAGGAGGAGCGTAGAACCACTGAGCAAGGAAAATGAAGGCCAATTGATGGATGTGAAGGAGAAAGTGGAAGAGCAAGATAAGGAGGCCACTGCATCAAGTGAACTTTCAATGAAGAATGAGGTGGTTGAAAATGAAACTGCACTTGAGGTGACAAGGAAAGAAGTGGAGGATCAAGAAAGTGAGGAAGACACTCAAGAGAAGTCACCCTCAATTGAAGCAGAGAGTTGCATAGAAGAAGGATTCATGGAACCACCAATTCAAGAGGCTCTTAATGAAGAAATCACTCCAATAATCACACAGCAACCATGTCTTGACATCCAAGAAGTGAAGGCAATTAACAAAAGCACCAAGAAGAGGATTGTGACCAAGATACCAAGGACAACATTCAAGAAAAGGTCAACTGCAAACAATCCTCCCCCTGATCAAGCAAGCAAGCTCAATCAAGCCAATTTCAAAAGAAAGCTTGCTGAGAGGAAACCAAGAAAGGGGACAATAGTTGGAACTTCTCCTCCTTTGAGGTCATTCCTCTTAACAAACTGGAAGAAGAGGAAGAAAGTAAATAACAGGTAGACAGTAGGTACATTTCTTCTCCATGCTTTGTTTAAATTTCAATAAATTGGCATATGATCACATTCTAAGTTTGGTGTTGCCTTGCAACAAATTATTTTCAATCTTTTTGGATGATTGCATCAATTCTACATGAAAGTGTCACACTAAGATTCTAAGTTTGGTGTGCCACTTATTTTTCTATGCAACTCACCCAGCAACATCACTTGTCTGCATAATCATATTGCCTTTGCATTGTTATTTTTCTTTTATTTTTGACATTTCATTTGCATTCTCTTTGTTTTAGTTATTTTTTTTGTTTTCTTTTATTAACTGTTTTTGTAAATACATCACCAAGACATCCTTATTCATGACAGACTATTCATTTGGTGATTGTATTTAACAAATAACAGTTTCTCTTGTTTAGTTTTAGTTCAAATAAATTGACATTTGGTTGCATTCTAAGTTTGGTGTTGCTATGCAACAAAATTTGGTTCCAATATCTATTAGATACTTGCATCAAGTCCAAGTGAAAGTGTCACACTAAATTTGGTGTGCCACTTATATTTTTATGCAATGTATTGTGCTCACCTTCTTAAGTTTGCAATCACAATGTCTCTGTCTCTTGTGCCTTGATTATTATCTTTAATTTTGCTTGCTTAAAACACATGTGCTACTAACATTTCATTGTGTAAGACATTCATGATCCATCTTAGCCCCATAGCCATTGTTTTAATTGTTGCTTGAGGATAAGCAAGCATTCTGAGTTGGTATGGGAAGGAAAAGAATGGGAGGAAAATGACAACAATAGAGAAGAAGAATTGCAAGGTTGTAAAGTTCCTTTTCCTCTCATTTATTTTCAGCACTTTAAATTGCATGATTGTCTTTATATTTTCTGTATACATGTGTGGTATGACTAAGCATAGCTTGAATTTGATTTGAAATATGTTGTTGTGACATTATGACTACCAACTTGAGTTTTGTGAGTTCAAAAGCAATAAAACATCATGATCATAAACAAACAAGGAATTAAAGAAGAATTTAGCATGTGCATACAAGTATTGGAAAGCTAGTATGATTGATTGTTGCTCAATTGCATTGGATTTTATTTAATTGAAGTTTTTCATCTAGTACATTTTGTGAAATCTTTTGAAATCATGAAAACCTTGAAGAAGCAAATACAATTAAAGCAAGAAAAGAAAAAGGGAAAGAATGAGAAAGCTGAAGGCTCTGAGTACCAATGGCAATTTATTTGCTAAGTGCTTGTGGTGTTTATGTATCAAGCCAAATGCTTGAAAACAAAACACTTAGAAGTCAAGGCTAGGCTCAAGTGCAAAAGCACTCCCTCAAAGCTCAAGGTTCTGAGCATCAATGATTAGAGACTCAAAGAAAAGAAAAAAATGAGCTTAATGAAGTCCTCTAATTCAAATGCTTGTGGTGCTTATGTATCAAGTGGTAATACTTGAAAACAAAGCATTTAGAAGTCGTAGCTTTGTTATTTACTCATGGGGCAAAGCATCCAAAAGGAGAAGCTAAAAAAAAAAATCAAAAGCTTGTTTCAAGGAAGAATTATAAGAAAAAGATTTCATAAAATAAGCTAGATAGAAGCATCAATCATTTACATCTCTTTTGTAATTGTAGCATGCATAGAAAACTAGCTTGCCATGAACATTAACTTGCTACTCTTCTTACCTTGGATTGTCAATTTCTATTGCATGATTCTTTTCTTGCTTGGGGACAAGCAAGGTTTAAGTTCGGTGTTGTGATGACAAGTCATCATATACCTATTTTTCTATGCTTTTTCATACAAGAAATTGATGATTTGTGCTTAAATATTGAATGCTTTTGTACATAAATGATATATTTTCTTGATATTTTAATTTTATAAATCTTGTAGAAAATAAGAAGAAAAACAAGCAAAGAAGCACAAAAAAAGGAGAAAAAAAGAGCTTTGGGGTACACTTTGAAGTTGGGGTACACTTTGGAGCCTTAGGCCACGCTTTTAAAAGCGTGGCCCATGACCAAATCAAAGAAGGAAGCAGCCAGCACGCACACTGCCCTGCTCTTGCCAAGGGCAGGGCAGAATCGTGATGCAAAGTGAGGTTGGAAGCAAGAATTTTCGCTAAGGTAAAATCTGGGCGCTAACAGCATGACCATGCCTCTTTCAAAGGGCTATAACTTGAGCTACCGACGTCCAATTGATGTGCTTCCAGTTGCGTTGGAAAGCTGACATTCGGAGCTTTCCAACGATATATAGCAATCCATATTTCGCGTACAATTCAGGCAGGAACGAAAGGCATCTTTAAGGGCCATGAGGAAGCAAGAAACTAGGCCTTACTTTGGTGCCAAGAAAACCAAGGAAAAGAAGTAGCGTGTGCATCGGCCAAGTCTCGAACACGGGACTTCAATTTGGAAACACTGCCCTGCCCTCCGCGAGGGCAGGGCAGGATTTTGTTGTGGCACGGCCAGTGCACCAACCTGGCGCACCAAGGCATCATTCGGCAGCACCAGCAGCGCGCATAGGCACCAAACTGGCGCACCAAAATTTTCTGCCCTGCCCTCCGCGAGGGCAGGGCAGCATCCTGCAACACACACCAACGCACCACACTCAAGGCCGCACGCATCAAATCCTGCCCTGCCCTCCACAAGGGCAGGGCAGCCTCCTGGGAGCAAACATTCATGGGCCAAAATTCAACCAAAATTCCATTTAAATTCAATTCCTCACCAAATTGAATCAAAGCCAACCAAACCCATTTCTCCTCAAATCCAAAGCAAGCAAAGCCCACATCATCACTCAAAGGCACATGGATAAATTAAATTAGGATTTTCATTTTTGTAATTTGTTTTAATTTCATTTTCATTTTTTATTTTGTAAAGCCTATATAAAGGCATCAATTAGAGCTCGAGGAGAGGAAGGCGAGCTCCACTAGGGAATATTAGGATTTGAGAGCTCTCTCTCTTAGTTTTCATTGCTGTTTTTAAATCTTGGGTAGAGAATTGAAGAAATTCTGTTTCAATCTCACCTTGAGATCCCTTGTTTACTTTTTCTGCATAATTGAAATTCACATACTGCTTCATCTTCTCTTTAATTCTGCAATTCATTTTTCTTCTTTATGCTGCAAACTGTTCTTGTTGAATCAAGGAAGGGTTTGAGATCTAGAATTGTTCTCTAGTCTCATTGATTCCCTGAGATCTTCAACATTCTTTTAAATTGCTGCAAATTAAGCATCGCTTTCTATTTTTAATTCTTCAAGCATTTTTACTTTTCTGTTTGAAATCTGCTGCATCCCATTTCATATTCTAGCTCTCTGCTTGAATGCTCTTTACATTTTCTTGTTGAATTTTAATTTCCAGCACCCCAGCCCCTTTACTTTTCATGCAATTTACAATTCTTGCAATTTAAGTTTCAGCTCTTTTACTTTCTTGTTCTTTACGTTTCCTGCCTATTTACATTCTGTCATTTACAATTCTTGTCAATTTACTTTCTATTGGCTACGATTTCACTCAATTCCACTTCAATGTTAGCTTGACTAAACTAATCACCCACTAAAGTTGCTTGATCCATCAATCCCCGTGGGATCGACCTCACTCTTGTGAGTTATTACTACTTGATGCGACCCGGTATACTTGCCGGTTGGATTTGTGTGTTGGAAATTTGTTTTTCCACAAAAACACCATCACCTTGTATCTTGTGCGTTAGCTTCGTGTGGACGTTTCTTGCTTTTGTAATCCTGTCTTCGAGCTTAATCCTTCATCAGACTTCTAGAATTTATTATTTCCTTCTATATAAATATGCATAAGCCCTAGAATTATCGTAACCTCTGATTAACCTTTACTTTATGGCTAGAGGTAAAGTTTAGGGTAATTAGGGTGTTACATACCCTGTGACACGTTTGCATACCTAGTCAAGTTAGAGGAGTAACCATCAGGAAACCACTACAAGAAAGTTGTCGAATACTATCAAATTTACCAACGGGTTTTTTTGGAAAATCTGCCGGTAACCTGTTTATCGTCGGATTTAGCAGCTGTCGCGGGCCAACCGTTAGTTCAGAATTTCTTAAAAATAATCTCGTCAAATTGACAAGAAATTAAATTGTAAGAAAATAAAGAAGCAACAAAGGCAATTTAAGTGCTAAAAGGCATCTTGGCAAGGATTGAGAGTTAAGGTTTCTTATCCAAAGTCATTGACCACAAACATGGCAATTAATAAGAGTTAATCCCACTTCGTCATCCCCTAAAAAATATCGGAGAAAAGTCAAATAGGCATAATTAAACTTAATCCACAAGTTCTAGCTAACTCACTATTAGACTTAGTAAAAGACTAGCATTAGTGGAAGCAAAACAAACTAACAACCCTAAATTACCAATCAATATTGAACATCAATGTCTCAAGGTCACCTAAGTCCTTAATTCTAAGTCAAGAATATAAAATTCTACTCTAAAACTAAGAAAGATATTTTAACAAATACTTGAAATGCATAAAAATAAAACATGGTAAATTGAAAGAATTATAAAATCTATAACTACCACATCCAAGCAAGTAACAATAACAACTAAAAGGAACATCAATAAACATAAAAATATCAAATTTCATTAAAGAGAAATTGAAATCAACAATTGTTCATAAACTAAAGTTAGCAAGAATAAGAAACTAATAATAAAAACTAAGTAAACTAAGGTGCTAGAATAATAAAAAGTAAAGGAAACTAAATTAAAACAAGATTAAATCCTAAAACTAAAAAGAAAATATGCTAAAAGTTCTAAAATCCTAGAGAGAAGAGAGAGTTTCTCTTTCTAGGAATTCTACCTAAAACATAATTCTAAACTCTACTATACTACTTCCTACACTACTTTGTTAATAGGTGTACAGAATTGTTTGCTCCTTGGCAATGGCGCCAAAAACTTGGTCGCACTAAATTGTGATTCACAACTCCAATACAACTAACCAGCAAGTGCACTGGGTCGTCCAAGTAATACCTTACGTGAGTAAGGGTCGATCACATGGAGATTGTCAGCTTGAAGCAAGCTATGGTCATCTTGTTGATCTCAGTCGGGCAGATTCAAATGGTTATGAAGTTTTAGTAAATAAAAGATAAATAAAACATAAAATAAGATAGAGCTACTTATGTAACTCATTGGTGGAAATTTCAGATAAGTGTTTGGAGATACTTTGTTGCCTCTGAACTTTTGCTTCCCTATTGCCTTCATCCAATCATGCGTATTCTCTTCCATGGCAAGCTGTATGATCCTCTCAGTGAAAATGGTCATCTACGGTTTCTGTACGGCTAATTAACTGTCGGATTTCTCGTCTCAAATGAAAAATACCAGGAACAGCTACCGATAAACCCCAATTTGACGGTTTATCTTGTATTGAATTTAGAGTATTTTGATGACCTTTTCTCGCATTTAACCTATGAATTAGCATGGTTTTGTAATCTCTCCCGTATTTGTGCTTAAGTGTAAAAACATGCTTTTTAAGCCTTATTTTGATGAATTCTAATTCCACTTTGATTCCATAAGATGCCTTGATGTGTTTGCTAGTAATTCTAGGATTGAAATAGGCTAGGCATGGATCAAAGGGAGCAAGGAAGGAAGCGTACAAGTGGAGAGAAGCATTAAAAGTCAAAGAAGTGAAATCAGCCAAGCACGCGCACGCGCACAAGGCGCTCGCGCGCACATTGCAGAATCGGCCAGGGGCGCGCACGCGTACCGTGCGTGCAAGCGTCGAAGTCGGCACATGACTTGATTAAAACAACACGTGCCTGGCGCTTTGGAAAGTAACCCATTTTGGCGCCAATTGCTGATAGAAAGGAATAAAAGGATCAAGGATTGAAGGGGGAAAAGAGTTAGTTCATTACCATTAGTCATAGTTTTAGTTTTAGAATAGTTTTAGAGAGAGAAGCTCTCACTTCTCTCTAAAATTAGGATTAGGTTTAGGTTAATCTCTCTTCTTAGATCTAGGTTTAATTCATGCTTTGATTCACTTTTCTCTTATCAATTCTTAATCTTCCTCTCTTCCTCTTTCTAGTTATGTGCTTTAATAATTGTAATTCTTCACTTGTTTTGGATAGATTGTTGTTCCTTTGTTTTCTTTTAATAATGCAATTTGAGGTAATTCATGATAATTGTGATTTCCTTGATTGTTGTTGTTAATTCTTTGCAATAATTGTTGTTAGATTCTATTCTTGTTCTCAATTTACTATGCTTTTCTTTTGTGCCTTCCAAGTGTTTGATGAAATTCTTGGTTGGATTTTAGTGTAGGTTTTCTTCCTCTTGGCCTAGGTAGAGTAATTAGTGACTCTTGAGTTATCTAATTCCCTTGTCGATTGACAATTAGAAGTTGCTAATTGATTTGAATGCCTCTAAAGCTAGTCTTTCCTTTAGGAGTTGATTAGGACTTGAGGAATTAAATTGATTCATCCACTTGACTTTCCTCCATGGTTAGAGGTTAACTAAGTGGGAGTAATGGACAATTTGTCATCACAATTGAGGAGGATAACTAGGATAGGACTTCTAGTACTCATATCTTGCCAAGAGCTTTGCTAGT
Organism: Arachis hypogaea; assembly: GCF_003086295.3. Taxonomy (NCBI): domain Eukaryota; kingdom Viridiplantae; phylum Streptophyta; class Magnoliopsida; order Fabales; family Fabaceae; genus Arachis; species Arachis hypogaea. The sequence continues at coordinate 98,206,980 of NC_092038.1, forward strand.
TGTTAGTTTATTTGCTTTGCCATTTATATTTCTTGTCTAAAATCTTAAAAACCCCAAATATAACTCACAACCAATAACAAGACACTTCATTACAATTCCTAGGGAGAACGACCCGAGGTCCAATACTTCGGTTTATAAATTTTAGGGGTTTGTTACTTGTGACAAACAACTTTTTGTATGAAAGGATTATTGTTTGGTTTAGAAACTATCCTTTACAACGAGATTTCATTAGTGAAATTCTAAACCGTCAAAAATTCAATCATCAGCTACCGCATGACTAATCATCTGTCGGTTCTTACTAGTGTTGGAATAGGATCTCTCTATCCTTTAGCACACTGTCACTGCGCCCAACATTCGCAAGTTTGAAGCTCTTCACAGTCATCCCTTTCCAGATCCTACTCGGAATACCACAGACAAGGTTTAGACTTTTCGGATCTCAGGAATGCTGTCTATTGTTCTAGCCTATACCACGAAGGTTCTAATCTCAGATTCAGATGCTCTGTTATCAGGAGAGACGATGTGAATTATTGATTAGAAATCCAAGAGAATATACTCTAGCAGGCATCCAATCACTACGTTGAACATCATGTAGGCCGCTGTGGTTGTTAGGCACGCGGATCTTTGCTAAGCGAGTACTGAAGATAGAGGGTGATTGTCACGGGTCACCCCTTCAGTCGGACTTAACTGAATTAAGTACAAGAGTATATCTTGGAGAAGAAGTAGGCATGAATTGAATGAAAAACCATGGTACTTGCATTAATTCATGAGGAACATCAGAGCTCCTCACTTTAATCTATGAGGTGTAGAAACTCCACCGTTGAAAATACATAAGAATAAGGTTTAGGCATGGCCGAATGGCCAGCCTCCCAAAACGTGGAACTATGGTCAAAAGATCAAAGATACTAAATAAATCTCTAAAAGTAGTTTTTATACTAAGCTAGTAAACTAGGTTTACAGAAATGAGTAACTAAGTGCAGATAGTGCAGAAATCCACTTCCAGGGCCCACTTGGTGTGTTCTTGGGCTGAGCATTGAAGCTTTCACGTGCATAGGCCATTCTTGGAGTTAACGCCAGCTTTGGTGCCAGTTTGGGCGTTTAACTCCAGAAAAGGGTCTCTAAGTGGCGTTTGGACGCCAGTTTGGGCCATCAAATCTCGGGCAAAGTATGGAATATTATACATTGCTGGAAAGCCAGGATGTCTACTTTCCAACGCAATTAAGAGCGTGCCAATTGGGAGTACAGGGAGGTCAGAATCCAACAGCATCTGCAGTCCTTTCTCAGCCTCTGAATCAGATTTTTGCTCAGGTCCCTCAATTTCAGCCAGAATATACCTGAAATTACAGAAAAACACACAAACTTATAGCAAAGTCCAGAAATGTGAATTTTGCATAAAAACTAATAAAAATATAAGAAAAAATGAATAAAACATACTAGAAACTACCTAAAAATAATGCCAAAAAGCGTATAAATTATCCGCTCATCATTAATCCCCCTTGAGTCTTGCCTTCAAATGCTTCAGAAATGAGTTGGATTAGGCTAAATTGGGCCAAAAATCACGAATCACGTATCATTTTAAGTGAGGCACGATATTGGGGTCATGCATACGCATCTACCATGCGTACGCGCGATTTGTGAATGATGCGTACGCACAACCCATGTGTACACACAACTATGAAAATCTCCAATCATCATTTCTTCATAAATTCTATACTTTTGCATGCTTTTTCTCCATTTCTTCAAGCCATTCTTGTCTTGTAAATCTTCAATCACTCAAACAAATATATTAAGATATCGAATGGGATAACAATGAATTAAATTTAGCAATTTCAAGCATAAAAAGTATATTTTTCACCATTAAGCACAATTAGTAGAAATTTACAAAACTATGTATTTTCAATGTATAAGTGCCAGATAAGTTGATAAAATCCACTCATTTTAACCTAAAAATAATCATAAAATATGGGTTTATCAACCTTCCCACACTGCAACAATAGCATGTCCTCATGCTAAACATCAAGAAAGATAAGATCAAGAGATATGCAACATTTATTAAAAGTAAAATATGTATATCTATTCTATCTATTCTATCTATCTATCTATCTACTTGTAACTATTTATATCTACTTGGTCAAAATAAATCAATTTCTAAGTAAACATGTAAACATAGAGGGCTTAAATAATATAGCAACTAATGCAATCTCATAAATGCATTTGAGCTCTAAAATATATAATAACTTGCAAGTTAAGAAGTTATAAAAGTTGGAAACATAGAATGAGTAATTGAACCCCTCACCGGATGTGTATACTCTCTAATCGCTTAAGTATTTAATTTTGATTCACTCAATTCTCTTATAATCTTGCTTTCCAAGACTTATTTTTCTTTTGACAATCGAAAATTATTCAATGTATGCAACAAGTATCATGAGAAATTTTCAAAGGTTGTAATGGAGTTAGGGTCAAGGTAAGATTATATTTTGCTAAGTGTACTTGAATTTGAATATTTAATTAACTTAAACTTCCACCTAACCTATGACAACCCATTCAACTCTAATACAAAACCTAACTATCTATTATTCACTTTTTTCACACATTCATGCATTCTTTCAATTCATATTACATATTCGTTTATTTTTTAAACATTTCTTTTTGGGGTAACATTTGTCCCATTTTTATTATTTTTCATTTCTTTTTTCTTTTTTTTCCTCTTTTTTTTTCAATAACATAATATATACAAAAAATTAATGCATATGGTTCAACATTCAATGCATGAGTATGTACTCAATTCTAAAATTTTCAATAAAAATGCAAAACACCCATTTTTTCCTCTACTAATGTTTCCAAAGTTTTTTACACTTAGATGATGCACTGATGAGCGGATAATTTATACGCTTTTTGGCATTGTTTTTAGATAGTTTTTAGTGAGTTTGAACTACTTTTAGGGATGTTTTCATTAGTTTTTATGTTAAATTCACATTTCTGGACTTTACTATGAGTTTGTGTGTTTTTCTGTGATTTCAGGTAAATTCTGGCTGAAATTGAGGGACTTGAGCAAAACTCTGAAAAAGGCTGACAAAAGGACTGCTGATGCTGTTGGAATCTGACCTCCCTGCACTCGAAATGGATTTTCTGGAGCTACAGAACTCCAATTGGCGCGCTCTCAACGGCGTTGGAAATTAGACATCCAGAGCTTTCCAGCAATATATAATAGTCCATGCTTTATTCGGAAATTGACGACGTAACTTGGCGTTGAACGCCAAGTACATGCTGCTGTCTGGAGTTAAACGCCAGAAAAACGTCATGATCCGGAGTTGAACGCCCAAAACACGTCATAACTCGGAGTTCAACTCCAAGAAAAGCCTCAGCTCGTGGATAGATCAAGCTCAACCCAAACATACACCAAGTGGGCCCCGGAAGTGGATTTATGCATCAATTACCCACTCATGTAAACCCTAGGAGCTAGTTTATTATAAATAGAACATTTAACTATTGTTTTAGAAGTCTTTGATCATTCGGTCTTGTGACCACATGGGGGCTGGCCATTCGGCCATGCCTGAACCTTCCACTTATGTGTTTTCAACGGTGGAGTTTCTGCACACCATAGATTAAGGGTGTGGAGCTCTGCTGTACCTCAAGTATTAATGCAATTCTATTGTCTTTTATTCAAATCTCTCTTATTCTTATTCCAAGATATTCATTCATACCCAAGAACATGATGAATGTGATGATAAGTAACCCTCATTGTCATTCTCACTTATGAACGCACGTGATTGACAACCACTTCCGTTCTACATGCAACCGAGCTTGAATGTGTATCTCTTAGATTCCCCAACAGAATCTTCGTGGTATAAGCTAGATAGATGGCGGCATTTATGAGGATCCAGAAAGTCTCACCTTGTCTGTGGTATTCCGAGTAGGATCCTGGGAATCCGGAAAGTCTCACCTTGTCTGTGGTATTCCGAGTAGGATTCCGGTAATGAATGACTGTGACGTACTTCAAACTTGCAAGTGCTGGGCGTTAGTGACAGACGCAAAAGAATCAAGGGGTTCTATTCCAGTAGGCGCTGGAACCAACCAGTGATTAGCCGTGCTGTGACAGAGCGCGTGAGCGTAGTTTTCACTGCGAGGATGGGATGTAGCCATCAACCATGGGTGATGCCTCCAGACGATTAGCCATGCGAGTGACAGCCGCATAGGATCATTTTCCCGAGAGGATTGAAAGTAGCCACCGCTGATGGTGAACCCCTATACACAGCTTGCCATGGAAAGGAGTAAGAAGGATTGAGTTGAAGCAGTGGGAGAGCAGGCGTCCTTGAGCCATACAGTATCTCCATATGCTTATCTGAAATTCCCACCAATGAATCTGCATGAGTATTCTATCCCTTTTATTATTTATTTTCTTATTTCTATTTTCAAAACCATAAACCAATTTTAATCTGCCTAACTGAGATTTACAAGGTGACCATAGCTTGCTTCATACCAACAATCTCTGTGGGATCGACCCTTACTCACGTAAGGTTTATTACTTGGACGACCCAGTACACTTGCTGGTTAGTTGAACGGAGTTGTGTCCACTCGTGCCAATTTCAAATTCCATAATTTTACAATGAGTGCAACTCAAAGAATAGTGATCACAATTTCGTCCACCAAGTTTTTGGCGCCGTTGCCGGGGATTGTTCGAGTATGGACAACTGACGGTTCATCTTGTTGCTCAGATTAGGTAATTTTCTTTTCAAAAATCTTTTTCAAAATTTTTCTTTTCTTTTTCGTTTTTCTAATAATGTTTTTCGAAAAAAATTAATAAAAATACAAAAAATTAGAAAATCATAAAAATCAAAAATATTTTGTGTTTCTTGTTTGAGTATTGAGTCAAATTGAGACGCCAACATTAGTGACACTAACTTTGTCACTAACGTTGGACCAGGCCAAGATTACCTGCGTTAGTGGCCACGTTAATGCCACTAATGTGAAGGGTAATGTGGAGCAAGGGATGAAGATGTCAACGTTAGTGACACTAACTTTGTCACTAACGTCGGAGATGGCAAAGTACACCCACGTTAGTGGCCATGTTAATGCAATTAACTTGAGCACTAAAGTGGAAGAGAAAGAGTTTTGTAGCGTTAGTGACAAAGTTAGTGCCACTAACGCCTTCGTGTCATGGCATGCCTACATTAATGGTCATTTTAGTACACTAACGTGGGAGAAAGGGCAAGAAGGTAGCGTTATTAGCAAAGTTAGCGCCAATAACGCTAGCGAAGGATGGAAAGGCTATGTTAGTGGTCACGTTAGTGCCACTAACGTTGGAGTTAACGTGGCTCAAGTAGGTTGGGACGTTAGTGACAAAGTTAGTGTCACTAACGTCTTCGAACCAGAATTCACACTTAACGTTAACACCACTAACGTCCTGACTAACTGCATACCATGCCTGACTCACCCTCTTTCTGCAAGCAAAGCTGAGCCCACTGAGGACTGTAACTGCTTCAACTAAAGATCAAAGGCCTATATCCAAGACTTGGAGAGCTAACTAGAAGATAAGAAGAGTAGTATATATAGGAGTAGTTTTGAACTAGAAAAGGGGCTTGGCTTTATTGGGAGCTACACTCTGTGTATTTTCTCTGCAATTTCTAGTTACTTTACAATGCACTTTTCTTTTACGCGTTCCATTCCCAGAGATATGAACAACTAAACCTCTTTCATTGGGTTAGGGAGCTCTATTGTAATTTGATAGATCAATTATAGTTTTCATTCTTCTTCCTCTTTCTTTTCTCTTGATTTTGCTAGAAAGCTTTCGGTCTTCAATCAATTGGTTAGTTATCTTGGAAAAGAAACTCTCCATAATTGGATCTCCTCTGAGCCTTGGAAGAGGAACGAGGAGATCATGCTAGAAATGCTTTCTCACATTGGATTAAGTTGGGGGTTGGATGGATATTGTGACATGTAATCCTACCAATACTTTGATCTATGAAGGTGTGTGGTATAATCAGTAACCAAAATTCATCTCTTCTCATGAGCAATTAAATCAAGGAATTGGAAAATTGTTCAAGCTTAGAGAGATTGGGTTGCCAAGGAATTGGGATCCAATTACCTAAGATTGCCAAGGAGATCAATGAATGCATTGATTGAGGAAGAGATAAAGATGAACTTGATCTGGAGAATGCAACATCTTCTAAGCCCAATGAATTTCCCATCTCTGATCTTACCCATTCTCTTAACTTTCTGTTATTTACTTTCATGCTCATCTCCCCAACTCCCCATTTAAGATTCTGCAAATTTATATTCCATGTCATTTATCTTTCCCGCCTTTAATTTTCTGCAATTCTCACTCAATTTGGCTTAGCTTGACTAGAACACTCCTCTAATTAAAGTTGTTCGACCAATCAATCCCTGTGGGATTCGACCTCACTCTATTGTGAGTTTTTACTTGACGACAATTTGGTATACTTGCCGAAGGAAAACTTGTTGAGAGACAAGTTTTCGTGCATCAGTTTGTGAACAACTCTTTTAGAAGTCAGATATATCCTTATTTAACTAAGAAGACTTTGGCATGTTTGGTGCTATAATCTATCTTTTCAAGTATAGAGTTGGTTAGCTTCATCAAAATTGTTTAGTGAATGTAGTGAAATAGTGATTATGAATGTCATTCTAGATTTTGTGCTATATGCTTGTCTAATGTCCACATAAGTTAGAAGGAGGCAGAAGCCTTGATTCAGGATTGTGAGGTTTTGGAGAAAGTATGCATCCTTATCTTGTGCCACATTCTTTAATTTTTATTTTATATGATAAATTTTTATTCACATTCTTTCCTTCAAAAGGTTTATCTATTCATAGAACCTTGAGAGTTTAGAAACATCTGTCTAGTTATCTGTTTGAATTGTGGTACTAAAACAGGATTTATATGTAATTCTTTTTCTACTCTAATAAATGGAACCGAAGCTAAGTCTTTGGATGGACGCAATGACATTGTTTTTGCTAACCATTTAATAACCGACTTGTTTTCTACATCCAAAGCCTATTTGCAGTCTTTATTATATGACTATCATATGCCACTACAAGGTTTTTGTTTATTTGCGGTAGTTTTTTTATTTGTGGAGGTTTATAACCCCACCAAATGGTTTGTGGGAGTTTCTAAAACTCCCAAAATTTGAGGTGCCACGAGGTCTTTTCTGAGAGTTTTTAAAAACCTCCACATTCTATTCAGTGGGGGGGGGGGGTTTGTGTGTGTTTAGTGGGGGTTTTATATTGGACTTTTGTGATGGTTTTAAATTACTTTTGTGGCAGTTTAAAACCCTCACAAATTGATTTTTTTTAATTTAACAAGAATTAACTATTTTGTGAGATTTTCAAACCTCCACAAATCCTGTAATTAATTAATTTTTAATTTCAAATCATTCGTTAATCTCATCCCATTTATATACTCTCAAATTAGAAATTTATTTTATAATATCAAAATTTAAAAACTAAATCTTTTTTAACACAATTCCTCAATATATGACATAACTCTATATATAAAAAATATTATCAAAGTCAATAGCTCCAAACATAATTGCATATGGTATTGTTTTACATAACTATTACTATTTTTCTTTAAAATGTAAAATAAAACAACTTCAATATTTCATTTTCATATAATTACATAAAAGTCTCAAATGTGTGTTCTCAGATGTCTGTTACTATCACCAGTTAATCTCCTAGCATCAAAGGGAGTAGTAGTGTAAATCCCGTGAAATTAACAAATAATTAGTCAATAAATTAAATTTTAATATGGAAAATTAAAAATATAAATCTAATATTAAAATAATATAGAGCTCGTTAAAACGAGAATTTTGACACTAATTTCAAAGAATTTGGCCCAAGATTGGGCCGGACAGGCCGAGCCGGTTGAACTGAGCCCAAAATGGGCCCAAGGCCCAACTAAACCCAACCCATTGAATTGAGAATTACACCATCTCGGAACCCAAACCTTAAGGTTTCAACCCTAGTGAGCCTTGATTTATGTTACCAACCATTAAACATCTCCCTCTTACTCTTCAATCCACAAAGAGCTCTAAGTTGACCATCTGTTTCTAGCAACTTGTATTCAAGTGGGCCAACAAAGCTAAAGGACAAGAGTTTTATGCACGCAAATGATGTGATGGATGGTGGTGACTTAGGAAGAGAGGCTTCCAATGACTTTAGCTATGTGATCTCCACTCCTTTTTGCTCCTCTTGGATAACTTTCACCTATTGACAAGCTTCTTCAATTTCTACTTCTTGTTCGATAACTTCTTCCAATTCATCTTTATTGCTCAAAATATATCTTGGAGGTTGTGCACGTTCCTCCTCAACAATAATTTCACATCCAATGGAAGAAGGTTCAACAAGATCATCAACATCATTAGTTGGTGCGAAATCATCCCCAATGGTGAAGCCGTTCCTTGCTCAACTTCTCCTAAACCTTCAGCCACTCCTTCCAAATCATCAATCTCAACTTTTTCCACTTGTTGCAAGTCATGCTTCAACTCCTCTCCTTTCACTTGAGGTTCCAAGCTCTCTTCCACAATACACTCTTCAGTTGATTCTCCACATTGGTCAATGGGAGTACCTTAATTACATGAACGCATTGAGACTAAGCGGTCTACTGATTCGATTATGGTTGCCAAGTAGTTTTCTTACCTCTTGTGGAATTTCTCTTGCTCTCGGAAGTAGTCCATCTCCTCAAGTACGGCCAACCTTTGATTGCATGAACACATTGAGTCTAAGAGGGCTATGGTTTTGGCCAAGGAAGCTATGATAGCGTCATAACACTTGATTAATTCTTGTTCATGGATTGATGGTTGGAAGGCTTCTTCCATGGAGGGTTGTGGTGGATAGGAGGACTCACTGTGTGGGAGAAATTCTTCATATATAGGAGGTGGTTCGTAAGAGTGAGGATTGTTGAGGTGGTGTATAAGGTTGTTCTTGAGGCACATATGGTTGGTGGTATGGTGGTAAGATGGGGCTTGTGAGTATTGTGGTTGATGACAATGTTAATGAGGTAGTTGATAGGCATACGGTGGTTGAGGTTTATAACTATAAGAAGGCCTATAATATCCATTGGATTGGTATGCATTATGGGGTGGATTGTCCATATGAACATGGCTCCCCCTACAATTGATTTTCCAATCCATAATGCGACATCATTGAAGTTTCTATTTCCTGTAACATAGTTACAGCCAAACTCAAAGCCAAAAGGGTGAGAATTCATAGAGAAAAAAGAAAATAAAAACAAAATCTATCAAGAAATAAAGAAAAAAAAAACAAACTCCTAAACAAGCAAATAAACAAAAAAAGAAAACTATTCACAATATTAACGTATTAACAATAACCAATAACAAGCACACAATTGCACTTCCCGGGCAACGTCGCCAAAAACTAAACGCGGGCCAACCGTCGGTTCAGAATTTCTAAAAATAATCTCGTCATAAGTATAGTTCCAAACTAACAAACGATCCGTGTTGGAGTTTAAAAAGATTGTCACGAATTCAAATCAATAAAAATTAGGAGTTTTAAATCCCAGGTCGTCTCTTAAAGGAATTGCAGCGAGGTGTGCGTATCATTTGTTATGAGGGAAAATGGGGTTGTGATAGCAATTGACAAGAAATTAAATTGCAAGAAAATAAAGAAGCAATAAAGGCAATTTAAGTGCTAAAAGGCATCTAGCAAAGATTTCTTAACCACCTAAAATCAATATACTTGGCAAAAATTCTACGTGTATAAATTACAAAAGTATTAGCAAACAACTAACAAACAGGTGCAAAAGACAAACTACTAAAGCCGTATTGCATGGCTAACTAAAGGCATAAACACATGCTTATCAAAGCATCAATATCATCATCACAGAAACTATATACCATCCTAAATTTTCAATTCAACGATAAATTCAATATACTTGAAAAAAGAACAAAAGATTTACAACAACAAAAGATTTAGCTAAGTGATTTTTTAAGCAACAGAGCAACAAATTCAACCAAATTTCAGCAATTGTTCAACAAAATAAATAGTCTTTTAACATTAATTCACACAAATTAAGCAAATTCAACACAAAATCAGTAGCATTATCCATCAATTCAATCAATTTCCAACACTTTGACCAATATAAGACAAACTAATAATCCTAAAACTAACCTATCTTAACTATCTAAAATCCAATAAAATAAAAAAATTAACTCTAACTAAATTAAATAACTAAAATTAGAATAATGAAACAACCTAACCAAAATATAATTTGAAAAAGAAAGAAAGAGAGTTTAAAGAAACCTGGAATGCCAAACTATGAGAGAACTGAAAAGAGGTGAAGATGCAGCGACGCTATGACGTTGCTGGAGCTAGAAGAAGAAGAAGGGTGGTCGGCGAAGGTTGGAAAAGTCACCAAAGTCTGGTGGGTAGCGGCGTTGTGATGATGGTGGGGGCTAGGGATGTTCGCGGTGCGATTTGGTTCGGTTTTTTAGAGAAAAATCATCCGATCCAATCGTTTAATTTAACTGTGATTTGGTTTGGTTTGGTTTCTTAATTAAAACCATCCGAACCAAACCAAACCTATTGAAATTGGTTTGGTTTGGTTGGGTTTGTTCGGTTTTTTCAACTAATTAAAAAAAACCTGTCATACAATTTCACAAAGTCATAACGTTGAAATCATAGAACACAAATACACAATAACTTACAAAGGTCTTGATCCAATGTTTCACAGTTATAGATCAAAGAACTATATATTCCACAGTTTAAAGTGACTAATGTGTCAACAATTCAGCAAAACACAAACGCATATAAAAAAATGAATTCCTTATTTATAAAAGACCATATATATATATATATATATATATATATATATATATATATATATATAAAATTTATATTGCTTATATTCTAGTGGGAAAAACAAGTAAGAGCAAAGCGAGTTGGATTATGGGCCTCAAAGAATCTAGAGAACCCTGTTGTGCCTGGTATATATATATATATATATATATATATATATATATATATATATATATATATATATATATATATACCAGGCACAACAGGGTTCTCTAGATTCTTTGAGGCCCATAATCCAACTCGCTTTGCTCTTACTTGTTTTTCCCACTAGAATATAAGCAATATAAATTTTAGATATATAGATTTGGGACAAAGAAATGAAGGAAACCAAAAAAAGTAGTATATCACTTATTGTTTCTAGTTCTGGTCTTTTTCTCATAGGCTCAGTAGTGTGATGCCAAATCCTTCTTCAACATCATTTCCTTATCATAAAAAAAAGCAAAATGAGAAACTCAAAAGCAATCCTACGTTACATAGAGCTAAATTGAACTAACATGTATTTTTTTATTATTTAATTGTATCTAGATACATGATAAACCCCGTTTTTAGGAATCCAATAAGAAGTCAATGCATAAGTGTTGTGAAATGAAAAAGAAAATGCATGAGTATGTAAAAAAGTGAAAATGGGTAGTTAGGTTAGTTTTCAAATTCTAGTCCACTTAACCATATATGATCCTACCTTGACCCTAGCCCCATTACAACTTTCAAGAAAGACCTCATGATATTTGTATGCATGCATTGAGTAATTTTTGATTGTTAGATGAAGAACAATTTTGGAAAGCATGACTAGGGAGAATTGAGTGAATTAATCCCTAAACACTTGAGTGACTAGAGTGGATACACATCCGGTGAGGGTTCAATTGCTCAATTACATGTGTTCACCATAATCACTTTTATTCTTGCAAGTTTGTAAATCTTTTTGGTAATTCAATGCAATTGTGTGATTGGTTTGGTTTAGCTCTTATTGCTTAAGCCTTTATGCTTACATATGTTCTCTGGGGAGTTGATTTGTTTTGACCAAGCATTTGCATTCATATAGATAGTTTGCATATAGTTTAGTTGCATTGAATAAATTTCATACCCCTTGTTTCCTTCTTGGTTTAGCATGAGGACATGCTAAGGTTTAAGTGCGGGGAGGTTGATAAACCCCATTTTGAGGGTTTATCTTGTGATGAATTTAGAGCATTTTGTTAACCTTTCTTCATATTTATTCAATAAATAGCATAGTTTCATGATTGTCTCTTAATTTGTACTCAAATGTGAAAACATGCTTTTAGACCCTTGATTAGATAATTTTAATCTTTCTTTGATTCCACTAGATGCCTTGATGTGTTTGTTAGTTATTTCAGATTGAAAAAGGCTAGGAATGGATCAAAGGAGTGAAGAGGAAGCATGCAAAGTGGAGAAATCGTGAAAAGTCAAAGATTTGGGATACATCCATGGACGCGCACACGCACTAGATGCATACGCGTGGATCGCGCAATACTCCAGGGATGTGTACGCGTCGATGCCTGCACGTGATTTTTAAGTGAAATCGTGCCCAGCGAATTCACAGAGGCTGTGGGGCCCAATCTGAACCAACTTTGGCGCCAAAATGCTTAAAAGGATCAAGGATTGAAGGGGATTCCATCATTCATCTCACCTTAGAACATAACACACTTTAGATATAGTTTTAGAGTTAGTTTCTAGAGAGAGAAGCTCTCTCTTCTCTCTAGAATTAGAATTCGGATTAGGTTTAGATTAGAATTTCTTAGATCTTTGTAATTTCCTTTATTTTGTTTCCATACTTTGTAGTTGATCTACTCTTGTTCTTCTTATTTTCTTTTAATACAATTTGAGGTAATTCATGTTAATTGTGTTTTCCTTGATTATTGTTGTTAATTCTTTGTAATTAATTGATGTTAGATTTCATTCTTGTTGTCAATTCACTATGCTTTCCTTTTATGCCTTTCAAGTGTTTGATAAAATGCTTGGAAGGATGTTAGAGTAGACTTTTATGATCTTGGCTTGACAAGGTAACTTAGGAATTCTTGAGTTACTAATATCCAAGTGATTGATGATTGATAGCCATTGACTCTAGCTCTCATTAATTTAATTAGTGAATAGTTAGGACCGATGGACTTGGATTGATATAGTTCATTTGAGCTTCCTTTACTTGTTAGAGGGTGATTTAATGGGATTGATCCTTGCAATTATCGTGTTGTGGTTAGTGATAGGGATAGAGATCCTTGACTACCAACCCTTGCCAAGACCGTTTTATCATTTGGTTTTCATTGCCATTTACTTTTCATGTTTCTTATCCAAAACCCCCAAAATATACAACTCATAACCAATAACAAGAACACTACCCTGCAATTCCTTTGAGAGACGACCCAAGGTTTAAATACTTCGGTTATTAGGATTATTAGGGGTTTGTTACTTGTGACAAACAAATTTTTGTATGAAAGGATTATTGTTGGTTTAGAAACTATACTAGTAACGAGATTTCATTTGTGAAATTCTAGACCACACAGAAGTCCGATCATCAACACATTGATTTAAGAATGTTCCAAAAGAGACCGTGACAAATGAATGAAAAATAAAGAGAAAGTAGAAACCAAATTACCTGCACAAAAATGCCATTACAGTAGAGGTCACCGATGCAACGAACATAGCGATCTTCTCCATATACAAGGACCCTCAAAGACTTTCCTTGAACAATATTTGTTAGTTCATTCTTAGCTTCCTTTCCATATGGCATTGCATTTTTAGAAGCATCAATTCCTTATGGCAACTAGCCAACTACATCAGCACACAAATCTCAAATCCAACATTTAATTATATATAAATACTGTTAAATTTACCTTCTCTAACAATCAAAACTTAGAACCCTAATAATAAGAAATAATACACATTCAGAAGTTAAAATCCCTAAATACAACAAACTGCATAAACAAATATAACAATCAACAATTTCAAAAATACACTGAAAATAGAACAAAAATTATTCAAACAGAAGCAGAAATTTAAACAAAATAAAATTATTAAAAATTTCAAAAAATCAACAACAAATAAATGAACAATAAACAATAATCAACAACAAATACATAATACATAGAACATAAATTATTCAAATTAATACCTGACTTGGAGGCTCAATATTTGGTGTTCGGCGATGGGAGGTGCTGGGAGGGGTTGGTCCGCCGCTGCTAGGAGCGGCTGGTCTAGCGTTCTTGGGAGAGGATGGTGATAAACCACTATTTTATGGTTTATTTTGTATTGAATTGAGTGGATTTTATCGATTATTCTCACACTTATGCATATAATTCGCATGTTTTACATTTTCCTTCCTAATTTTGTGCTATAATTGAAAACATGCTTCTTAGGCCTTAAAATCGCTAATTTTTAATCCTCTCTTATTACCATTCGATGTTGTAATATGTTTTTTAGGTGTTTTTAGGGTTTATAGGGAAGAAATGACTTAGAGGATGGAAAAGAAGTAAGCAAAAGTGGAAGGAACACAAGATATCAAGTATTTCAGAATCTGGTAGCGACGTGCATGCGTGGACGACGCGTACGCGTGATTGGTGCAGGAGACAAGTGACGCGCACGCGTGACCAGTAATTTGTTCAGCGACGCATACGCGTGGCCAACATGTACGCGTGACAGAGCGTCACGTGCTACAATTTACAGAAAATACTGTGGGCGATTTCTGGGCTGCTTTTGACCTAGTTTCAAGCCCAAAAATATAGATTAGAGGCTGCAGAGTGGAGCTGGAAGGAAAAAAAACTAACATTCATTCAACAATTTTAGGTTTAGATGTAAAATTCTAGAGAGAGAGGCTCTCTCCTCTCTCTAGGTTTTAGGGTTTCTTCTTTCAGTTTCTCCTTACGTTCAGGTTCAATCTTCCTTTAATTTAGTTTTCTCTTACTTTTATTTGTCCTAGCACTTTATTTCATCTTCCTCTCTTGTTAATTCGCCTTATTGTCATTTTTATGTTTATGAGCTTTTGTTACGTTTGATTTCTTTTAATGTAATTTATGTTTTCTATGTTACTTTTTGCTCTCTTTAATTGTTAGTCATTGATGCTTGCAATTGGTTGTTTAGGTTTAATATTCCTTGTTAATTTTCTATGTTTTTATTTTGTGCCTTCCAAGTGTTTGATAAAATGCTTGGGAGGGTTTTAAATTAGATTTTTGTACTCTTAACTTGAATTGAGTAATTTGAAGACTCTTGAATTGTCAAAATCTCTTGTTGGTTAGTGATTGAAAGTTGCTAGTTGGTTTGAGCTTCACTAACTCTAGTCTTTGATTAGGACTTGTGAACTCAAGTTGATTTGCTCACTTGAATTTCCTTCAATTGTTAGAAGTTAACTAAGTGAGAGCAATTTGCAATTACCATCACAATTGACAATGATAATGAGGATAGAAATTCTGATTCTCAACCCTTGCTAGGACTTTTCTTAGTTGTTAGTTTATTTTCTTGTTATTTACATTCCTTTCTTATTAAACTCAAAACCCAAAAAGATACAATCTCATAACCAATAATAAATATACTTCCCTGCAATTCCTTGAGAGACGACCCGAGGTTTGAATACTTCGGTTAATTTTATTGGGTTTGTATTTGTGACAAACAATCTAAATGTTGATTGAGGTTTAATTGTCAGTTTAGAACTATACTTGCAATGTGATATTTTTGTGAAAATCTTCATCGACATTTTTCCTCCGTCAAGTTTTTGGCGCCGTTTCCGGGGAATTGTAAATGTGTGCCTTATTATTGGTTATTGTCAATATTGTTAATATGTTTGCCTTTTTGTTTCTTTGTTAGATTTTGCTAGTTTTAGGAGTTTATTTTCATTAGTTTTTGTTTTTATTTTCTCTTTCTACCATGAATTATCACCCCTTTGGCTATGAGTGTGGTTAGAATTATGCTGTAGGAAGTGGAGATTACAATGAAGGCTTGCATCAAGGATGGGACAATTAGAGATGGGAGGAGCCACAAGGATTTGATCAACCCTCTTGGCAACAACCTCCTCCAATGTACTATGACCGACAACCATTCCATGATGCATGCCATGACAATGGTTATGGTGGACTTCGTGACAATCAACAACCACTACCATATACCTATGAACCCCCTCCTCAATACAGCCTTCAACCACCATACTCACAAGCCCCCTACAACTAAAGACCTTCATATGATCCTAACCCTATCCACCATACCAACCAACTAATGAGCCATGTGAACCATACATAGAACCACCTCAATTCCAACACAATTACCCCCAAGAACCACTACCTCAATATACACCACCTCCAATGTATGCGAACTTTCAACCACAAGATGAATTTTCTTTCCCACCACAACCCTTCATAGGAGAATATCCATATCCATCAATCCAAGAATACTATGATCCTACTTATGATAGCCAAGCGGAACAAGAGCCACGGGATCAGTATAAGGAAGCAATGGATCGACTTCAAGCAACTATCCATCAAACGGAGTGAGAGGAAAGCCGAAAAGCACACGAAGCTCTCATGGCTAACAAATCTCAACTTGAGAACAAGGGACTAGAGTGTGTTGTACAACAAGTCGAAAAGATAGAGAGTGTTGAACTACCACATCCTTATCAAGATGAACCACCCTCTTATCATGAACCTTTTATCCCTATGAACCTTTTATCCCAAGCAATGAACCCTCATATCCACTCCAATCTCTAATGGATGACACTATTAGTGTTCTTCTTCAAGGGCAAAGAGAGATGCAAAGGACAACACTAGAGTTCATAGCTACCTTGACCGAGGTAGTAGATAATTTAGCTTCACTGCGCTTCAATAATCAAAGTACCCTCATGGCCACATGTGGAGAATCTAATGAAGAGCGTAGCATGAAGGAGAAATTAGGAACTCCAGTAAAAAATGAGAAATGTGATTTTATACTGGAATCTGGAACAATTGGAGGAAGCCGTACTGTTTGAAGAGGAAGAAGTAGTTGAAGACTTAAGAGATGCTGAACCTCCATGGGAATCTAGAATTACGGAGTATTCCTCTAAGAAGCTTGAATTTAATGTTGAGGAGGGTAGTGCACAACCTCCAAAGTATATTCCCTATAAAGAATTGAATGGAATCGATCAAGAAGGAAGTTCCCTTGGTAATGATGATCATGAATCAAGTCCTCCTAGTGATAAATTTGCATCCACAAGTGAAATCCTTGAGTTAGAAGAGCCTTCTTCTGATGAAATTGAACGCAACATTGAGGTAGATTTCTCTGAACCTCATATTTATTATTTGAGTGACGGAGAAGAGTTGGAGGAATTCGGTGAGGAAAATCTTGAAAGTGAAGAATCTTTTCAAAAGGTGGAAGTCCTTCGGCAAGGTTGCACGGGAGTTGAATATGTTCTGTTAAGATCGTTGGAGACTTCTCTACCTAGGTGGCCGTGTACTCCTTCATATGAGTGGGTAAAACTGATCTCTCTTAGCTTTATTATCCCACTTGAGTATGGTATGCTGAAAACGGATGGCCAACTTAAGAGGCTTTGTGGAATGAAGGGTAAGAGAAGGATGTTCAGTGGTTGGAGTTGCAAATCAAGACTCATCAAGGTTGATATTTCAAGAGCTAGATGCAAGCGTTAGACTGGTGATCATTTGGTTGGATCTAAGAGAAGAGTTTGATAATTCATTGAGAATTTGGATTGCTTGCCACTCGGTTGGAACAATGATGATCCACTTAATGACAGGTGTAGAAATAAGATTTGGGATCCAGGCATACAAGATGATCGACTTTGGAAGCTCAAAGCTTGTGAAGAACTTCATCAAGGCTTGGTGATTTCACTTGGAAATGTTGGAGCATATTGGAAGTCCAAGCATTGGTGGAAGTTTCAAGATGAGTTCAAGCACAAGCCACCATGACAAGGAGCTCACCAAATGTCCAACTTAAGGACTTTAACTAAAAGTGCTAGGTGAGAGTCACCCTACCATGGTAAATTCTCTCTATTTTCTCTTTCATTTATAATGGTAATAAGTTGCATTTTTCTTTTTAGTTAGTTTTATTTAGTTTAAGTTGTGGTTTTACTTGTTTAATAATGTTTGGCATTACTTTGATAGCTTATTAGTTTCTTATTAAAAAAAAGAAATCTCACGCGTGCGCGTGGCCGACCCGCACGCGTCATATTGGATATGGCTCTCTGGTACATTTTTCCCCAGAGTTGTGCTGGAAGTATGCGGGTGGTGTGCCTGGCGCACAACCCATGCAACGCGTATGCGTGACTGATGCACGAAAACTTGCCTCTCAACAAATTTTCCTTCGGCAAGTATACCGAATTATCGTCAAGTAAAAACTCACAATAGAGTGAGGTCGAATCCCACAGGGATTGATTTGTCAAGCAATTTTAATTGGAGGAATGTTCTAGTTGAGCTAAGCAGAAGTTGAGTTGATAATTGCAGAAAATTAAATGGCTGGAAAGAAAATGATAGAAAATGTAAATGCTGGAAATAAATGGCGGAAAGTAAATTACAGAAAGTAAATTGCAGAATCTTAAATGGGGATTTGGGGAGATGGACATAAAAGTAAATGGCAGAGGGTAAAGAGAATGGGTAAGATCAGAAATGGGAGATTCATTGGGCTTAGGAGATGTTGGATTCTCCAGATCAAGTTCATTCTCATCTCTTCCTCAATCAATGCATTCATTGATCCCCTTGGCAATCTTAAGTGATTGGATCCCAATTCCTTGGCAACCTAATCTCTCTAAGCTTGAACAATTGCCCAATTCCTTGATTTAATTGCTCATGGGAAAAGATGAAGTATGGTCACTGATTATACCACATGTATTTCCAAATCAAAGTGTTAGTAGGATTATATGTCACTATATCCATCCAAACCCCAATTTGGTCCAACATGAGAAAGCAATTCTAGCATGATCTCCTCATCCCTTTTCCAAGGCTCAAAGGAGATCCAATTATGGAGAGTTTCTTTTCCAAGACAACTAACCAATTGATTTAAGATCGAAAGCTTTCTAGTAAATCAAGAGAAAAGATAGAAGAAGAAGAATGAAAACTATAATTGATCCATCAAATTACAACAGAGCTCCCTAACCCAATGAAAAGGGGTTTAGTTGTTCATAGCTCTAAAAATGAAAGATGATAGAGAAGAGTGCATTCTCCAGTAAACTAGAATTTGCAGGAAAAGTAAATATACAGAATGTAGTTCCCAATAATGCCCAGCCTTTTTCTAGTTCAAAACCACTTCCTATGTATACTACTCTTCTGATCTTCTAGTTAGCTCTTCATGTCTTGGATATGGGCCCTTGATCTTTAGTTGAAGCAGTTACAGTCTTCAGTGGGCTCAGCTTTGCTTGTAGAAAGAGTGAGTCAGGCATGGTAGGACGTTAGTTAGGACGTTAGTGGCGTTAACGTTAGGTGTAAACTTGGGTTCGAAAGCGTTAGTGACGATAACTTTGTCACTAACGTTCCAAACCAGTTGATCCACGTTAACTTTAACGTTAGTGGTACTAATGTGACCACTAACGTAGCTTCTTAGCCCTTCGCAAACGTTATTGGCACTCACTTATACCAATAATGCTGCTCCTTGTCCCTCTTTCCCACGTTGATGATCCATGTTAGTGTAACTAATGTGGCCCCTAACGTGGGCATGCCAAAGCTTGATGGCGTTAGTGACACTTACATTTGTCACTAACGCTTCAAAACGCCCCTTCTTCCCACCTTAGTGCTTCACGTTAATGGCATTAACGTGACCACTAACGTGGGTGTGCTTGCCATCTCCAACGTTAGTGACAAAGTTGAGTGTCATTAATGTTGGCCTATCATTCCTTGCTCCACGTTACCATTCATGTTAGTGGTCTTAACGTGACCACTAACGTAGGCAATCTTGGCCTTCCCCAGCGTTAGTGACAAAGGTAAGTGTCACTAACGTTGGCCCATCTTTTCTTATTCCACGTTAGAGTTCACGTTAATTGGATTAACGTGACTCTTAACATGGCTTTGTATGGCCCTTTGGAACGTTAGTGGTGCCACTAACGTTGGAGCTTCCTTTTCCTTCCACGTTAGTTCCCACATTAATGTAACTAACGTGGCAACTAATATGGGTTATGATGGCTTTTGAAGGCATTATTGATGATAAATTTTCCACTAACACTGCAAGCTTGCTCCCATTCCACGTTAGTGGTCACGTTAGTGAGACTAACGTAGTGGCTAACGTGGCTCTTCTTTGCTTCCTTTGTCCTGAAATCAAACAAACAGGGTGCATCAAAGCTCTGTTCCAAGTCATGAGATTATGCATCATCCATTTTATCTTTCAATTCATGCATAATTCTCATGAAATCATGTAAAGTTCACAATGTTTGCTTGAATCAAGATGTAAGTGTATTTTTACCCAAAACTTGCTTGTTTGCTAAGAAAATGCTTGAAACTACCCTAAAATAGTAAAGAAAAAGTCAGTGAAACTGGCCAAGATGCCCTGGCATCACAACACCAAACTTAAAGCTTGTTTATCCCTAAGCAAGTACTGAAGCAAAAGAATGATGAATGAAAGAACAAGAGAAACAAGTCCTTATTATAGAAGTCAAGTTCTTGGTTTATGGGGTTTCATGCATAGCAACTTAGGTTCATTCCTTTACTGGTTTTTAGGTTCTTAGCATGCTCTTGAATACTCGCTCGATTGCATCCTATGAGATCCTTATTCATTGATTCCCCCTTTCCTTTCAGGGTTTATTGCATTCTTTTAGGCTAAGTGCTTTGTGAGGGGGCGACTCTTTAAGATAAGCTTTTAGCCAACACTCCCGAACCAGTTGTTTCAAGGTGCTAGGTGTTGAGACACCCCTAACGACCTACTCCCTCAAGTCTCTCTCCCCCATACATGTACACCACAGGCATATGGTTTTTTATTTTCTTTTCTTAAGGCCTTAGTGTCCAGCACCTCTTTGGGTTACTAAGTGTTTTGTAGCAAGGTTGCTCTTGATAGTGGATTTTCAGCTGATAATCTCGGGTTAGTTAACCCAAGTTAGCAAGTGATGAAGCACTCCTGAGAACTTATTCATCCAAGCAGATCCTTTGCACAAGAACACCACAGACACATACCTCAAGATTTAAACCCTTGGTGCCTAGCCTTATTTATTATTCTTTTTTCTTTCTTTTTCAAACTCTCACTGTTCTTTTCCTTTTTCTTATTAGGATCTTGTCGTTTAGCTAGTTTCATAGAATGTGCTTCAAGCATATGATTCAGAACATCTAGTTGCCTGTATACCTTGTTGGTGAACCAACTTAGCTAATCAATTACCACACCACAAACATTGAGAACTTACTTCACAAGATGATCCCCACTCTAGTTTTTCATAACATTTTCTTTTATTCAGCTTAAAGGACAAGCATACATTTTAGCAGGGTGAAAATGAAAACCTGGAACCTAGACCAGCACACATAGACCTAAGCAATGAAATCTTAAAGACAGAATTGAGAATTCCTAAGCTACTATGGAAGCATGTTCTATTTCATACATGATTTTCCTTATTTAAACTTGAAAAAGTTAGAACGAAGAGGGAACTCCACCACCTTTTACTTCTGGGGATGCTCATGCTCTCTCTCTTGTTTGTCCTCTTTGTCTTTGGATCCTTCTTGATTGTTGGGATCCCCATTTCCAAAAGCCAACATCTTCCATCTTCTTCTTCAATGCTTCCTTCTGTTGTTTCACCTTCCCTTCCTCTTGTTCTGTTAGGTCTTTGTGAACTGTATCATACCTTGGGATGGAAGAGTGCAACTTATGCATATGCCCAGCCACATAAGTCGACTTGGCCTGAGTGTTTATGTTAAATTCTTCCCTGTGTAGTTGTCGTCCTTCACTAAGCACGTTGAACTCGTTGAATGCTTTTATCTGAGCTAACTGACGTTGGTTGAGTTCTTGAAGGCGTTTATCTTGACGCTCTTGCCTTTCAGTTACTTGATTGATGGCTTGGGTGAGCTGGGAGTAGTGTTCCTGTTGCTGCTCCATTTGTTGTTTCTGCCACTCCCCTTGTTGATTCATCCAATTAGAGAGTAATTTTTCTTGACGATCCATCCTTTGGGATTGAAAATGTAGTTGTTGTTCTTGCCCCTCCATGTATCTTCTGGCTAGATCCTTAATGGCTCCTTGAATGTGATTCAGGTTTATTTTGGTTGGATCATATTGCTCTTCTTGCTGGTATTCTGCTTGTTGAGGTTTTTCTTGATGAGGTTCTTCTTGTGATGTTTGGTGCACGAAATTGTGATCTCAATGGCGCCAACAACTTGGTACGCACAATTGTAATCTCAACTCTTTTTCACAACTTCGCACAACTAACCAGCAAGTGCACTGGGTCATCCAAGTAATACCTTACGTGAGTAAGGGTCGATCCCATGGAGATTGTCGGCTTGAAGTAAGCTATGGTCATCTTGTAAATCTCAGTCAGGCGGATTCAAATGGTTATAGAGTTTTGAAAATTAAAAGATAAATAAACATAAAATAAAGATAGAGATACTTATATAATTCATTGGTGGGAATTTCAGATAAGCGTATAGAGATGCGTTATTCCTTCTAAATCTCTACTTTCCTACTATCTTCATTCAATCATTCATACTCCTTTTCATGGCAAGCTGTATGTAGGGGGATCACTGTTGTCAATGGCTACCGTCCACCTCTTAGTGAAAATAGTCTAGCTATAGGTTACGTAGGGCTAATCATCTGTCAGTTCTCACTTATGTCAGAATAAGATCCAATGATCCTTTTGTGTTTGTCACTACGCCCAACAGTCATGAGTTTGAAGCTCGTCACAGTCATCCCATCCCAGATAATACTCGGAATACCACAGACAAGGTTTAGACTTTTCAGATCTCAAGAATGCTGCCAATTGATTCTAGCTTATACCACAAAGACTCTGATCTCATGGAATAGAAGGCTCTGTTTTCAGGAAAGGCAACCATGTGTCGTGGACCAGGAATCCAAGAGATACACACTCAAGCTTTCGCAGGTAGAAAGAAAGTGTTTGTCAGGCACGCGTTCATAAGTGAGAATGGTAATGAGTGTCACGGATCATCACATTCATCATGTTGAAGTGTGAGTGAACATCTTAGAATAAGAATAAGCTTGAATTGAATAGAAGAACAATAGTTCTTTGCATTAATACTCGAGAAATAGCAGAGCTCCACACCTTAATCTATGGTGTGTAGAAACTCCACCGTTGAAAATACATAAGTGATAATGGTGTTCATTGGTTTCGGCCCCAGAGAGGGAACCAGAATAACCAAGACCAAGGTCTAAGGACTAAACGTCCAAAGATGTCAAAAGTCCCCAAGATCCCCCAGTACCATAGTAAAAAGTTCTATTTATACTAAACTAGTTACTAGGGTTACAGAAATAAGTAAATGATGCAGAAAACCACTTCAGGGTCCACTTGGTGTGTGCTTGGGCTGAGCATTGAAGCTTTCACGTGTAGAAACTTTTCTTGGAGTTAAACACCAGTTTGTAGCCTATTTTGGGCGTTTAACTCTAGCTTGTAACTTGTTTCTGGCGTTTAACGCCAGAATAGGGTAGGAAGTTGGCGTTTAAACGCCAGTTTGTGTCATGAAAACTCGAGCAAAGTATGGACTATTATATATTGCTGGAAAGCCCAGGATGTCTACTTTCCAACGCAATTGAGAGCGCGCCAATTGGGCTTCTGTATCTCGATAAAATCTATTTCGAGTGCAGGGAGGTCAGAATCCAACAGCATCAGTAGTCCTTTTTCAGCCTCTGAATCAGATTTTTGCTCAGGTCCCTCAATTTCAATTTGAAAATACCTGAAATCACAGAAAAATACACAAACTCATCGTAAAGTCCAGAAATGTGAATTTTGCTTAAAAACTAATAAAAATTAGGGGTGGCAAAACGGGTCGAGCCCGTCGAGCCGATCCGCTAAACCTGCTAAAAAAGGCGGGTCGGGCTATGATTTGGAGCCCGCCAAATTAAAAAAAACCTGCCAAACCCGCACCGCAAAATTGGCGGGTTTTGGCGGGGTGGGGTGGGCCGGTCCGCCGAGCCGCCGGGTCGAAGATTTTATTTTTTATTTTTTTAATTAAATAAAAGAGTGATTACTATTATAAAATTAATAATTATAGAATCTTTAAATACTTTTTTTTCATTTTTTTATTCTTCTTTTAGTTATTAACTTTATTTATTTAATTTACAATTTCGTATATATACTCAAATTATGTGACTTATTTTTTAAAATAAAGATGATTCTATTGACAAATATTATTTTGAACAATTTTATTGAAGTTAAAAATAAAAAAATAGTAAAAAAATTATATTATAATTTGACTATTTTTTATTTGTATTTGATTTTTTAATTATTATTTTTTAGTTAATTTTAATGATTTTTTTTAAAAAAAGAAAAAGAGTTAAGCGGGCTAGCCCGCCAATCTGCCAATCCGCCATAAAGCAGGGCGGGCTAGCATTTTGAACCCATTTTAGTTGGCGGGGCAGGCCGGTCCACCCCGTTTATGGAGCGGGATGGGGCAGGTTGGGGTGGGCTGGCCCGCTTTGCCACCCCTAATAAAAATATACTGAAAACTAACTAAATCATACTAAAAACTACCTAAAAGCAATGCCAAAAAGCATATAAATTATCCGTTCATCAATGTTCTTTTCCTTCTCTGAGGCCTTCTTTGTTGTTGGGCGGGTGCCACATAGGTTATACGCTGGGGCGTAACTAACCTTCCAGGGTTTATCCATATTGGATTGCTATCTTCAAAGACTACATTGGCTTTTATACACAGTCTAAGGATGATGCTGGGATAACCAAGCCAAGCATCTGGATCCTTTTTCTCGGCGGCCTCTTGGATTCTTCCAGCTATGATTTCCTATACGTTGATGTCTCCACCCATCATTATATAATGTATCAGAGTAGCGCGAGCAATGTTGACCTCAGAATTGTTTAAGGCTGGGAGGATAGATCTTCTCACGAGCTCAAACCACCCCTTGGCTTCCAGAATGAGGTCTCCCCTCCTAATAAACCGTGGTATCCTATCTGAATATCTCACCCAATCTGATCCCACAACACATATGTCATTCACAATTTCTTCAATTTTGTCATTGTTAGGGCCACTACTCATTCTTGATAGATAACTGGGCTCCTCGAAGGGACTTGACCTCAATTAAAGCGTTTTCATTATGGCGTTGGGGATGAAGTCAACCTCGGTTCCTCCTACATAACTTTTGAAGGTGGGGGCTTTGGTAGTATCTTTTCTAGCTGCATTGGCATAGAACTCCTTGATGAGATTTGCATTTATCCTTGTGACTGGGTTCGTGAGTTCTTACCAGCTCCTTCATTCAATCTTCTCTCTAATCTTTGGATATTCATCCTCGTTGAACTGGAATGTTAGTTCTGGCAATATTTTCTTGTGTTTTATCCGTTCAAATTGGAGCTCATGGAATGCGGTTTTGAACCTCCCTTCATCAAAAGGAATGCTTGCCACCGGTTCCTTGCCCTTTCGCCTCTTGGAGCTTGATGATGCCATGAGTAGGAGTTGGTATGTGAAGGTGTTAAGAAGTATGGATTAATGATGGAATTCGACCAGGTTAAGACAAGGTGTAGCTAGAGGGTTGTGTTAACGTGTTTTTGGATGAAGGAAGAAGTGTTGGCTGTATGTTCTGAAAGAAAGAATTGTTAAATGAAAGGGCATTTGAATATGGAAGGGTATAGAGTGGGGGTTATTTATATAGGAGGAGGATGGGTAATTGAAGGGTGTGGATTGCTAGTAAAAACCAATGGTGGACGGTTGGGGTTTGGCATGAAATGAGCACAAGGATCACCACCTTTATGAGGTTCTTGGTTCGGTTTCCAAGGATATCCTTCTTCCAGTGTTGCATGGCAACACTTCCCATGGTACCCCCTTTGAAGACATGTGTATAGTCCCCCTTTTGAAGTGGCCGAACGCCCTTCCTTTGGGTTGTCCCATCAGTTCCCTCTAATCCTTCTTTCATTTCCTATACAAGACAAAAGGAATGCAGAAGTTACTTGAATTTTTGGTGGCCAAAGTTAAAGAGGGGACTGGCTACTTTTTAAATTTTTGTTTCTAAACAACTAAATGCTATTCATGAATGCAGACCAACCGACCAATTAATTTTTCATGTATGCAACATTGGTGACACCAAACTTAGTTTGTGAGCATGTAGTGTAGAAAGAGTTGATTAAGGCTCTAAGATTGACATGATACAAATTGTATTCATGCCCTATTGGTGTGCCTTGAACACCAAACTTGTTATTCACTATATGTTGCACACAAGAGTTCATCTAAGTGTTTGTCAAGGTTGATTTGGAATTCATGAACCATGCTTTATTAACTACTATTAAGGGTCTAAAGGAAAGGATATAAAACATGGGTTACCTCCATGAAGCGTTTTTTTAGCGTCATTAGCTTGACATTTGGCCTTTGTCAGGGTGGTTGGTAATGCCTCAAATCTTCCCCTCTCGCAGTGAATCTATCCCCGTTGGCTTTATTAAGAATCTCCACATGTTCCAAGGAGAGAATTCTGCTGATGGTGTACACTTGAGGTAGCTGAGATGGAATAGTGGGGAGATGAGGTGGGATAGATGAGAAATGAGCGGAGATTACTTCATCCCTTGGAGAGAAATCCTCTGTAGAGATCTTCTTGTTCCTCCATCCCCTTGGTGCTGTCTTCCTTGTTTCTTTTAATGCTATCCTGCTCCTTGTGGCCTCTTTTTCCAAGGAAATTTTGTTGCTAGTCTCATATGACTCAGGTGAGTTTAGCTCCTCTTGGGTTTCCCTTAGCTGTTGTGCCTGCTGATTGTATTGTTTGTCAACCAAAGGGATTCTCAGGCACATTGTTTGTGCTTCTGTGCTTGTTTCTTCCACCAATGCCTTATTTTGATCCTCCCTTAATTCCTTGTTTTCTTGATCTGCTTCTTGTGAGGGTTTGAAGACATTAAAGGTAAGTTGTTCATCATGTATCCTCAGTATTAGCTCTCCTCACTCCACATCTATAAGTGCTCTGGCTGTGGCTAAGAATGGTCTTCCAAATATGATTGGATGGAGGTGGCTCTCTTCCATCTCCAAGATAACAAAGTCTGTGGGAAGGAAGTAGTTACCAACCTTCACCAACACGTTTTCAACCACTCCTATTACTTTTTTTGAGTTTTGTCAGCCAACTTGATGATTATATCCATGGGCGTTAGCTCATTGATTTGAAGCTTCTTCATGAGGGATAAAGGCATTAAGTTGATGCTTGCTCCCAAGTCACAGAGTCCCTTATCAATCCTTGTTTCTCCTATAGCACAAGGGATGTGAAAACTTCTTGGGTCATTCCTTTTTGTAGGTAACTCTGTTTGAATGAAAGCACTACACTTCTTATTCATCACTATTGTTTGCCCTCCCTTTAGTGAATTTTTCTTGGTCAGCAGCTCTTTTATACACTTAATATACGAGGGCATTTGTTGGAGAGCCTTGATGAATGGTATGTTTACATGGAGAGATGCAAACATGTTGAGGAACTTTGAGTACATTCTCCTTTTTACACCCCCTTGAGTCTTTGGGGAAAAGGTGCATATGGGTTCAGAATCTCCTTCTCCCTTAGCTCCTTCCTTTGTGTGGGGTTGGTTTCTTGGTCACTCTTTTCTTGCTTCTCTACTAGAATATCTTGAGAATGTTCTAATTGTTTGGTCAGTTTTTCTACACTCCTCTCATCACTTATAGTGACCATCTTACATTCTTTCCATCTCACCTTCTTTGCTTCTCCTCTTGGATTTTTCTCAGTGTCACTTGGGAAGCTATCCGTGGGCTTAGGGATCTGCTGAGAGAGATATCCTACTTGAGATTCGAGCCTCTTGATGGTGTCCCCCCGATTCTTCATATTAGCCCATACTTCATCCTTGAACACTCTATTATCTTAAACTTCCTTGTAGATATCTTCAAGCAGAACCTCAATTTTGGAGAGTCTATCTTCGGATGGCGATGGTGAATTGAGGTAGGAGGGGTGAGAAGGGCCATTTTGGTTTTGATGTGGATGTTGAGAGGTGCTATTTGGTGGGTGTTGATATGATCTCTGTGTGGAATGTTGGTGAGTTGCATTGTTGTTGGGGTTGTGACGTCTCTGATCTTGGCCTTGATCTTGTTGATTTCCCCACCCAAAATTTGGGTGGTTCTTCCAACCAGGATTATAGGTTTTAGAGTATGGGTCATGGGCCTGCCTAGGTGAGTTCCCAATATAGTTGGCTTGTTCCCAGTCACTCTCTTCCTCTGTGTTTACTCCTTCTTGAGCTGATGATGAAGTGGTGACTGCTGCAACTTAGTTCCCTTCCATCTTCTTGGTAAGGTCAGCTAACTGCTTGGTGATCATCTTGTTTTGAGCAAGCAGTCCATCCATATGGTTTAGCTCCATTACTCCTCGAGTGTTGCTCCTTTCAGACGCATAGAAGTAGTCATTCTCAGCTACAGTCTCGATGACATCTATGGCTTCTTCAATGGTCTTTTTCTTGTTTAGAGATCCCCCGGATGAGTGGTCTACTGCCTTCTTTGATTCATAAGAAAGACCCTTATAGAAAATGTGTAGTTGCACCCATTCATTGAACATGTTTGGTGGATACCTTCTTGTTAAGTCCTTAAACCTCTCCCATGCCTCATAGAGAGTTTCACCATCTTGTTGCCTGAAGATTTGTACCTCAACTCTCAACTTGTTGATTCTTTGAGGAGGGTAGAATCTCGCCAAGAATTTATTCACCACATCTTCCCACATTGTTAAACTCTCCTTCGGGAAATATTCCAGCCATTTAGATGCTTTATCCCTGAGTGAAAAAGGGAACAAAAGTAGTCTATAAGTGTCAGGATGAACACCATTAGACTTCACAGCATCACATATCCTTAGGAAGGTAGTTAGATGTTGATTGGGGTCTTCTTGGGCACTTCTTCCGAATACACAGTTGTTCTGAACGAGGGTGATGAGCTGGGGCTTTAGTTCAAAGTTATCGGCATGTATGGTTGGCTTTTGAATGCTACTTCCACAATTTCCCGGTTTGGGTTGAAGTAAGAGCCTAGAACTTTTCTCTCTTGTCCAGCATGATTCATTGGGCCTTCTCTGGCATGGTTGTGAGCTTCTTCTTCATGGTGGTTCTCCATATTCTCCTCTATGTCTGTTTTAAAATACTCCTCCTCTTCCTCAGCACCAACAACTCTCTTCCCTCTTGCTTTCCTCCTTAATCTAAGGAAGGTCCTCTCAGGTTCAAAATCAAAGGAAGTTGAAGCTCTGCTTCTTCTACCTGTCATATAACCAACAAAGCAAAAAGCAAGAAAGAAAATAAATGAAGAAATTACTCTTGTTTGAATGGCTGTTAGTGTGAGTGGTGCAACGTATCAAACAGTTAGTGGGTTAGTGAACTAAATTGTAGATTGCAAAGAAAACAGTGAAGAAGAAAGAAAAAGGAAATGAGATAGCTAAACTGGAAGTAAATGACTAAGATAAAATAATCAAAAACAAAGAAAATTGCTCAATCTAGTTATCCTCCAACTTAATCATTGTCGATACAAAATCAATCCCCAGCAACGGTGCCATAAACTTGATGCACGAAAACTTGCCTCTCAACAAATTTTCCTTTGCAAGTATACCAAATTGTCATCAAGTAAAAACTCACAATAGAGTGAAGTCAAATCCCACAGGGATTGATTGGTCAAGCAACTTTAATTGGATGAATGTTCTAGTTGAGCTAAGCAGAAGTTGAGTTGATAATTGCAGAAAATTAAATGGCGGGAAAGCAAATGACAGAAAATGTAAATGCTAGAAATAAATGGCGGAAAGTAAATTGCAGAAAGTAAATTGCAGAATCTTAAATGGGGATTTGGGGAGATGGACATAAAAGTAAATGGCAGAAGGTAAAGAGAATGGGCAAGATCAGAAATGGGGGATTCATTGGGCTTAGGAGATGTTGGATTCTCTGGATCAAGTTCATTCTCATCTTTTTCTCAATCAATGTATTCATTAATCTCCTTGTCAATCTTAAGTGATTAGATCCCAATTCCTTGGCAACCCAATCTCTCTAAGCTTGAACAATTGCCCAATTCCTTGATTTAATTGCTCATGGAAAGAGATGAAGTATGGTCACTGATTATACCACATGTATTTCCAAATCAAAGTGTTGGTAGGATTATATGTCACTATATCCATCCAAACCCCAATTTGGTCCAACATGAGAAAGCAATTCTAGCATGATCTCCTTATCCCTTTTCCAAGGCTCAGAGGAGATCCAATTATAGAGAGTTTCTTTTCCAAGACAACTAACCAATTGATTTAAGAACGAAAGCTTTCCAGTAAATCAAGAGAAAAGAAAGAAGAAGAAGAATGAAAACTATAATTGATCCATCAAATTACAACAGAGCTCCCTAACCCAATGAAAAGGGGTTTAGTTGTTCATAGCTCTAAAAATGGAAGATGATAAAGAAGAGTGCATTCTAATGTAAACTAGAATTTGCAGGAAAAGTAGATATACAGAATGTAGTTCCCAAAAATGCCCAGTCTCCTTCTAGTTCAAAACCACCTCCTATATATACTACTCTTCTGATCTTCTAGTTAGCTCTTAAAGTCTTGGATATGGGCCCTTGATCTTTAGTTGAAGCAGTTATAGTCTTCAGTAGGCTCAGCTTTGCTTGCAGAAAGAGTGTGAGTCAGGCATGGTAGGATGTTAGTTAGGACGTTAGTGGCGTTAACGTTAGGTGTAAACTTGGGTTCGAAAGTGATGAGCGGATAATTTATATGCTTTTTGGCATTGTTTTTAGGAAATTTTTGGTAGGATCTAGCTACTTTTAGGGATGTTTTTATTAGTTTCTATGCAAAATTCACATTTCTAGACTTTACTATGAGTTTGTGTGTTTTTCTGTGATTTTAGGTATTTTCTGGCTGAAATTGAGGGACCTGAGCAAAAATCTGATTCAGGCTGACAATGGACTGCTGATGCTGTTGGATTCTGACCTCCCTGCACTCAAAATGAGTTTTCTGGAGCTACAAAACTTCAAATGATGCGCTCTCAATGGCGTTGGAAAGTAGACATCCAGAACTTTCCAGCAATATATAATAGTCTGTACTTTATTCGAATCAAGACGACGCAAACTGGCATTCAACGCCAGTTCCATGCTGAATTCTGGAGTAAAACGCCAAAAACACGTCACAAACCAGAGTTAAATGCCAAAAACAAGTTACAACTTGGCGTTTAACCCCAAGAGAAGCCTTTACACGTGTAAAGCTCAAGCTCAGCCCAAGCACGCACGAAAGTGGGCCCCAGAAGTGGATTTCTGCACTTAGAATTATTTCTGTAAACCCTAGTAGCTAGTCTAGTATAAATAGAACTTTTTACTATTGTATTCTGATCTTGGTATCTATCTTTAGATGTTTCGTTCTTAGACTTTGGGGGCTGGCCATTCGGCCATGCCTGAACCTTGATCACTTATGTATTTTCAATGGTGGAGTTTCTACACACCATAGATTAAAGGTGTAGAGCTCTGCTGTACCTCGAGTAGGATTCAGAGATTGAATGACTGTGATGAGCTTCAAACTCACGATTGTTGGGCATGGTGATAGACGCAAAAGAATCAATGGATTCTATTCCGACATGATCGAGAACCGACAGATGATTAGCCGTACTGTGATAGAGCATTTGGACCATTTTCACTGAGAGGATGTGATGTAGCCATTGACAACGGTGATACCCTACATACAGCTTGCCATGGAAAGAAGTAAGAAGGATTGGATGAAAGTAGCAGGAAAGCAGAGATTCAAGAGGAACACAACATCTCCATACACTTATCTGAAATTTCTACCAATGATTTACATAAGTATCTCTATCTTATTTTATGCTTTATTTATTATTAATTTCGAACCCTTTATAACCATTTGAATCCACCTAACTGAGATTTACAAGATGACCATAGCTTGCTTCACACCAACAATCTTCATGGGATCGACTCTTACTCACGTAAGGTATTACTTGGATGACCCAGTGCACTTGCTGGTTAGTTGTGCGGGATTATGACAAAGTGTGATTCACGTTTGAGAGCGCTACCAAGTTTTTGGCGCCATTGTTGATGATCACAATTTCGTGCACCAAGTTTTTGGCGCCGTTGCCGGGGATTGTTCGAGTTTGGACAACTGACGGTTCATCTTGTTGCTCAGATTAGGTAATTTTCTTTTCAAAAAGTTTTCAAAAAATTTTTTCTCTTTTTCGTTTTTCCAAAAATTAATTTTCGAAAAAAAGTCCAAAAAAATTAATAAAATCATAAAAACCAAAAATATTTTGTGTTTCTTGTTTGAGTCTTGAGTCAAATTTTAAGTTTGGTGTCAATTGCATGTTTTAAAAATTTATGCATTTTTCGAAAATTCATGCATGTGTTCTTCATGATCTTCAAGTTGTTCTTGGTAAGTCCTCTTGTTTGATCTTTATGTTTTCTTGTTTTGTGTCTTCTGTTGTTTTTCATATGCATTCTTGCATTTATAGTGTCTAAACATGAAAAATTTCTAAGTTTGGTGTCTTGCATGTTTTTCTTTTCTTGAAAATTTTTCAAGAATAAGTTCTTGATGTTCATCATGATCTTCAATGTGTTCTTGGTGTTCATCTTGACATTCATACTATTCTTGCATGCATCATGTGTTTTGATTCATAGTTTTTATGTTGTGAGTCATATTTGTGTTTCTCTCTCTCCTCATTAAAAATTCAAAAATAAAAAATATATTTTCCTTATTTTGCTCATAAATTTCGAAATCTTTGGGTTGACTTGGTCAAAAATTTTTAAAATAAGTTGTTTATTGTTAGTCAAGTCAATATTTTAATTTTAAAAATCTTATCTTTTCAAAATCTCTTTCAAAAATCAAATCTTTTTCATTTTTCTTCTTATTTTTCGAAAACTTTAAATTTGTTTTTAAAAATCTTTTTCTTAACTTTATTTCATGAATTTCGAAAACTTTACTAACAATTAATGTGATTGATTCAAAAATTTGAAGTTTGTTACTTTCTTGTTAAGAAAGGTTCAATCTTTAAATTCTAGAGTCATATCTTTTAGTTTCTTGTTAGTCAAGTAATCAATTTTAATTTTAAAAATCAAATCTTTTCCAAAATATCTTTTTCAATCATATCTTTTCAAAATATCTTTTTCAAATCATATCTTTTTCAAAATTGATTTCAAAAATATTTTCTAACTTCCGATCTTTTCAAAATTTAATTTCAAATCTTTTTCAACTAACTAATTAACTTTTTGTTTGTTTCTTATCTTTTCAAAACCACCTAACTACTTTCTTCTCTCTAATTTTCGAAAATACCTCCCTCTTTTTCAAATTCTTTTTAATTAACTAATTGTTTCAAATTTTAATTTTAATTTTATTTCTTCTTTTAATTTTTCAAAATTAATTTTTGAAAACTCCTCTCTCTCATCTTCTTCTATTTATTTATTTATCTTCTAACAATTCTCTTCTACTTAAGAATTCGAACTCATTCCTCCCCCTTGTGTTTGGATTCTTACCTTTTCCTTCTTCTATTCCTTTCTTCTTCTACTAACATAAAGGAATCTCTATACTGTGACATAGATGATTCCTCTTCTTCTTCTGTTCTCTTTTCTTTCATATTAGCAGGAACAAGGAAAAAGGCATCCTTGTTGAAGCTGATCCTGAACCTGAAAGGACTCTGAAGAGGAAACTAAGAGAAGCTAAATTACAACAAGTCAGAGACAACCTTACTGAAATTTTCGAACAAGAAAAGGATATGGCAGCCGAACCCAACAATAATAATGCAAGGAGGATGCTTGGTGACTATACTACACCTACTTTCAAATTTGATGGAAGAAGCATCTCAATTCCTACCATTGGAGCAAACAATTTTGAGCTGAAGCCTCAACTAGTTGCTCTAATACAACAGAATTGCAAGTTCCATGGACTACCATCAGAAGATCCCTATAAGTTTTTAACTGAATTCTTGCAGATCTGTGAGACTGTTAAGACTAATGGAGTAGATCCTGAAGTCTACAAGGTCATGCGTTTCCCTTTTGCTGTAAGAGACAGAGCTAGAACATGGTTGGACTCTCAACCTAAAGATAGCCTGAACTCTTGGGATAAGATGGTCACGGCCTTCTTGGCTAAGTTCTTTCCTCCTCAAAAGCTGAGCAAGCTTGGAGTGGATGTTCAGACCTTCAAACAAAAAGATGGTGAATCCCTCTATGAAGCTTGGGAAAGATACAAGCAGATGACTAAAATGTGTCCTTCTGACATGCTTTCAGAGTGGACCATTCTGGATATATTCTATTATGTTCTATCTGAATTCTCTAAGATGTCACTGGACCATTCTGTAGGTGGATCCATTCACCTAAAAAAAATGCCTGCAGAAGCTCAAGAACTCATTGACATGGTTGCAAATAACCAATTCATGTACACTTCTGAGAGGAATTTCGTGAATAATGGGACGCCTCAGAGGAAGGGAGTTCTTGAAATTGATGCTCTGAATACCATATTGGCTGAGAACAAAATGTTGACTCAGCAAGTCAACATGATTTCTCAAAGTTTGAATAGATGGCAAAATGCATCCAACAGTACTAAAGAGGCATCTTATGAAGAAGAAGCTTATGATCCTGAGAACCTTG
The DNA here is from genome assembly GCF_003086295.3 of Arachis hypogaea. NCBI lineage: Eukaryota > Viridiplantae > Streptophyta > Magnoliopsida > Fabales > Fabaceae > Arachis > Arachis hypogaea. Next base: position 98,241,410 of record NC_092038.1, read on the forward strand.
CAATGGCAGAGGTGAATTACATGGCTGAACCTTATGGGAACACCTATAATTCCTCATGGAGAAATCATCCAAATTTCTCATGAAAGGATCAACAAAAGCCTCAATAAGGCGTTAATAACGGTGGAAGAAACAGGCTTAGCAATAACAAGCCTTTTCCATAATCTTCTCAGCAACAGACAGAGCATTCTGAGCAGAGTACCTCAAGCTTAGCAAACATAGTCTCTGATCTATCTAAGGCCATGGTGGACGAAATTGTGATCACATCAATGTAGTATTCTTTGTTGTTGTATGGAATCCTTATTATGGCACTTATGTGTGGACACAACTCCGTTCAACTAACCAGCAAGTGTACTGGGTCGTCCAAGTAATACCTTACGTGAGTAAGGGTCGATCCCACAGAGATTGTTGGTATGAAGCAAGCTATGGTCATCTTGTAAATCCCAGTCAGGAGGATAAAATTATGGAATTTAGAAAATCAAATATGATTAATAAAAATAAACAGAAAATAAAATGGATAGAGATACTTATGTAAATCAATAGTGGAAATTTCAGATAGGCGTATGGAGATGTTGTGCTCCTCTTGAATCTCTACTTTCTTATTACATTCATCCTATCCTTCTTACTCCTTTCCATGGCAAGCTGTATGTAGGGCATCACCGTTGTCAATGGCTACATCCCATCCTCTCAGTGAAAACGTTCCTATGCTCTGTCACAGCACGGCTAATCATCTGTCGGTTCTCAATCAGGTTGGAATAGAATCCCTTGATTCTTTTGCGCTTGTCATCACGCCCAACCTTCAGGAGTTTAAAGCTCGTCACAGTCATTCAATCCCAGAATCCTACTCGGAATACCACAGACAAGGTTTAGACTTTCCGGATCCTCATGAATGCCGCCATCTATCTAGCTTATACCACGAAGATTCTGTTGGGGAATCTAAGAGATATGCGCCCGGCCTAAGGTAGAACGGAAGTGGTTGTCAGTCATGTGCGTTCATGGGTGAGAATGATGATGAGTGTCACGGATCATCACATTCATCAAGTTGAAGTGCAACGTATATCTTGGAATAAGAATAAAAGAGAATTGAATAGAAAGTAATAGTAATTGTATTGAAACTTGAGGTACAGCAGAGCTCCACACCCTTAATCTATGGTGTGCAGAAACTCCACCGTTGAAAATACATAAGTGAAAGGTTCAGGCATGGCCGAATGGCCAGCCCCCAAAACGTGATCACAGGATTCAAAATACAATCCAGGATGATAATATGATAGTAAAAAGTTCTATTTATAATAAACTAGCTCCTAGGGTTTACATGAGTAAGTAATTGATGCATAAATCCACTTCCGGGGCCCACTTGGTGTATGTTTGGGCTGAGCTTGATCTATCCACGAGCTGAGGCTTCTCTTGGAGTTGAACTCCAAGTTATAACGTGTTTTGGGCGTTCAACTCCGGATCATGACGTTTTTCTGGCGTTTAACTCCAGACAGCAGCATGTACTTGGCGTTCAACGCCAAGTTACGTCGTCAATTTCCGAATAAAGTATGGACTATTATATATTGCTGGAAAGCTCTGGATGTCTACTTTCCAACGTCGTTGAGAGCGCGCCAATTGGAGTTCTGTAGCTCTAGAAAATCCATTTCGAGTGCAGGGAGGTCAGATTCCAACAGCATCAGCAGTCCTTTTGTCAGCCTTTTTCAAAGTTTTGCTCAAGTCCCTCAATTTCAGCCAGAAATTACCTGAAATCACAGAAAAACACACAAACTCATAGTAAAGTCCAGAAATGTGAATTTAACATAAAAACTAATGAAAACATCCCTAAAAGTAGCTTGAACTTACTAAAAACTACTTAAAAACAATGCCAAAAAGCGTATAAATTATCCGCTCATCACAACACCAAACTTAAATTGTTGCTTGTCCCCAAGCAACTGAAAATCAATTAGGATAAAAAGAAGAGAATATACTATAAATTCCAGAATATCAATGAATATTAATTGTAATTAGATGAGCGGGACTTGTAGCTTTTTGCTTCTGAACAGTTTTGGCATCTCGCTTTTTCCTTTGAAGTTTAGAATGATTGGCTTCTCTAGGAACTTAGAATTTTGGATAGTGTTATTGACTTTCCTAGTTAAGCATGTTGATTCTTGAACACAGCTACTTATGAGTCTTGGCCGTGGCCCTAAGCGCTTTGTTTTCCAGTATTACCACTGGATACATAAATGCCACAGACACATAACTGGGTGAACCTTTTCAGATTGTGACTCAGCTTTGCTAGAGTCCCCAGTTAGTGGTGTCCAGAGCTCTTAAGCACACTCTTTTTGCGTTGGATCACGACTTTAACCATTCAGTCTCAAGCTCTTCACTTGGACCTTCATGACACAAGCACATGGTTAGGGACAGCTTGATTTAGCCGCTTAGGCCTGGATTTAATTTCCTTGGGCCCTCCTATCCATTGATGCTCAAAGCCTTGGATCCTTTTTACCCTTGCCTTTTGGTTTTAAGGGCTATTGGCTTTTTCTACTGCTCCTTCTTTTTCTTTCTAATTTTTTTTTCGCCATTTTTTTTGTAAGCTTTTGCTTCTTCACTGCTTTTTCTTGCTTCAAGAATCAATTTCATGATTTTTCTGATCATCAATAACATTTCTCTTTTTTCATCATTCTTTCAAGAGCCAACAATTTTAACATTCATAAACAACAAGATCAAAAATATGCACTGTTCAATCATTCATTCAGAAAACAAAAAGTATTGTCACCGCATCAATATAATTAAATTAAATTCAATGATAAATTCGAAATTCATGTACTTCTTGTTCTTTTGAATTAAAACATTTTTCATTTAAGAGAGGTGAAGGATTAATGAATTTTATTCATAGCTTTAAGGCATGGTTACATACTAATGATCATGAAGTAGAGACACAAAACATAGATAAACACAACATTAAAAACCGAAAACAGAAAGAAATAAAGAACAAGGAATGAATCCACCTTTAGTGGCGTCTTCTTCTTGAAGGACCAACAATGTCCTTAAGCTCTTCTATGTCTCTTCCTTGCCTTTGTTGCTCCTCCCTCATTGCTTTTTGATCTTCTCTTATTTCTTGGAGAATGATGGAGTGCTCATGATGTTCCACCCTTAATTGCTCCACATTGTGGCTCAAATCTTCTAAGGAGGTGTTTGAGTTGCTCCCAATAGTTGTTGGGAGGAAAGTGCATTCCTTGAGGCATCTCAGGGATTTGTTGATGATGAGCTTCCTCATGCACTTCTTGAGAACCGTGCATGGTTTCTCTTGCTTGCTCCATCCTCTTCTTGGTGATGGGCTTATCCTCTTCAATGGAGGTGTCTCCTTCTATGATAACTCCAGCTGAGTAACATAGATGGCAAATAAGGTGAGGAAAAGCTAGCCGTGCCATGGGTGAAGGCTTGTCGGCTATTTTGTAGAGTTCATTGGAGATGACCTCATGAACTTCTACCTCCTCTCCAATCATGATGCTATGGATCATGATGGCCCGATCCACAGTAACTTTAGATCGGTTGCTAGTAGGAATGATAGAGCGTTGAATGAACTCCAACCATCCTCTAGCCACAGGCTTGAGATCCAGTCTTCTTAGTTGAACTGGCTTGCCTTTGGAATCTATTCTCCACTGAGCTCCTTCCACACATATGTCCATAAGGACTTGGTCCAACCTTTGGTTAAAGTTGACCCTTCTAGTGTAGGGGCGTTCATCTCCTTGCATCATGGGCAAGTGAAACGCCAACCTCACATTTTCCAGACTAAAATCTAAGTATTTCCCCCGAACCATTGTGAGATAATTCTTTGGATTCGGGTTCATACTTTGATCATGGTTCCTAGTAATCCATGCATTGGCATAGAACTCTTGAACCATTAAAATTCCGACTTGTTGCATGGGGTTGGTTAGGACTTCCCAACCTCTTCTTTGGATTTCATGTCGGATTTCCGGATACTCATTTTTCTTGAGCTTGAAAGGGACCTCAGGGATCACCTTCTTCTTGGCCACAACATCATAGAAGTGGTCTTGATGGCTTTTGGAGATGAATCTTTCCATCTCCCATGACTCGGAGGTGGAAGCTTTTGTCTTCCCTTTCCCTTTTCTAGAGGATACAACGGCCTTAGGTGCCATTGATGGTAATGGAAAAACAAAAAGCTTATGCTTTTACCACACCAAACTTAAAATATTGCTCGCCCTCGAGCAAGAAAGAAAAGAAGAGAAGAAGAAGAAGAAGAGAATATGGTAGAGAGGGAAAGAAGTAGGTTCGGCTATGTGGGAGAAGAAGGGGTTGTTTTGTGTGAAAATGAAGTAGAATGGAAGGGTATTTAAAGGGAGAGGGGAGGGTGGGTGTTCGGCTATTTTGGGTGGGAATGGGTGGGAATTTGAATTTGAATTTTATGAAGGTAGGTGGGGTTTATGGGGAAGAGTGGGTTGATGTGAATGGTGAATGGGGTAATTGGGAAGAGGAATTGAGGTGATTGGTGATGGGTGTTGGGACGTGTGACATAGGGAGTAGGAAAATGAGATTTAGGATTAGGAGAGTGTGATTAGGATTAAAAGGTAAGGTGGGAATATGGTAGGTGGGGATCCTGTGGGGTCCATAGATCCTGAGGTGATCCTGTGGGGTCCACAGGATCCTGAGGTGTCAAGAAATACCATTCCTTCACCAAATAGGCATGTAAAATGCCTTCGTGCATCATTCTGGCGTTTAAACGCCCATTGGTGCACGTTCTGGGCGTTCAACGCCCATGTAAAGCATGTTTCTGGCGTTGAACGCCAGTTTCATGCTTGTTACTGGCGTTCAGCGCCAGCTTTTCTCCTCTAGGCACATTCCTGGCGTTCAGCGCCAGGATGTTGCTTGTTTCTGGCGTTCAGCGCCAGAATGGTGCTCTGTTCTGGCGTTGAACGCCAGCCAGATGCATCTTACTGGCGTTGAACGCCAGTCTGCGCGACCTCCAGGGTGAAAAATTTTTTCTTCTGTTTTTGACTCTGTTTTTACTTTTTTTGATTTTTTTCGTGACTCCTCATGATCATGTACCTAATAAAACACAAAATAACAATATAATAAAAATTAGATAAATAAAATTGGGTTGCCTCCCAACAAGCGCTTCTTTAATGTCAATAGCTTGACAGTGGCTCTCATGGAGCCACAAGGTGATCAGGTCAATGTTAGTGCAGTCCCAACACCAAACTTAAAGTTTGGATATGGGGTCTTAACACCAAACTTAGAGTTTGGTTGTGGCCTCACAACACCAAACTTAGAGTTTGACTGTGTGGGTTCTTCTTGACTCTGAACTGAGAGAAGCTCTTCATGCTTACTCTCTTCTGTCACAGAGGGATGGCCATGTGCCTTAAAAACAAGGTAGTCCCCATTCAATTGAAGGACTAACTCACCTCTGTTGACATCTATCACAGCTTCTGCTGTGGTTAGGAAAGGTCTTCCAAGGATGATGCAATCATCCTCTTCCTTCCTAGTGTCTAAGATTATGAAATCAGCAGGGATGTAAAGGCCTTCAACCTTTACTAGCACGTCCTCTACTATTCCATAAGCTTGTCTCAATGACTTATCTGCCAATTGCAATGAGAACAAGGCAGGTTGTACCTCAATGATCCCTAGCTTCTCCATTACAGAGAGTGGCATAAGATTTATCCCTGACCCTAGATCACATAGAGCTTTTTCAAAGCTCATGGTGCCAATGGTATAAGGTATTAAGAACTTGCCACGATCTTGTTTCTTTTGAGGTAGAGTTTTCTGAATCCAAGTATCTAGTTCATTAATGAGCAAGGGAGGTTCACTTTCCCAAGTCTCATTACCAAACAATTTGGCATTCAGCTTCATGATAGCTCCTAAATATTGAGCAACTTGCTCTCCAGTCACATCTTCATCCTCTTCAGAGGATGAATAGTCTTCAGAGCTCATGAATGGCAGAAGGAGATTTAATGGAATCTCTATGGTCTCTATATGAGCCTCAGATTCCTCTGGGTCCTTTATAGGAAACTCCTTCTTGCTTGAAGGACGTCCCAGGAGGTCTTCCTCACTAGGATTTTCGTCCTCCTCCTCCCTTGTGCATTCGGCCATGTTGAGTATATCAATGGCCTTGCACTCTCCTTTTGGATTCTCTTCTGTGTTGCTTGGGAGAATACTGGGAGGAGTTTCAATAACTTTCTTACTCAGCTGGCCCACTTGTGCCTCTAAATTTCTGATGGAGGATCTTGTTTCATTCATGAAACTGAAAGTGGCCTTTGACAGATCAGAAACAATATTGGCTAAATTAGAAGTGTTTTGTTCAGAATTCTCTGTCTGTTGCTGAGAAGATGATGGATATGGCTTGCTGTTGCCCAGCCTATTGCGTCCACCATTGTTAAAGCCTTGTTGAGGCTTTTGTTGATCCTTCCAGGAGAAATTTGGATGATTTCTCCATGATGGGTTATAGGTGTTTCCATATGGTTCGCCCATGTAATTAACCTCTGCCATGGCAGGGTTTTTAGGATCATAAGCTTCTTCAGAAGTTGCCTCTCTAGTACTGTTGGATGCATGTTGCAGTCCATTCAGATTTTGAGAGATCATGTTGACCTGTTAAGTCAACACTTTATTCTGAGCCAATATGGCATTCAGAGCATCAATTTCAAGAATTCCTTTCTTCTGAGGTATCCCATTATTCACGGAATTCCTCTCAGAGGTGTACATGAATTGGTTGTTTGCAACCATGTCAATGAGTTCTTGAGCCTCTTCAGGCGTTTTCTTCAAGTGAATAGATCCACCTGCAGAATGATCCAATGACATTTTCGAAAATTCAGAGAGACCATAATAGAATATATCTAATATGGTCCATTCTGAAAACATGTCAGATGGACATCTTTTGGTCAGCTGCTTGTATCTTTCCCAAGCTTCATAGAGGGATTCACCATCTTTTTGTTTGAAGGTTTGAACATCCACTCTCAGCTTGCTCAGCTTTTGAGGAGGAAAGACTTTATCCAAGAAGGCAGTGACCAGCTTATCCCAGGAGTCTAGGCTATCCTTAGGTTGTGAATCCAACCATATTCTAGCTCTGTCTCTTACAGCAAAAGGGAAAAGCATGAGTCTGTAGACTTCAGGATCAACTCCATTCGTCTTTACAGTCTCATAGATCTGCAAGAACTCAGTTAAAAACTGATAAGGATCTTCAGATGGAAGTCCATAAAACTTGCAGTTTTGTTGCATTAAGGCAACTAGTTGAGGTTTCAGCTCAAAGTTATTGGCTCCAATGGCAGGAATGGAGATGCTTCTTCCATCAAACTTGGACGTTGGCTTTGTGAAGTCACCAAGCATTCTCCTTGCATTATTATTATTATTTTCGGCTGCCATCTCCTTCTCTTGTTCGAAAATTTCTGAAAGGTTGTTTCCAGATTGTTGTAATTTAGCTTCTCTTAATTTTCTCTTCAGAGTTCTTTCAGGTTCTGGATCAATTTCAACAAGAGTGCCTTTTTCCCTGTTCCTGCTCATATGAAAGAGAAGAAAACAAGAAAAGAAAGAGGAATCCTCTATGTCACAGTATAGATATTCCTTTATGTTAGTAGAAGAAGAGAGGGGATAGAAGAATGGAGATGGAGATTCGGATTTTTGGATGAGGAAAGGTGAAGAGAAGTGTTAGTAGTTAATTAATTAAATAGAATAAGAGAAGAAAAGAGAGATTTCGAAAATAATTTTGAAAAAGGGGTTAGTAATTTTCGAAAATTAAAGATAAGATAAGTTTAAAATTAAAATTTAAAACAAAAAGAATTTTTGAAAAAGGGATGAGATATTTTCGAAAATTAGAGAGGAAAAAGTAGTTAGTTGGTTTTGAAAAAGATAAGAAATAAACAAAAAGTCAAAGAGTTAGTTGAAAAAGAAATTAAAATCAAATTTGAAAAGATAAGAAGACAAGAAGTTAGATAAGATATTTTGAAATCAAATTTTGAAAAAGATAAAATTTTTGAAAAAGATAAGATAAAAATTTTAATAAAAAGATATTTTGAAAAAGATTTAATTTTTTAAAAAGACTTAACTAACAAGAAACTACAAGATAGGATTCTAGAATTTAAAGATTGAACCTTTCTTAACAAGAAAGTAACAAACTTCAAATTTTTGAATCAATCACATTAATTGTTAGCATATTTTCGAAAATTAGATATAAAAATAAGAAAAAGATTTTTGAAAAAAATAAATTTTTAAAAATTTCAAAAATTAAAAGAAAATGGAAAAGATATGATTTTTGAAAAAGATTTTGAAAAGATAAGATTTTTAAAATTGAAATTTTGACTTGACTTGTAAGAAACAACTAATTTTAAAAATTTTTGACCAAGTCAACCCAAAATTTCGAAAATTTGGAGGAAAATAAGGAAAAAATATTTTTTTTTTATTTTTGAATTTTTAATTATGAGAGAGAAAAACAACAAAAATACTCAATGCATGAAATTTTTAGATTAAAACAATGAATGCATGCAAGAATGCTATGAATGTCAAGATGAACGCCAAGAACACTTTGAAGATCATGATGAACATCAAGAACATATTTTTGAAAAATTTTTAATGCAAAGAAAACATGCAAGACACCAAACTTAGAAATCTTTAATGCATGGATTTGAACAAACAAAAAATGCACATGAAAAACAACAAACAACACAAAACAAGAAATCATCAAGATCAAACAAGAAGACTTGTCAAGAACAACTTGAAGATCATGAAGAACACTATGAATGCATGGAGTTTTCGAAAAATGCAAGAAAAATTTTTAAAGCATGCAATTGACACCAAACTTAAAATTTGACTCAAGACTCAAACAAGAAACGCAAAATATTTTTGGTTTTTATGATTTTCTAATTTTTTTGTATTTTTATTACTTTTTTCGAAAAACATTTTTGGAAAAAACGAAAAAGAAAAGAAAAATTTTTGAAAAAGATTTTTGAAAAGAAAATTACCTAATCTGAGCAACAAGATGAACCGTCAGTTGTCCATACTCGAACAATCCCCGGCAACGGCGCCAAAAACTTGGTGGACGAAATTGTGATCACATCAATGTAGTATTCTTTGTTGTTGTATGGAATCCTTATTATGGCACTTATGTGTGGACACAACTCCGTTCAACTAACCAGCAAGTGTACTGGGTCGTCCAAGTAATACCTTACGTGAGTAAGGGTCGATCCCACAGAGATTTTGGTATGAAGCAAGCTATGGTCATCTTGTAAATCCCAGTCAGGAGGATAAAATTATGGAATTTAGAAAATCAAATATGATTAATAAAAATAAACAGAAAATAAAATGGATAGAGATACTTATGTAAATCAATAGTGGAAATTTCAGATAGGCGTATGGAGATGTTGTGCTCCTCTTGAATCTCTACTTTCTTATTACATTCATCCTATCCTTCTTACTCCTTTCCATGGCAAGCTGTATGTAGGGCATCACCGTTGTCAATGGCTACATCCCACCCTCTCAGTGAAAACGTTCCTATGCTCTGTCACAGCACGGCTAATCATCTGTCGGTTCTCAATCAGGTTGGAATAGAATCCCTTGATTCTTTTGCGCTTGTCATCACGCCCAGCCTTCAGGAGTTTGAAGCTCGTCACAGTCATTCAATCCCAGAATCCTACTCGGAATACCACAGACAAGGTTTAGACTTTCCGGATCCTCATGAATGCCGCCATCTATCTAGCTTATACCACGAAGATTCTGTTGGGGAATCTAAGAGATATGCGCCCGGCCTAAGGTAGAACGGAAGTGGTTGTCAGTCACGCGCGTTCATGGGTGAGAATGATGATGAGTGTCACAGATCATCACATTCATCAAGTTGAAGTGCAACGTATATCTTGGAATAAGAATAAAAGAGAATTGAATAGAAAGTAATAGTAATTGTATTGAAACTTGAGGTACAGCAGAGCTCCACACCCTTAATCTATGGTGTGCAGAAACTCCACCGTTGAAAATACATAAGTGAAAGGTTCAGGCATGGCCGAATGGCCAGCCCCCAAAACATGATCACAGGATTCAAAATACAATCCAGGATGATAATATGATAGTAAAAAGTTCTATTTATAATAAACTAGCTCCTAGGGTTTACATGAGTAAGTAATTGATGCATAAATCCACTTCCGGGGCCCACTTGGTGTATGTTTGGGCTGAGCTTGATCTATCCACGAGCTGAGGCTTCTCTTGGAGTTGAACTCCAAGTTATAACGTGTTTTGGGCGTTCAACTCCGGATCATGACGTTTTTCTGGCGTTTAACTCCAGACAGCAGCATGTACTTGGCGTTCAACGCCAAGTTACGTCGTCAATTTCCGAATAAAGTATGGACTATTATATATTGCTGGAAAGCTCTGGATGTCTACTTTCCAACGTCGTTGAGAGCGCGCCAATTGGAGTTCTGTAGCTCCAGAAAATCCATTTCGAGTGCAGGGAGGTCAGATTCCAACAGCATCAGCAGTCCTTTTGTCAGCCTTTTTCAGAGTTTTGCTCAAGTCCCTCAATTTCAGCCAGAAATTACCTGAAATCACAGAAAAACACACAAACTCATAGTAAAGTCCAGAAATGTGAATTTAACATAAAAACTAATGAAAACATCCCTAAAAGTAGCTTGAACTTACTAAAAACTACCTAAAAACAATGCCAAAAAGTGTATAAATTATCCGCTCATCAGGCCACTTTAAGTTTCATGAGTGAAATATCTAGGAGCCATCATGAAGCTGAATGCCATGTTGTTTGGTAATGAGACTTGGGAAGATGCACCTCCCTTGCTCATTACTGAACTAGATACATGGGTTCAGTGATGACAAGTCATCATATACCTATTTTTCAAGCTAATTTCACTTGTTTCACTAGTCTTTATGCACTTTCTTGCATCCTAAGTAAGTAATTTGGAATGAAAATGCATGACTTCTTTAAATCAAACAACCACCATTAAATTGATGCTAAATCATGAGGTTTGAGCTAAAATTTATTGATTTTTTAATGAATTATAAACCTTATGAGTTTAGAGATACTTTGATTGGTTGTTTTGGTTTCTTGTAGGTGAAGAAAGGAGGAAAAGAAGAAAAACGTGGCTTAAGAAGTGTGGCCAAGAGAGGAGAAGTGTGGTGCAACATAGAAGGAAGAAGCAAACATTGCCCTCCACAAGAGCACATTGCCCTCCAGGAGAGCAGCATAATGAACCAAGCCTTGAAAAGCATCACTACCCTGCCCACAATAAGGGCGGAGCACAATTTTATGCCAAGAACCAAAGGAAGAAAAAACTCTGCCCTGCCCTCCTCAAGAGCAATATCGGGCTTTCATGAAAAATAATTCAAAGGAAATTGCTTCCTAGTGTTTCCTATGGGTTTCGAACCCAAGAACAAGGAGGAAAGGAGTAGCGCTCAAATACAAGGAAAACAAGCAAAACTTAGCTTGTTTTCAATCTCCAAGAATCGAACACAGCACCATGAGGAAGCAAGGAACTAGGCGTTACTTTGGTGCCAAGAAAACCAAGGAAAAATGAGCAGTGTGTGCCTCCACCAAGTTTCGAACTTGGGACTTCAACCATTGGCAACATTGCCCTGCCCTCCACAAGGGCAGGGCAGCATTTCTTGGTGCATGGCCGGCGCACAACATGGACGCACGGGCTTGAGCACTCGGCCAGCAGCACACACGCACGGGCAGCAAGGCGCGCACCATGGCAACACTGCCCTGCCCTCCACAAGGGGAGGGCAGCATCCTAACGCAGCACGAGCATGCTATAGGGCTTCATCACACAATTTCCTGCTCTGCCCTCCACAAGGGCAGGGCAGCCTCCTGGAAGCTAATTTCTCATGGGCTGAAAATTGGATTAAAAATCCAATTTAATTCATTTCTTCACCAAATCAAAACCCATCCAAATTCCAAAATCCAAGAATAGAAAGTGTATAAATAGGAGATAGTTTGATGTAATTAGGAACCCTTCTTTTGATTTTTAAACTTTTACATTTTGAGACTTCATTTTCTTTGAGAGCTTTGAACTGAGATCTGAGAGAATTGGGAAGGAGAATTGATCTCTCTTCTTCCTTGTTCTTGCTTGAGCATTTTTACTTCTCTTGTTCGAGTCTTGGGTGTGAAGAATTGAGGAATTTTTGTCTCAATCTCCGTTCAAGATCTCTTTAATTTCCCTTCTGCATAATTGAGTTCAATTACATTTCCTTTACTGCTTCAATCTTCAATTTCTCTTTAACTGCTTTGTGAACTTGGATCTGGGAAGGCAATTGAGATCTAGACTTTTCTATCTAGTCTCTGGAGTCCTGAGATCCAATTTTCATTTTGGTTCTTCTGCTGAATCACCGTTGCAATTTAATTTCCATTTCTGTTTGAGATCTGGCAGAATTCAAATCATCTCTTGCTTTGATAATTGCTGCAATTTAATTTCCCTTGCTTAAATTCTAAATTCCCAGTCCTCAACTCCCTTTTTCCATTCAAGCAATTTATATTTCTTGCACTTTAAGTTACTGTAATTTACATTTCTTGCACTTTAAGTTTCAGTCATTTAATTTCTTGTTCTTTAAGATTCAGCACCTTTACTTTCAATTCTCTTTAATTTCTGCAATTCCTCCCTCTCCCTTTACATTCTCTGCTATTTACTTACTGTTGGATGCAAAATCACTCAACCAATACTTGATTCGCTTGACTAAATCAACCACTGAACTAAAATTGCTCAATCCTTCAATCCCTGTGGGATCGACCTCACTCCCGTGAGTTTTATTACTTGATGCGACCCGGTACACTTGCCGGTGAGTTTTGTGTTGGATCGTTTTTCCCACATCAAGTTTTTGGCGCCATTGCCAGGGATTGAATTAGATTGACAATGATTAAGTGAGGTGGTGGTCTAGATTAAGCATTTTTTCTTTTTTTACTAAGCACATTAACTGTTTGACACATTGTGTCACCTAACCCTCTAACCACATTCTAGCATTAGAATGTCCATGTTTCATTTGGTTTGTTTGTGATTCTTGCAAGTCATTTGGAGGCTGAGGTGCGTGAAGAGGGAGTGAGCAACAATACCTAGCCTGCAAGAAGGGTGTTGGCCTCTTACACTATCCCCAATGCAAGAAACTGCGGGAGTAGCATACTAACTCCCAACGTTCATGCAAATAATTTTGAGTTGAAGCCTCAACTTATCACTCTGGTGCAGAACAATTGCTCCTATGGAGGAAGTCCACTTGAAGATCCAAACCAACACTTATCCATCTTCCTCAGGATTTGTGAAACTGTCAAAACAAGTGGTGTGCATCCAGACATCTACAAGCTACTGCTGTTTCCATTCTCTCTGAAGGATAAGGCCACTCAATGGCTAGAGACATTTCCCAAAGAAAGCATCAATAATTGGGAAGACTTAGTGAGCAAATTCCTAGCCAAGTTCTATCCTCCCCAAAGGATTATCAGACTCAAAACAGAGGTCCAAACATTCACTCAGATGGATGGAGAGTCATTGTATGATACATGGGAAAGATACAAAACTTTACTCAGGAAGTGTCCACTAGAAATGTTCAAAGAATGGGATAAACTTCAAAACTTCTATGAAGGATTGACTCTGAAAGCTCAGGAAGCACTAGACCATTCAGCAGGAGGTTCTTTACAATTAATGAAGACAGCAGAGGAAGCCCAAAACCTCAGAGACATGGTGGCAAACAATCAATACTTCTATGGTTATCAAAGGCAACGCCAACCAACCCAGAGAAAGGATGTGCTGGAGCTTGAAGGTGTTGATGTTCTCTTGGCACAAAACAAACAGATGCATCAATAGCTTCAGCAACAAATAGAAATGATGGCCAAGAAAATTGATGGACTGCAAGGTGCTGCAGTAAACACACAACGCCAATCTCAAACCTCACATGGGTGGAATCAATCTGAAAAAAGTTTTGGGACATTCAATTATGAGCAACAAAGCTCTGAGCAGGTGCAATGCATGAATAACACTTCAAGTTCATTACAACACAATTTTCATGGTGATGCACACAAGACACCCTGGAAGACTCATTCTAATTCAAGGTGGGGTGAGCACCAGAACCAAGGACAAAGTGACTTCAACTATAGCAGCATTAGCAACACAAACAACCAAAACCATTCATCCAATAATACTAACCAATTCAAAAACCCACAAAACACATACCACCAATCCCATAACAACTCACAAAACCACCAGAATAACTTTTCTACATCCACATCCCACCCTCAAAGTACCCCCACAATTAATTCAAACAACTTCCAGCAACAACCATTTCATTTCACACAACCACAACCAAATCCAGACTCTCAAAGAATCTCAAGTCTAGAGAAAATGATGGAGAAACTCATGAAAAATCAAGAGATGGCAAGACAAGATAAGGAAACTACAAGGAAAGATCAGGCCCTGAAATTCAAAAACCAAGAGGCCTCAATCAGAAATCTTGAGAGACACATGGGGCAAATGGCTAAGCAAATTTCAGAAATGGGTGAGAAGAGAGCAAATACCTTCCCCAATGTCATTGAAGAACACCCAAGGGACAAAGAAAAAGCTACAAAGTGGGAGGAGTGCAAGGCAATCACAGTGGGAAGTGAGAAGACTATGAAGAAGGAAGCCATCAATCAGGAACAACACAACAGAGAAGTTCCACAAGAAGAAATAGAGGAGAAAAGTGAAAAGGATCAGACAACCAAGAAGGCACAAATTTCAAAGGGATACAAGAACATCCTTGAATCACAACTACAAGAGAAGAAGGAAGGGGTGAGGCCATATGTCCCCAACCTTCCTACCCTCAGAGGTTCAAAAAAGACGAGTATAAGCAATACTCGAAATTCCTGGACATATTTAAGACTCTCAGCATTAATATTCTTTTCTTGGAAGCACTTGAACAGATGCCATTATATGCCAAATTTATGAAAAAGTACTCACAAAGAAAAGATCCCTAAAGGAAGGAAAGATTGTTGAGATGACAAAGGAATGTAGTGCTATCCTCCAAAGAGAGTTGCCAGAGAAGAAAAATGATCCTGGGAGTTTTTACATACCTTGCACCATAGGAAACATAACAATTGAGAAGTCATTCTATGACCTCGGTGCATGCATAAACTTGATGCCTTTGTCTCTAATGAGGAAACTTCAAATTTCTGAGCTGAAATCCACACGAATAGTTCTCCAAATGGCTGACAAATCCATTAAGCAAGCACTGGGAGTTATAGAGATTGTGTTGGTAAAAGTGGGAAAATTCTTTCTCCATACTGACTTTGTTATCTCAGATATAGAAGAGGATCCTAACACTCCCATCATCCTGGGGAGGCCTTTCCTAGCTACGGGCAGAGCATTGATAGATGTTGAAAAAGGGATATTATTGCTAAGAGTGCATGATGAGCACCTAGCATTCCATGCTTTTAAAACCATGCATGAGCCTACTCAAGAAGAAGATTGTATGAAGGATAAGACCAGAGATCAAAGCCTGAAGGAGGCAGTCAATGAGTTAACTCCAAGACTTCTAAATCCATCCTTGAAAGCAGTAGAGATGGTGCAACAAACCAAAGAAATCAAGGAGGAACTAGATCCAAAGCCCCCAGATGAGAAATTTAACATCCCAGATAAAGAACCACCAAGGCAGGGAATATCTTTTTAGAAAGAAAAAAAGAAGAGGCCAAGAGGGTGGAGAAACAAGAAGATCCCCACTAAAGGCTTCTCACCAGGGGATAAAGTGATGTTAAACACCCAACCAGTAAAGGTGTCTCTACAAGTGTCTGAATACTACACTGTGAACCAGGTCCTTTCACTTGAACACCTAGAGATCATCAAAGAGGAGACCAGAAGGAAGTTCACAGTAAGAGATGAAAAGCTAAGGCACTATGATTTTCAGCCTCCATGATCAAAGAATGGAGAATGTCAAGCTAATGACAATAAAGAAGCGCTTGTTGGGAGGCAACCCAACCGGAGGTAGTTTTCTTTTCATAAGCTTTTTCAATAAAAAGGTTGTATGATTGGTATGTATTGCAAGGAGCTAAGTTTGGTGTTCCACACCAAAACAAATTAAGAGAGAATGAAGCATTCTAATTTTGGTGTTCCACCAAAATTTGATCTAAAAACACGTTCTCACTTTCTGCCTAATGCTAGCTCCAAGCAATCAGACAAATTATTCAACTATTTAACTGCTTTTTAGCTTTAATTCCATAACCTTTAGCAAGGACACAAGGTTTCACATATGGTTAATTTGTTGTATCAGAGGATGTGGCAAACAATTAAGTTTGGTGCTCCCACACCAAAATAAATCCAAAATACACACTCACTTTATGCATACTAACCATTCATCTAAGGGCTTGAGAAGCAAGCAACTTTTGAGAATTATGCAGGAAAGTAGTCAACCATTGAAGATATTGTGCATCTTAACTCAAAAGGGGTACAACAAGAGGAAGAATGAAAAGCTGCAACCCAAAAGGTTGTATCTACACTTAATCCTTGTTGTTGTGAAATGTTTTAATTCAGGAATTATTGTATGTCTTGCTAAAGTGTTTATTTAGTTGCAAGTGAAGTTGTTTGATTAAGTATGTTGATCTGCATAATGCTTGTCATTCATCACTTAGCTTTAAATTTTGTTTTGTTTCCCATATGCTTAAATAAAAGAGAAATGGTTGAATTATAAAGTAAATATCTAATGTTGCATAAGTTAGAATGGAAGTTAATGGTGGTATATGTGTTTGATTAAATGCATAACTCATGAAATAATTGCTGCATAATGTCATTTTCATTGAAGTGTGAGCTAGCTTGTTGTTATAAAGGTTCCTATCAGTAATGAAAAAATATCCCTTGAGAACAAAATAAAACAGAAAGAAAAGGAAGAAGAAAAAGCCAATGTGGCAAGAAAAACAAAGAATAAAGGCTGGACACCAATAGCTTAGACCCTAGGACACATGCCTGTGGTGTTTTTGTACTAGGATATGCTTGGACAAGTAAATTCTGAGGGGTATTTCAAAACCCGATCACTTAGATCAATTGATTTGGGATGGCCAATTGAAAGTCCACAATAAAGACCAACCTAGATACAGAACATTTAGTTATCCAAAGAGATGCTGGGCATCAATGATCCTAGGAGGAAATAGTGAGCCATGTGTCTGTGGTGGAAAGATGTTGAGTAAAAAAAAAGCCAAAGGCTACTACTGCAACATTTGACACCAAGCCTTCAAAGAATAATAAGCTTGTTAAGCAAAATGAGAAAAGAAAAGTTAGCAAGGGAGCAAGTAAAGAGTAAATCTTATAACAGCAAGTTTAGTAAGCCTTTGAGGAAGAGTGTATTTTATGTAACAGCAAACAATAACTGAGTTATCATTGTCTGCATAAAAACCCCATGAATCAAGTTCTGCTATATGCCTAATAAGGATATGTATGCTTTTCTTTTTTCACTTCATTTTCTCTTAGTTTTGATGCTTGCTTGGGGACAAGCAAGATTTAAGTTTGGTGTTGTGATGACAAGTCATCATATACCTAATTTTCAAGCTAATTTCACTTGTTTCACTAGTCTTTATGCACTTTCTTGCATCCTAAGTAAGTAATTTGGAATGAAAATGCATGACTTCTTTAAATCAAACAACCACCATTAAATTGATGCTAAATCATGAGGTTTGAGCTAAAATTTATTGATTTTTTAATGAATTATAAACCTTATGAGTTTAGAGATACTTTGATTGGTTGTTTTGGTTTCTTGTAGGTGAAGAAAGGAGGAAAAGAAGAAAAACGTGGCTTAAGAAGTGTGGCCAAGAGAGGAGAAGTGTGGTGCAACATAGAAGGAAGAAGCAAACACTGCCCTCCACAAGAGCACATTGCCCTCCAGGAGAGCAGCATAATGAACCAAGCCTTGAAAAGCATCACTGCCCTGCCCACAATAAGGGCGGAGCACAATTTTATGCCAAGAACCAAAGAAAGCAAAAACTCTGCCCTGCCCTCCTCAAGAGCAATATCGGGCTTTCATGAAAAATAATTCAAAGGAAATTGCTTCCTAGTGTTTCCTATGGGTTTCGAACCCAAGAACAAGGAGGAAAGGAGTAGCGCTCAAATACAAGGAAAACAAGCAAAACTTAGCTTGTTTTCAATCTCCAAGAATCGAACACAGCACCATGAGGAAGCAAGGAACTAGGCGTTACTTTGGTGCCAAGAAAACCAAGGAAAAATGAGCAGCGTGTGCCTCCACCAAGTTTCGAACTTGGGACTTCAACCATTGGCAACATTGCCCTGCCCTCCACAAGGGCAGGGCAGCATTTCTTGGTGCATGGCCGGCGCACAACATGGACGCACGGGCTTGAGCACTCGGCGAGCAGCACACACGCACGGGCAGCAAGGTGCGCACCATGGCAACACTGCCCTGCCCTCCACAAGGGCAGGGCAGCATCCTAACGCAGCACGAGCACGCTATGGGGCTTCATCACACAATTTCCTGCTCTGCCCTCCACAAGGGCAGGGCAGCCTCCTAGAAGCTAATTTCTCATGGGCTGAAAATTGGATTAAAAATCCAATTTAATTCATTTCTTCACCAAATCAAAATCCCATCCAAATTCCAAAATCCAAGAATAGAAAGTGTATAAATAGGAGATAGTTTGATGTAATTAGGAACCCTTCTTTTGATTTTTAAACTTTTACATTTTGAGACTTCATTTTCTTTGAGAGCTTTGAACTGAGATCTGAGAGAATTGGGAAGGAGAATTGATCTCTCTTCTTCCTTGTTCTTGCTTGAGCATTTTTACTTCTCTTGTTCGAGTCTTGGGTGTGAAGAATTGAGGAATTTCTGTCTCAATCTCCGTTCAAGATCTCTTTAATTTCCCTTCTGCATAATTGAGTTCAATTACATTTCCTTTACTGCTTCAATCTTCAATTTCTCTTTAATTGCTTTGTGAACTTGGATCTGGGAAGGCAATTGAGATCTAGACTTTTCTATCTAGTCTCTGGAGTCCTGAGATCCAATTTTCATTTTGGTTCTTCTGCTGAATCACTGCTGCAATTTAATTTCCATTTCTGTTTGAGATCTGGCAGAATTCAAATCATCTCTTGCTTTGATAATTGCTGCAATTTAATTTCCCTTGCTTAAATTCTGAATTCCCAGTCCTCAACTCCCTTTTTCCATTCAAGCAATTTATATTTCTTGCACTTTAAGTTACTGTAATTTACATTTCTTGCACTTTAAGTTTCAGTTATTTAATTTCTTGTTCTTTAAGATTCAGCACCTTTACTTTCAATTCTCTTTAATTTCTGCAATTCCTCCCTCTCCCTTTACATTCTCTGCTATTTACTTACTGTTGGATGCAAAATCACTCAACCAATACTTGATTCGCTTGACTAAATCAACCACTGAACTAAAATTGCTCAATCCTTCAATCCCTGTGGGATCGACCTCACTCCCGTGAGTTTTATTACTTGATGCGACCCGATACACTTGCCGGTGAGTTTTGTGTTGGATCATTTTCCACACATCATTCAGCAAACTTTACCTCAAAAGAAACAAGATCCTGGTAAATTTTTAATACCATGTACCATAGGCACCATGACCTTTGAGAAGGCTCTGTGTGACCTGGTGTCAAGCATAAATCTTATGCCACTCTCTGTAATGGAGAAACTGGGGATCTTTGAGGTACAGGCTGCCACATTCTCATTATAGATGGCAGACAAGTCAATAAGACAAGCTTATCGATTGGTAGAGGACGTGTTAGTAAAGGTTAAAGGCCTTTACATCCCTGCTGATTTCATAATCTTAGACACTAGGAAGGAGGAGGATGAATGCATCATCCTTGGAAGACCCTTCCTAGCCACAGTAGGAGTTGTGAGTGATGTTAATGGAGGAGAATTAGTCCTTCAATTGAATGGGGACTACCTTGTGTTTAAGGCCCAAAGCTATCCTTTTGTAACAATGGAGAGGAAGCATGAAAAGCTTCCCTCAGTACAAAGTCAAACAGAGCCCCCACAATCAAACTCTAAGTTTGGTGTTGGGAGGCCACACCCAAACTCTAAGTTTGGTGTTGGGAGTCTACAACATTGACCTGATCACCTGTGAAGCTCCATGAGAGCTCACTCTCAAGCTATTGACATTAAAGGAGCGCCTATTGGGAGGCAACCCAATTTTTATTCATCTAATTTTATTTTTATTTTATTGTTCTTTTATGTTTTATTAGGTTCATGATCATGTGGAGTCACAAAACAAATATTAAAATTAAAAACAGAACCAAAAATAGCAGAAGAAAAAGCACACTCTGGAGGAAGAGCTTACTGGCGTTTAAACGGCAGTAAGGAGCATCTTTCTGGCGTTCAACGCCAGAACAGAGCATCTTTCTGGCGTTGAATGCTAGAAACAAGCAACAATCTGGCGTTCAAACACTAGAATTACACCCTGAGGAGAGCTGGTGTTAAACGCCAGAAGCAAGCATGGAACTAGCGTTCAACGCTGGGAACATGCTGCAGACTGACATTGAACGCCCAAAACAAGCATAGAGCTGGCGTTTAATGCTAGAAACAAGCATCAATCTGGCGTTAAACGCTAGGATTGCATGCAGAGGGCATTTTACACGCCTAATTGGTGCAGGGATGATAAATCCTTGACACCTAAGGATCTGTGGACCCCACAGGATCACCTCAGGATCTGTGGACCCCAAGGATCCCCACCTACCTCAACTTACCTTCTCTCTTCTTCACACAATCCAATAACACTCTTCCCCAAACACCTTTCACCAATTACCTCAATCTCTCTTCCCAATTACCCTTTCACCACTCACATCCATCCACTCTTCCCCATAAACCCCACCTACCTTCAAAATTCAAAATCTCTATCCCACCCAAACCCACCCTAAATGGCCGAACCTACTCCCTCTCCCTTCACTATATAAACCCCTCTATCCTTCTTCATTTTCACACACCACAACCCTCTCTTCTTCACCTTAGCCGAAACCACACACCTCTCCCTTACCTCCATATTTTCTTCTTCTTCTTTTCTTTCTTCTTTTACTCGAGGGCGAGCAATATTCTAAGTTTGGTGTGGTAAAAGCATAGCTTTTTTGTTTTTCCATAACCACTTATGGTAGCTAAGGCTGGAGAAACCTCTAGAAAAGGAAAAGGGAAGAAAAAAGCTTCCACCTCTGAGTCATGGGAGATGGAGAGATTCATCTCAAAGGTCCATCAAGACCACTTCTATG
The DNA here is from genome assembly GCF_003086295.3 of Arachis hypogaea. Classification (NCBI taxonomy): domain Eukaryota; kingdom Viridiplantae; phylum Streptophyta; class Magnoliopsida; order Fabales; family Fabaceae; genus Arachis; species Arachis hypogaea. The sequence continues at coordinate 98,262,543 of NC_092038.1, forward strand.
AAGTTGTGACCAAGAAGAAGGTGATCCCTGAGGTCCCTTTCAAGCTCAAGAAAAATGAGTATCCGGAGATCCGACATGAGATCCAAAGAAGAGGTTGGGAAGTTCTGACCAACCCCATTCAACAAGTCATAATCCTAATGGTTTAAGAGTTCTATGCCAATGCATGGATCACTAGGAACCATGATCAAAGTATGAACTCGAATCCAAAGAATTATCTTACAATGGTTCGGGGAAAATACTTATATTTCAGTCCGAAAAATGTGAGGTTGGCATTCAACTTGCCTATGGTGCAAGAAGATGCACGCCCCTACACTAGAAGGGTCAACTTTGATCAAAGGTTGGACCAAGTCCTTATGGACATATGTGTGGAAGGAGCTCAATGGAAAAGAGACTCAAAAGGCAAGCCGGTTCAATTGAGAATACTGGACCTTAAGCCTGTGGCTAGAAGATGGTTAGAGTTCATCCAACGCTCCATCATCCCCACTAGCAACCGATCTGAATTTACTGTGGATCGGGCCATCATGATCCATAGCATCATGATTGGAGAGGAAGTAAAAGTTCATGAAGTCATCTCTCTAGAACTCTACAAAGTGGCCGAAAAGCCCTCCACCTTGGCAAGGCTAGCTTTTCCTCATCTTATTTGCCATCTATGCTACTCAGCTGGAGTTATCATAGAGGGAGACATCCCCATTGAAGAGGACAAGCCCATCACTAAGAAAAGGATGGAGCAAACAAGAGAGCCTACTCATAGATCTCAAGAGATGCATGAGGAAGCTCATCATCAAGAAATCCCTGAGATGCCTCAAGGGATGTATTTTCCTCCAAACAACTATTGGGAACAACTCAACACTTCTCTAGAAGACTTGAGTTATAACATGGACCAATTAAGGGTGGAGCACCAAGAGCACTCCATCATTCTCAATGAGATTAGAGAAGATCAAAGAGCTATGAGGGAGGAGCAACAAAGGCAAAGAAGAGACATAGAGGAGCTCAAGGACATCATTGGTCCTTCAAGAAGAAGACGCCACCATCACTAAGGTGGACTCATTCCTTGTTCTTATTTCTCTGTTTTTTCGATTTTTATGCTATATGTTTGTCTATGTTTGTGTCTTTTCTACATGATCATTAGTATTTAGTAACTATGTCTTAAGGCTATGAATAATTCCATGAATCCTTCACCTCTCTTAAATGAAAAATATTTCTAATACAAAAGAACAAGAAGTACATGAGTTTCGAAATTATCCTTGAAATTAGTTTAATTATATTGATGTGGTGACAATACTTTTTATTTTCTAAATGAATGCTTGAACAGTGCATATTTTTTATCTTGCTGTTTATATTGTTGGCTCTTGAATGAATGATGAACAAGAGAAATGTTATTGATAATTTGAAAAATCATGAAATTGATTCTTGAAGCAAAAAAAGCAGTGAAAAAGCAAAATCTTGCAAAAAAAATATAAAAGAAAAAGAAAAAGCAAGCAGAAAAAGCCAATAGCCCTTAAAACCAAAAGGCAAGGGTAAAAAGGATCCAAGACTTTGAGCATCAATGGATAGGAGGGCCCAAGGAAATAAATCAATGCCTAAGCAGCTAAATCAAGCTATCCCTACCCATGTACTTGTGGCATGCAGGTCCAAGTGAAAAGCTTGAGATTGAGTGGTTAAAGTCGTGATCCAAAGCAAAAAGGGTGTGCTTAAGAGCTCTGGACACCTCTAACAGGGGACTTTAGCAAAGCTAAGTCACAATCTGAAAAGGTTCACCCAGTCATGTGTCTGTGGCATTTATGTATCCGGTGGTAATACTGGAAAACAAAATGCTTAGGGCCACGGCCAAGACTCATAAAAGTAGATGTATTCAAGAATCAACATACTTAACTAGGAGAATCAATAACACTATCTAAACTTTGAGTTCCTATAGATGCCAATCATTCTAAACTTCAAAGGATAAAGTGAGATGCCAAAACTGTTCAGAAGCAAAAAGCTACAAGTCCCGCTCATCTAATTAGAACTAATATTCATTGATATTTTGAGATTTATAGTATGTTTTCTTCTTTTTATCCTATTTGATTTTCGGTTGCTTGGGGACAAGCAACAATTTAAGTTTGGTGTTGTGATGACTGGATACTTTATACGCTTTTTGGCATTGTTTTTAGGTAATTTTTTGTAGGATCTAGCTACTTTTAGGGATGTTTTTATTAGTTTTTATGCAAAATTCACATTTCTGGATTTTACTATGAGTTTGTGTATTTTTCTGTAATTTCAAGTATTTTCTGGTTGAAATTGAGGGACCTGAGCAAAAATCTGATTCAGGCTGACAAAGGACTGCTGATGCTGTTGGATTCTGACCTCCCTGCACTCGAAATAGATTTTCTGAAGCTACAGAACTTCAAATGGTGCGCTCTCAACGGCGTTGGAAATTTGACATCCAGAGCTTTTCAGCAATATATAATAGTCCATACTTTATTCGAATGAAGATGACGCAAACTGGCATTCAACGCTAGTTCCATGCTGTATTCTGGAGTAAAACGCCAAAAACATGTCACAAACCAGAGTTAAACGCCAAGAACACGTTACAACTTGGCGTTTAACCCCAAGAGAAGCCTCTGCACGTGTAAAGCTCAAGCTCAGCCCAAGCACACACCAAAGTGGGCCCCGAAAATGGATTTCTGCACTTAGAATTATTTATGTAAACCCTAGTAGCTAGTCTAGTATAAATAGGACTTTTTACTATTGTATTCTGATTTTGGTATCTGTCTTTGGACGTTTCGTTCTTAGACTTTGGGGGCTGGCCATTCGGCCATGCCTGAACCTTGATCACTTATGTATTTTCAACGGTGGAATTTCTACACACCATAGATTAAGGGTGTAGAGCTCTGTTGTACCTCGAGTTTTAATGCAATTACTACTATTTTCTATTCAATTCAGCTTATTCTTGTTCTAAGATATTCGTTGCACTTCAACATGATGAATGTGATTATCCGTGACACTCATCATTATTCACACCTATGAATGCATGACTGACAACCACTTCCGTTCTACCCTAGACCGAGCGTGTATCTCTTTGATTCCTTAATCAGAATCTTCGTGGTATAAGCTAGAACCCATTGGCGGCCATTCTTGAGAATCCGGAAAGTCTAAACCTTTCAAACTCGTGATTGTTGGGCGTGGTGACAGACGCAAAAGAATCAATGGATTCTATTCCGACATGATCGAGAACAGACAGATGATTAGCCGTGCTGTGACAGAGCATTTGGACCATTTTCACTGAGAGGATGGGATGTAGTCATTGACAACGGTGATGCCCTACATACAGCTTGCCATGGAAAGGAGTAAGAAGGATTGGATGAAAGTAGCAGGAAAGCAGAGATTCAAGAGGAACACATCATCTCCATACACTTATTTAAAATTTCTACCAATGATTTACATAAGTATCTCTATCTTATTTTATGCTTTATTTATTATTAATTTTGAACCCTTTATAACCATTTGAATCTGCCTAACTGAGATTTATAAGATGACCATAGCTTGCTTCATACCAACAATCTCCGTGGGATCGAACCTTACTCACGTAAGGTATTACTTGGATGACCCAGTGCACTTGCTGGTTAGTTGTGCGGGAGTGTGACAAAGTGTGATTCACGATTGAGAGAGCTACCAAGTTTTTGGCGCCATTGTTGATGAACACAATTTTGTGCACCAGAAAGCGTTAGTGACGATAACTTTGTCCTTGACGTTCCAAACCAATTGATCCATGTTAACTTCAACGTTAGTGGTACTAACGTGACCACTAACGTAGCCTCTTAGCCCTTCGCAAACATTATTGGCACTCACTTTTACCAATAACGCTGCTCTTTGTCCCTCTTTCCCACATTGATGATCCATGTTAGTGTAACTAACGTGGCCCCTAACGTGGGCATGCCAAAGCTCGAGGGCATTAGTGACACTTACCTTTGTCACTAATGCTTCAAAATGCCCCTTCTTCTCACGTTAGTGCTTCACGTTAATGGCATTAACGTGACCACTAACGTGGGTGTACTTGCCATCTCCAACGTTAGTGACAAAGGTGAGTGTCATTAACGTTGGCCTATCATTCCTTGCTCTACGTTGCCATTCACGTTAGTGGTCTTAACGTGACCACTAACGTAGGCAATCTTGGCCTTCCCCAGCGTTAGTGACAAAGATAACTGTCACTAACGTTGGCCCATCTCTTCTTATTCCACATTAGAGTTCACGTTAATTGGATTAACGTGAATCTTAACGTGTCTATGTATGGCCCTTTGGAACGTTAGTGGTGTTTACTTTTACCACTAACGTTGGAGCTTCCCTTTCCTTCCACGTTAGTTCCCACGTTAATGTAACTAACGTGGCAACTAACGTGGGTTATGATGGCTTTCGAAGGCGTTATTGATGATAAATTTTCCACTAACACTACAAGCTTGCTCCTATTCCACGTTAGTGAGACTAACGTGGCGGCTAACGTGGCTCTTCTTTGCTTCCTTTGTCCTGAAATCAAACAAACAGGGTGCATCAAAGCTCTGTTCCAAGTCATGAGATCATGCATCATCCATTTTATCTTTCAATTCATGCATAATTCTCATGAAATCATGTAAAGTTCACAATGTTTTCTTGAATCAAGATGTAAGTGTATTTTTAACCAAAACTTGCTTATTTACTAAGAAAATGCATGAAACTACCCTAAAATAGTAAAGAAAAGGTCAGTGAAACTGGCCAAGATGCCCTGGCATCAGTGACCGATGCTCACGCGTCACTTTTTATTTTGGGGAATCCACGCGTACGCTTGGATGACCCTTACACGTCACTCCCTCTTCTGCAACCCACGCGTACGTGTCGCGTCTTCTTTCCCTTTCTTCTTCTTTCCTCTCCCCTTTCTTCTTCTTTCTTCTTCCTTTCTTCTTTTCTTCTTCCCCCTCTCTTCACATTTCCACTTCTCATTTTTATCCTCCTTCTTTTCTTTTGCTTATCATATTTGCACACTTGCATTCATTGCATTTTAACTTTGTTGTTTGTTTTTCTTTTCTTTTCTATATTTGTTATTTTACCGTAGTGTTAAATGTTCTTACTCAACTGTTGAATATTTCTTCCATTATTTTGGTGCTTAGTGACTTGTTTATATTGTTGGGTGGTATTATTTATAGGTCAATGCTAATCTTTTATGACACTTATATTCCTTTTGCATAGATATGAACTTATATTGTCTTTCATGACCTACTCTCTCTCCCTCATTGTTGCAATTCTTGCACTATAGATATGCCATTCGCTTATATTGTTTTCTCATTTGCATGTTGTAGCTACCATGTAATTGAGAACCTCATTATTATTTGGCATTAGCCCACCCATATTTTATTTTATTGAATATCTTTGTTTGTGGGTTATTCTTCTTCCTTTTTCTCTTCTTTCAGGATGGCCACCAAGAAGGGAAATAGAACACTTCTAAATGGGGCGACAAATTAGTCCCGCCGCACAATCTTTGGAGAAAGCGCATCAGTTGTAGCAACCCTGATGACAAGTCATCATATACCCATTTTTCAAGCTAATTTCACTAGTTTTATTAGTCTTTATGCACTTTCTTGCATCCTAAGTAAGTGATTTGGAATGAAAATGCATAACTTCTTTAAATCAAGCAACTACCATTAAATTGATGCTAAATCATGAGGTTTGAGCAAGAATTAATTGATTTTTAATGAATTATAAACCTTGTGAATTTAGAGATACTTTGAGTGGTTGTTTTGGTTTCTTGTAGGTGAAGAAAGAAAGAAAAAAAGGAAAAACGTGGCTTAGGAAAGCGTGGCCCAAGGAGAAAAGAGTGTGGCGCATGGAAGGGAGGAAGCAAACATTGCCCTCCACAAGGGCACACTACCTTCCAGGAGAGCAACATATTAAACCAAGCCTTGAAAAGCAACATTGCCCTGCCCACAACAAGGGCGGAGCACAATTTGATGCCAAGGACCAAAGGAACAAAAACTCTGCCCTGCCCTCCTCAAGAGCAATATCGGGCTCATCAAAGAAATAAATTCAAGGAAAAAGCTTACCAATGCTTGCCACAAGGATCGAACTCGGCACCATGAGGAAGCAAGGAACTAGGCCTTACTTTGGTGCCAAGAAAACCAAGGAAAAGAAGTAGCGTATGCCTCCACTGAGTTTCGAACGCGGGGCTTCACTTTTGGAAACATTGCCCTGCCCTCCGCGAGGGCAGGGCAGCATTTGTGATGCATGCCCAGCGCACAAGAGTTGGCGCACCAAGGGAGTCTCGGCAGCAGCAGCATGCACGGGCAGCAGAATCTGGCGCACCACAAAACTCTGCCCTGCCCTCCACAAGGGCAGGGCAGCATCCTGCAGCACCACACGCACCAACACGCACGCACAAGGGCCGCACACACAATTTCCTGCCCTGCCCTCCACAAGGGTAGGGCAGCCTCCTGGAAGCCAATTTTTCATGGGCTGAAAATTGGATTAAAAATCCAATTTAATTCATTTCTTCACCAAATCAAAAGCCCATCCAAATCCCAAGATCCAAGAATAGAAAGTGTATAAATAGGAGATAGCTTGATGTAATGAGGACCTTTCTTTTGAGCTTTGAACCTTCTCTTTTATTTTTGACTTTTGAACCTTCTCTTGGAGACTTCACTGAGAGTGAGGCACTGAGATTTCAGAGAATTGGGGAGGAGAATTGATCTCTCTTCTTCCTCGTTCTTGCTTGAGCATTTTTACTTTTCTTGTTTGAGTCTTGGGTGTGAAGAATTGAGGAATTTCTGTCTCAATATCCATTCAAGATCTCTTTAATTTCTTTTCTGCATAATTGAGTTCAATTACATTTCCTTTACTGCTTCTTCTTTAATTTCTTGTTAATTGCTTTATGAACTTGGATCTGGGAGGGCAATTCAGATCTAGACTTTGCTATCTAGTCTCTGGAGTCCTGAGATCCCATTTTCCTTTTTGGTTCTTCTGTGAACCCTTGCTGCAATTTAATTTCATTTCCTGTTTGAATTCTAGTTACTTCCAATTCATCTTCTGCTTATTAATTGTTGCAATTTAATTTCCTTTGCTGAAATTCTGAATCCCCAATCCTCAACTCCCCTTTTCCATTCAAGCAATTTACATTTCTTGCATTTTAAGTTACTGCAATTTACATTTCTTGCACTTTAAGTTTCAGTCATTTAATTTCTTGTTCTTTAAGATTCAGCATCTTTACTTTCCGTTCTCTTTAATTTCTGCAATTCATCCCTCTCCCTTTACATTTCCTGCCATTTACTTACTGTTGGCTACAAAATCACTCAACCAATACTTGATTCGCTTGACTAAATCAACCACTGAACTAAAATTGCTCAATCCTTCAATCCCTGTGGGATCGACCTCACTCCCGTGAGTTTTATTACTTGATGCGACCCGGTACACTTGCCGGTGAGTTTTGTGTTGGATCATTTTCCACACATCAAGTTTTTGGCGCCGTTGCCGGGGATTGAAATAGATTGACAATGATTAAGTGAAGTGGAGGTCTAGATCAAGCACTTTTTCTTTTCTGTTTCTTTAATTTTTGACTAACACACTAACTGTTTGAAAATTTGCCTCTATCAACTCGCTAACTGTTTGAGAGTTTGTCTCAACTAACTGCACTCAATTCTCAAGAGTGCTGCTGTTTGTTCCTCCTGATTGTTTGCATGCCACAGGAAAATAGGGAAGTCAGAAGAAAGACTATCATTGGAAAAGAAGTCTCTGCAGATGAAGAATAGCATGACATGAAGTCACCACTCATCACACTAATCAAGAACAATTGTTCATACGACGAAAATCCATTGGAGGATCCTCAACAGCACATATCCACTTTTCTGAAGACTTGTAGTGCTGTCAAAACTGATGGTCTAGATCATGACGCTTATAAGATCTTGTTATTCCCTTTCTCATTAAGGGGTGAAGCTGCACAATGGCTTGAAACTTTTCCCCATGGAAGTATCACTAGTTGGGACGATTTGGTCACAAAATTTCTGGCCAAATTCTCCTCATCCCGACAGATCATCAAGCTGGAAGAGGGGGAATATCCATTCATACAAGGAGAAGAAGAAACACTCTTCAAGGCATGGGAAAGATACAAAAAAGCTACTGATAAAGTGGGCTTCCGAGCTTTCTATGAAGGATTAACCCCAGAAACAAGAAAAGCAGTGGACTACTTCTCAGATGGCCTACTCAAAGCAACAACAACTGCTCAAGGAATTGCAAATTTCAATGACAAAGGAGTCAACAACCAACACTCATTTGAGAAACCACAGAATGCAATCTCAGAAAAAGAAGTGATGAATATTAAAGGAGTGAATGCATTCAAAAACCTGAACAAACAAATGCACCATCAAGCACAGCAACACATGGAGCTGAGAGATAGAAAAGTTGATTACCTACAATCTGCTGCAGTGAATGCCCAATTCCCACCATGGAGACCCCATTCTTATCTGAGAATGAGAGAGTCTCAAAATCAAGAACAAGGAAGTTTCAACCAGGGCAAATCCATGACCACAAACAACCAACATCACTCACCTACTAATACCAATCAAGGCCAATACTCACAAGACAGACACTTCCAAACTCAATCCAACTGGAGAAGGACCGAGTACCAAAATCACGAACCAAGGGACTTCAATTATAACAACCCCAGCTTCACAAACTAACAAAAACGCCATTATAGTAACAACAACCACTACATGCCACCACAACACCCACCCTTCCAACCTTTAACATCCCACAACCAACCAATCTCACAAGACTCTCAGAGGATCACTAACTTGGAGATCTTAATGAAGAGAATGATGAACTACCAAGAGGAGATAACAAAGAACCAAGAGATTTCAATCAGAAGAATTGAGGGGCAAATAGCTCAACTGGTGAAGCATTTTGCAGGAATGGGTGAGAAGAGGGCAAATACTCTCCCCAGAGCCACTGAAGACAAACCAACTAACAACGAAGATTCTGCAAAGAAGGAAGGATGGAAAAAGATCATAGAGGAAAGTAAGAAAACCTTGGACAAAGAAAGTATCAGCCAAGAAAAACACAACAAGGAATTCTTACAAGGAGAGACAGAGGATAGAATTAAAGAAAAGCAGAAAATCCCCACTGGAAAATTTTCACTAGGGGATAGAGTAATGATAAACAGTCAAACCATGAAAGTGTCCCTACAGCTGTCTGATCACTACATTGTGACTAAGATCCTTCCACAGGAATTCATAGAGGTCATCAAAGAGGAAACCGGAAGGAAGTTCACCATGAAGAAAGACAAGCTAAGGCACTGTGATTTTCAATCTTCATGATCAGTAGAATGGAGGATGTCAAGCTAGTGACAATAAAGAAGCGCTTGTTGGGAGGCAACCCAACCTGAGGTAGTTTTCTTTTCATAGCTTTTTCAATAAAAATGTTGAATAATTGGTATGGATTGCAAGGAGTTAAGTTTGGTGTTGCACACCAAAACAATTTAAGGGAGAATGAAAGATTCTAAGTTTGGTGTTCCACCAAAAATCACATTTAAAAACACATTCTCACCTCTTGCATAATGCTAGCTCTAAGCAATCAAACAAATTATCCAACTATTTAACTGCTTTCAAGCTTTAATTCCATAACCTTTAGCAAGGACACAAGGTTTCACATATGGTTAACTTATTGCATCAGAGACAGTGGCAAGCAATTAAGTTTGGTGTCTCCAACACCAAAATAAATCCAAGAGCCACACTCAATTTATGCATACTAACCATGCAATTAAGGGCTTGAGAAGCAAGCAACTTTGAGAATTATGCAGGACATGAGTCAACAATTGAAGATATTGTGCATCTTAACTCAAAGAAAACACAACAGAAGGAAGAATCAAAGGGCTGCAACTTCAAAGGTTGTATCTAAACTTAATCCTTGCTGCTGTGAATTGTTTTGAACATGGGAACCATTATGTATCCTGCTAAAGTGTTTATCTAGTTCTAAGTGAAGTTGCTTTATTGAGAAATGCTAATCTGCATATTTCTTGTCATCCATCACCTATCTGAATTTTGTTTTGTTTCCCATATGCTTGAATAAAAGAGAATTGTTTGAATTGGAAAGTAAATATCCAATGTTACATGATTTAGAATGGAAGTTAATGGTGGTGTATGTGTTTAATTTAATGCATAACTTATGAAATAATTGCTACATAGTATCATTTTCATTGAAGTGTGAGCTAGCTTGCTGTTATAAAGGTTCTTATCAGTAAAGAAAAACCCTTGAGAACAAAAGAAAATAACTTGGGTTGTCATTGTCTGCATAAAAACTCCATAAATCAAGTTCTGCTACATGCCTAATAAGGATATGTTTGCTCTTCTTGTTCATTTCATTTTCTCTTAGTTTTGATGCTTGCTTGGGAACGAGCAAGATTTAAGTTTGGTGTTGTGATGACAAGTCATCATATACCCATTTTTCAAGCTAATTTCACTAGTTATTATTAGTCTTTATGCACTTTCTTGCATCCTAAGTAAGTGATTTGGAATGAAAATGCATAACTTCTTTAAATCAAGCAACTACCATTAAATTGATGCTAAATCATGAGGTTTGAGCAAGAATTAATTGATTTTTAATGAATTATAAACCTTGTGAATTTAGAGATACTTTGAGTGGTTGTTTTGGTTTCTTGTAGGTGAAGAAAGAAAGAAAAAAAGGAAAACGTGGCTTAAGAAAGCGTGGCCCAAGGAGAAAAGAGTGTGGCGCATGGAAGGGAGGAAGCAAACATTGCCCTCCACAAGGGCACACTGCCCTCCAGGAGAGCAACATATTAAACCAAGCCTTGAAAAGCAACATTGCCCTGCCCACAACAAGGGCGGAGCACAATTTGATGCCAAGGACCAAAGGAACAAAAACTCTGCCCTGCCCTCCTCAAGAGCAATATCGGGCTCATCAGAGAAATAAATTCAAGGAAAAAGCTTACCAATGCTTGCCACAAGGATCGAACTTGGCACCATGAGGAAGCAAGGAACTAGGCCTTACTTTGGTGCCAAGAAAACCAAGGAAAAGAAGTAGCGTATGCCTCCACCGAGTTTCGAACGCGGGGCTTCACTTTTGGAAACATTGCCCTGCCCTCCGCGAGGGCAGGGCAGCATTTTGTGATGCACGGCCAGCGCACAAGAGTTGGCGCACCAAGGGAGTCTCGGCAGCAGCAGCACGCACGGGCAGCAGAATCTGGCACACCACAAAACTCTGCCCTGCCCTCCACAAGGGCAGGGCAGCCTCCTGGAAGCCAATTTTTCATGGGCTGAAAATTGGATTAAAAATCCAATTTAATTCATTTCTTCACCAAATCAAAAGCCCATCCAAATCCCAAGATCCAAGAATAGAAAGTGTATAAATAGGAGATAGTTTGATGTAATGAGGACCTTTCTTTTGAGCTTTGAACCTTTTCTTTTATTTTTGACTTTTGAACCTTCTCTTGGAGACTTCACTGAGAGTGAGGCACTGAGATTTCAGAGAATTGGGGAGGAGAATTGATCTCTCTTCTTCCTCGTTCTTGCTTGAGCATTTTTACTTTTCTTGTTTGAGTCTTGGGTGTGAAGAATTGAGGAATTTCTGTCTCAATCTCCATTCAAGATCTCTTTAATTTCTCTTCTGCATAATTGAGTTCAATTACATTTCCTTTACTACTTCTTCTTTAATTTCTTGTTAATTGCTTTGTGAACTTGGATCTGGGAAGGCAATTGAGATCTAGACTTTGCTATCTAGTCTCTGGAGTCCTGAGATCCCATTTTCCTTTTTGGTTCTTCTGTGAACCCCTGCTGCAATTTAATTTCATTTCCTGTTTGAATTCTAGTTACTTCCAATTCATCTTCTGCTTATTAATTGTTGCAATTTAATTTCCTTTGCTGAAATTCTGAATCCCCAATCCTTAACTCCCCTTTTCCATTCAAGCAATTTACATTTCTTGCATTTTAAGTTACTGCAATTTACATTTCTTGCACTTTAAGTTTCAGTCATTTAATTTCTTGTTCTTTAAGATTCAGCATCTTTACTTTCCGTTCTCTTTAATTTCTGCAATTCATCCTTCTCCCTTTACATTTCCTGCCATTTACTTACTGTTGGCTACAAAATCACTCAACCAATACTTGATTCGCTTGACTAAATCAACCACTGAACTAAAATTGCTCAATCCTTCAATCCCTGTGGGATCGATGGTAGCGCCAAATTGTGATCAATACTTTTCACAACACAAATAATCCCCGGTAATGAATCCAAAAACTTGGTGTTCAATACCATGGCATAAACACAACTTCGCATAACTAACCAGCATGTGTACTGGGTCGTCCAAGTAATAAACCTTACGCGAGTAAGGGTCGATCCCATAGAGATTGTTGGTATGAAGCAAGCTATGGTCACCTTGTAAATCTCAGTCAGGCAAACTCAAATGGATATGGGTGATATACGCATAAAACTATAAAGATAAAGATAGAGATACTTATGCAATTCATTGGTAGGAATTTCAGATAAGCGTATGAAGATGATGTCCCTTCCGTCTCTCTGCTTTCCTACTGTCTTCATCCAATCCTTCTTACTCCTTTCCATGGCAAGCTTAAGCAAGGGTTTCACCGTTGTCAGTGGCTACCTCCCATCCTCTCAGTGGAAATGTTCAACGCACCCTGTCACGGCACGGCTATCCATCTGTCGGTTCTCGATCAGGCCGGAATAGAATCCAGTGATTCTTTTGCGTCTGTCACTAACGCCCCGCCTTCAGGAGTTTGAAGCACGTCACAGTCATTCAATCATTGAATCCTACTCAGATTACCACAGACAAGGTTAGACCTTCCGGATTCTCTTGAATGCCGCCATCAGTTCTAGCCTATACCATGAAGACTCTGATCTCACGGAATGGCTGGCTCGTTTGTCAGGCGAGCACTCGGTTGTCAGGCGATCAACCATGCATCGTGTATCAGGAATCCAAGAGATATTCACCCAATCGAAGGTAGAACGGAGGTGGTTGTCAGTCACACGTTCATAGGTGAGAATGATGATGAGTGTCACGGATCATCACATTCATCAAGTTGAAGAACAAGTGATATCTTAGAACAAGAACAAGCGGAATTAAATAGAAGAACAATAGTAATTGCATTAATACTCGAGGTACAGCAGAGCTCCACACCTTAATCTATGGTGTGTAGAAACTCCACCGTTGAAAATACATAAGAACAAGGTCTAGGCATGGCCGAATGGCCAGCCTCCCAATGAGGGTTCAATCATCAAAACATGATCAAAAGATCCAAATATTGAAAGATCTCTCTAATACAATAGTAAAAGGTCCTACTTATAGAAAACTAGTAGCCTAGGGTGTACAGAGATGAGTAAATGACATAAAAATCCACTTCCGGGCCCACTTGGTGTGTGCTTGGGCTGAGCATTGAAGCATTTTCGTGTAGAGACTCTTCTTGGAGTTAAACGCCAGCTTTTGTGCCAGTTTGGGCGTTTAACTCCCATTTTGGTGCCAGTTCCGGCGTTTAACGCTGGAAATTCTGTGGGTGACTTTGAACGCCGGTTTGGGCCATCAAATCTTGGGAAAAGTATGGACTATCATATATTGCTGGAAAGCCCAGGATGTCTACTTTCCAACGCCGTTGAGAGCGCGCCAATTGGGCTTCTGTAGCTCCAGAAAATCCACTTCGAGTGAAGGGAGGTCAGAATCCAACAGCATCTGCAGTCCTTTTTAGTCTCTGAATCAGATTTTTGCTCAGGTCCCTTAATTTCAGCCAGAAAATACCTGAAATCACAGAAAAACACACAAACTCATAGTAAAGCCCAGAAAAGTGAATTTTAACTAAAAACTAATAAAAATATACTAAAAACTAACTAGATCATACTAAAAACATACTAAAAACAATGCCAAAAAGCATACAAATTATCCGCTCATCACAACACCAAACTTAAATTGTTGCTTGTCCTCAAGCAACTGAAACTCAAATAAGATAAAAAGAAGAGAATATGCAATGAATTCCAAAAACATCTATGAAGATCAGTATTAATTAGATGAGCGGGGCTTTTAGCTTTTTGCCTCTGAACAGTTTTGGCATCTCACTCTATCCTTTGAAATTCAGAATGATTGGCTTCTTTAGGAACTCAGAATCCAGATAGTGTTATTGATTCTCCTAGTTAAGTATGATGATTCTTGAACACAGCTACTTATTGAGTCTTGGCCGTGGCCCAAAGCACTTTGTCTTCCAGTATTACCACCGGATACATACATGCCACAGACACATAATTGGGTGAACCTTTTCAGATTGTGACTCAGCCTTGCTAGAGTCCCCAACTAGAGGTGTCCAGGGTTCTTAAGCACACTCTTTTTGCCTTGGATCACAACTTTATTTCTTTCTTTTTCTCTATTTTTTTTCGAATTTTTTTTTCTTTTTCTCTATTTTTTTTTGTATTCACTGCTTTTTCTTGCTTCAAGAATCATTTTAATGATTTTTCAGATCCTCAGTAACATGTCTCCTTTTTCATCATTCTTTCAAGAGCCAATATTCATGAACCACAAATTCAAAAGACATATGCACTGTTTAAGCATACATTCAGAAAACAAAAGTATTGCCACCACATCAAAATAATTAAACTGTTATAAAATTTAAAATTCATGCAATCCTTTTCTTTTTCAATTAAGAACATTTTTTCATTCAAGAAAGGTGATGGATTCATAGGACATTCATAACTTTAAGGCATGGACACTAAGACACTAATGATCACAAGACACAAACATAGATAAACATAAGCATAATTTTCGAAAAACAGAAAAATAAAGAACAAGGAAATTAAAGAACGGGTCCACCTTAGTGATGGCGGCTCTTTCTTCCTCTTGAAGATCCTATGGAGTGCTTGAGCTCCTCAATGTCTCTTCCTTGTCTTTGTTGCTCCTCTCTCATGATTATTTGATCTTCTCTAATTTCATGGAGGATGATGGAGTGTTCTTGGTGCTCCACCCTTAGTTGTCCCATGTTGGAACTCAATTCTCCTAGGGAGGTGTTTTAGTTGCTCCCAATAGTTTTGTGGAGGAAAGTGCATCCCTTGAGGAATCTCAGGGATCTCATGATGAGTGGGGTCTCTTGTGTGCTCCATCCTCTTCTTAGTGATGGGCTTGTCCTCATCAATAGGGATGTCTCCCTCTATGTCAACTCCAACTGAATAACAAAGGTGACAAATGAGATGAGGAAAGGCTAACCTTGCCAAGGTAGAGGACTTGTCCGCCACCTTATAGAGTTCTTGAGTTATAACCTCATGAACTTCTATTTCTTCTCCAATCATGATGCTATGAATCATGATAGCCCGGTCTATAGTAACTTCGGACCGGTTGCTAGTGGGAATGATTGAGCGTTGAATAAACTCCAACCATCCTCTAGCTACGGGCTTGAGGTCATGCCTTCTCAATTGAACCGGCTTCCCTCTTGAATCTCTCTTCCATTGGGCGCCCTCTTCACATATGATTGTGAGGACTTGGTCCAACCTTTGATCAAAGTTGACCCTTCTTGTGTAAGGATGTTCATCTCCTTGCATCATAGGCAAGTTGAATGCCAACCTTACATTTTCCGGACTAAAATCCAAGTATTTCCCCCGAACCATAGTAAGATAATTCTTTGGATCCGGGTTCATACTTTGATCATGGTTCTTGGTGATCCATGCATTGGCATAGAACTCTTGAACCATCAAGATTCCGACTTATTGAATGGGGTTGGTAAGAACTTCCCAACCTCTTCTTCGGATCTCATGTCGGATCTCCGGATATTCACCCTTTTTGAGTGAAAAAGGGACCTCGGGGATCACCTTCTTCAAGGCCACAACTTCATAAAAGTGGTCTTGATGCACCCTTGAGACGAATCTTTCCATCTCCCATGACTCGGAGGTGGAAGCTTTTGCCTTCCCTTTCCTCTTTCTAGAGGTTTCTCCGGCCTTGGATGCCATAAATGGTTATGGAAAAACAAAAAGCAATGCTTTTACCACACCAAACTTAAAAGGTTTGCTCGTCCTCGAGCAAAAGAAGAAAGAAGAGAGTAGAAGAAGAAGAAATGAAGGGAAAAGGGAATGGCTTGTGTTCGGCCAAAAGGGGAAGAAGTGGTGTTTAGGTTGTGTGAAAATGAAGGAGTGAAGAAGGGTTTATATAGGAGTGGGGAGAGTCATGGTTCGGTCATGTATGGGTGGGTTTTGGGAGGGAAAGTGGTTTGAATTTGAATGGTGAGGTAGGTGGGGTTTTATGAAGGATGGATGTGAGTGGTGAAGAGAAAGATGGGATTTGATAGGTGAAGGGCTTTTGGGGAAGAGGTGTTGAGGTGATTGGTGAAGAAGAGAGAGAGTGGTGGGGTAGGTGGGGATCCTGTGGGGTCCACAGATCCTGAGGTGTCAAGGAAAAGTCATCCCTGCACCAAATGGCAAGCAAAAATGCGTTTTTAGCCAATTCTGGCGTTAAACGCCAGGCTGGTGCCCATTTCTGGCATTTAACGCCAGCTTCTTGCCCTTTTCTGGCGTTTAACGCCAGTCTGGTGCCCCTTTCTGGCGTTAAACGCCCAGAATGGTGCCAGATTGGGCGTTAAACGCCCATCTGCTAGCCTGACTGGCGTTTAAACGCCAGCAGGTTCTTCCTCCAGGGTGTGCTGTTTTTCTTTCTGTTTTTCATTCTGTTTTTTCTTTTTTCATTGATTTTGTGACTTCTCATGATCATCAACCTACAAAAGACATAAAATAACAAAAGAGAATAGATAAAATATAACATTGGGTTGCCTCCCAACAAGCGCTTCTTTAATGTCAGTAGCTTGACAGTGGGCTCTCATGGAGCCTCAGAGATGCTCAGAGCAATGTTGGAACCTCCCAACACCAAACTTAGAGTTTGAATATGGGGGTTCAACACCAAACTTAGAAGTTGGTTGTGGCCTCCCAACACCAAACTTAGAGTTTGACTGTGGGGGCTCTGTTTGGCTCTGTTTTGAGAGAAGCTCTTCATGCTTCCTCTCCATGGTGACAGAGGGATATCCTTGAGCCTTAAACTCCAAGGATTCTTCATTCACTTGAATGATTAATTCTCCTCTATCAACATCAATCACAGCCTTTGCTGTGGCTAGGAAGGGTCTGCCAAGGATGATGGATTCATCCATGCATTTCCCAGTCTCTAGGACTATGAAATCAGTAGGGATGTAATGGTCTTCAACCTTTACCAGAACATCCTCTACAAGTCCATAAGCTTGTTTTCTTGAGTTGTCTGCCATCTCTAGTGAGATTTTTGCAGCTTGCACCTCAAAGATTCCTAACTTCTCCATTACAGAGAGAGGCATGAGGTTTACACTTGACCCTAAGTCACACAAGGCCCTCTTGAAGGTCATGGTGCCTATGGTACAAGGTATTGAAAACTTCCCAGGATCCTGTCTCTTTTGAGGCAGTTTCTGCCTAGACAAGTCATCCAGTTCTTTGGTGAGCAAAGGGGGTTCATCCTCCCAAGTCTCATTCCCAAATAACTTGTCATTTAGCTTCATGATTGCTCCAAGGTATTTAGCAACTTGCTCTTCAGTGACACACTCATCCTCTTCAGAGGAAGAATACTCATCAGAGCTCATGAATGGCAGAAGTAAGTCCAATGGAATCTCTATGGTCTCATTTTGAGCCTTAGATTCCCATGGTTCCTCATTGGGGAACTCATTGGAGGCCAGTGGACGTCCATTGAGGTCTTCCTCAGTGGCGTTCACTGCCTCTTCCCCCTCTCCAAATTCGGCCATGTTGATGGCTTTGCACTCTCCTTTTGGATTTTCTTCTGTATTGCTTGGGAGAGTACTAGGAGGGAGTTCAATAATTTTCTTGCTCAGCTGACCCACTTGTTCCTCCAAATTTCTAATGGAGGATCTTGTTTCAGTCATGAAACTTTGAGTGGTTTTGATCAGATCAGAGACCATGGTTGCTAAGTCAGAGGTGTTCTGCTTAGAACTCTCTGTCTGTTGCTGAGAAGATGATGGAAAAGGCTTGCTATTGCTAAACCTGTTTCTTCCACCATTATTATTATTGAAACCTTGTTGAGGTCTTTGTTGATCCTTCCATGAAAAATTCGGATGATTTCTCCATGAAGGATTGTAGGTGTTTCCATAGGGTTCTCCCATGTAATTCACCTCTTCTATTGAAGGGTTCTCAGGATCATAAGCTTCTTCTTCAGATGAAGCTTCTTTAGTACTGCTTGGTGCATTTTGCATTCCAGACAGACTTTGAGAAATCATATTGACTTGTTGAGTCAATATTTTGTTCTGAGCCAATATGGCATTCAGAGTGTCAATCTCAAGAACTCCTTTCTTCTGACTAGTCCCATTGCTCACAGGATTCCTTTCAGAAGTGTACATGAATTGGTTATTTGCAACCATTTCAATCAACTCTTGAGCTTCTGTAGGCGCCTTCTTCAGATGAAGAGATCCTCCAGCAGAGCTATCCAAAGATATTTTGGATAGTTCAGACAGACCATCATAGAAAATACCTATGATGCTCCATTCAGAAAGCATGTCAGAGGGACACTTTCTGATTAATTTTTGTATCTTTTCCAAGCTTCATAGAGGGATTCTCCTTCCTTCTATCTGAAGGTTTGGACTTCCACTCTAAGCTTACTCAATTTTTGAGGTGGAAAGAACTTTGCCAAGAAGGCATTGACTAGCTTTTCCCAAGAGTCCAGGCTTTCTTTAGGTTGTGAGTCCAACCATGTCCTAGCTCTGTCTCTTACAGCAAAAGGGAATAGCATAAGTCTGTAGACCTCAGGGTCAACCCCATTAGTCTTGACAGTGTCACAGATTTGCAAGAATTCAGCTAAGAACTGATGAGGATCTTCCAAGGGAAGTCCATGGAATTTGCAATTCTGTTGCATTAGAGAAACTAATTGAGGCTTAAGCTCAAAGTTGTTTGCTCCAATGGCAGGGATAGAGATGCTTCTCCCATAGAAGTCAGGAGTAGGTGCAGTAAAGTCACCCAGCACCTTCCTTGCATTGTTGGCATTGTTGTTGTTTTCGGCTGCCATGTGTTCTTCTTCTTTGAAGAATTCGGTTAGGTCCTCTACAGAGAGTTGTGCCTTAGCTTCTCTTAGCTTTCGCTTCAAGGTCCTTTCAGGTTCAGGGTCAGCCTCAACAAGAATGCTTTTGTCTTTGCTCCTGCTCATATGAAAGAGAAGAGAACAAGAAAATGTGGAATCCTCTATGTCACAGTATAGAGATTCCTTGAGGTGTCAGAGGAAAAGAAAATGGAAGGCAGAAGTAGAAAATTTGAACTTGTCAAAGAAGATGGAGTTTGAATTTTACATCAAGGAATAGTGTTAGTCCATAAATGGAAGGATGTGAGAAGAAGGGAAGCAATTTTCGAAAATTAAGTAAGAAATTTTGAAAACATTTTGAAAAACTTTCTAAAAAGATGTGATTTTGAAAATTAATAACTTGCCTAACAAGAAAAGATATGATTCAAACATTAAACCTTTCTCAACAGATAAGGCAACATACTTGAAATGTTGAATTAAATCATTAATTGATATCAAGTATCTTTGAAAAAGGAAAGAAATTGATTTTGAAAAAGATTTGATTGAAAAGATTTGATTTGAAAAAGATTTGATTTTGAAAAGCTTTGAAAACTTAAAAAAATTTGATTTTGAAAACAAAATCTTCCCTCTTGTGCCATCCTGGCGTTAAACGCCCAGAATGGTGCACATTCTGGCGTTTAACGCCCAAAACACTATCTTTTTGGGCGTTAAACGCCCAACCAGGTACCCTGGCTGGCGTTTAAACGCCAGTCTGTCCTTCTTCACTGGGCATTTTGAATGCCCAGCTTTTTCTGTATAATTCCTCTGCAGTATGTTCTGAATCTTCAATTCTCTGTATTATTGACTTGAAAAGACACAAATTAAAAATATTTTTGGATTTTTAATAATGAAGAATAATCAAAATGCAACTAAAATCAAATAACAATGCATGCAAGACACCAAACTTAGCATTTTGTATACTACTGACACTAGTGAAGATGCATATGAGACACATGAACACTCAAGTCAAGAGAATTCAAAGATTAGAGTAAGAAGTCATAAAGAGCAACTTGAAGATCCTTAAGACACATGAATGAATGCATGCAATTGACACCAAACTTAAAATGAAACACTAGACTCAAACAAGAAATATTTTTGGATTTTATGATTTTGTAATTTTTTTGTGTTTTTCGAAAATTAAGTGGAAAAAGGTATCAAAATTCTTAATGAGAATTCCAGGAATCATGCAATGTTTAGTCTAAGACTCCGGTCCAGGAATTAGACATGGCTTCACAGCCAGCCAAGCTTTCAAAGAAAGCTTCGGTCCAAAACACTAGACATGGCCAATGGCCAGCCAAGCCTTAGCAGATCACTGCTCCAAAAGCAAGATTGATAGAAATCAACAAGCTTTTGTGATGATAAGTTGAAACCTCGGTCCAATGAAATTAGACATGGCTTCACAGCCAGCCAGACTTCAACAAATCATCATGAAACTCTAGAATTCATCTTCAAGAATTCTGAAAAAAAAAATACCTAATCTAAGCAACAAGATGAACCGTCAGTTGTCCAAACTCAACAATCCCCGGCAACGGCGCCAAAAACTTGGTAGCGCGAAATTGTGATCAATACTTTTCACAACACAAATAATCCCCGGTAATGAATCCAAAAACTTGGTGTTCAATACCATGGCATAAACACAACTTCGCACAACTAACCAGCATGTGTACTGGGTCGTCCAAGTAATAAACCTTACGCGAGTAAGGGTCGATCCCATAGAGATTGTTGGTATGAAGCAAGCTATGGTCACCTTGTAAATCTCAGTCAGGCAAACTCAAATGGATATGGGTGATATACGCATAAAACTATAAAGATAAAGATAGAGATACTTATGCAATTCATTGGTAGGAATTTCAGATAAGCGTATGAAGATGATGTCCCTTCCGTCTCTCTGCTTTCCTACTGTCTTCATCCAATCCTTCTTACTCCTTTCCATGGCAAGCTTAAGCAAGGGTTTCACCGTTGTCAGTGGCTACCTCCCATCCTCTCAGTGGAAATGTTCAACGCACCCTGTCACGGCACGGCTATCCATCTGTCGGTTCTCGATCAGGCCGGAATAGAATCTAGTGATTCTTTTGCGTCTGTCACTAACGCCCCGCCTTCAGGAGTTTGAAGCACGTCACAGTCATTCAATCATTGAATCCTACTCAGAATACCACAGACAAGGTTAGACCTTCCGGATTCTCTTGAATGCCGCCATCAGTTCTAGCCTATACCACGAAGACTCTGATCTCACGGAATGGCTGGCTCGTTTGTCAGGCGAGCACTCGGTTGTCAGGCGATCAACCATGCATCGTGTATCAGGAATCCAAGAGATATTCACCCAATCGAAGGTAGAACGGAGGTGGTTGTCAGTCACACGTTCATAGGTGAGAATGATGATGAGTGTTACGGATCATCACATTCATCAAGTTGAAGAACAAGTGATATCTTAGAACAAGAACAAGCGGAATTGAATAGAAGAACAATAGTAATTGCATTAATACTCGAGGTACAGCAGAGCTCCACACCTTAATCTATGGTGTGTAGAAACTCCACCGTTGAAAATACATAAGAACAAGGTCTAGGCATGGCCGAATGGCCAGCCTCCCAATGAGGGTTCAATCATCAAAACATGATCAAAAGATCCAAAGATTGAAAGATCTCTCTAATACAATAGTAAAAGGTCCTACTTATAGAAAACTAGTAGCCTAGGGTGTACAGAGATGAGTAAATGACATAAAAATCCACTTCCGGGCCCACTTGATGTGTGCTTGGGCTGAGCATTGAAGCATTTTCGTGTAGAGACTCTTCTTGGAGTTAAACGCCAGCTTTTGTGCCAGTTTGGGCGTTTAACTCCCATTTTGGTGCCAGTTCCGGCGTTTAACGCTGGAAATTCTGTGGGTGACTTTGAACGCCGGTTTGGGCCATCAAATCTTGGGAAAAGTATGGACTATCATATATTGCTGGAAAGCCCAGGATGTCTACTTTCCAACGCCGTTGAGAGCGCGCCAATTGGGTATCTGTAGCTCCAGAAAATCTACTTCGAGTGCAGGGAGGTCAGAATCCAACAGCATCTGCAGTCCTTTTTAGTCTCTGAATCAGATTTTTGCTCAGGTCCCTTAATTTCAGCCAGAAAATACCTGAAATCACAGAAAAACACACAAACTCATAGTAAAGCCCAGAAAAGTGAATTTTAACTAAAAACTAATAAAAATATACTAAAAACTAACTAGATCATACTAAAAACATACTAAAAACAATGCCAAAAAGCGTACAAATTATCCGCTCATCAATCGACCTCACTCCCGTGAGTTTTATTACTTGATGCGACCCAGTACACTTGCCGGTGAGTTTTGTGTTGGATCGTTTTCCACACATCAAACCCGTCCACTTACACATCTTTGCATGCAACAAGGACAGTGCAATATTTAAGTGTGGGGAGGTCAATACCGACTTCCATGGGTTAGTTACTTTCTTTTCAACACCAATGTTTTGTTTTCTTTGTTAATGAGTTGTTGCATTGTGAAGAACGAAATTCTCACGAGATCTAGAATTTTTACAAATAAATTTCCGTTGTAAGTATAGCTTCTAGACCGACAAGAATCCCTTTCTTACAAACATTTGGTTGTCATAAGTAACAAACCCAATAAAATTTATAAACTGAAGTATTCAAATCTCAGGTCATCTTCTCAAGGAATTGCAGGAAGTATGATTTATTATTGGTTATGCAAAGGTATATTTTGGGTTTTAAAAAGGTTTTGAACAAGAGAAATGGATTGTAAAAATTAATAAATTAATAACTAAGAAATCTCTTGGCAGGGTATGAAAACTGGAAGTTCTATCCTAGTTATCCTTATCAATGGTGATGAGAATTATATTTTTGCTCCCACTAAGTCAACCTCTAACTATGAAGGTAAGTTAAGTGGATAAATCAATTTAACACCTAAAGTCCTAGTCAGCTCCTTAAGGAAAGACTAGAGTTATAAGAATCTAAATTAATTAGTAAAGGTAACAATTATCAATCACGATGAGTTTGACAACTCAAGAGTTACCAATTAATCAATCAAAGCCAAAAGAGAAAAATCTAAATTATTTATATAAGAAATAGAAGAAAGCAATCATGAGTCTGAAATACCTCAAATTATATTAGTTAAGAAAATCTTAACATGAAAAGCTCATAAACAAATAAAAGAGAAAACAAAAAGAACATTGAACCTGTGATGAAGAAGATGAAAATATTCCTAAATCCTTTAAGAGGAATCCTAATCTTAATCCTAAGAGAGAGGAGAGAGCCTCTCTCTCTAAAAGCTACATCTAAATCCTAAAACTATGTATGAATTATGATTGTATGATGTATCCCCTTGTATGTCGTCTCCCTTGATGAATGGATGGATTCCTCCATTTATAGCCTTTTAATCTGTGTTTTCTGGGCTTGGATCTGGGCCAAAAATGGCCCAGAAGTCGCTGGGGCTGACTTCTGCAAATTTTGCAGATCGCATACGTCACGCATCCGCATGGGTCACGCGGTCGCGTCATCTGGAGTGTTGCTCTTCCACGCGGTCATGTCAGTCATGCGTCCGCGTTAGTTGTGTTTCGCGAGTCACACGTTTGCGTCATTTATGCGCTCACGTCGATGCCAATTTATGCAAAGCACGCGTTCGCGTCGTCCATGCAGACGCGCCGTTGCCAGTTTCTCCAAAAACTCCAATTTGTGCTTTCCTTCCATTTTTGTATGTTTCCTTTCCATCCTTTAAGTCATTCATGCCCTATAAAACCTGAAAGTACTTAACACACAAATTACGGCATCGAATGGTAATAAAGGATAATTAAATTTAATAATTTTAAAGCATAGGAAACATGTTTTCTCATATGTCATATTACAAGGAAGGAATTGTAAAACCATGCAAATTCATATGAATAAGTAGGTGAAGAGTTGATAAAATCATTCAATTTAAGCACAAGATATATCATAAAATAGTGGTTTATCACATTGCATGATAGGTTGCACGGTTAGTTAGTTGCTTGCATTTAGCTACTACTTGGTTGAAGTAATATTTTCTTTTTCAAGAAAATTTTTTTAGTATTTCACTAATTTGAATTAAAATTTTTGTTAAACTTGTTTGAAGATATTTAATTTGGAACATGATTTTAGAGCTCGAACACATAAAAATAGTGAGATTTTGAGCCTATTTGGTTGGTTGCATCTTATCAACCAGTGTTTTATTTTGGTGTGTGTTGCTCTCTCTAAGATTGTGATCTTTGTCTTACTTGATTCTTTATTTCCATTGTTTGATGTATGCATGCACTTATGTGATTGAGGCATTTGTTCACTATAGCTCACATACCCATATGGCCCTAACCCTTCATTATCCTTTGCAAACCAACGTTGATCCTATTTTACCCCATTTGTTCTTTAGTTTAGCACATCATTAACTCTAAGAGAAAAATAATAATGTCCTTAATTTGAATCCTTGGTTAGCTGAGACTAGTGAGAGTGTTCATGATTTAAGTGTGGAAAAATTAGGTTTGGAAATATTTGGTTTGAGAATTGGGTGTTGTATATTCTTGTGGAAATGTGAAAAAGATAGTTAAGCACATATTCTTGCATTTAATACCTTAATCATATGCATTAAGAAAAATAAAAAGAAAAGAAAAATGAAAAAAAATAAAAAAAGAGAAAAAGAAAAGAAAAAGATCAAGCAAATAATAAAAGGGGACAAAATGCCCCAAAGTAAATGGTGATAGCATTGCATAGTACTTAAAATTGTGATGCATGAATATGTGGTAAAGATAATTGATGGGAACTTAGATTTTATATTCTGATTACATGGATTGTCCTAAGTTAGGTGGGAAGTTTAGGTTAATCAAAGATTCAGATTTTAGTCCATTTAACCAAATACAATCCTACCTTGACCCTAACCCTATTACAACCCTTGAAAAGACCTCTTGATATATGTATTTGTGCATTAAATTGTTGTTGATTGGTAGAAGAAGATCAAGTCTTAGAAAGCAAGATTACTAGAGAATTGAGAGAATTGAACCTTGAACACTAAAGCGATTAGAGTGTATACACTTCCAGTGAGGGTTCGATGCTCGATTCTTTGTCCCCGGCTTTCACGAGTGATGCATGAAAACTTGTCTCTCAACAAATTTTCCTTTGGCAAGTATAACAAATTATCGTCAAGTAAAACTCACAATAGAGTGAGGTCGAATCCCACAAGGATTGACTGGTCAAGCAACTTTAGTTAGAAGAATATGCTAGTTGAGCTAAACAGAATTGAGATTGAGATGCAGGAATTTAAATGGCTTGAAAGTAAATAACAGAAATTAAAGTGCAGAATCTTAAATGGGGAGTTGGGAATGTGAGCAAGAAATTAAATGGCAGAAAGTAAATAGAATGGGTAAGATCAGAAATGGGGATATCATTGGGTTTAGGAGATGTTGCATTCTCCGGATTAAATTCATTCTCATCTCTTCCTCAATCAATGCATTCATTAATCTCCTTGGCAATCTTAAGTGATTGGATCCCAATTCCTTGGCAATCCAATCTCTCTAAACTTTAACAATTGCCCAATTCCTTGAATTAATTGCTCATGGGAAGAGATGAAAGTGTGGTCACTGATTATACCACATGTATTTCCAAATCAAAGTGTTGGGATGATTAAATGTCACAATATCCATCCAAATCCCAATTTGGTCCAACATGAGAAAGCATTTCTAGCATGATTTCCTCATCCCTTTTCCAAGGTTCAAAGGAGATCTAATTATGGAGAGTTTCTTTTCCAAGACAACTAAACAATTGAATTAAGATCGAAAGCTTTCTAGTAAGATCAAGAGAAAAGAAACAAGAAGAAGAATGAAAACTATAATTGATCCATCAAATTACAACAGAGCTCCCTAACCCAACGAAAGGGGTTTAGTTGTTCATAGCTTTAGGAATCAAAAATGGCAGAAAAGAAGAATCCATGCTAGAAGTACAAAAAAGTAAAGATGCAGAGAGTAGTTCCCAAAAGTGCTCCGCCTCTCTCTAGTTCAAAACTACTCCTATTTATACTACTCCTCATGATCTTCTAGTGAGTTCTTCAAGTCTTGGATGTGGGCTCTGGACCTTGAGTTGAAGCAATTCTCATCTTTAGTGGGCCCAGCTTGCAGAGAAATAAGAATTAGGCTTGGGTATTTATTGAGATTAACGTTGGGTAATATTTTGAGTGCGAGAACGTTAGTGGCATTCACTTTTTCCACTAATGTTCCACCCTTATATACCCACGTTAATTCCAACGTTAGAAATCTTAACGTGACTTCTAACGTTTCTTACTCAATCCTTGGCCAACGTTAATGGGACTCACTTTTCCCATTAACGTTGGCTTGTGCCCCTTTTCGCAAACATTAATGGGAATCACTTTTCCCATTAACGTTGCTTGCCTCTTGCCCCTACATTAGATCTCACGTTAGCTTGGCTAACGTAGCTCTTAACGTGGGTCTCTATCACCTTCGAGAGCGTTAGTGACACTCACCTTTGTCACTAATGCTCCAATTGCCTTAAGTCCCTACGTAGTTAACGTGGCTCTTAACATAGTAATGAAGCCATCTCCCAACGTTAGTGACAAAAGTGAGTGTCACTAACGTTGGTTCTTTGAATTCAACTCCACGTTAACTCTCACGTTAACAATCTTAACGTGAGAGTTAACGTAGGCAATGCTAATGATCCAATGTTAGTGACAAAAGTGAGTGTCACTAACGTTGGTGTTGTTGATCCTCTTCCACGTTAGAGTTCACGTTAACTAAGTTAACGTGACTCTTAACGTGGGGCATTGCCTAGTTTCCAAACGTTAGTGGTGTTCACTTTTACCACTAACATTGAGGAGAAACGTTATTGGAGTTCATGTTTCTTGTTAACGTGGAGTCCTCTTTTTCTACTACGTTAAGTACCACGTTAACTTAGTTAACGTGGCTCTTAACGTAAGCTATGAATGGCTTCGCAGGCGTTATTGGTGATCACTTTTCCCATTAACGTTGCAAGCTCTTTGCCATCCCACGTTAGTAGTCACGTTAACTAAGTTAACGTGAATGCTAACGTGGTTCTTGAATGCTTCATTTGTCCTAAAATCAAGCAATTAAAGTGCATCAAAGCTCTAGCTAAAGTCATGAGATTATGCATCATCAAATTCTCATGCAATTCTGGCAAAAATCTCATGAAATCATGAAAAATTCACAATAGTTGCTTAAATGAAGGTGTAAGTGTATTTTCACCCAAAACTTGCCTTATTCACTAGGAAAATGCATGAAACTACCCTAAAACAGTAAAGAAAAGGTCAGTGAAACTGGCCTAGATGCCCTGGCATCACAACACCAAACTTAAAGCTTGCTTGTCCCTAAGCAAATACTGAAGTATAAGAAAAATGAAATGAAAGAACAAGAAGATAAAATGGAAGTAGCATTCGTGGTTCATGGAGTTTCATGCATAGCAACTTAGGTTCTTTCCTTTTAGGTTTCAAGCCTTTATCAAATCCCTTGTCACTCTCTTGATTGCATCCCTTGAGGCTTCTTTCTTATTGATCCTTCTCTTTTTTTTTTTCAAAGTTTATTTTTCTTTTTTGCTAGGTGCTTTGTAAGAGGGCGACTCTTTATGATAAGCTTTCAGCCAACACTCCCAAACCAGTTGGTTTTAAGGTGCTAGGTGTTAAGACTCCCCTAAGGACTTACTCCCTCAAGTCTCTTTCCCTCATACATACACACCACAGGCACATGGTTTGTTATTCTTCTTTCTTGAGACCTTGGTGTCTAGCACCTCTTTGGGTTACTAAGTGCTCTGTAACAAGGGTTACTATTGATAGTGGACTTTCAGCTAATAATCCCGAATTAGCTAATCCAAGTTACCAAGTGATAAGGCACCCCTAGAGCTTATTCATCCAAGTATATCCCTTGTACATAAACACCACAGACACATGCCTCAATTTTGAAACCCTTGGTGCCTAGCATTGTTTCTTATTGTGTTTCATTTCTTAATTTCACTTGTATTACTCTTTTTCTTTTCTTGTTGGGATCTTATTGGTTAGCTAGCCTCAAAGAATGTGTCTCAAACATAGGACTTAGGATGGATAGTTGCTTTCTTTCCTT
This sequence comes from Arachis hypogaea, assembly GCF_003086295.3. NCBI lineage: Eukaryota > Viridiplantae > Streptophyta > Magnoliopsida > Fabales > Fabaceae > Arachis > Arachis hypogaea. The sequence goes on from NC_092038.1 coordinate 98,290,693, forward strand.
TCTTGGTGAACCAACTTAGCTTACTAATCATCCTACCACAAACATTCAAAATGCACTTCACAAAATGACTCCACTCTTGTTCTTCCCATAACAATTTCTTTTTTGATTAACTTAAAGAGACAAGCATACAAGTAAGAAAGATGAAAGTGAGCATTCAAATCATTGGGCTCAATAACATAAACCTAAGCAATAAAACTTAAATGCATAATTGAAAATCCTAAGCTACCATGGAAGCATGTTCTATTTCATACATGATTTTCCTTATTTGAATCTTTGGAAAAGAAAGTAAACTAAGAAGGAGCTTTACCACCTTTCACTTGTTGGTATGCTCATCCTCTTCTACTCCCTTGAGATTCTCCTTGATTACTTGAGTCTCCATTCCCCTTGCGCTTCCCCATCAACTTTTTCAAGAAATTGGCATCTTCCATCTTCTTCTTTAATGCTTCCTTTTGCTGTTTCACCTTCCCTTCCTCTTGCTCAGTTAAGTTCTTGCGAACTGTCTCATAGCTTGGGATGTCAAGGTACAGGTGATGCATATGCTCAACCACATAGTTTAACTTTGCCTGAGTGTTGATGCTGAATTCTTCTCGATGCAGTTGCCTTCCTTCATTTAGCACACTAAATTCATTGAATGCTTTCATCTGATTCATCTGGCGTTGATTGAGTTCCTGGAGGCGTTTATCTTGGCTTTCTTGCCTTTCAGACACTTGATTGATGGCTTGAGTAAGCTGGGAATAGTGCTCTTGTTGCTGCTCCATTAGCTGTTTCTGCCATTCCCTTTGTTGATTCATCCAATTTGTTAGTATTTCCTCTTGCCGATCCATTCTCTGAGATTGAAGTTGCAGTTGTTGTTCTTGTCCTTCCATGTATATCCTTGACAAATCATCAATGGCTCCTCGGATGTGACCCAAGTTTATGTTGGTTAGGTCATGATATCCTTCTTGATGATATTCCGTGGGTTGGGGTTCTCCTTGGGGAGGCTCTTCCTCTTGTGCTTCTTCTGATGTCTTCTTCCTTAGATGGGGTCTTTTCTGCTGCTGAGCTGGAGTCACATGGGTTATGCGTTGGAGTGTAAGTGATCTCCCAAGACCTATCCAAGTTGGATTGCTGTCCTCAAAGACTACCTTGGCTTTCATGCATAATCTAAGGATGGTGCTGGCGTACCAAAGTCTAGCACCTGAATCCTTCTTCTCGGCTGATTCTTGGATTCCTTCAGCTATAATTTCGTGCACATTGATGCTTCCACCCTTTATCAAGCAATGTACCATGGTAGCTCGAGTAATATCGTCTCACAAGCTCAAACCAACCCTTGGCTTCCAGGATGAGGTCTCCTCTCCTGATGAACCGGGGTCTCTTATCTGAATACCTTTCCCAGTTAGATCCCACAATGCATATGTCACCCACGATCTCTTCCAATTCATCATTGTCGGCGCCCTTATTTATTCTTTCTTGGTAACCAAGCTCAAAAAAACATGGGGATTTCAAGTGGAGAACTCTAGTGATTGCATTGGGGCTAAAATCCACCTCTATTCCTCTTACATAGCTCTTGAAGGTGGGGGCTGTGGTCTTGTCTTCTCTAACCACATTTGCATAAAATTCCTTGATGAGGTTTGCATTTGCTCTTGCTTCCGGGTTAGTGAGCTTTTTCCAACGCCTCTTTTCAATCTTCTCCCGAATTTGTGGACACTCATCTTCATTGAACTGGAAGGTTAATTCAGGCAGTATCTTTTTGTCCTTTATTCGCTCAAACTCGATCTCATGGAAGGCTGTCTTGAATCTCCCGGTGTCGAAGGAGGACTGCTCCATTGGTTCCTTTCCCCTTCGCCTCTTAAAGCTTGATGCTGCCATGATTGAGAATTGAATAGTAAAGGTTAAAGGGTTAAAGATGGATTTTGGTTGAGTTGAGGTAGAATGAGTCTTGAAGGAATGTGTTTTGAGAAAAAGGAGAAGGGGTGCGTTTGATGAATCTTTGAGAGAGGCTGGATTGGTGAAGGTTCTTTATATAGATGGTTGGTGGTAGTTGAATGGTGTAGATCAATTGCACGGTCTTGATGGTGAACGGTTGGGGTTTGGTGCAAGGTGAGCACAAGGATCATCATATTTATGAAGTGAGTAATTTGGTTTTCAAGATGACTCTTTCTCATCCTTTCAAGACACTACTTCCCAAGGGGTTTTAGTTTGGTCCTCAAGATTGTCCACTCCCAATGTTGCATGGCAACACTTCCAAGGACATTCCCTGTGAGGACAAGTGTGAAATTCCCTTGGTGTAGTGGCCGAATTTCCCTTCCTCAATTGTCCTATCAGGTGCCATCAATGTCCTTTTTGATTCCCTACATACGAAAAGAAAATGCTATGGGTTATTTGAAATTTTTTGTGGGAAAAAAAATGTGAACTAACAAGATTTTTTTTTTTTGCTTTCCATGGATGTAACTCAATCAATTATTAAGCTTCTCAAGCATGCACGTTAGTACACCAAATTTGTTTTTGATCACATGGTGCATCAAGTTTGGGAAATGAATTTTCCTTATAGGATGTGTTCAAACCTCAATTGATGTGTTTGAACACCAAACTTATCATGTACTATACATTGCATGTAGAGGAACTTTATATTAGTTGTCAAAGTTGAATTGAAATTCCATGGAAAATGTTTTGTTACTATTATTAGAGAATTAAAAGAACAGCATAGAACATGGGTTGCTTCCCATGAAGCGCTTCTTTAACGTCATTAGCTTGATGGTTGTCCCTTGTCAAGGTGGTTGGTGGTGTTTGAAATCCTCCCCTCTTGCAGTGTGTTTGCCACCAGTGGAATTGTTGAGGAGTTCGTCTCTTTTGGAGAAATCTTCTGTAGGTATCTTTCTGCTTCTCCATCTCCTTGGAACTTTCTTCTTTGTTTCCATTGATGTTGTCTTGTTTTCTATGGATTCTTTCTCTAGTGGATTCTTGTTATTGATCTTGCATGACTTTGATGGTTCTGGTTCCCCTTGGATCATCTTTGAATGTGGTTCTTCTTGACTATATGGCTTCCCAACTAATGGGGCTTCCAGTTGTGTTGTTTGTGCTTCCTTGTTTGTCTCCTCCATCAACTCTCTGTTATCATGATCTGATTCTTGTGAGGGTTTAAAGACATTGAAAGTGAGCTGCTCATCATGTATTCTCAACACTAACTCTTCTCGTTCTACATCTATGAGTGCTCTAGCAGTGGCTAGGAAGGGTCTTCCCAGAATGATGGGGTAAATAGGATTCTCATCCATATCCAGAACAACAAAATCTGTGGGAAGATAGTAGCTCCCAACCTTCACCAGCACATTTTCAACCACCCCTACTGCTTGTTTTTGAGTTTTGTCAGCCAATCTGATAATTACATCAGTAGGAGTTAGTTCATTGATTTGTAGCTTCTTCATGAGGGAGAGAGGCATTAGGTTGATGCTTGCTCCCAAGTCACAAAGCCCTTTGTCAATCATTGTTTCTCCTATGGCACAAGGAATGTGGAAACTCCCTGGATCCTCCTTCTTTGTGGGTGGCCCTGGTTGAATGAGAGCACTACAATCTCTGTTCATCTTCATTGTTTGTCCACCCTTCAATGGACTTTTTCTGGCTAGTAGCTCCTTTATATACTTGATGTAGAAAGGCATCTGTTGGAGGGCTTTAATGAATGGTATATTTACATCTAGAGATGCAAACATATCAAGGAACCTTGAGTACATTCTCCCTGCTACACCACCTTTAAGCCTGTGGGGAAAAGGTGCATATGGGTTCACTACCTCCTTCTTCTTTAGCTCTTCCTTGGGTGTAAGCTGAGTTGCATAGTGGTGCACGAAATTGTGATCATCAATGGCACCATCAACATGGTACGCTCAATTGCAATCTAACTCTTTATCACAACTTCGCACAACTAACCAGCAAGTGCACTGGGTCATCCAAGTAATAAACCTTACGCGAGTAAAGGTCGATCCCACGGAGATTGTTGGTATGAAGCAAGCTATGGTCATCTTGTAAATCTCAGTCAGGCAGATTCAAATGGTTATAGATGATTTATGAATAAAGCATAAAATAAAGATAGAGATACTTATGCAATTCATTAGTGAGAATTTCAGATAAGCGTATGGAGATGCTTTGTCCTTTCCGTCTCTCTGCTTTCCTACTGTCTTCATCTAATCCTTCTTACTCCTTTCCATGGCAAGCTGTATGTTGGGCATCACCATTGTCAATGGCTACAGTCCCGTCCTCTTAGTGAAAATGTTCAACGCGCTCTATCACAGCACGGCTATTCAGCTGTCGGTTCTCGATCATGTCGGAATAGAATCCATTGATTCTTTTGTGTCTGTCACTAACGCCCCACAATCGCGAGTTTGAAGCTCATCACAGTCATTCAATCCTTGAATCCTACTCAGAATACCACAAACAAGGTTTAGACCTTCCAGATTCTCTTGAATGCTGCCATCAATTCTAGCTTATACCACGAAGATTCCGATTAAGAAATCCAAGCGATAAACATTCAAGCCTTGTTTGCTTGTAGAATGGAAGTGGTTGTCAGGCACGCGTTCATAAGTGAGAATGATGATGAGCGTCACATAATCATCACATTCATCATGTTCTTGGGTGCGAATGAATATCTTAGAACAAGAATAAGCTGAATTGAATAGAAGAACAATAGTAATTGCATTAATACTCGAGGTACAGCAGAGCTCCACACCTTAATCTATGGTGTGTAGAAACTCCACCGTTGAAAATACATAAGAACAAGGTCTAGGCATGGCCGAATGGCCAGCCTCCCATAGAGGGTTCAATCATAAAAACATGATCAAAAGATTCAAGTGATCAAAAGACGAAAATACAATAGCAAAAGGTCCTACTTATAGAGAACTAGTAGCTAGGGTTTACAGAAATGAGTAAATGACATAAAAATCCACTTTCGGGCCCACTTGGTGTGTGCTTGGGCTGAGCATTGAAGCATTTTCGTGTAGAGACTCTTCTTGGAGTTAAACGCCAGCTTTTGTGCCAGTTTGGGCGTTTAACTCCCATTCTTGTGCCAGTTCCGGCGTTTAACGCCGGGCAGTTTTGAGCTGATTTGGAACACCGGTTTGGGCCATCAAATCTCGGGTAAAGTATAGACTATTATACATTTCTGGAAAGCCCAGGATGTCTACTTTCCAAGGCATTTGAGAGCGCGCCAATTGGGCTTGTGTAGCTCCAGAAAATCCACTTCGAGTGCAGGGAGGTCAGAATCCAATAGCATCTGCAGTCCTTTTTTAGCCTCTGAATCATATTTTTGCTCAGGTCCCTCAATTTCAGCCAGAAAATACATGAAATCACAGAAAAACACACAAACTCATAGTAAAGTCCAGAAAAGTGAATTTTAACTAAAAACTAATAAAAATATAATAAAAACCAACTAAAACATACTAAAAACAATGCCAAAAAGCGTATAAATTATCTGCTCATCACAACACCAAACTTAAATTGTTGCTTGTCCCCAAGCAACTGAAGATCAAATAAGATAAAAAGAAGAGAATATGCAATGAATTCCAAAAACATCTATGAAGATCAGTATTAATTAGATGAGCGGGGCTTTCAGCTTTTTGCCTCTGAACAGTTTTGGCATCTCACTCTATCCTTTGAAATTTAGAATGATTGGCTTCTATAGGAACTCAGAATCCAGATAATGTTATTGATTCTCCTAGTTAAGTTTGATGATTCTTGAACACAGCTACTTTATGAGTCTTGGCCATGGCCCAAAGCACTCTGTCTTCCAGTATTACCACCGGATACATACATGCCACAGACACATAATTGGGTGAACCTTTTCAGATTGTGACTCAGCTTTGCTAGAGTCCCCAATTAGAGATGTCCAGGGTTCTTAAGCACACTCTTTTTGCCTTGGATCACAACTTTATTATTTCTTTTTCTTTTTTCTTTTTCCTCTCTTTCTCTTTTTTTCGAATTTTTTTTTTGTATTCAATGCTTTTTCTTGCTTCAAGAATAATTTTTTTTATGATTTTTCAGATCCTCAGTAACATGTCTCCTTTTTCATCATTCTTTCAAGAGCCAACATTCATGAACAACAAATTCAAAAGACATATGCACTGTTCAAGCATACATTCAGAAGTCAAAAGTGCCACCACATCAACATAATTAATCTGTTATAAAATTCAGAATTCATGCAATTCTTCTCTTTTTCAATTAAGAACATTTTTCATTTAAGAAAGGTGATGGATTCATAGGACATTCATAACTTTAAGGCATAGACACTAAGACACTAATGATCATAAGACACAAACATAGATAAACATAAGCATAATTTTCGAAAAACAGGAAAATAAGGAACAAGGAAGTTAAAGAACGGGTCCACCTTAGTAATGGCGGCTTGTTCTTCCTCTTGAAGATCTTATGGAGTGCTTGAGCTCCTCAATGTCTCTTCCTAGCCTTTGTTGCTCCTCTCTCATGATTCTTTAATCTTCTCTAATTTCATGGAGGAGGATGGAATGTTCTTGATGCTCCACCCTTAGTTGTCCCATGTTGGAACTCAATTCTCCTAAGGAGGTGTTGATTTGCTCCCAATAGTTTTGTGGAGGAAAGTGCATCCCTTGAGGCATCTCAGGGATTTCATCATGAGGAATTTCCTCATGCTCGTGATGAGGTTCTCTTATTTGCTCCACCCTTTTCTTGGTGATGGGATTGAGGTCATGCCTTCTTAGTTGAATCGGCTTCCCTCTTGAATCTCTCTTCCATTGAGTGCCCTCTTCGCAAATGTCTATGAGGACTTGGTCCAACCTTTGATCAAAGTTGACCCTTTTTGAGTTTGAAAGGGACCTCGGGGATCACCTTCTTCTTGGCCACAACTTCATAGAAGTGGTCTTGATGCACCCTTGAGATGAATCTCTCCATCTCTCATGACTCGGAGGTGGAAGCTTTTGCCTTCCCTTTCATCTTTCTAGAGGTTTCTCTGGTCTTAGATGCCATAAATGGTTACGAAAAAACAAAAAGCAATGCTTTTACCACACCAAACTTAGAAGGTTTGCTCGTCCTCGAGCAAAAGAAGAAAGAAGAGAGTAGAAGAAGAAGAAATAGAGGAGATGGAGGAGGCTTTGTGGTTCGGCCAAGGGGGAGAAGTAATGTTTAGGTTGTGTGAAAATGAAGGAGGGAAGATGGGTTTATATAGGAGTGGAGAGAGGGGTAGGGTTCGGTCATGTGAGGGTGGGTTGGAAGGGAAAGTGGTTTGAATTTGAATGGTGAGGGGTTTTTGGGAAAGAGGTGTTGAGGTGATTGGTGAATGGGTGAAGAAGAGAGAGGGTGGTGGGGTAGGTGGGGATCCTGTGGGGTCCACAGATCCTGAGGTGTCAAGGAAAATTCATCCCTGCACCAAGTGGCGAGCAAAATTGCTCTTTATGCCAATTCTGCGTTAAACGCCGGGCTGGTGCCCATTTCTGGCGTTTAATGCCAACTTCTTGCCCTTTCCTGGCGTTTAACACCAGTCTGGTGCCCCTTTCTGGCGTTAAACACCCAGAATGGTGCCAGACTGGGCGTTAAACGCCCATTTGCTACCCTTACTGGCGTTTAAATGCCAGCAAGGTTTTCCTCCAAGGTGTGCTATTTTTCTTTCTGTTTTTCATTCTGTTTTTTGCTTTTTCAATTGATTTTGTGACTTTCCATGATCATCAACCTACAGAAAACATAAAATAACAAAGGAAAATAGATAAATATAACATTGGGTTGCCTCCTAACAAGCGCTTCTTTAATGTCAGTAGCTTGACAGTGGGCTCTCATGGAGCCTCACAGATACTCAGAGCAATGTTGGAACCTCCCAACACCAAACTTAGAGTTTGAATGTGGGGGTTCAACACCAAACTTAGAAGTTGGTTGAGGCCTCCCAACACCAAACTTAGAGTTTAACTGTGGGGGCTCTGTTTGGCTCTGTTTTGAGAGAAGCTCTTCATGCTTCCTCTCCATGGTTACAGAGGGATATCCTTGAGCCATAAATACAAAGGATTATTCATTCACTTGAATGATCAATTCTCCTCTATCAACATCAATCACAGCCTTTGTTGTGGCTAGGAAGGGTCTGCCATGGATGATGGATTCATCCATGCACTTTTCAATCTCTAGGACTATGAAATCAGCAGGGATGTAATGGTCTTCAACTTTTACCAGAACATCCTCTACAAGTCCATAAGCTTGTTTTCTTGAATTGTCTGCCATCTCTAGTGAGATTCTTGCAGCTTGCACCTCAAAGATTCCTAGCTTCTCCATTACAGAGAGAGGCATGAGGTTTATACTTGACCCTAGGTCACACAGAGCTTTCTTGAAGGTCATGGTGCCTAATGTACAAGGTATTGAGAACTTCTCAGGGTCCTGTCTCTTTTGAGGTAATCTCTGCCTAGACAAGCCATCCAGTTCTTTGGCGAGTAAAGGGGGTTCAGCCTCCCAAGTCTCATTACCAAATAACTTGTCATTTAGCTTAATGATTGCTCCAAGGTACTTGGCAACTTTCTCTTTAGTGACATCTTCATCCTCTTCAGAGGAAGAATACTCATCAGAACTCATGAATGGCAGAAGTAAATCCAATGGAATCTCTATGGTCTCAGTGTGAGCCTCAGACTCCCATGGTTCCTCATTAGGGAACTCATTGGAGGCCAGTGGACGTCCATTGAGGTCTTCCTCAGTGGCGCTCACTGCCTCTTTCTCCTCTCCAAGTTTGGCCATGTTGATGGCCTTACACTCTCCTTTTGGATTCTCTTCTGTATTGCTTGGAAGAGTACTAGGAGGGAGTTCAGTAACTTTCTTACTCAGCTGACCCACTTGTGCCTCCAAGTTTCTAATGGAGGACCTTGTTTCAGTTATGAAACTTTGAGTGGTTTTGATTAGATCAGAGACCATGGTTGCTAAGTCAGAGTGGCTCTGCTTAGAATTCTCTGTCTGTTGCTGAGAAGATGATGGAAAAGGCTTGCCATTGCTAAACCTGTTTCTTCCACCATTATCGTTGTTGAAACCTTGTTGAGGTCTCTATTGATCCTTCCATGAGAGATTTGGATGATTTCTCCATGAAGGATTATAGGTGTTTCCATAGGGTTCTCCCATGTAATTCACCTCTTCCGTTGAAGGGTTCTCAGGATCATAAGCTTCTTCTTCAGATGAAGCATCCTTAGTACTGCCTGGTGCATCTTGCATTCCAGACAGACTTTGAGAAATCATATTGACTTGCTGGGTCAATATTTTGTTCTGAGCCAATATGGCATTGAGAGTATCAATCTCAAGAACTCATTTCTTCTGATTCGTCCCATTGTTCACAGGATTCCTTTCAGAAGTGTACATGAATTGGTTATTTGCAACCATTTCAATGAGTTCTAGCTTCTGCAGGCGTCTTCTTCAGATGAAGAGATCCTCCAGCAGAGCTATCCAATGACATCTTGGACAGTTCAGACAGACTATCATAGAAGATACCTATGATGCTCCATTCAGAAAGCATGTCAGAAGGACATTTTCTGATCAATTGTTTGTATCTTTCCCAAGCTTCATAGAGGGATTCTCCTTCCTTCTGTCTGAAGGTTTGGACTTACACTCTAAGCTTACTCAATTTTTGAGGTGGAAAGAACTTTGCCAAGAAGAGATTGACTAGCTTTTCCCAAGAGTTCAGGCTTTCTTTAGGTTGTGAGTCCAACCATATCCTAGCTCTGTCTCTTACAGCAAAAGGGAATAGCATAAGTCTATAGACCTCAGGGTCAACCCTATTAGTCTTGACAGTGTCACAGATTTGCAAGAATTCAGCTAAAAGCTGATGAGGGTCTTCCAATGGAAGTCCATGAAACTTGCAATTCTGTTGCATTAGAGAAACTAATTGAGGCTTAAGCTCAAAGTTGTTTGCTCCAATGGCAGGGATAGAGATGCTTCTCCCATAGAAGTCGGGAGTAGGTGCAGTAAAGTCACCCAGCACCTTCCTTGCTTTGTTGGCATTGTTGTTATTTTCGGCTGCCATGTCTTCTTCTTTGAAGATTTCTGTTAGGTCCTCTACAGAGAGTTATGCTTTAACTTCTCTTAGCTTTCGCTTCAAGGTCCTTTTAGGTTCAGGGTCAACCTCAACAAGAATGCTTGTCTTTGCTCCTGCTCATATGAAAGAGAAAAGAACAAGAAAATAGGGAATCCTCTATGTCATAGTATAGAGATTCCTTGAGGTGTCAGAGGAAAAGAAAAATAAAAGGAAGAGGTAGAAAATTCGAAATTATCAAGGAAAGATAAAGTTTGAATTGTGCATTGAGGAATAGTGTTAGTCCATAAATAGAAGGATGTGAGAAGAGGGGAAGAAATTTTCAAAAATAAATTAAAAAGATTTTAAAAACATTTTGAAAAATACTAATTGTTTTTCGAAAACTAAGAGTGGAAAAGAAATCAAGTGATTTTTGAAAAAGATTTTGAAATTAGAAATTAAAAAGATATGATTGAAAACTATTTTGAAAAAGGTGTGATTAAAAATATATGATTGAAAAGTTATGGTTTTAAAAAGATGTGATTGAGAAGATATGATTTGAAAAACAATTTGAAAAGATTTGATTTTTTTTTAAAAAATAATGACTTGCTTAATAAGAAAGATATGATTCAGACATTAAACCTTTCTCAACAGAAAAGGCAACATACTCTGAGATGTTGAATCAAATCATTAATTGTTAGCAAGTTTTTTTTGAAAATGGAAAGAAATTAATTTTGAAAACACATGATTGAAAAGATATGATTTGAAAAAAGATTTGATTTTGAAAAATTATGAAAACTTGAAAAAAATTTGAATTGAAAACAAAATCTTCCCTCTTATGCCATCCTGTCGTTAAACGCCCAGAATGGTGCACATTCTGGTGTTTAACGCCCAAAACACTACCCTTTTGGGCGTTAAACGCCCAGCCAGGCACCTTGGCTGGCGTTTAAACGCCAGTTTTCCTTCCTTACTGGGCATTTGAACGCGCAGCTTTTTCTGTGTAATTCCTCTGCTGTATGTTCTGAATCTTCAATTCTCTACATTATTGACTTGAAAAGACACAAATTAAAATTTTTTTGGATTTTTAATGATGAGGAAAAATCAAAATGCAACTAAAATCAAATAAACAATGCATGCAAGACACCAAACTTAGAAGTTTGTATACTACTGACAATAACAAATTGAGAATGCATATGAGAAACAACAAAACACACAAAACAAGAGAATTTAAAGATCAAAGAAAGTAAATCATCAAGAACAACTTGAAGATCAATGAAGACACATGATAAATGCAAGAAGAACAGAAACATGCAATTGACACCAAACTTAAAATGAGACTAGTGTCTCAATAAGAAAAATAAAATATTTTTGGTTTTTTTTTTCGAAAATTAAGTGGAAAAGAAAATAAAGATATCAAAAATCTTAATGAGAATTCCAAGAATCATGCAATGTTAGTCTAAAGCTTCAGTCTAAAGGAATTAGACATGGCTAGCCAAGCTTCAGCAGGACATTGCATTCAAGAGCTAAATTGATGAAAATCAATCAGCTTTGGTGATGATAAGAACATCACCTTGAAACACTAGAATTCATTCTTAAGAACTCTGAAGAAAAATACCTAATCTAAGCAACAAGATGAACCGTCAGTTGTCCAAACTCAAACAATCCCCGGCAACGGCACCAAAAACTTGGTGTACGAAATTGTGATCATCAATGGCGCCATCAACATAGTACGCTCAATTGCAATCTCAACTCTTTATCACAACTTCGCACAACTAACCAGCAAGTGCACTGGGTCGTCCAAGTAATAAACCTTACGCGAGTAAAGGTCGATCCCACGGAGATTGTTGGTATGAAGCAAGCTATGGTCATCTTGTAAATCTCAGTCAGGCAGATTCAAATGGTTATATATGATTTATGAATAAAGCATAAAATAAAGATAGAGATACATATGTAATTCATTGGTGAGAATTTCAGATAAGCGTATGGAGATGCTTTGTCCTTTCCGTCTCTCTGCTTTCCTACTGTCTTCATCCAATCCTTCTTACTCCTTTCCATGGCAAGCTATATGTTGGGCATCACTGTTGTCAATGGCTACAGTCCCATCCTCTCAGTGAAAATGTTCAACGCGCTCTGTCACAGCACGGCTATTCAGCTGTCGGTTCTCGATCATGTCGGAATAGAATCCAGTGATTCTTTTGCGTCTGTCACTAACGCCCCACAATCGCGAGTTTGAAGCTCGTCACAGTCATTCAATCCTTGAATCCTACTCAGAATACCACAGACAAGGTTTAGACCTTCCGGATTCTCTTGAATGCCGCCATCAATTCTAGCTTATACCATGAAGATTCCGATTAAGAAATCCAAGCGATAAACATTCAAGCCTTGTTTGCTTGTAGAATGGAAGTGGTTGTCAGGCACGCGTTCATAAGTGAGAATGATGATGAGCGTCACATAATCATCACATTCATCATGTTCTTGGGTGCGAATGAATATCTTAGAACAAGAATACGCTGAATTGAATAGAAGAACAATAGTAATTGCATTAATACTCGAGGTACAGCAGAGCTCCACACCTTAATCTATGGTGTGTAGAAACTCCACCGTTGAAAATACATAAGAACAAGGTCTAGGCATGGCCGAATGGCCAGCCTCCCATAGAGGGTTCAATCATAAAAACATGATCAAAAGATTCAAGTGATCAAAAGACGAAAATACAATAGCAAAAGGTCCTACTTATAGAGAACTAGTAGCTAGGGTTTACAGAAATGAGTAAATGACATAAAAATCCACTTCCAGGCCAACTTGGTGTGTGCTTGGGCTGAGCATTGAAGCATTTTCGTGTAGAGACTCTTCTTGGAGTTAAGAACGCCAGCTTTTGTGCCAGTTTGGGCGTTTAACTCCCATTCTTGTGCCAGTTCCGGCGTTTAACGCCGGGCAGTTTTGAGCTGATTTGGAACACCGGTTTGGGCCATCAAATCTCGGGTAAAGTATAGACTATTATACATTTCTGGAAAGCCCAGGATGTCTACTTTCCAAGGCATTTGAGAGCGCGCCAATTGGGCTTGTGTAGCTCCAGAAAATCCACTTCGAGTGCAGGGAGGTCAGAATCCAATAGCATCTGCAGTCCTTTTTTAGCCTCTGAATCATATTTTTGCTCAGGTCCCTCAATTTCAGCCAGAAAATACATGAAATCACAGAAAAACACACAAACTCATAGTAAAGTCCAGAAAAGTGATTTTAACTAAAAACTAATAAAAATATAATAAAAACCAACTAAAACATACTAAAAACATACTAAAAACAATGCCAAAAAGCGTATAAATTATCCGCTCATCACATAGCTTCCTTCCTCCTGGCTTTCCTTTTGGTTATTTTGGAGGTGTTCTACTCCATTCATACTCCCCTCATCACTTGTGGTTATCATTTTGCATTCCTCCCATCCCACTTTCTTTGTTTCTCCTCTTGGATTCTTCTCTGTATCACTGGGGAATCCATCAGTGGGTTTGGGAATTTGTTGAGATAGGTACTGGTGCGCGTAAATTGTGATCATCAATGGCGCCATCAACATGGTATGCACAATTGTAATCTCAACTCTTTATCACAACTTCGCACAACTAACCAGCAAGTGCACTGGGTCGTCCAAGTAATAAACCTTACGCGAGTAAGGGTCGATCCCACGGAGATTGTTGGTATGAAGCAAGCTATGGTCATCTTGTAAATCTTAGTCAGGCAGATTCAAATGGTTATGGATAATATATGAATAAAGCATAAAGATAGAGATACTTATGTAATTCATTGGTGAGAATTTCAGACAAGCGAATGAAGATGCTTTGTCCCTTCCGTCTCTCTGCTTTCCTACTGTCTTCATCCAATCCTTCTTACTCCTTTCCATGGCAAGCTGTATGTAGGGTTTCACCATTGTCAGTGGCTACCTCCCATCCTTTCAGTGAAAATGTTCTACGCACCCAGTCACGGCATGGCTAATCATCTGTCGGTTCTCAATCAGGTTGGAATAGAATCCAGTGATTCTTTTGCGTCTGTCATTAACGACCAGCCTTCAGGAGTTTGAAGCTCGTCACAGTCATTCAATCATTGAATCCTACTCAGAATACCACAGACAAGGTTTAGACCTTCCGGATTCTCTTGAATGCCGCCATCAATTCTAGCTTATACCACGAAGATTCCGATTAAGGGATCCAAGAGATAAACATTCAAGCCTTGTTTACTTGTAGAACAGAAGTGGTTGTCAGGCACTCGTTCATAAGTGAGAATGATAATGAGTGTCACATAATTATCACATTCATCATGTTCTTGGGTGCAAATGAATATCTTAGAACAAGAATAAGCTGAATTGAATAGAAGAACAATAGTAATTGCATTAATACTAGAGGTACAGCAGAGCTCCACACCTTAATCTATGGTGTGTAGAAACTCCACCGTTGAAAATACATAAGAACAAGGTCTAGGCATGGCCGTGAGGCCAGCCCCCATGATCTAAGATAGCATAAGAATAAAGATAGCTACCAAGATTAGAATACAATAGTAAAAGGTCCTATTTGTAGAGGACTAGTAGCCTAGGGTTTACAAGGATGAGTAAATGACATAAAAATCCACTTCTGGGCCCACTTGGTGTGTGCTTGGGCTGAGCATTGAAGCATTTTCGTGTAGAGACTTCTCTTGGAGTTAAACGCCAGCTTTTGTGCCAGTTTGGGCGTTTAACTCCCATTCTTGTGCCAGTTCCGGTGTTTAACGCCGGGCAGTTTTGAGCTGATTTGGAACGCCGGTTTGGGCCATCAAATCTCGGGCAAAGTATGAACTATTATATATTACTGGAAAGCACAGGATGTCTACTTTCCAACGCAGTTAAGAGCGCACCAATTGAGCTTCTGTAGCTCCAGAAAATCCACTTCGAGTGCAGGGAGGTCAGAATCCAACAGCATCTGCGGTCCTTTTCAGCCTCTGAATCAGATTTTTGCTCAGGTCCCTCAATTTCAGCCAGAAAATACCTGAAATCACAGAAAAACACACAAACTCATAGTAAAGTCCAGAAAAGTAAATTTTAACTAAAAACTAATAAAATATACTAAAAACTAACTAAAACATACTAAAAACAATGCCAAAAAGCGTATAAATTATCCGCTCATCACAACACCAAACTTAAATTGTTGCTTGTCCCCAAGCAACTGAAAATCAAATAAGATAAAAAGAAGAGAATATGCAATGAACTCCAAAAACATCTATGAAGATCAGTATTAATTAGATGAGCGGGGCTTTAGCTTTTTGCCTCTGAACAGTTTTGGCATCTCACTCTATCCTTTGAAATTTAGAATGATTGGCTTCTATAGGAACTCAGAATCCAGATTATGTTATTGATTCTCCTAGTTAAGTATGATGATTCTTGAACACAGCTACTTTATGAGTCTTGGCTGTGGCCCAAAGCACTCTGTCTTCCAGTATTACCACCGGATACATACATGCCACAGACACATAACTGGGTGAACCTTTTCAGATTGTGACTCAGCTTTGCTAGAGTCCCCAATTAGAGGTGTCTAGGGTTCTTAAGCACACTCTTTTTGCTTTGGATCACAACTTTATTTTTTTTTCTTTTCTCTCTCTTTTTTTCATTTTTCTCTCTCTTTCTTTTTTTTTGTATTCACTGCTTTTTCTTTCTTCAAGAATCATTTTTATGATTTTTCAGATCCTCAGTAACATGTCTCCTTTTTCATCATTCTTTCAAGAGCCAACATTCATGAACAACAAATTTAAAAGACTTATGCACTGTTCAAGCATACATTCAGAAGTCAAAAGTATTGCCACCACATCAAAATAATTAATCTGTTATAAAATTCAAAATTCATGCAATTCTTTTCTTTTTCAATTAAGAACATTTTTCATTCAAGAAAGGTGATGGATTCATAGGACATTCATAACTTTAAGGCATAGACACTAAGACACTAATGATCATAAGACACAAACATGAATAGACATAAGCATGATTTTTCGAAAAACAGAAAAATAAAGAACAAGGAGATTAAAGAACGGGTCCACCTTAGTGATGGCGGCTTGTTCTTCCTCTTGAAGATCTTATGGAGTGCTTGAGCTCCTCAATGTCTCTTCCTAGCCTTTGTTGCTCCTCTCTCATGATTCTTTAATCTTCTCTAATTTCATGGAGGAGGATGGAATGTTCTTGATGCTCCACGCTTAGTTGTCCCATGTTGGAACTCAATTCTCCTAGGGAGGTATTGATTTGCTCCCAATAGTTTTGTGGAGGAAAGTGCTTCCCTTGAGGCATCTCAAGGATTTCATGATGAGAGGGGTCTCTTGTTTGCTCCATCCTTTTCTTAGTGATAGGCTTGTCCTCATCAATGAGGGTGTCTCCCTCTATGTCAACTCCAACTGAATAATAGAGGTGACAAATGAGATGAGGAAAGGCTAACCTTGCCAAGGTAGAGGACTTGTCCGCCACCTTATAAAGTTCTTGGGATATAACCTCATGAACTTCTACTTCCTCTCCAATCATGATGCTATGAATCATGATAGCCCGGTCTATAGTAACTTCGGACCGGTTGCTAGTCAAAATGATTGAGCGTTGGATAAACTCCAATCATCCTCTAGCCACGGGCTTGAGGTCATGCCTTCTCAGTTGAACCGGTTTCTCTCTTGAATCTCTCTTCCATTGAGCGCCCTCTTCACAGATGTCTATGAGGACTTGGTCCAACCTTTGATCAAAGTTGACCCTTCTAGTGTAAGGGTGTTCATCTCCTTGCATCATGGGCAAGTTAAATGCCAACCTTACATTTTCCGGACTAAAATCTAAGTATTTCCCCCGAACCATTGTAAGCCAATTCTTTGGGTCCGGGTTTACACTTTGATAATGGTTCTTGGTGATCCATGCATTGGCATAGAACTCTTGAACCATTAAGATTCCGACTTGTTGAATGGGGTTGGTAAGAACTTCCCAACCTCTTCTTCGGATCTCATGTCGGATCTCCGGATATTCACTCTTTTTGAGTTTGAAAGGGACCTCGGGGATCACCTTCTTCATGGCCACAACTTCATAGAAGTGGTCTTGATGCACCCTTGAGATGAATCTCTCCATCTCTCATGACTCGGAAATGGAAGCTTTTGCCTTCCCTTTCCTCTTTCTAGAGGTTTCTCCGGCCTTGGATGCCATAAATGGTTATGGAAAAACAAAAAGCAATACTTTTACCACACCAAACTTAAAAGGTTTGCTCGTCCTCGAGCAAAAGAAGAAAGAAGAGAGTAGAAGAAGAAGAAATGAAGGAGATGGAGGAGGCTTTGTGGTTTGGCCAAAGGGAGAAAAGTAGTGTTTAGGGTGTGTAAAAATGAAGGAGTGAAGATGGGTTTATATAGGGGTGGAGAGAGGGGTAGGGTTCGGCTATGGGAGGGTGGGTTTAGGAGCGAAAGTGGTTTGAATTTGAATGGTGAGGTAGATGGGGTTTTATGAAGGATGTATATGAGTGGTGAAGAGAAAAGATGGGATTTGATAGGTGAGGGGTTTTGGGGAAGAGTGGTTAAGGTGATTGGTGAATGGGTGAATAAGAGAGAGGGTGGTGGGGTAGGTGGGGATCCTGTGGGGTCCACAGATCCTGAGGTGTCAAGGAAAAGTCATCACTGCACCAAGTGGCGAGCAAAAATGCTTGATGTGCCAATTATGGCGTTAAACGCCGGGCTGGTGCCCATTTCTGGGGTTTAACGCAAACTTCTTGCCCTTTCCTGGCGTTTAACGCCAGTCTGGTGCCCCTTTCTGGCGTTAAACGCCCAGAATGGTGCCAGACTGGGTGTTAAACGCCTATTTGCTGCCCTTACTGGCGTTTAAACGCCAGCAAGATCTTCCTCCAGGGTGTGATGTTTTTCTTTCTGTTTTTTATTCTGTTTTTGCTTTTTCAATTGATTTTGTGACTTCCCATGATCATCAACCTACAGAAAACATAAAATAACAAAGGAAAAATAGATAAATATAACATTGGGTTGCCTCCCAACAAGCGCTTCTTTAATGTCAGTAGCTTGACAGTGGGCTCTCATGGAGCCTCACGTATGCTCAGAGCAATGTTGGAACCTCCCAACACCAAACTTAGAGTTTGAATGTGGGGGTTCAACACCAAACATAGAAGTTGGTTGTGGCCTCCCAACACCAAACTTAGAGTTTGACTGTGGGGGCTCTGTTTGGCTCTGTTTTGAAAGAAGCTCTTCATGCTTCCTCTCCATGGTTACAGAGGGATATTCTTGAGCCTTAAACACAAGGGATTCTTCATTCACTTGAATGATCAATTCTCTTCTGTCAACATCAATCACAGTCTTTGCTGTGGCTAGGAAAGGTCTGCCAAGGATGATGGATTCATCCATGCACTTCTAAGTCTCTAGGACTATGAAATCAGCAGGGATGTAATGGTCTTCAACTTTTACCAGAACATCCTCTACAAGTCCATAAGCTTGTTTTCTTGAATTGTCTGCCATCTCTAGTGAGATTCTTGCAGCTTGCACCTCAAAGATCCCTAGCTTCTCCATTACAGAGAGAGGTATGAGGTTCATGCTTGACCCTAGGTCACACAGAGCCTTCTTAAAGGTCATGGTGCCTATGGTACAAGGTATTGAAAACTTCCCAGGATCTTGTCTCTTTTGAGGTAATTTCTGCCTAGTCAAGTTATCCAGCTCTTTGGTGAGCAACGGGGGTTCATCCTCCCAAGTCTCATTACCAAATAACTTGTCATTTAGCTTCATGATTGCTCCAAGGTACTTGGCAACTTGCTCTTCAGTGACATCTTCATCCTCTTCAGAGGAAGAATACTCATCAGAGCTCATGAATGGCAGAAGTAAATTCTATGGAATCTCTATGGTCTCAGTGTGAGCCTCAGATTCCCATGGTTCCTCATTAGGGAACTCATTGGAGGCCAGTGAACGTCCATTGAGGCCTTCCTCAGTGGCGCTCACTGCCTCTTCCTCCTCTCCAAATTCGGACATGTAGGTCATGTTAATGGCCTTGCACTCTCCTTTTGGGTTCTCTTCTGTATTGCTTGGAAGAGTGCTAGGAGGGAGTTCAGTAATTTTCTTACTTAGCTGACCCACTTGTGCCTCCAAGTTTCTAATGGAGGACCTTATTTCAGTCATGCAACTTTGAGTGGTTTTGATTAGATCAGAGACCATGGTTGCTAAGTCAGAATGGCTCTGCCTAGAATTCTCTCTCTGTTGCTGAGAAGATGATGGAAAAGGCTTGCCATTGCTAAACCTGCTTCTTCCACCATTATTGTTGTTGAAACCTTGTTGAGGTCTCTGTTGATCCTTCCATGAGAGATTTGGATGATTTCTCCATGAAGAATTATAGGTGTTTCCATAGGGTTCTCCCATGTAATTCACCACTTCCATTAAAGGGTTCTCGGGATCATAAGCTTCTTCTTCAGATGAAGCATCCTTAGTACTGCCTGGTGCAGCTTGCATTCCAGACAGACTTTGAGAAATCATATTGACTTGCTGAGTCAATATTTTGTTCTGAGCCAATATGGCATTCAGAGTATCAATCTCAAGAACTCCTTTCTTCTGATTCGTCCCATTGTTCACAGGATTCCTTTCAGAAGTGTACATGAATTGGTTATTTGCAACCATTTCAATCAGTTCTTGAGCTTCTGTAGGTGTCTTCTTCAGATGAAGAGAGCCTCTAGCAGAACTATCCAATGACATCTTGGACAGTTCAGACAGACCATCATAGAAGATGCCTATGATGCTCCATTCAGAAAACATGTCGGAAGGACACTTTCTGATCAATTGTTTGTATCTTTCCCAAGCTTCATAGAGGGATTCACCTTCCTTTTTCTGAAGGTTTGGACATCCACTCTAAGCTTACTCAATTTTTGAGGTGGAAAGAACTTTTCCAAGAAGGCATTGACTAGCTTTTCCCAAGAGTCCAGGCTTTCTTTAGGTTGTGAGTCCAACCATGTCCTAGCTCTGTCTCTTACAGCAAAAGGGAATAGCATAAGTCTGTAGACCTCAGGGTCAACCCCATTAGTCTTGACAGTGTCACAGATTTGCAAGAATTCAGCTAAGAACTGATGAGGATCTTCCAAGGGAAGTCCATGGAATTTGCAATTCTGTTGCATTAGAGAAACTAATTGAGGCTTAAGCTCAAAGTTGTTTGCTCCAATGGCAGGGATAGAGATGCTTCTCCCATAGAAGTCGGGAGTAGGTGCAGTAAAGTCACCCAGCACCTTCCTTGCATTGTTGGCATTGTTGTTATTTTCGGCTGCCATGGGTTCTTCTTCTTTGAAGATTTCTGTTAGGTCCTCTACAGAGAGTTGTGCCTTAACTTCTCTTAGCTTTCACTTCAAAGTCCTTTCAGGTTCAGGGTCAGCCTTAACAAGAATGCTTTTGTCTTTGCTCCTGCTCATATGAAAGAGAAAAGAACAAGAAAATATGGAATCCTCTATGTCACAGTATAGAGATTCCTTGAGGTGTCAGAGGAAAAGAAAAATAGAAGGAAGAGGTAGAAAATTCGAACTTATCAAGGAAAGATGGAGTTCGAATTGTGCATTGAGGAGTAGTGTTAGTCTATGAATAGAAGGATGTGAGAAGATGGGATGAAATTTTCGAAAATTAAGTAAAAGATTTTAAAAACATTTTGAAAAACACTAATTGATTTTCGAAAACCAAGAGTGGAAAAGAAATCAAGTGATTTTTGAAAAAGATTTTGAAATTTGAAATCAATAAGATATGATTGAAAACTATTTTGAAAAAGATGTGATTAAAAAGATATGATTTAAAAGTTATGGTTTTTTAAAAAGATGTGATTGAGAAGATATGATTTGAAAAACAATTTAAAAAGATTTGATTTTGAAAATTAATGACTTGGCTAACAAGAAAAGATATGATTCAAATATTAAACCTTTCTCAACAGAAAAGGCAACATACTTGAAATGTTGAATCAAATCATTAATTGATAGCAAGTATTTTTGAAAATGGAAAGAAATTGATTTTGAAAAAGATTTGATTGAAAAGATTTGATTTGAAAAAGATTTGATTTTGAAAAATTTTGAAAACTTGAAAAAAAATTGGCATTAAAAACAAAATCTTCCCTCTTGTGCCATCTTGGTGTTAAACGCCCAGAATGGTATCCATTCTGGCGTTTAATGCCCAAAACTCACCCCTTTTGGGCGTTAAACGCCCAGCCAGGCACCCCGGCTGGCGTTTAAACGCCAGTTTTCCTTCTTCACTAGGCATTTTGAACGCCCAGCTTTTTCTATGTAATTCCTCTGCAGTATGTTCTGAATCTTCAATTCTCTGTATTATTGACTTGAAAAGACACAAATTAAAAATTTTTTTTTGGATTTATAATAATGAGGAATAATCAAAATGCAACTGAAATCAAATAAACAATGCATGCAAGACACCAAACTTAAAAGTTTGTATACTATTGACACTAACAAGTTGAGAATGCATATGAGAAACAACAAAACACTCAAGTCAAGAGAATTCAAAGATTAGAGCAATGAAATCATCAAGAACATCTTGAAGATCACTTAAGACACATGAATGAATGCAAGAAGAAAAGAAACATGCAATTGACACCAAACTTAAAATGAGACTAGTGTCTCAATAAGAAACATAAAATATTTTTGGTTTTTTTTTTATGATTTTGTAATTTTTTTTTGGATTTTTCGAAAATTAAGTGGAAAAGAAAATAAAGATATCAAAATTCTTAATGAGAATTCCAGGAATCATGCAATGTTAGTCTAAAGCTTCAGTCTAAAGGAATTAGACATGGCTAGCCAAGCTTCAGCAGGACATTGCATTCAAGAGCTAAATTGCTGAGAATCAATCAGCTTTGGTGATGATAAGAACATCACCTTGAAACACTAGAATTCATTCCTAAGAACTCTGAAGAAAAATACCTAATCTAAGCAACAAGATGAACCGTCAGTTGTCCAAACTCAAACAATCCCCGGCAACAGCGCCAAAAACTTGGTGCGCGTAAATTGTGATCATCAATGGCGCCATCAACATGGTACGCACAATTGTAATCTCAACTCTTTATTACAACTTCGCACAACTAACCAGCAAGTGCACTGGGTCGTCCAAATAATAAACCTTACGCGAGTAAGGGTCGATCCCACGGAGATTGTTGGTATGAAGCAAGCTATGGTCATCTTATAAATCTTAGTCAGGCAGATTCAAATGGTTATGGATAATATATGAATAAAGCATAAAGATAGAGATACTTATGTAATTCATTGGTGAGAATTTCAGACAAGCGAATGGAGATGCTTTGTCCCTTCCGTCTCTCTGCTTTTCTACTGTCTTCATCCAATCCTTCTTACTCCTTTCCATGGCAAGTTGAATGTAGGGTTTCACCGTTGTCAGTGGCTACCTCCCATCCTCTCAGCGAAAATGTTCTACGCACCCTGTAACGGCACGGCTAATCATCTGTCGGTTCTCAATCAGGTTGGAATAGAATCCAGTGATTCTTTTGCGTCTGTCACTAACGCCCAGCCTTCAGGAGTTTGAAGCTTGTCACAGTCATTCAATCATTGAATCCTACTCAGAATACCATAGACAAGGTTTAGACCTTCCGGATTCTCTTGAATGCCGCCATCAATTCTAGCTTATACCACGAAGATTCCCATTAAGGGATCCAAGAGATAAACATTCAAGCCTTGTTTGCTTGTAGAACAGAAGTGGTTGTCAGGCACTCGTTCATAAGTGAGAATGATGATAAGTGTCACATAATCATCACATTCATCATGTTCTTGGGTGCAAATGAATATCTTAGAACAAGAATAAGCTGAATTGAATAAAAGAACAATAGTAATTGCATTAATACTCGAGGTACAGCAGAGCTCCGCACCTTAATCTATGGTGTGTAGAAACTCCACCGTTGAAAATACATAAGAACAAGGTCTAGGCATGGCCGTGAGGCCAGCCCCCATGATCTAAGATAGCATAAGAATAAAGATAGCTACCAAGATAAGAATACAATAGTAAAAGGTCCTATTTGTAGAGAACTAGTAGCCTAGGGTTTACAAAGATGAGTAAATGACATAAAAATCCACTTCCGGGTCCACTTGGTGTGTGCTTGGGCTGAGCATTGAAGCATTTTCGTGTAGAGACTTCTCTTGGAGTTAAACACCAGATTTTGTGCCAGTTTGGGCGTTTAACTCCCATTCTTGTGCCAGTTCCGGCGTTTAACGCCGGGCAGTTTTGAGCTGATTTGGAACGCCGGTTTGGGCCATCAAATCTCAGACAAAGTATAAACTATTATATATTGCTGGAAAGCCCAGAATGTCTACGTTCCAACGCATTTGAGAGCGCGCAAATTGGGCTTCTGTAGCTCCAAAAAATCCACTTCGAGTGCAGGGAGGTCAGAATCCAACAGCATCTGCGGTCCTTTTCAGCCTCTGAATCAGATTTTTGCTCAGGTCCCTCAATTTCAGCCAGAAAATACCTGAAATCACAGAAAAACACACAAACTCATAGTAAAGTCCAGAAAAGTGAATTTTAACTAAAAACTAAAAAAATATACTAAAAACTAACTAAAACATACTAAAAACATACTAAAAACAATGCCAAAAAGCGTATAAATTATCCGCTCATCAGGTACCCTACTTGGGACTCCAATCTCTTGATGTTTTCTCCTTGGTTCCTGATATTAGCTTGCACTTCTTCCTTAAACACTTTGTTATCTTGGATTTCTTTGCATATGTTTTCAAGTAGAGCCTCAAATTTTGAGAGCCTATCATCTATTAATGATGGTGGGTTGAGATTAGGTGGTTGAGAAGGTTGATTAGATGGATGTTGGTAATATCTCTGTGAGGTGTTTTGATGAGTAGCATTGTTGTTGGAGTTGAAGTTGTGGCGTCTCTGATCTTGCCCTTGGTCTTGTTGATTTTCCCATCCAAAGTTGGGGTGATTTCTCCATCCAGAGTTGTATGTTTTGGAGTATGGATCATGGACTTGTCTAGGTGAGTTTCCCACATAGTTGGCTTGCTCCCAGTCACCTTCTTCTCCTATGTTTACTCCTTCTTGAGTTGGTGATGAGGTGATGGCTGCTGCAACTTGGTTCTCTTCCACCTTCTTGGTAAGATCTACTAGCTGCTTGGTGATCATCTTGTTTTGGGCTAACAGTGCATCCATGTGGTTTAGCTCCATTACTCCTCTAGTGTTACTTCTTTCGGAGGCATAGAAGTAGTCATTCTCAGCAACTGTTTCAATGACATCTATGGCTTCTTCAATGGTTTTCTTCTTGTTTAAAGAGCCTCTTGATGAATGATCCACAGCCTTCTTTGACTCATAGGAAAGACCTTCATAGAAGATGTGAAGTTGAACCCACTCATTAAACATCTCTGGTGGGAATCTCCTTGTTAGATCCTTGAACCTTTCCCAAGCTTCATAAAGTGTCTCCCCATCTTGCTGTCTGAACGTCTGCACTTCAGTTCTCAATCTATTGATCCTTTGAGGGGGTAAAACCTTGCCAAAAACTTGTTCACTACCTCTTCCCAATTGGTCAAGCTCTCCTTTGGGAAGGATTCAAGCCACTTGGATGCCTTGTCTTTGAGTGAAAAGGCGAACAAGAGCAACCTATAGACATCAGGGTGGACTCCATTGGACTTCACCGTGTCATAAATCCTCAAGAAGGTGGTCAAGTGTTGGTTAGGGTCTTCTTGAGCACCTCCTCCAAATGAGCAATTATTTTGCACCAAAGTGATGAGCTGGGGTTTTAGCTCGAAATTGTTGGCATGTATGGTGGGTTTCTAAATGCTGCTCCCACAGTTTCCGGGATTAGGGTTGATATAGGATCCTAAGACCCTCCTTTCTTGCCAAGCACGGTTGGCATGGCCTTGATTATGAGCTTCCTCTTCATGGTTGTTCTCCAAGTTCTCTTTCATGTTGGGTTCAAAATACTCTTCCTCTGCTTCCTCAGCACCAATAATCCTTTTTTCTCTTGTTTCCCTTCGTCGTCTCCAAAGGGTTCTTTCAGGTTCTGAATCAAAGGATGTTGAAGCTCCTTCTCTTCTCCCTGTCATACAACAAACAGATTGCACAACAGGAGGTATAGTGAAGATTATTCTTGTTAGAATGATTGTTAGTGTGAGTGACGCAATTTATCAAAGAGTTAGTGGGTTAGTGAGCTGAATTATGATCAACTAAGAAAAAGAGAACAGAAAATAGAGAAGGTATCGGGGGTGAGGAAGAAATTAAAAATGAACTAAGGTAAATTGACTGAATAATACAAAACAAATAACAAAACATATAAAAAATGCTCCATCTAGTGATCTTCTAACTTAATCATTGTTGATTCAAAATCAATCCCCGGCAACGGCGCCATAAACTTGATGCGTGAAAACTTGTGTCTCAAACAATTTCCCTTCGGCAAGTATACCGAATTTTCGTCAAGTAAAACTAACAATAGAGTGAGGTCGAATCCCACAAGGATTGATTAGTCAAGCAACTTTAGTTAGAAGAATATGCTAGTTGAGCTAAACAGAATTGAGATTGAGATGCAGGAATTTAAATGACTAGAAAGTAAATAACAGAAATTAAAGTGCAGAATCTTAAATGGGGAGTTGGGAATGTGAGCAAGAAATTAAATGGCAGAAAGTAAATAGAATGGGTAAGATCAGAAATGGGGATATCATTGGGTTTAGGAGATGTTGCATTCTCCGGATCAAATTCATTCTGATCTCTTCCTCAATCAATGCATTCATTAATCTCCTTGGTAATCTTAAGTGATTGGATCCCAATTCCTTGGCAATCCAATCTCTCTAAGCTTGGACATTTGCCCAATTCCTCGATTTAATTGCTCATGGGAAGAGATGAAAGTGTGGTCACTGATTATACCACATGTATTTCCAAATCAAGGTGTTGGGAGGATTAAATGTCACAATATCCATCCAAACCCCAATTTGGTCCAACATGAGAAAGCATTTCTAGCATGATTACCTATTTATACTACTCCTCATGATCTTCTAGTGAGTTCTTCAAGTCTTAGATGTGGGCTCTAGACCTTGAGTTGAAGCAATGCTCATCTTTAGTGGGCCCAGCTTACAGAGAAATAAGAATTAGGCTTGGGCATTTAGTGAGATTAACGTTGGGTAATATTTTGAGTGCGAGAACGTTAGTAGCATTCACTTTTTCCACTAACCTTCCACCCTTATATACCCATGTTAATTCCAACATTAGAAATCTTAACGTGACTTCTAACGTTTCTTACTCAATCCTTGGCCAACGTTAATGGGACTCACTTTTCCCATTAACGTTGGCTTGTGCCCCTTTTTGCAAACGTTAATGGGAATCACTTTTCCCATTAACGTTGCTTGCCTCTTGCCCCTACGTTATTAGATCTCACGTTAGCTTGGCTAACGTAGCTCTTAACGTGGGTCTCTATCACCTTCGAGAGCGTTAGTGATACTCACCTTTGTCTCTAACGCTCCAATTGCCTTAAGTCCCTACGTTAGAACCCACGTTAACTAAGTTAACGTGGCTCTTAACGTAGTAATGAAGCCATCTCCCAACGTTAGTGACAAAAGTGAGTGTCACTAACGTTGGTTCTTTGAATTCAACTCCACGTTAACTCTCACATTAACAATCTTAACGTGAGAGTTAACGTAGGCAATGCTAATGATCCAACGTTAGTGACAAAAGTGAGTGTCACTAACGTTGGCATTGTTGATCCTCTTCCACGTTAGAGTTCACGTTAACTAAGTTAACGTGACTCTTAACGTGGGGCATTGCCTAGTTTCCCAACGTTAGTGGTGTTCACTTTTACCACTAACATTGAGGAGAAACGTTATTGGAGTTTATGTTTCTCGTTAACGTGGAGTCCTCTTTTTCTTCTACGTTAAGTACCACGTTAACTTAGTTATGAATGGCTCTTAACGTGGCTCTTAACGTAAGCTATGAATGGCTTCACAGGCGTTATTGGTAATCACTTTTCTCATTAACGTTGCAAGCTCTTTGCCATCCCACGATAGTAGTCACGTTAACTAAGTTAACGTGAATGCTAACGTAGTTCTTCCATGCTTCATTTGTCCTGAAATCAAGCAATTAAAGTGCATCAAAGCTCTAGCTAAAGTCATGAGATTATGCATCATCAAATTCTCATGCAATTCTGGCAAAAATCTCATGAAATCATGCAAAATTCACAATAGTTGCTTAAATGAAGGTGTAAGTGTATTTTCACCCAAAACTTGCCTTACTCACTAGGAAAATGCATGAAACTACCCTAAAACAGTAAAGAAAAGGTCAGTGAAACTGGCCTAGATGCCCTGGCATCAACGAGCTTTCTTCTTGCAAGTCTATTTATACTTCATTTTATGATTTGAATCAGTATAATCCAGTTCATATTCATTTTTAAAAGATTTATTTACTTTTAACCAAGTAGGTATAAGCATTTCACATTTAGTTGCATTCATATAGATAGGTTACATTTTATACATTCTACCATTGCTCTTCACCTCCTTTATAGTTTATCTTGAGCTTAGCATGAGGACATGCTAATGTTTAAGTGTGGGGAGATTGATAAACCACTATTTTATGGTTTATTTTGTATTGAATTAAGTAGATTTTATCCATTATTCTCACACTTATGCATATAATTTGCATGTTTTACATTTTCCTTCCTAATTTTGTGCTATGATTGAAATCATGCTTCTTAGGCCTTAAAATTGCTAATTTATAATCCTCTCTTATTACCGTTCGATGACGTGATATGTTTGTTAAGTGTTTTCAGGGTTTATAGGGCAAGAATGACTTAGAAGATGGAAAAGAAGCATGCAAAAATGGAAGGAACACAAGAAATCAAGTATTTCAGAATCTGGTAGCGACGCGCACACGTGGACTGTAACACCCGAACTATCAAAATTTCACGCTTCCGGCTACGCCACTCTGATTGCTCGGGTATTACGACGACTCCTATAATATTTAATACTAAAATATGAGCATGTTTAAAACTTTAACCAAATCTTTCAAAAACATACACTTATACTTACAATCTAAATTACAATACTGATAAACCCCATTTGTAGGATTTATCTTATGCTTCATTTAAGGGATTTTATGACCTTTTACCCACATTTATTCAATGAAATAGCATGGTTTTATAACTTCTCCTTTAATTGTGCTTAAGAGTGAAAACATGTTTTTTAGGTCTTAAAATAGCTAAATCTAATTCTCCTTGATTCTATTAGATGCCTTGATATGTTTGTTAAGTGATTTAAGGTTTAGGAGGCAAAGATTGGATCAAGGGAATGAAGAAAGAAGCATGAAAAGTTGGAGAACTCATGAAGAAATGAAAGGACCGAAAAGTTGTCAAGCCGACCTCTTCGCACTTAAACGACCATAACTTGAGCTACAGAGGTCCAAATGATGCGGTTTTAGTTGGGTTAGAAAGCTAACATCCGGGGCTTCGAAACGATATAAGATTTGCCATAGTTGCCACACGTATGGCAGCGCGCACGTGCATAGTACACACACGCGCCGTTGCTGCCACCTGGTCCACTTAAAGCAAAACGTGGCCAGCGATTTTAGAAGCCTTGTAGGCCCAATCCAACTTATTTCTGATGCTATTTAAGCCAAGGATTGAAGAGGAATCAACTAACTTTTAACCATTAGCTTAGTTTAGTAGTTAGAGTTAGTTTCTAGAGAGAGAAGCTCTCACTTCTCTCTAGAATTAGGATTAGGATTAGGTTTAGTTCTTAGATCTAGATTTTATTCATCTTCTTCTACTTCTATCTTCTCAATTCCTTGTAGTTACATTCATTCTTCTTCCATTCCTTTGTTGTAATTTCCTTTATGTTGTTCTTATGCTTTGTTGTAGATCTACTATTGTTCCTTCCATTTTCTTTCAATTAAATAAGAGGTAATTCATAGTAATTGTTCTTCTTTGCTTTTCTATTGTTGATCTCTTGCTTTTGTAGCTAGATCTCTCTTTAATTCTTGCAATTTATGTTGTTTACTTTTATTGCCTTTTATGTGTTTGTTGAAATGCCTCTTCTAGATATAGTATAAATTTTGTTCCTCTTGGCCTAGGTAGAGTAATTAGTGACACTTGAGTTATCTAATTCCTTTGTTGATTGATAATTGGAGAGATTGCTAATTGGTTTGGAGTGCACTAAAGCTAGTCTTTCCTTGGGAGTTGGCTAGGACTTGTGGCTCAAGTCAATTCATCCACTTGACTTTCCTTTCTTTAGTAAGGGTTAACTAAGTGGTAGCAATGAACAATTCTCATCACAATTGAGAAGGATAACTAGGATAGGACTTCTAGTTCTCATATCTTGCCAAGAGCTTTGTTAGTTGTTAGTTTATTTTCTTTGCCATTTATATTTCTTGTCCAAAAGCTTAAAAACCCCAAATATAATTCACAACCAATAACAAGACACTTCATTACAATTCCTAGGGAGAACGACCCGAGGTTTCAATACTTCGGTTTATAAATTTAGGGGTTTGTTTTAGTGACAAACAACTTTTTGTATGAAAAGATTATTGTTTGGTTTAGGAACTATACTTGCAACGAGAATTCATTTGTGAAATTCTAAACCATCAAAAATCAAATCATCAAATACTCACAGGAATTTCATATATATATATATATATATATATATATATATATATATATACACATATACATACATATTAATTTACAAGCATCTCATATCAACATCCTATCCCTCTGACAAAACTTGCAAAGCTAAAGGCAAGGGAAACATAAATACTAAAATAATACAGAAATATCGTCTAACAAAAAAGAAATAAACTCTTCCGAACTTCGTCATCTGAAACCCGAAAAGAAAAGACCTGTAGGAGAGTGAGAACATCATCCTCGAAAGGGTTCTCACTATAGTGTTGCAGAATTACTATAATAGGATACGCGAGATGAAATCATTACAGTGATTAATAACCGCCTTATGCATCTTTTCAAAAGCAAAGGTTTACTATAAAGAAAAATCTGAAATCTTTTCTGAAAGTGGAAACTGTTCATTTCTTAAAAATTCAAAAGCCTTTCAAAAGGTTTATCTATGCTGAACCAGATTAGTTTTTCATACTTTTCTAAACCAGAAACAACAATCAAACATGGCCTTCAGCCCACCTCATGATCAACCACGGCCTTAGGCCCAAACAGTCCAAACAACAACCAATCACCACGGTCTAACAGAATCCCAGTCGCAAACACAAGTAGAAAGGTTCAAGCATAAACAAACAATTACTACAAGTAGAACAATTAGTAGTTAACCACAATTAATCACAAAGGCAAACCAAGTACAATATGCACACTCAAACAATATCACATAGATGCATATGATGAATGCCTGTCCTAATGGCTGATGAGTCTCGTCTGTTGGTTATAAAGCCAACTCGATAAGTCCTGGTTGCTAACTATTCATGCCCTGGGTCGAGTTGTATGACTTGGGCTAATTGAGGACAAGTCGACCGACCTTTTCAAGACAGGATTACCCGACCTCTTCTCAAAGAGCTCGGCCAAATTACCAGAGAAGCCCAAGGAAGGCCTAAACAAAGGAATCCAGCCCAAATCTAAAGGTAGCTAAAGCCTAGAAAGATAAAGGCAGTTCCCCTTAAAGATAAGATGACTTCACTCTAAGATAAGATAAGATAAGATAACTATCTTATCTCTAAAAAGGTCACTCCACACTATTATAAATACACTGGAGAACTCAGGTATAACTCATACTTTGATTCTACAAAAAACTTGCCTAAAGCACGTGCTAACTTAAGCATCGGAGTCTCTTGCAGGTACCACCACCCTCTGGTGACGAAGGATCAACAACTCTGCCAAGTCCAACAGGTCGGATACGACAGCTCCGACCAGTACAGAAGATCTCATCTGAGATCGACCTTCAGTTTCAGGTAACCCTCGGAACGTTGGCGCCGTTGTCGGGGAACCTGGAAGTCATCCCATCTTCATGGCGGACAACCTTGACAACGACCACGATTCTGATCTAGAAAATAGGATGCCGCATAAGAATGCGGACTCTACACCAACAGATACATCTCAACCAAATAAAGACAAGAATTCGCCAAATACAAAAATCATGGAGGCACTACAAGCTCAACAAAACCGTCTGCAACAACTCGAAAATGATGCCGAGCATCAACGAAAAGCCGAGAGGGACCTTTGAAGAGAAACTAGGCGACACCGAGAACTAGAGGATAAGCTCATAAAGCTTGAGACTGATCTAAAAACCAAAACCACTCAAATCGGTCACGATGACAACTCCCACAAAGGTCAAGATCCCTTCACTAAAGAAATCATGAAAGCTAAGGTTCCAAAGGATTTTAAAGCTCCCGACATGACCCCATACGATGGTACCTCGGACCCAAGCCATCATCTTAGCAACCTTAGAAGCAGAATGTATCTCACCGATGCCTCGGACACTATTCGATGCAAAGCCTTCCCAACTACTCTAACAAAGACGGCAATTAAGTGGTTCGACAGTTTGCCCCCTAGATCCATCATAAGCTTTGATGACTTAGCCAAGAAATTCCTCGCTAGATTTTCTATCCAGAGAGACAAAGCCAAACACGCCCCGAGCCTATTAGGTATCAAGCAAGGAGATCGGGAGAGTCTTTGCAACTACATGGAAAGATTCAACAAAGCATGCCTGGACATACAAAGCCTACCAACAGAAGCAGCCATCATAGGTCTCATTAATGGCCTATGAGAATGACCCTTCAGTCACTCCATATCAAAGAAACACCCAACATCTTTAAATGAAGTGCAAGAACGGGCAGAGAAGTATATCAACATGGAAGAAAATTCTCTGCTAAGAGAGACCTCAAAGCTCGGATTCTCTTACTCCTCCCGAGATAAGGATAAAGATTTTAAGAAAAAAGAAGATCAACACGGAGAGAAGCTCAAAAAATACCACAATTACACACCTCTTCGAGTGTCTCTCGTAGAAGTCTACCGAGAAGTGTACCACACTGAGAAGATTCCACCACCTCGCCCAATTAAAAGCAAGAGAGGGGGGAAATCGGATGGAATACTGTGAATACCACCGAATCTATGGACATCCTACCAACGAGTGCTTCGATTTAAAAAATGTCATAAAAAAATTGGTAAGAGAGGGGCGACTAGATCGGTACTTAGCCAACAAAACAGACGAACCCAGAAAAAGAAGACGGGACGAAGAGGTCGGTTGAGCTGAACGACCACCTCACACCCTGGAAAGGCACATTCACATTATAAATGGAGGATTCGCAGGAGGAGGGATCTCCGAATCATCTCGCAAAATGCACCTCAAAGAAGTATATCATGTCAAAGGAGGAGAAGGATCACCAGGCCTCCCTACAATTACTTTTACCCAGGAAGACGTGGCAGGCATCATCCCGGGACATGATGATCCCATAGTCATCACTATCATATTGGCCAACACTAATCTCCACCACACACTGGTGGACCAAGGAAGCTCGGCGGATATCTTGTTTAAATCTGCCTTCGACAAGCTCAGTCTACAAGAAAAAGAGCTCAAAGCATATCTAGACAACTTGTTTGGACTAGGAGACACTCCAATTCAACCACTTGGATATATCTCCCTGCACACAACCTTTGGAAAGGGAACCCGATCAAGGACACTCAACATAGACTACATCGTAGTTGACATGAGCTCAGCCTACAATGCCCTGATAGGTCAGACAACACTAAATCAGCTGGCTGCAGTAGTTTCAACTACACATCTATGCATAAAGTTTCCAAATCCAGAAGGGATTGCTACGATAAAAAGGGACCAGAAAATTGCGCGACGCTGTTTCAACGAAAGTCTAAACCTCAGAGGTAGAGGAGAAGAAATCAACATTATCGAACTCGGAAGAGTTCGATGTCGGCAAGAACTTCGTCTACAGCCTGAGGGTGAGATAGAGAAAGTTCAGATCAGAGATGCCCCGGACAAAACAACAAATATTGGGGCAACCCTAAAAGGAGACGTGAAGAAGTCTCCGATACAGTCCCTTAGGGATAATGCCGACCTCTTTGCATGGAAGGCCGCGGACATGCCGGGCATAGATCCCAAACTAATGTGCCACAAACTGGCAGTATATCCGGGATCTCGGCCAGTACAGTAGAAGCATAGGAAACTCCGACTGGAGAGATCTCAGGCTATGGAAGAACAGGTACAAGCTCTACTGGAGGCAGGATTCATAAGAGAAGCCAAGTACCCACTATGGCTAGCCAATGTTGTCTTGTTAAAAAAGTCAAATGGAAAATGGCGAATGTGCACTGATTACACTGACCTCAATAAAGCCTGCCCAAAGGATCCCTATCCACTCCCAAGCATAGACACTCTAGTGGACGCCTCCTCTGGATACAAGTACCTCTCTTTCATGGATGCTTATTTAGGATATAATCAAATCCCAATGTATCCACCTGATCAAGAAAAAACCTCATTCCTAACCCCAAAAGCAAATTACTGTTATGTGGTCATGCCATTCGGACTCAAAAACGCAAGAGATACCTACCAAAGATTAATAAACAAGGTATTTGCAAACCATATCGGGAAACTCATGGAGGTATATGTGGACGACATGTTGGTAAAAATACAAAGTGAGGAGTTATTACTGTCTGACCTCCCCCAAGTGTTTGACACCATAAGAAAGCATGGCATGCGTCTCAACCCTGCAAAGTGTACCTTTGCAGTAGAAGCTGGCAAATTTCTGGGTTTCCTGCTAACACAACGAGGAATTGAGGCGAACCTGGATAAATGTCGGGTCATACTTGACATGAAGAGTCTGACCTGTGTCAAAGAGGTACAACAACTCAACGGAAAACTGGCAGCCTTGTCCAGATTTCTAGCTGGATCAGCCATAAGATCTCTCCCCTTCTACGCCACTTTAAGGAAGGAAAAGTGGTTTGAATGGACAACAGAGTACGAGCAAGCTTTCCAGGATTTCAAAAGGTTCCTGGGACAACCACGTATTCTAACTCGACCACGGGAAGGAGAACCACTTGTATTGTACCTCGTAGTAGGAAATAGGGCAATAGCCTCAGCACTAGTCAAAGAGGATGAAAGTGGACAATAACCCATCCACTTCATCAGCAAAGCCCTAAAAGGTTCCGAACTGAACTACCAAATAATAGAAAATTTTGCCTATGCTCTCATACTAACCTCTCGACAACTTCGCCCATAGTTTCAAGATCACACCATCAAGGTCCGGATCAACCAGCCCATAAAAGGCATTCTACAGAAGACAGATTTAGCGGGAAGAGTTCTACAGTGGGCAGTCAAGCTATCTGAGTTTGATCTTGAATATGAAGCTCGGATGGCCATCAAGTCTCAGTATTTGGCCGATTTTGTTGCTGAGTACATTGACACCCCGGGAACCCCTACAAAATGAAATCTCTACGTAGACGACCCTTCAAACAAAACTGGGAGTGGTACCAGCATGATCTTAGAAAGCGATCAGGGAACTCAAATCGAGCTCTCCTTAAAATTCAAATTCCATGCTTCAAACAATTAGGCTGAATACGAGGCATTACTAACTGGTTTGAGGCTGGCTAAGGAGGTTGGAGCTCAAAAACTTATCATCTTCAGTGATTCATAAGTAGTCACTTCGCAAATAACAGGGATCAACCAAGCTAAGGACCCTACCATGAAAAAGTACCTGGACAAAACCAGTGAACAGCTCGGACAACTCGGGGAATACGAGGTCTGCCACATACCTCGGGAACAGAATGCTCGAGCTGACACACTCTCAAAATTAGCCAGCACCAAACCAGGGGGCAAGAATGGAAGCCTCATCCAGGAAATACTATCGAGCCCATCAATCTTGGGGGAAGAGAAGGTCCTAGCCATATCAGGTCAGGATTATGGATGGATGACCCCCATAATCAACTACCTTAAATTAGAGACACTCCCTACAGATAAAAAGGAGGCAAAGAGGCTAAGACGAGAAGCACAATACTACACCATCATAAACAACGTCCTATATAAGAGAGGGATATCGACACCCCTGTTAAAATGTTTGCCGACCTCTACCACGAAGGATGTTTTGGAAGAAGTACACAGCGGCATGTGTGGCAATCACCTTGGAGCACAAGCTTTCTCCAAAAAAGTACTCCGAGCCGGGTTCTTTTGGCCGACCTTGCAAAAAGAAGAAACCGAGTTCGTTAAGACGTGCCCACCATGCCAAAAACATGTTATCTTCCACATCTCCCCACCAGAGGAGCTCATTAGCGTAAGATCACCTTGGCCATTCACAAAATGGGGACTCGACCTCCTTGGACCCTATTCCCAAGGGTCAGGACAAGTCAAGTTCCTCATTGTAGGGGTTTATTACTTCACAAAATGGATTAAGACAGAGCCCCTAGCTAATGCCACTGCTCAAAAAGGTCGGAAATTCTTATACAGGCACATTATCACAAGATTTGGGGTTCCTCACTCCATCACCACAAACAATGGCACTCAATTCATAGATGCGGGTTTCAGGAAGTTGGTAGCCGACTTGAAAATGCATTACTAGAAAACTAGTTTTTACAGACGGTTATTTTCAACGGATTTTATCCCACGGAAATACAGAGGGAATTTCAGAGGGATTTTTTGTCAGAAAATAAAAAAATGAATTAGCATAAATTACAGATGGAAAAGAGAATCCGTCGATAATTCCGTCGGAAAAATTAATTTTTTTTCCGTGGAAAATAGTTACAGACGGATTTTCTGTCTGTAATTAAATACACAAAACACTGCGTTTTATTAAATTATTACAGACAGAAAATTCATCTGTAATTTAAATTTTCCGTCAGAAATATTGAGGTAACCCTAATTTTATCACCACCCATTCACACTCATCCCTCGAACATTTCCAGCAGCCCTCATCCCTCGAACTTTCTCCTCCGGTAGAAGGTGGTGTCGCCGCCGACGGGGACAGACCGTGGGTGCCCTCGTCATCTGGGGAAGCTCTACTCGGCCCTCTTTGCATCGTTCCTCCTCTTCTCGCTGTCGGACGAAGTTCTGAGTTGAGCTCGTGGCGTCGCCGTCGCGAAGGGTTCCTCCCCTCCTCGCCGTCCATTGTTTCTGATTCTCTGCTCCTCACCGGTTTGTGATTTTGTGATTTAATCTCTGCTCATCGCCCTCGTTGTTTCTGATTTTGTGATTTCATTTCTGATTTTGTGATTTAATCTCTGCTTCCTTTAATTAACAAAGGTGCTTGATCTGCGCTTTTGCCTCTTATTTCTCTCTCTCTCTCTCTCTCTCTCTCTCTCTCTCTCTCTCTCTCTCTCTCTCTCTCTCTCTCTCTCTCTCTCTCTCTCTCTCTCTCTCTCTCTCTCTCTCTCTCTCATTTTCTTAGTAGCCAAACAACTTGTTCTTGTTCTTGTTTAGGTAGTAGTTGCTGCGTGTACTGGCTTTGATGTTTGTGCAAAGGAGTTGAAGATTGACCAGCCTTGAAGTTTTGTAAATGTGGTGATTCATATCTTCAAAATTTGCTTCAGGTGCCACTCTTCACAGTTTTTCAGTTTTTCAAACCTAATTTTTCTGTTTATTCTTTTGTTAATTGTTATAATTACTATTTTTTATTTTTTATTCATATTAATTTCTTGCATTGTTTGCTTGATGGAGTATATTTTCTTCTACGATGATAAGCTTTTTTTTTCTTTTTTCAACTTTTTTATTTTTTGATTTGATTTGATTTATTTTGGGATTGATGGATGATGCTGCTAATCACTTAACTTTGCTTGATTCATGCATCCAGCCATATCCAGTGAGGGAAAGGTTTTGTTGTTGTCATGATAGGTTTTATTGAATTACATCATAGTTGAATTTTATTACTAGCTACTTGGGTTTGTGATAATCCAAGATTATCCCTCTCCAGGTGAAAGAATAACTTCCTCACAAATGAGATTAGGATAAGACTCTTCCATTAAAATGACAGCTTTTTTCCAAATTGATATATTAAAATGACAAATTTCGGCATGAAAGTTAAATGCATCAGAGAATTGGCCAATTAATTTTAGATGCAAAGTGACCTAATCTCCTATGCCATAAAGAGTAAGAATCTGAAATAGTATTACAAAGAAGAGGTGCAGTAATATGTGCAGTAATATCCTTTTGTTTTTCTGGAATCTTGTTCGAATCTCCAATGGAAAGCATAGCCTTGCAGTAACTGCACGTCTTTGTTAGTTCCTTGTGAGTTTTGCTGCCTTAATAGTTGATGTAGAATTGCCACTGTATAATGTTAATGGTCAGATTTTTGGAGGGTATCATAAAACTTGACAAATTTATAGGATATTGATTTTGTATAGTATTTTGATTTTTTGTTATTGAATTTGGGGTTAATGAATCTAAAAGGCATGGTCCCTATGTTGGAATTTTAATATAGATATAGGGAATTAGATTGGAGTCATATTGGAATATAAAGTGGTGTAATAATAGAACCTTGGTGAGTCATATTTGATTTTTTGTTTTCATGTAACAGAGAAGGTATCTTTGCTAGTGGAGCTGCCGATGATGCTTTTTGTAGATGACAATGAAAGTCAAGTATGCCAATTTTTCTTACATCCATCCTTAACTAAAGAAGTTCATATGTCATTTTATTGTGTTTTTTAGTATATATATATATATATATATATATATATATATATATATTTTATGTGTGCCTATTGCCTAAGAGATGAATTTCTCTTATCTGGATGCAGGGATGTAATTTACTATTGTTATTACTTTGCTAGTCTAGTAGTCCATAATTTAACTGGAATATTCATAAGCTGTTTCAACTTTTGAATACAAGTAGGTGATCTTAAAAGCAAATTCAATTTGATTATACCAAAGAATATTGAAAATAATGCACCAACTATTAATTATCTTAAAAGGTTTTGATAGGTGTATACAAGAACCACTCTCTTGGAATTTACACCGTTTTCCTT
Organism: Arachis hypogaea; assembly: GCF_003086295.3. NCBI lineage: Eukaryota > Viridiplantae > Streptophyta > Magnoliopsida > Fabales > Fabaceae > Arachis > Arachis hypogaea. The sequence continues at coordinate 98,328,522 of NC_092038.1, forward strand.
GATAAATGAAAGAGAAGAATCATCCTCTTCCAAAAGGAAATTCAGTTCATTAAGAAAAAATTCATTAGGATCATTTTTTATACTTGTGCTGCGTAAGTAATAAAAATGACAAAGCAAGTAAGAAAGACCAAAATAGGAGAAATGAATGTATAAGAGTTAGTCTTCCAAAGTTCCACAATTGATTAAAAAATGCCAATATTCAACAAAGCTAAAATATATTATTGATTAGCTTAAAAGGTTTCCATAGGTGTATACAGGAACTAATCTCTTGGCACTTACACTGATATAGGGTAGTGCCAATGTCAGACTCTTAGGTAATTAAGTAACAGTGATAATGCAAACCATCTTTTTGAAAAAAAAATCATACATATACATATTCATTTTAACTATTCAATCAAATTATTCTCTACAATTTATGCTTCATTACCTCGCCATTATAGTAGTATGGTAAATTCAGATTAGCAGTATCTACTATATATCCCACTATCCTCAACAAACACCTCTCTTTTAACTACTGTTCAAATTCTCCATGCTTTTTGCTTACTATGTGTCAAGTGTGAACAATAATTAATAATAAATTATATTGTACCACTAATTTTGGAATGTAGATCTTATTCTTTCATAATAAAAATTAATATATATCTATACAACATTTACCATCAGAATATTTTCTAGGTAAATTAATTACACTAAAAATATATGGTTCCAGAGCTGAAAATATAACTGTTTTAGAATGTTTAAACTGCAGTGATGTGCCTAATTGTTGGTGTCACACAATGATTGGCTATGCTTGTAATTTAAGAGATGTATATTAACCACGGTAACCAACTATGTGATGAACTATTTATTAGAGTTCTTTACATGAATTAATCAATACATCTGTGATGAAAATTTTGGCTTGTTTATTTCTTCATCCTGTTGTTTGTATATGGAGATATCAAAGTGTCTACCATGCTTGTGGATTTAAACTTCTAGTTTAGTCTGATTGATAGTTTATAGCTGAGAAATTCCAAAAAGAGGACAATACTTATGCTAAATTTTGATTATTTAAGTTTTACAGCTAAGATATTTTTTCATATACAAACTTTTAAATCAAATGTCTCAGTTGGCAATGATTAGAGAAAGCAATCTAATTTTTCATGCCAGTTTTTGTGTATAGTTTTCACTTTTCACTTTTCATTTCTTGTTATCCTTATTATGTTTGCTTTTAAATACTAAATAGCTAGTAGACAACTTGATTTTGTATTAGTTGTACTATTAAATTTTTTGCCCCTTTATATGTCTGATGATGATGATTTAATACAAGTACTATGCATATAAAGTTCATGCTCCTTTGTTTGCAGTTTTGCTCACCAAGTAGTTGAATTGATGATGTATTAAAAATATGTTCAATTGCCATCTCAGCTCCCTCTTATAAAATATAAAGTACAAAAATAAAAATAATTTAATTCGTAAAAATTATACAAAAGAAATAAATACTTTGTTGTGTCAATAGTAATTTATCCATGTCTTAGATGTGATGAAACTATTTTACTTTATTTATACTTAAAACATGCATCTATATCTTTAAATAGCTTTTGTTATTTATACTTAAAATATGCATCGACAATGAGTTCATTAGTGTTAGCTCCTTATTTTAATATACATAAATCAAATTTTAATTAGATCTCTTTTTAATTAGATCTCTTTTTAATTTTTAATTTGTTTTTTATGATTATTTTACTGTTCTATACGCTTTTGGGACCATCGCTTCTGTCTCTCTGGACTGGGCTCGTAGGCTTAAATCCATTAATTATTTTTAATTAAAGAGGACTTTATAGTTTATAGTACCTTTGTTTTTTAACATTCAAGCAAAATGAGACTCTAATTTCTTCCAGATCTGAGCAAAGCAACATGTGTTTTAATTTACATATCTGAAAAAAATGGATTCACTGTTCCTTTTGCTACATTGAGTTAAGATTTTTTATGTCAACCTTGGTGTTAAGGACATTTTCTTTTCTGGCATGCTAGTTATAAACTTATAATTAATAATAAATAAAATATTTCTTGAATGCTTTTCTGTTTTAAATAGCTTTTTTCTTACAGATGCGAGTTTTTAATCAAGACTTAGGTGATCATCTACTGTTTGAGATATGAGTATATGACATTACCCGTTTCTATTTCTTGATTTGTATCAATGCACAGAGAGCACTGATATTTTGGACACTGACCTGTTGCTTCTTTGCTCTTAGGTACTTGGTGTAGAGAGAACAGCATCACAACAGGAAATAAAGAAGGCTTATTACAAGTTAGCATTGAGGCTACATCCTGACAAGAACCCTGGTGATGAGGTATTTATCTAATGTTTTCTGTTTTACAGTAAGCAGGGTGGAGCCACGTTGATATCCAGAGATTCCATTGTACCCTTTAATATTCTGAAAATTTTTGAAATATCCATGAAAATCTAGTATCTTCTCAGCAAAATACTATTGAAGCTCTTTGAACACTCCATTTAACAATAGCATCAAACAGGTTTTTGTCTAATTAGGCCTCTGACCATCTATTAAATTTGATGTTTATGGTTCCAATTAATCATTTACAGGAGGCTAAAGCAAAATTTCAGCAACTGCAAAATGTTATCTCGATTCTTGGGGATGAAGAAAAGCGAGCCATTTATGATCAGATTGGTTGTGATGATGATGCTGTGAGTGTTCTTGGTTTCTCGTATCTGTAGATGCATTTACAACATTGAAGCCACAAGATAACATATATTTGTAATTTGCATTTACGGATGAGGACTATGATGATGATGAGGATGAAGATGACACTGAAGACTATAGCTGATAGTTTTAGCATGGTTGAACAATATACTAGGAATTATAGTTGATGATCAATACATTTTGTTTATATTTTGAATTATATTGACTTGCTTGTTTATAGTACTTTTCTTTTAGTTTGATAATATGATGAATTTATTTATTTTTTTAAAATATTATAAATATTCGAATATAAATTAGATAAAAATTTGTATTAAATTTATATTTATTTTGTATGAAAACAAGTTTACAGAGGGACAAAATCCGTCGGTAATTTCGTCGGTAACCAAAAATCCATCTGTAATAAAGACTAAATCTGTCTGTAAATCTGTCTGTATTTATCCATTTTCTAGTTGTGATAAAGCACCAATTCACATCCGTAGAACACCCCCATGCTAATGGAAAAGCAGAAGCTGCCAACAAAGTCATACTAACTGGGTTAAAACGAAGACTACGGGATACAAAAGGAACCTGGGCTAAAGAGCTCCCACAAGTCCTATGGGTATATCGATCAACTCCACACTTCAAGACGAGGGAATCACCCTTCCAACTGGCTTACAGAATGGAGGCAATGGTCCTAGTGGAAGTCGAAGAAGGATCCCCCAGAATGATCTTCTACAGTGAAGAGGCCAACTCCCAACTTCAAATGGAAGAGCACGATCTACTCCCAGAAATCTGGGAAAGAGCTCGGATAAGGGAGGAGGCGTTAAAACATCGAATGGCCTCAAGATACAATCGGAAGGTAGTACAACGAAGTTTTGCCAACAACGACCTCATCCTAATCCAAAATGACATCGGAACAGGTCGACCAGCAGAAGGAAAGCTAGTAGCTAACTGGAAAGGACCCTACCGAGTTATAGAGGTACTAGGAAAAGGCTACTACAGGGTGTCCGAACTCAAGTGGCGAGAGCTACCAAGGTCATGGCACGCCTGCAACCTAAGAAGGTATTATATTTAGGAGGTAATAAAAGATCTTAGGACATGGTGCACTCTTTTTCCTGAAAAGGTTTTTTTAATGAGGCACCAAGCCAAGATCTGCAAAATTACTTGACTTAGAAGGGTAAGCACCCATATGTATATATTTTTGCCTGTATGTCTATTTTTCTATTTGAATAAAACTTTCCAAATTCTCTACAAAGCCTCTCTACTAAGATGCATTAATTTGAAATATAAAAATTCATCGCCTGATTACGAAGCTACAGATCGGCAAGGTGAAAACAAATTCACCGCCCGACCACGATGAAAATCGAATTCATCGTCCAAATTTTGACAAAGGTCGGTGTTCCGAGGGTTACCTGAAACTGTGGGCCGATCTCGGATGAGATCTTCTGTGTTGGTCGGAGTCGACGTGTCCGGCAGGTGTACGGCGGCCGGAGCTGGTGTGTCCGACTTGTTGGACTTGGTGGTGGTGCTGATCCTTCGTCCCCGGAGGGTGGGGGGTACCTGCAAGGGACTCCGATGCTTAAGTTAGCAAGGGTATTAAGCAGTTATTGAGTAGAATCAGAGTATGAGTTATACCTGGGTGCTCCAGTATTTATAATGGTGAGATGTGGCCTTCTGTGGATAAGATAAGTTAGTTATCTTATCTTATCTTTATCTTTATCTTTAAGTGAGGTCATCTTATCTTTAAGGGAACCGCCCTTCTCTCTGCAGGCTTGGGTTGCCTTGGGATTTGGGGCGTGTTCCTCTATTTGGGCCCTTCTTTGGGCTTTCCTGGGGACTTGACCGAGCTCTTTGAGAAGAGGTCGGGTTTGTCCTGACCTGAAGAGGTCGGTCGCTTTGTCTGTAGAACATCCCGGGTCGGACAGCTCGACCCAGGGTATGAACAGTGCCCCTGCTTGAGCTCGGTCTTCTTTTTTGAGGCCGAGTCCTTTACTTCGGTCATTTTTTGGTGAAGCTGAACTCAAACATTTTGTCGATTCCTTTGTGTCAACTTTGAATGCAGAACGTTTCCTCTAAAAGACGCATGCTTTTATACCGGCGCATTTTTGGGAACGTGCGAGGGTTTAATGCTTTTTAATTTTGAGCATTAATTGCCCCGTTTCCCTTAGGCTCTTTTACTTTGGATTTTGAAAACCTGAAAACGGTTTCTCTTCTTTTGCTCTTTCGTAACTTCATTTCTTAGTTCTCTCCACTCTCTGTTTTTTTGTTTTGCATTTCTGTTTGTGTTGCGGCGTCATTTGGTGTTGGAACTTGGGGTCTTTGTATTTCTTCCGGCGACATTGCTCTTGTTCGCATTCCCAGATTTCGTCTTCCTCCTTTTGTTTTTGTTGAAGCTCGCTGTTCTTTCCAGGTTGGTAATAGCTTTTCTCGTTTTCTTCGTGGCTTCGTCTTTAATTTTGGTGAAGTTCTGGTTTTGCATGTTTGAAAGTTTGGATCTTTTTGTGATCTTATATTTACCTGTTGCCGTGATATGCTTTTCCTTTGGAGATTCTTGGAATTTTGAGGCTTTCTGAGTTTTTACTGTTGCATCTGGTTGTTTTTTGGTACTAGTACGAAATCTGTATCTGTTTCTCACCTTTGGAGATTGCTTCCTGTCTGATCTTTGAAAAAAGGTTGCTCTTTTAATGGCCTTGTGCTTGATGCTTGGGAGTGGTTTTTGCTTGGTAGGCTTGTAATGTTTTACTGTGTTTTATTTTGATGAAAGCGCTTGTTGTTTTGAATTCTTTTTTGAGAAATGCTGGGATGTGATCTGTAGAGTATTTCTGGAGGCCTTGCTTTGTTGTTGCCTCCAAAGGATGCCCCAAGACTTTGGTTTGAGTCTTGGGGTTTTCCTTTTCTTGCTTTTCATTGCCTCAGAAGTATTGACCGAGTTGTTTTCCCCTTTGTCTGAGATGTTTGTAGTAACCTCATTTTCTTTTCTTACTTGTAGGATTTAGTTGGCCTCATGTCTTCTCGCAATAACATTGTAGAGATGTCTTCCGGAGTTCCCGAGGGGATGTCTGATTGGCTGGACTCCCTTATTTTGTTGTGTGTTTTCGTTGTGGATGCTGAATTTTGCACAGAGCTGAGGAAGCGTCATAGGATTTGTGGTAACAATGCTCGCGAGGGGGATTATGAGCTTGTTGCTCCTGATTCTGATGAGAGGGTTTGCTTTCTGACTTCCATTGAGAGGGAGCGTCCCTTCTTCTATGCCTATGAATACTTTTTCAGCCAGTTGAATGTTACTTTTCCTTTTGCTGCTTTTGAAACCGACCTGTTGTGGTCGTGTAATATTGCTCCATCCCAGCTTCACCCCAATTCCCGGGGTTTTATTAAAATTTTTCAACTTCTCTGCCGTGAACTAGATGTAACACCTTCCCAGACTCTGTTTCTTTACTTGTTTGTTTCCGCCAAGCCTGGTGGTTCTTCAAAAAAGAAGGCTTCCTGGGTTTCCTTCAGGTCCGCCCAGGGCCACAAAGTTTTTGCTATGTATGATGAGTCCTTTAAGGATTTCAAGAATTACTTCTTTAAGGTTCGTGCTGTCGAGGGGGCCCGCCCCTTTTTTCTTGACGAAAATGATGAGCTTTCTTTCCCTCTAGAGTGGCAGAGGGATGTGAGAGTGTCTCGTTATACTTGGGAGATGCTTGATGATGTTGAGCGTGCTTTTGTTGTTGTTCTTGAGGATCTATGGGGGAAGCTGCCCCATCTTGATACAAAAGGTTTTTGAATAACCCATCCTTGGTTCAGACTGTTTTGGGTATTTGTCTGACTTGTTTCTGTACTTATTTCCTTTTTCTTCCTCTTTTGTAATTCTTTGTCGTGACTGTTTTTGTGTTTTGTAGAGATGTCAAAGAATAACGACTCTATGAAGGCCTTCAAAAGGGCAAAGAAGGCAACTGCTGCTCTGAACATCTCGGCCAAGGTGGCCGGCGAGGGATCTTCACAGGTCCCCCTGAAGCCCCCTGTGCCGAGTTCCCTTGGGCCGAGGAAAGTAATTCCTACTCCCCAGTTTCATCAGGTCGATCCTCCTCAAACTTCGGCTACTGCTTCTGGTGCCCCACCTTTGAAAAAGCAAAAAACATCCGAACCCTTTAACTTGGATGCTCCGGACTTTGATGCTATTGAATTTGTTGACCAGCAAATTGCCCCCTATGGTGGGCTTTCTATGGACGACGTGTCTCTTTTAAAGCATTTGTATTTTATTACTCAAAATAGTGTGAAGATGGCCCACATGGGTGCGGCTATTTTTCGAACAATTCAGGGGATTCCGGTTCATGCTACCAAATCTTTTATGGAGGAGGCCAAGTCAGAGTTTGATCGAATCAAGGGTCTGAAGGAGGAGTTGGAGGTGAAGTTGGCTAAGGTGGAGAAGGAACTGGAGGGTGAGAAGGCCAGCTCTATTGCCCTTGCCGCTTCTCTGAAGCTGGCCAAAGACATGGCTTTGACACATAAGGATAGCTATGTCTCGGCTTATAGGGAATTGATGCGTCTTCGGGAGGAATTGGAAACAGCTAGGGTTAATTATAGTGAGCTTCAGGGTCACCTTGTGGGTAGCGTAACTGCTGCCTCCGAGAACCTGATGGAGCAGTTCCGGGTTGTTGCTCCTGATGCCAACTTGACTCTCATCAGCCTGGATAATGTCGTGAGAGATGGTAAGATTGTCCCAGATGCCCAGGATGATGAAGAGACTGATCCTCCCCAGTGCCTTCTCTTAAGGTATCGATCTCCTCTGTTCCTCCCGTTACATCTGATCCGGATTGTCAGATTCTGAACCGGGATGATGGAACCGTAGATGCCGTGCCCCTTCAGACTCGTCCGCCTTCTCCTCATACTGATGCTGCCAGGAAAGCTCCCGATCTTTAGTTGATCTTTTTCTGGATATTTTGTGTAAATAGCCCGGTTTGTGGGCTTTTGAACTTTGTTTTGTTTGACGCTTCTAGTTGTCTGTCTTGCAACTCTTTTTGAAAAACAAAAGTAGCTTCTGAGGTTGGTTTTGTGGTGACCTCTTGAAGCTTTTGTCGTATTCTGCATGATATCTGTTGAAATTTTGCTGTTCTGGCCTCTTTAGGTTGTTTGCATGCTTTATCATTTGTATCTTGGATCCTTTTGAGGCCGTGCCTGTGGGGGTCCGACTTGTTTCTCGGTTTTCTCGCTCTTTGTTTGTATTTTTAGCGCCTTATGACCGATTTCTTTATGTATGTCCCCCTCAAAAGTTATTTTTGTGATCCCCTTTTCTTGGCCTTTACTCGGTCTTTTTCAGGGATTATGTTTGATAACTTTTTAGTGGTAGGAGTCCGACTTGGTTATGTTGGTCTCCTTTAAGTTATTTTTCGTAGTCCTTTTTTTTGGATCTTTGTCAGATCTCTTTCAGGGACTACTTGTATAACTTTTTAGTGGTAGGAGTCCGACTTGGTTATGTTGGTCTCCTTTAAGTTATTTTTCGTAGTCCTCTTTTTTGGATCTTTGTCAGATCTCTTTTAGGGACTACTTGTATAACTTTTTTAGTGGTAGGAGTCCGACTTGGTTATGTCGGTCTCCTTTAAGTTATTTTTCGTAGTCCTCTTTTTTGGATCTTTGTCAGATCTCTTTCAGGGACTACTTGTATAACTTTTTAGTGGTAGGAGTCCGACCTGGTTATGTCGGTCTCCTTTAAGTTATTTTTCGTAGTCCTCTTTTTTGGATCTTTGTCAGATCTCTTTCAGGGACTACTTGTATAACTTTTTAGTTTTGGGCTGACTTTGTTATGTCAGGCCCTTCTAAGTTAAAGTAATCCTCTTTAATAGGGTTGGCCAGATGATGAGCGGATAATTTGTACGCTTTTTGGCATTGTTTTTAGTATGTTTTTAGTATGATCTAGTTAGTTTTTAGTATATTTTTATTAGTTTTTAGTTAAAATTCACTTTTCTGGACTTTACTATGAGTTTGTGTGTTTTTCTGTGATTTCAGGTATTTTCTGGCTGAAATTGAGGGACCTGAGCAAAAATCTGATTCAGAGACTAAAAAGGACTGCAGATGCTGTTGGATTCTGACCTCCCTGCACTCGAAGTGGATTTTCTGGAGCTACAGAAGCTCAATTGGCGCGCTCTCAACGGCGTTACAAAGTAGACATCCTGGGCTTTCCAGCAATATATGATAGTCCATACTTTGCCCAAGATTTGATGGCCCAAACCGGCATTCAAAGTCACCCTCAAAATTTCCAGCGTTAAACGCCGGAACTGGCACCAAAATGGGAGTTAAACGCCCAAACTGGCACAAAAGCTGGCGTTTAACTCCAACAAGAGTTTCTACACGAAAATGCTTCAATGCTCAGCCCAAGCACACACCAAGTGGGCCCGGAAGTGGATTTTTATGTCATTTACTCATCTCTGTACACCCTAGGCTACTAGTTTTCTATAAGTAGGACCTTTTACTATTGTATTAGAGATCTTTCAATCTTTGGATCTTTTGATCATGTTTTGATGATTGAACCCTCATTGGGAGGCTTGCCATTTGGCCATGCCTAGACCTTGTTCTTATGTATTTTCAACGGTGGAGTTTCTACACACCATAGATTAAGGTGTGGAGCTCTGCTGTACCTCGAGTATTAATGCAATTACTATTGTTCTTCTATTCAATTCCGCTTGTTCTTGTTCTAAGATATCACTTTTTCTTCAACTTGATGAATGTGATGATCCGTGACACTCATCATCATTCTCACCTATGAACGTGTGACTGACAACCACCTCTGTTCTACCTTCGATTGGGTGAATATCTCTTGGATTCTTTAACTGGAGTCTTCGTGGTATAGGCTAGAGCTGATGGTAGCATTCAAGAGAATCCGGAAGGTCTAACCTTGTCTGTGGTATTCTGAGTAGGATTCAATGATTGAATGACTGTGACGTGCTTCAAACTCCTGAAGGCGGGGCGTTAGTGACAGACGCAAAAGAATCACTGGATTCTATTCCGGCCTGATCGAGAACCGACAGATGGATAGCCGTGCCGTGACAGGGTGCGTTGAACATTTCCACTGAGAGGATGGGAGGTAGCCACTGACAACGGTGAAACCCTTGCTTAAGCTTGCCATGGAAAGGAGTAAGAAGGATTGGATGAAGACAGTAGGAAAGCAGAGAGACGGAAGGGACAAGCATCTTCATACGCTTATCTGAAATTCCTACCAATGAATTACATAAGTATCTCTATCTTTATCTTTATAGTTTTTATGCGTATATCACCATACCCATTTGAGTTTGCCTGACTGAGATTTACAAGGTGACCATAGCTTGCTTCATACCAACAATCTCTGTGGGATCGACCCTTACTCGCGTAAGGTTTATTACTTGGACGACCCAGTACACTTGCTGGTTAGTTGTGCGAAGTTGTGTTTATGCCATGGTATTGAACACCAAGTTTTTGGTTTCATCACCAGGGATTATTTGAGTTGTGAAAAGTATTGATCACAATTTCGTGCACCAAGTTTTTGGCGCCGTTGCCGGGGATTGTTCGAGTTTTCGGCAAGCTTTTGGTCCGGTAACATCAGTGCCAAATTTCTGATCCGGCAACAGCACCAAGTTTTTGGCGCCGTTGCCGGGGATTGTTGAGTTTGGACAACTGATGGTTCATCTTGTTGCTTAGATTAGGTATTTTTTTTTCTTCAGAGTTCTTAAGAATGAATTCTAGTGTTTCAAGGTGATGTTCTTATCATCACCAAAGCTGATTGATCTTCATCAATTTACCTCTTGAATGCAATGTTCTGCTGAAGCTTGGCTGACCTTGTCTAATTCCTTTAGACTGAAGCTTTAGACTAACATTGCATGATTCCTGGAATTCTCATTAAGAATTTTGATACCTTTTTCCACTTTATTTTCAAAAAAAAAAGCACAAAAAAAAATTGACAAAATCATAAAATCCAAAAATATTTTTGAGTCTAGTGTTTCATTTTAAGTTTAGTGTCAATTGCATACATTCATTTATGTGTCTTAAGGATCCTCAAGTAATTCTTGATGATTTCTTACTCTGATCTTTGAATTCTTTTGACTTGAGTGTTTATGTGTCTCATTAGTGTCAGCAGTATACAAACTGCTAAGTTTGGTATATTGCATGCATTGTTTATTTGATTTTAGTTGCATTTTGATTATTCCTTATTATTAAAAATCCAAAAATATTTTTAATTTGTGTCTTTTCAAGTCAACAATACAGAGAATTGAAGATTCAGAACATACTGCAGAGGAATTGCACAGAAAAAGCTGGGCGTTCAAAACGCCCAGTAAGGAAGACAGACTGGCGTTTAAACGCCAGCCAGGGTACCTGGCTGGGCGTTTAACGCCCAAAAGGGTAGATTTTTGGGCGTCAAACGCCAGAATGTGCACCATTCTGGGCGTTTAACGCCAGGATGGCACAAGAGGGAAGATTCTGTTTTCAAATCAATTTTTTTTCAGGTTTTCAAAATTTTTCAAAATCAAATCTTTTTCAAATCATATCTTTTCAATCATGTGTTTTCAAAATCAATTTCTTTCCTTTTTCAAAGATACTTGCTATCAATTAATGATTTGATTCAACATTTCAAGTATGTTGCCTTTTCCGTTGAGAAAGGTTTAATGTTTGAATCATATCTTTTCTTGATAGCCAAGTCATTAATTTTCAAAATCAAATATTTTAAAATGTTTTTTCAAATCATATCTTCTCAATCTCATTTTTTTTAAAACCAATCATACCTTCTTAACCACATCTTTTTCAAAATAGTTTTCAATCAAATCTTTTTGATTGCTAATTTTAAAATCTTTTTCAAAAATCACTTGATTTCTTTTCCACTTTTATTTTCGAAAATCAATTAGGGTTTTTCAAAATGTTTTCAAAATCCTTTACCTAATTTTCGAAAATTACTTCCCTTCTTCTCACATCTTTCTATTTATGGACTAATACTATTCCTTAATGCAAAATTCGAACTCCATCCTCTTTGACAAGTTCGAATTTTCTACTTCTGCCTTCCATTTTCTTTTCCTCTGACACCTCAAGGAATCTCTATACTGTGACATAGAGGATTCCATATTTTCTTGTTTTCTTCTCTTTCTTATGAGCAGGAGCAAAGACAAAAGCATTCTTGTTGAGGCTGACCCTGAACCTGAAAGGACCTTGAAGCGAAAGCTAAGAGAAGCTAAGGCACAACTCTCTGTAGAGGACCTAACCGAATTCTTCAAAGAAGAAGAACCCATGGCAGCCGAAAACAACAATGCCAACAATGCAAGGAAGGTGCTGGGTGACTTTACTGCACCTACTCCCGACTTCTATGGGAGAAGAATCTCTATCCCTGCCATTGGAGCAAACAACTTTGAGCTTAAGCCTCAATTAGTTTCTCTAATGCAACAGAATTGCAAGTTCCATGGACTTCCATTGGAAGATCCTCATCAGTTCTTAGCTGAATTCTTGCAAATCTGTGACACTGTCAAGACTAATGGGGTTGACCCTGAGGTCTACAGACTTATGCTATTCCCTTTTGCTGTAAGAGACAGAGCTAGGACATGGTTGGACTCACAACCTAAAGAAAGCCTGGACTCTTGGGAAAAGCTAGTCAATGCCTTCTTGGCAAAGTTCTTTCCACCTCAAAAATTGAGTAAGCTTAGAGTGGAAGTCCAAACCTTCAGACAGAAGGAAGGAGAATCCCTCTATGAAGCTTGAGAAAGATACAAACAATTAATCAGAAAGTGTCCCACTGATATGCTTTCTGAATGGAGCATCATAGGTATTTTCTATGATGGTCTCTCTGAACTGTCCAAGATGTCTTTGGATAGCTCTGCTGGAGGATCTCTTCATCTGAAGAAGACGCCTACAGAAGCTCAAGAGCTGATTGAAATGGTTGCAAATAACCAATTCATGTACACTTCTGAAAGGAATCCTGTGAACAATGGGACTAATCAGAAGAAAGGAGTTCTTGAGATTGACACTCTGAACGCCATATTGGCTCAGAATAAAATATTGACTCAGCAAGTCAATTTGATTTCTCAAAGTCTGTCTGGAATGCAAAATGCACCAAGCAGTACTAAAGAAGCTTCATCTGAAGAAGAAGCTTATGATCCTGAGAACCCTTCAATGGAAGAGGTGAATTACATGGGAGAACCCTATGGAAACACCTATAATCCTTCATGGAGAAATCATCCAAATTTCTCATGGAAGGATCAACAGAGACCTCAACAAGGTTTCAATAATAATAATGGTGGAAGAAACAGGTTTAGCAATAGCAAGCCTTTTCCATCATCTTCTCAGCAGCAGACAGAGAGTTCTAAGCAGAACACCTCTGACTTAGCAACCATGGTCTCTGATCTAATCAAAACCACTCAAAGTTTCATGATTGAAACAAGGTCCTCCATTAGAAATTTGGAGGCACAAGTGGGTCAGCTGAGCAAGAAAATTATTGAACTCCCTCCTAGTACTCTTCCAAGCAATACAGAAGAAAATCCAAAAGGAGAGTGCAAAGCCATCAACATGGCCGAATTTTGGGAGGAAGAAGAGGCAGTGAATGCCACTGAGGAAGACTCAATGGACGTCCACTGGCCTCCAATGAGTTCCCCAATGAGGAACCATGGGAATCTAAGGCTCAAAATGAGACCATAGAGATTCCATTGGACTTACTTCTGCCATTCATGAGGTCTGATGAGTATTCTTCCTCTGAAGAGGATGAGTGTGTCACTGAAGAGCAAGTTTCTAAATACCTTGGAGCAATCATGAAGCTAAATGACAAGTTATTTGGGAATGAGACTTGGGAGGATGAACCCCCTTTGCTCACCAAAGAACTAGATGACTTGTCTAGGCAGAAACTGCCTCAAAAGAGACAGAATCCTGGGAAGTTTTCAATACCTTGTACCATAGGCACCATGACCTTCAAGAGGGCCTTGTGTGACTTAGGGTCAAGTGTAAACCTCATGCCTCTCTCTGTAATGGAGAAGTTAGGGATCTTTGAGGTGCAAGCTGCAAAAATCTCACTAGAGATGGCAGACAATTCAAGAAAACAAGCCTATGGACTTGTAGAGGATGTTCTGGTAAAGGTTGAAGACCATTACATCCCTACTGATTTCATAGTCCTAGAGACTGGGAAATGCATGGATGAATCCATCATCCTTGGCAGACCCTTCCTAGCCACAGCAAAGGCTGTGATTGATGTTGATAGAGGAGAATTGATCATTCAAGTGAATGAAGAATCCTTGGTGTTTAAGGCTCAAGGATATCCCTCTATCACCATGGAGAGGAAGCATGAAGAGCTTCTCTCAAAACAGAGCCAAACAGAGCCCCCACAGTCAAACTCTAAGTTTGGTGTTGGGAGGCCACAACCAACTTCTAAGTTTGGTGTTGAACCCCCCACATTCAAACTCTAAGTTTGGTGTTGGGAAGTTCCAACATAGCTCTGAGCATTTCTGAGGCTCCATGAGAGTCCTCTGTCAAGCTAATGACATTAAAGAAGCGCTTGTTGGGAGGCAACCCAATGTTATATTCTCTTTTGCTATTTTATGTCTTTTGTAGGTTGATGATCATGAGAAGTCACAAAATCAATGAAAAAAGCAAAAATAGAATGAAAAATAGAAAGAAAAATAGCACACCCTGGAGGAAGAACCTGCTGGCGTTTAAACGCCAGTCAGGCTAGCAGATGGGCGTTTAACGCCCAGTCTGGCACCATTCTGGGCGTTAAACGCCCAGAATGGTGCCAGACTGGGCGTTAAACGCCAGAAAAGGGCAAGAAGCTGGCGTTAAACGCCAGAAATGGGCACCAGCCCGGTGTTTAACGCCAGAATTGGCTAAAAACGCATTTTTGCATGCCATTTGGTGCAGGGATGACTTTTCCTTGACACCTCAGGATCTGTGGACCCCACAGGATCCCCACCTACCCCACTACTCTCTCTTTTCTTCACCCATTCACCAATCACCTCAACACCTCTTCCCCAAAAACCCTTCACCTATCAAATCCCATCTTTCTCTTCACCACTCACATCCATCCTTCATAAAACCCCACCTACCTCACCCTTCAAATTTAAACCCATCTTCCCTCCTTCATTTTCACACAACCTAAACACCACTTCTTTCCCTTTTGGCCGAACACAAAGCCATTCCCTTCTTCCTCAATTCTTCTTCTTCTACTCTCTTCTTTCTTCTTTTGCTCGAGGACGAGCAAACCTTTTAAGTTTGGTGTGGTAAAAGCATTGCTTTTTGTTTTTCCATAACCATTTATGGCATCCAAGGCCGGAGAAACCTCTAGAAAGAGGAAAGGGAAGGCAAAAGCTTCTACCTCCGAGTCATGGGAGATGGAGAGATTCATCTCAAGGGTGCATCAAGACCACTTCTATGAAGTTGTGGCCTTGAAGAAGGTGATCCCCGAGGTCCCTTTTTCACTCAAAAAGGGTGAATATCCGGAGATCCGACATGAGATCCGAAGAAGAGGTTGGGAAGTTCTTACCAACCCCATTTAACAAGTCGAAATCTTGATGGTTCAAGAGTTCTATGCCAATGCATGGACCACAAAGAACCATGACCAAAGTATGAACCCGGATCCAAAGAATTGGCTTACTATGGTTCGGGGGACATACTTGGTTTTTAGTCCGGAAAATGTAAGGTTGGCATTCAACTTGCCCATGATGCAAGGAGATGAACACCCTTACACTAGAAGGGTCAACTTTGATCAAAGGTTGGACCAAGTCCTCACAGTCATATGTGAAGAGGACGCTCAATGGAAGAGAGATTCAAGAGGGAAGCCGGTTCAATTGAGAAGGCATGACCTCAAACCCGTGGCTAGAGGATGGTTGGAGTTCATCCAACGCTCAATCATTCCCACTAGCAACCGGTCCGAAGTTACCATAGATCGGGCTATCATGATTCATAGCATCATGATTGGAGAAGAAATAGAAGTTCATGAGGTTATAGCTCAAGAACTCTATAAGGTGGCGGACAAGTCCTCTACCTTGGCAAGGTTAGCCTTTCCTCATCTCATTTGTCACCTCTGTTATTCAGTTGGAGTTGACATAGAGGGAGACATCCCTATTGATGAGGACAAGCCCATCACTAAGAAGAGGATGGAGCACACAAGAGACCCCACTCATCATGAGATCCCTGAGATTCCTCAAGGGATGCACTTTACTCCACAAAACTATTGGGAGCAACTAAACACCTCCCTAGGAGAATTGAGTTCCAACATGGGACAACTAAGGGTGGAGCACCAAGAACACTCCATCATCCTCCATGAAATTAGAGAAGATCAAAGAATCATGAGAGAGGAGCAACAAAGACAAGGAAGAGACATAGAGGAGCTCAAGCACTCCATAGGATCTTCAAGAGGAAGAACAAGCCGCCATCACTAAGGTAGACCCGTTCTTTAATTTCCTTGTTCTTTATTTTCCTGTTTTTCGAAAATTATGCTTATGTTTATCTATGTTTGTGTCTTGTGATCATTAGTATCTTAGTGTCTATGCCTTAAAGTTATGAATGTCCTATGAATCCATCACCTCTCTTAAAAAAAATAATAAATGTTCTTAATTGAAAAAGAGAAGAATTGCATGAATTTTAAATTTTATAACAGTTTAATTATTTTGATGTGGTGGCAATACTTTTGTTTTCTGAATGTATGCTTAAACAGTGCATATGTCTCTTGAATTTGTGGTTCATGAATATTGGCTCTTGAAAGAATGAAGAAAAAGGAGACATGTTACTGAGGATCTGAAAAATCATTAAAATGATTCTTGAAGCAAGAAAAAGCAGTGAATACAAAAAAAAAAAGAGAAAAAAAAATTCGAAAAAAATAGAGAAAAAGAAAGAAATAAAGTTGTGATCCAAGGCAAAAAGAGTGTGCTTAAGAACCCTGGACACCTCTAGTTGGGGACTCTAGCAAAGCTGAGTCACAATCTGAAAAGGTTCACCCAATTATGTGTCTGTGGCATGTATGTATCCGGTGGTAATACTGGAAGACAAAGTGCTTTGGGCCACGACCAAGACTCAATAAGTAGCTATGTTCAAGAATCATCATACTTAACTAGGAGAATCAATAACACTATCTGGATTCTGAGTTCCTAAAGAAGCCAATCATTCTGAATTTCAAAGGATAGAGTGAGATGCCAAAACTGTTCAGAGGCAAAAAGCTAAAAGCCCCGCTCATCTAATTAATACTGATCTTCATAGATGTTTTTGGAATTCATTGCATATTCTCTTCTTTTTATCTTATTTGATTTTCAGTTGCTTGAGGACAAGCAACAATTTAAGTTTGGTGTTGTGATGAGCGGATAATTTGTACGCTTTTTGGCATTGTTTTTAGTATGTTTTTAGTATGATCTAGTTAGTTTTTAGTATATTTTTATTAGTTTTTAGTTAAAATTCACTTTTCTGGACTTTACTATGAGTTTTTGTGTTTTTCTGTGATTTCAGGTATTTTCTGGCTGAAATTGAGGGACCTGAGCAAAAATCTGATTCAGAGACTAAAAAGGACTGCAGATGCTGTTGGATTCTGACCTCGCTGCACTCGAAGTGGATTTGCTGGAGCTACGGAAGCCCAATTGGCGCGCTCTTAACGGCGTTGGAAAGTAGACATCCTGGGCTTTCCAGCAATATATGATAGTCTATACTTTGCCCAAGTTTTGATGGCCCAAACCGGCGTTCAAAGTCACCCTCAGAATTTCCAGCGTTAAACGCCGGAACTGGCACCAAAATGGGAGTTAAACACCCAAACTGTCACAAAAGCTGGCGTTTAACTCCAAGAAGAGTCTCTACACGAAAATGCTTCAATGCTCAGCCCAAGCACACACCAAGTGGGCCCGGAAGTGGATTTTTATGTCATTTACTCATCTCTGTACACCCTAGGCTACTAGTTTTCTATAAGTAGGACCTTTTACTATTGTATTAGAGATCTTTCAATCTTTGGATCTTTTGATCATGTTTTGATGATTGAACCCTCATTGGGAGGCTGGCCATTCGGCCATGCCTAGACCTTGTTCTTATGTATTTTCAACGGTGGAGTTTCTACACACCATAGATTAAGGTGTGGAGCTCTGCTGTACCTCGAGTATTAATGCAATTACTATTGTTCTTCTATTCAATTCCGCTTGTTCTTGTTCTAAGATATCACTTGTTCTTCAACTTGATGAATGTGATGATCCATGACACTCATCATCATTCTCACCTATGAACGTGTGACTGACAACTACCTCCGTTCTACCTTCGATTGGGTGAATATCTCTTGGATTCTTTAATCGGAGTCTTCGTGGTATAGGCTAGAACTGATGGCGGCATTCAAGAGAATCCGGAAGGTCTAACCTTGTCTGTGGTATTCTGAGTAGGATTCAATGATTGAATGACTGTGACGTGCTTCAAACTCCTGAAGGCGGGGTGTTAGTGACAGACGCAAAAGAATCACTGGATTCTATTCCGGCCTGATCGAGAACCGACAGATGGATAGCCGTGCCGTGACAGGGTGCGTTGAACATTTCCACTGAGAGGATGGGAGGTAGCCACTGACAACGGTGAAACCCTTGCTTAAGCTTGCCATGGAAAGGAGTAAGAAGGATTGGATGAAGACAGTAGGAAAGCAGAGAGACGGAAGGGACAAGCATCTTCATACGCTTATCTGAAATTCCTACCAATGAATTACATAAGTATCTCTATCTTTATCTTTATAGTTTTTATGCGTATATCACCATACCCATTTGAGTTTGCCTGACTGAGATTTACAAGGTGACCATAGCTTGCTTCATACCAACAATCTCTGTGGGATCGACCCTTACTCGCGTAAGGTTTATTACTTGGACGACCCAGTACACTTGCTGGTTAGTTGTGCGAAGTTGTGTTTATGCCATGGTATTGAACACCAAGTTTTTGGTTTCATCACCGGGGATTATTTGAGTTGTGAAAAGTATTGATCACAATTTCGTGCACCACCAGACCTCTTTCCAGGGTTTACTTATAACTTGGGTTGACTTGGTCCGATTTCTGAACGTCGGCCAGTCTTTTAAGTTATTATATTAGCTATCCGTAAGACCTCATCAGCTTCTTTTTTTGGATTGCTTTCGATAACTTCTTACATTATTCTGTGTTCATCTTTGCCGAGTTGTAGAAAATGGTTAGCGTCTTTAGATCGTCTTTTGGGTGAATCGCGTTTTCACCTTTATCGGACGTTTGTTTTTATCGTGGTCGCGCAGTGAATTTGTTTTTCACTTTCTGCCGACCTGTTGCTTTATAATCGGACGATGAATACTTCAGATTAATGCGTCTTGGAATCTTGTAGAATATCTAAATAATCTTTATTCAAAAGAAAAAATGCAAATATATACATGTGGGAATTTCCTTGTCCCTTTAAGTCGGGTACGATCTAGGTCTCGATATGGTGCCTCATTAAAAAACCTTTTCAGGAAAAAGAGCACATCCATTTAGTGAGATCTTTTACCTTTTCTAACTGTAGTACCTTCTTAGGTTGCAGGTGTGCCATGATCGGGGAAGCTCTCGTCCATCAAGCTCGGACAGTCTGTAGTAGCCCTTCCCCAGTACTTCAATGATTCGGTAGGGTCCTTTCCAGTTTGCTGCCAGCTTTCCTTCTCTGGGTCGAGTTGTTCCGATGTCATTTCTGATTAAGATGAGATCATTCTCTGCAAAACTTCTCGGCACTACCTTTTGATTATATCTGGAAGCCATTCGTCGCTTTAGGGCTTCTTCCCTGATCCGAGCTCTTTCTTGGATTTTGGGTAACAAGTCAAGCCCTTCTCTCTGAAGTTGGGAGTTTGCTTGTTCATTGTAGTGGACTACTCGGGGAGATCCTTCTTCGATTTCTATTGGAATTATTGCCTCTGCTCCGTATGCTAGTCAGAATGGTGATTCGTTTGTAGTGGAATGAGGGGTTGTTCGATATGCCCATAGGACCTGTGGAAGTTCCTCGGCCCAAGCTCCCTTTGCTTCTTGTAGCCTCCGCTTTAATCCGGCCAATATGACTTTGTTGGCCGCTTCGGCTTGTCCATTGGCTTGGGGATGTTCGACAGAGGTGAACTGGTGTTTTATGTTCAAGTCAGCCACCAGTTTTCTGAAGCCTGCCTCTGTAAATTGGGTACCGTTGTCTGTGGTGATGGAGTATGGTATCCCGAACCTCGTAATAATGTTCCTATATAGGAATTTTTGACTTTTTTGAGCGGTGGTGTTGGCTAGGGGTTCTGCCTCGATCCATTTTGTGAAATAATCTACTCCTACTATGAGGAATTTTACTTGTCCCGATCCCTATGGGAAGGGTCCGAGAAGGTCGAGTCCCCATTTCACAAATGGCTAGGGTGAGGTCACGCTGATGAGCTTTTCTGGTGGGGCAATGTGAAAGTTGGCATGCTTCTGGCATGGTGGACATGTCCTTACAAATTCTGTAGCCTCCTTTTGTAGAGTTGGCCAATAGAATCCCGCCCGGAGTATCTTTTTGGTGAGAGCTTGCGCTCCAAGATGATTACCACAAATGCCGCTGTGTACTTCCTCCAAGACTTCCTTTGTGTTGGAAGTTGGTACGCATTTTAGTAAAGGTGTTGATATCCCTTTTTTGTACAGCGTGTTGTTTATGATAGTGTAGTACTGTGCCTCCCTTTTCAGCCTCTTTGCCTCCTTTTCATTTGTAGGGAGTTCCTCTGTTTTGAGGTAGTTTATTATGGGGGTCATCCATCCTTGATCCTGACCTATTATGGCTAGGATTCTTTCTTCTTCTGCTGTTGATGGGTTCTGTAATACCTCCTGGATGAGGCTTCTGTTGTTGCCCCCTGGTTTGGTGCTGGCTAATTTTGAAAGGGCGTTAGCTCGGGCATTTTGCTCATGAGGTATGTGGTGGATCCTATATTCCCCGAGTTATCCGAGCTGTTCTTTGGTTTTATCCAAATATTTTTTCATGGTCGGATCTTTAGCTTG
This sequence comes from Arachis hypogaea, assembly GCF_003086295.3. NCBI lineage: Eukaryota > Viridiplantae > Streptophyta > Magnoliopsida > Fabales > Fabaceae > Arachis > Arachis hypogaea. The sequence continues at coordinate 98,349,101 of NC_092038.1, forward strand.
GTAGCTTCCTGTTATTTGTGAGGTGATGACTTGTGAGTCACTGTAAATGTTGAGTTTCCGAGCTCCAACTTCCCTAGCCAGCTTCAGACCAGCTAATAGTGCTTCGTATTCTGCCTGGTTGTTTGAGGCCGGGAATCCGAATTTAAGGGAGAGCTGAAGTTGAGTTCCTTGGTTGCTTTCAAGTATCACACCCGCACCGCTTCCTGTTTTATTCAAGGATCCGTCTACGTATATGTTCCATTCTATGGGGATTTCCGGGATGTCTGTAAATTCTGCGATGAAGTCGGCCAGGTGTTGTGATTTGATTGCTGTACACGCCTCGTATTGGAGGTCGAATTCGGATAACTCAATTGCCCATTGTAGGATTCTTCCTGCTAGATCTATTTTCTGCAATATCCCTTTTATGGGTTGGTTGGTTCGAACTTTAATGGTATGCGCATGGAAATATGGGCGAAGTCACCGAGATGTGAGGATCAGGGCGTAGGCAAACTTTTCTATTTTCTGGTAGTTCAGCTCGGATCCCTGTAGTGCTTTGCTAACGAAGTAGATGGGTTTTTGCCCATGTTCGTCTTCTATGACTAGTGCTGAGGCTATTGCTCGGCTCCCTACTGCGAGATATAATATGAGCGGTTCTCCTTCTCGTGGCCGAGATAGGATAGGTGGCCGTCCTGAGAACTTCTTGAAGTCTAGGAAGGCTTGCTCACATTCTGTCGTCCATTCGAACTGTTTTCCCTTTCTTAAAGTAGCATAGAAGGGAAGAGATCTTATCACAGCTCCTGCTAAGAATCGGGATAGAGTGGCCATCCTCCCGTTGAGTTGTTGTACTTCTTTGATACAGGTTGGGCTCTTCATGTTGAGTATGGCTCGACACTTGTATGGATTTGCTTCAATCCCCCTTTGTGTGAGCATGAAGCCCAAGAATTTTTTGGCTTCTACCACGAAGGTGCATTTTGCGGGATTGAGCCGCATGTTGTGTTTCCTGATAGTGTAAAACACTTGAGTCAGGTCGGATAACAATGTATCTTCGCTTTGAGTCTTTATCAACATATCGTCTACATAAACTTCCATAATTTTTCCGATGTGATCTGAGAAAACTTTATTCATTGGCCTTTGATAAGTAGCTCCTGCGTTCTTGAGACCAAAAGGCATCACTATGTAACCGTAGTTTGCTTTCGGTGTTAGGAACGAGGTTTTTTCTTGATCTGGTGGATACATGGGGATTTGATTGTACCCTGAATATGCGTCCATGAATGAGAGATACTTATATCCTCATGAAGCATCCACTAGAGCGTCGATGCTTGGGAGTGGGTAGGGGTCTTTTGGGCAGGCTTTGTTGAGTTCGGTGTAGTCGGTGCACATTCGCCACTTCCCATTTCACTTTTTCACCAAGACGACGTTTGCTAGCCATAGTGGATATTTGACTTCCCTTATGAACCCGGCCTCAAGTAGCGCTTGTACTTGTTCTTCTACAGCCTGAGCTCGTTCTGGTCCAAGTTTTCTTCGTCTTTGTTGTACCGGCCGGGATCCCGGATAGACTGCCAATTTGTGGCTCATTAGTTCGGGATCAATACCTGGCATGTCGGCGGCTTTCCATGCGAAGAGATCAACATTATCTCGTAGGAACCGTATTAGTGATTCCTTTATGTCTCCTTTTAGGATCGTGCCAATATTAGTTGTTTTATCCGGGGTGTCTCCGATCTGGATTCTTTCTACTTCTCCTTCGGGTTGTGGTCGGAGTTCTTCTCGCCTCTGAACTCCACCGAGCTCGATTGTGTGTAACTCTCCTCCTTCACCTCGGAGGTTTAGGCTTTCATTATAACAGCGACGTGCCATCTTTTGATCTGCCTTTATTGTAGTTATCCCTTCCGCAGTTGGGAATTTCATACATAGATATGGAGTTGAAACTATTGCATCGAGTTGATTTAACGTTGTCCGTCCTATTAAGGCATTGTAGGCTGAGCTTACGTCGACCACAATGTAATCTATCTTGAGTGTTCTGGATTGGTTCCCCTTTCCGAAGGTTGTATGCAGCGATACGTATCCCAGCGGTTGAACTGGGGTATCTCCTAGTCCGAACAGGCTGTTCGGGTACGCTCTTAGCTCTTTTTCTTCTAGACCGAGTTTGTCGAAGGCAGTTTTGAATAAGATGTCGGCAGAGCTTCCCTGGTCAGTTAGTGTACGGTGAAGGTTGGCATTTTCCAGTATGATCGTAATAACCATGGGGTCGTCATGTCCCGAGATGATTCCGGATGCGTCTTCCTTGGTAAACGTGATTGCTGGGATGTCTGGGGCTTCCTTTTTTCCTTCGACGTGGTATACCTCTTTGAGGTGTCGCTTGCGAGATGATTTGGAGATTCCTCCTCCAGCGAATCCGCCGTGTATTATGTGAACGTGTCTTTCCGGTGTGCGAGGTGATCGTTCAGATCGTCCAACATCCTCATCCCTTCTTCTTTTTCATGGTTCGTCATCCCGATTAGCCAAAAATCGATCTAGTTTTCTTTCTCTTACTAGTTTTTCTATGATGTTATTCAAATCGAAGCATTCATTGGTGGAATGCCCTCGAAGTCGGTGGTATTCACAGTATTCATTCCGATTTCCTCCTCCTCTTTTACCTTTAAGTGGCCGAGCTGGAGGGATTTTCTCTGTATGGCAGACTTCTTTGTAAACATCTACCAAGGATACCCTAAGAGGAGTATAGTTATGATATTTTTTTATTTTCTCTCCAGAGCGATCTTCCTTTTTCTTGGATTCTTTATCTCGGTAGGCAGAACCGAACCTTGAGGTTTCGATAAGTCGAGAGTTTTCTTCCATGTTGATGTATTTTTGTGCCCGTTCTTGTACTTCGTCTAAGGATGTCGGGTATCTCTTTGATATAGATTGGCTAAATGGTCCTTCTCGTAGGCCATTTATGAGGCCCATAATGGCAGCTTCTGTTGGAAGATTTTGTATGTCTATGCATGTTTTGTTGAATCTTTCCATGTAGTTGCGAAGGCTCTCCCGATCTCCTTGCTTGATCCCTAGTAGGCTAGGTGCGTGTTTGGCTTTATCCTTTTGTATGGAGAATCGGACCAGGAACTTCTTGGCCAGGTCGTCGAAACTCGAGATGGATTTCGGAGGTAGGTTGTCAAACCATTTGATGGCTGTCTTGGTTAGAGTTGTTGGAAAGGCTTTGCAGCGAACTGCATCTAAGGCATCAGTGAGGTACATTCTACTTCTGAAGTTGCTAAGATGATGGTTGGGATCCGAGGTGCCGTCATATAGAGTCATATCCGGAAGCTTGAAATCTTTTGGAATTTTGGTTTTCATAATTTCTCTGGTGAATGGATCTTGATCTTTCTGAGAGCTATCCTTTGTGGATGGTCGAGTAGCTTTAGTTTTGAGATCAGCTTCGAGTTTTATAAGCTTATCTTCTAATTCTCGGCGCCGCCTTATTTCCCGGCATAGATCTTCTTCTTTTTCACATCGATGTTGGGCTTCTTTCTCAAGTTGCTCCAATCGATTTTGAAGTGCTTCTTTTACTCCTGGATTTGATGAATTTTTGTCTCCGTTGGTTTCTGGAGTATCTTTGAGTATCGTGTCCACGTTTTTATGCGGCGTTCTGTCTTCCAAACCTGAATCGTGGTCGTTGTCATGGTCATCCGCCGTGTTAACGGGATGATGGTGCACGAAATTGTGATCAATACTTTTCACAACTCAAATAATCCCTGGTGATGAATCTAAAAACCTGGTGTTCAATACCATGGCATAAACACAACTTCGCACAACTGACCAGCAAGTGTACCGGGTTGTCCAAGTAATAAACCTTACGCGAGTAAGGGTCGATCCCACAGAGATTGTTGGTATGAAGCAAGCTATGGTCACCTTGTAAATCTTAGTCAGGCAAACTCAAAGGGTTATGAATGATGAATAAAACATAAAGATAAAGATAGAGATACTTATGTGATTGCATTGGTGGGAATTTCAGATAAGCGTATGAAGATGCTTGGTCCCTTCCGTCTCTCTGCTTTCCTACTGTCTTCATCCAATTCTTCTTACTCCTTTCCATGGCAAGCTGTATGCAAGGGTTTCACCGTTGTCAGTGGCTACCTCCCATCCTCTTAGTGGAAATGTTCAACGCACCCTGTCACGGCACGGCTATCCATCTGTTGGTTCTCAATCAGGCCGAAATAGAATCCAATGATTCTTTTGCGTCTGTCACTAACGCCCCGCCCTCAGGAGTTTGAAGCTCGTCACAGTCATTCAATCATTGAATCCTACTCAGAATACCACAGACAAGGTTTAGACCTTCCGGATTCTCTTGAATGCCGCCATCAGTTCTAGCTTATACCACGAAGATTCCGGTTAAAGAATCCAAGAGATATCCACCCAATCTAAGGTAGAACGGAGGTGGTTGTCAGGCACACGTTCATAGGTGATAATGATTATGAGTGTCACGGATCATCACATTCATCAAGTTGAAGAACAAGTGATATCTTAGAACAAGAACAAGCGGAATTGAATAGAAGAACAATAGTAATTGCATTAATACTCGAGGTACAGCAGAGCTCCACACCTTAATCTATGGTGTGTAGAAACTCCACCGTTGAAAATACATAAGAACAAGGTCCAGGCATGGCCGTGAGGCCAGCCTCCCAATGATCTAAGAACTAGGTGTCCGAAGATGAAAATACAATAGTAAAAGGTCCTACTTATAGAGAACTAGTAGCCTAGGGTTTACAGAGATGAGTAAATGACATAAAAATCCACTTTCGGGCCCACTTGGTGTGTGCTTGGGCTGAGCATTGAAGCATTTTCGTGTAGAGACTCTTCTTGGAGTTAAACGCCAGCTTTTGTGCCAGTTTGGGCGTTTAACTCCCACTTTGGTACCAGTTCCGGCGTTTAACGCTGGGAATTCTGAGGGTGACTTTGAACGCCGGTTTGGGCCATCAAATCTTGGGCAAAGTATGGACTATCATATATTGCTGGAAAGCCCAGGATGTCTACTTTCCAACGCCGTTGAGAGCGCGCCAATTGGGCTTCTGTAGCTCCAGAATATCCACTTCGAGTGTAGGGAGGTCAGAATCCAACAGCATCTGCAGTCCTTTTTAGTCTCTGAATCAGATTTTTGCTCAGGTCCCTCAATTTCAGCCAGAAAATACCTGAAATCACAGAAAAACACACAAACTCATAATAAAGTCCAGAAAAGTGAATTTTAACTAAAAACTAATAAAAATATACTAAAAACTAACTAGATCATACTAAAAACATACTAAAAAACAATGCCAAAAAGCGTACAAATTATCCGCTCATCACAACACCAAACTTAAATTGTTGCTTGTCCTCAAGCAACTGAAAATCAAATAAGATAAAAAGAAGAGAATATGCACTGAATTCCAAAAACATCTATGAAGATCAGTATCAATTAGATGAGCGGGGCTTTTAGCTTTTTGCCTCTGAACAGTTTTGGCATCTCACTCTATCCTTTGAAATTCAGAATGGTTGGCTTCTTTAGGAACTCAGAATCCAGATAGTGTCATTGATTCTCCTAGTTAAGTATGATGATTCTTGAATATAGCTACTTATTGAGTTTTGGCCGTGGCCCAAAGCATTCTGTCTTCCAGTATTACCACCGGATACATACATGCCACAGACACATAATTGGGTGAACCTTTTCAGATTGTGACTCAGCTTTGCTAGAGTCCCCAATTAGAGGTGTCCAGGGTTCTTAAGCACACTCTTTTTGCCTTGGATCACAACTTTATTTCTTTCTTTTTTTCTTTTTCTCTTTTTTTTCGAATTTTTTTTGTATTCACTGCCTTTTTTCTTGCTTCAAGAATCAGTTTTATGATTTTTCAGATCCTCAGTAACATGTCTCCTTTTTCATCATTCTTTCAAGAGCCAACATTCATGAACCACAAATTCAAAAGACATATGCACTGTTTAAGCATACATTCAGAAAACAAAAATATTGCCACCACATCAAAATAATTAAACTGTTATAAAATTCAAAATTCATGCAATTCTTTTCTTTTTCAATTAAGAACATTTTTTTTATTTAAGAGAGGTGATGGATTCATAGGACATTCATAACTTTAAGGCATAGACACTAAGACACTAATGATCACAAGACACAAACATAGATAAACATAAGCACTAAAATTCGAAAAACAGAAAAATAAAGAACAAGGAAATTAAAGAACGGGTCCACCTTAGTGATGGCGGCTTGTTCTTCCTCTTGAAGATCCTATGGAGTGCTTGAGCTCCTCAATGTCTCTTCCTTGTCTTTGTTGCTCCTCTCTCATGATTCTTTGATCTTCTCTAATTTCATGGAGGAGGACGGAGTGTTCTTGATGCTCCACCCTTAGTTGTCCCATGTTGGAACTCAATTCTCCTAGGGAGGTGTTTAGTTGCTCCCAATAGTTTTGTGGAGGAAAGTGCATCCCTTGAGGTATCTCAGGGATTTGACGATGAGAGGGGTCTTTTGTTTGCTCCATCCTCTTCTTAGTGATGGGCTTGTCCTCATCAATGGGGATGTCTCCCTCTATGTCAACTCCAACTGAATAACAGAGGTGACAAATGAGATGAGGAAAGGCTAACCTTGCCAAGGTAGAGGACTTGGTCCAACCTTTGATCAAAGTTGACCCTTCTAGTGTAAGGATGTTCATCCCCTTGCATCATGGGCAAGTTGAATGGTGTTGGTAAGAACTTCCCAACCTCTTCTTTGGATCTCATGTTGGATCTCCGGATATTCACTCTTTTTGAGCGAAAAAGGGATCTCGGGGATCACCTTCTTCAAGGCCACAACTTCATAGAAGTGGTCTTGGCGCACCCTTAAGATGAATCTCTCCATCTCCCATGACTCAGAGGTGGAAGCTTTTGCCTTCCCTTTCCTCTTTCTAGAGGTTTCTCCGGCCTTGGATGCCATAAATGGTTATGGAAAAACAAAAAGCAATGCTTTTACCACACCAAACTTAAAAGGTTTGCTCGTCCTCGAGCAAAAGAAGAAAGAAGAGAGTAGAAGAAGAAAAAATGAGAAAGAAGGGAATGGCTTTGTGTTCGGCCAAGAAGGAGAGTAGTGGTGTTTAGGTTGTGTGAAAATGAAGGAGTGAAGATGGGTTTATATAGGAGTGGGGGGGCTCATGGTTCGGTCATGTATGGGTGGGTTTGGGAGGGAAAGTGGTTTGAATTTGAAGGGTGAGGTAGGTGGGGTTTTATGAAGGATGGATGTGAGTGGTGAAGAGAAAGATGGGATTCGATAGGTGAAGGGTTTTTGGGGAAGAGGTGTTGAGGTGATTGGTGAATGGGTGAAGAAGAGAGAGAGTGGTAGGGTAGGTGGGGATCCTGTGGGGTCCACAGATCCTGAGGTGTCAAGGAAAAGTCATCCCTGCACCAAATGGCATGCAAAAATGCGTTTTTAGCCAATTCTGGCGTTAAACGCCGGGCTGGTGCCCATTTCTGGCGTTTAACGCCAAGTGCTTGCCCTTTTCTGGCGTTTAACGCCAGTCTGGTGCCCCTTTCTGGCGTTAAACGCCCAGAATGGTGCCAGACTGGGCGTTAAACGCCCATCTGCTAGCCTTACTGGCGTTTAAACGCCAGTAGGTTCTTCCTCCAGGGTGTGCTGTTTTTCTTCCTGTTTTTCCTTCTGTTTTTGCTTTTTCAATTGATTTTTTGACTTCTCATGATCATCAACCTACAGAAAACATAAAATAACAAAAGAAAATAGATAAAATATAACATTGGGTTGCCTCCCAACAAGCGCTTCTTTAATGTCAGTAGCTTGACAGAGGGCTCTCATGGAGCCTCACAGGTGCTCAGAGCACTGTTGGAACCACCCAACACCAAACTTAGAGTTTGAATGTGGGGGTTCAACACCAAACTTAGAAGTTGGTTGTGGCCTCCCAACACCAAACTTAGAGTTTGACTGTGGGGGCTCTGTTTGGCTCTGTTTTGAGAGAAACTCTTCATGCTTCCTCTCCATGGTGACAGAGGGATATCCTTGAGCCTTAAACACCAAGGATTCTTCATTCACTTGAATGATCAATTCTCCTCTATCAACATCAATCACAACCCTTGCTGTGGCTAGGAAGGGTCTGCCAAGGATGATGGATTCATCCATGCACTTCCCAGTCTCTAGGACTATGAAATCAGCAGGGATGTAATGGTCTTCAACTTTTACCAGAACATCCTCTACAAGTCCATAGGCTTGTTTTCTTGAATTGTCTGCCATCTCTAGTGAGATTTTTGCAGCTTGCACCTCAAAGATCCCTAACTTCTCCATTACAAAGAGAGGCATGAGGTTTACACTTGATCCTAAGTCACACAAGGCCTTCTTGAAGGTCATGGTGCCTATGGTACAAGGTATTGAAAACTTCCCAGGATCCTGTCTCTTTTGAGGTAATCTATGCCTAGACAAGTCATCCAGTTCTTTGGTGAGCAAAGGGGGTTCATCCTCCCAAGTCTCATTTCCAAATAACTTGTCATTTAGCTTCATGATTGCTCCAAGGTATTTAGCAACTTGCTCTTCAGTGACATACTCATCCTCTTCAGAGGAAGAATACTCATCAGAGCTCATGAATGGCAGAAGTAAGTCCAATGGAATCTCTATGGTCTCATTTTGAGCCTCAGATTCCCATGGTTCCTCATTGGGGAACTCATTGGAGGCCAGTGGACGTCCATTGAGGTCTTCCTCAGTGGCGTTCACTACCTCTCCTTCCTCTCCAAATTCAGCCATGTTGATGGGCTTGCACTCTCCTTTTGGATTTTCTTCTGTATTGCTTGGAAGAGTACTAGGAGGGAGTTCAGTAATTTTCTTACTCAGCTGACCCACTTGTGCCTCCAAATTTCTAATGGAGGACCTTGTTTCAGTCATGAAACTTTGAGTGGTTTTGATTAGATTAGAGACCATGGTTGCTAAGTCAGAGTGGTTCTGCTTAGAACTCTCTGTCTGTTGCTGAGAAGATGATGGAAAAGGCTTGCTATTGCTAAACCTGTTTCTTCCACCATTATTATTGTTGAAACCTTGTTGAGGTCTCTGTTGATCCTTCCATGAGAGGTTTGGATGATTTCTCCATGAAGGATTATAGGTGTTTCCATAGGGTTCTCCCATGTAATCCACCTCTTCTATTGAAGGGTTCTCAGGATCATAAGCTTCTTCTTCAGATGAAGCTTCCTTAGTACTACTTGGTGCATTTTGTATTCCAGACAGACTTTGAGAAATCATATTGACTTGTTGAGTCAATATTTTGTTCTGAGCCAATATGGCATTCAGAGTGTCAATCTCAAGAACTCCTTTCTTCTGACTAGTCCCATTGTTCACAGGATTCCTTTCAGAAGTGTACATGAATTGGTTATTTGCAACCATTTCAATCAGCTCTTGAGCTTCTATAGGCGTCTTCTTCAGATGAAGAGATCCTCCAGCAGAGCTATCCAAAGACATCTTGGACAGTTCAGACAGACCATCATAGAAAATACCTATGATGCTCCATTCAGAAAGCATGTCAGAGGGACACTTTCTGATTAATTGTTTGTATCTTTCCCAAGCTTCATAGAGGGATTCTCCTTCCTTCTGTCTGAAGGTTTGGACTTCCACTCTAAGCTTACTCAATTTTTGAGGTGGAAAGAACTTTGCCAAGAAGGCATTGACTAGCTTTTCCCAAGAGTCCAGGCTTTCTTTAGGTTGTGAGTCCAACCATGTCCTAGCTCTGTCTCTTACAGCAAAAGGGAATAGCATAAGTCTGTAGACCTCAGGGTCAACCCCATTAGTCTTGACAGTGTCACAGATTTGCAAGAATTCAGCTAAGAACTGATGAGGATCTTCCAATGGAAGTCCATGGAACTTGCAATTCTGCTGCATTAGAGAAACTAATTGAGGCTTAAGCTCAAAGTTGTTTGCTCCAATGGCAGGGATAGAGATGCTTCTCCCATAGAAGTCGGGAGTAGGTGCAGTAAAGTCACCCAGCACCTTCCTTGCATTGTTGGCATTGTTGTTTTCGGCTGCCATGGGTTCTTCTTCTTTGAAGAATTCGGTTAGGTCCTCTACAGAGAGTTGTGCCTTAGCTTCTCTTAGCTTTCGCTTCAAGGTCCTTTCAGGTTCAGGGTCAGCCTCAACAAGAATGCTTTTGTCTTTGCTCCTGCTCATAAGAAAGAGAAGAAAACAAGAAAATATGGAATCCTCTATGTCACAGTATAGAGATTCCTTGAGGTGTCAGAGGAAAAGAAAATGGAAGGCAGAAGTAGAAAATTCGAACTTGTCAAAGATAATGAGTTCGAATTGTGCATTAAGGAATAGTGTTAGTCCATAAATAGAAAGATGTGAGAAGAAGGGAAGCAATTTTCGTAAATTAAGTAAAAGATTTTGAAAACATTTTGAAAAACCTTAATTGATTTTCAAAAATGAAATTGGGAAAGAAGTAAAGTGATTTTTGAAAAAGATTTTGAAATTAGAAATTAAAAAGATATGATTGAAAACTACTTTGAAAAAGATGTGGTTAAGAAGATATGATTGGTTTTTTTAAAAAGATGTGATTGAGAAGATATGATTTGAAAAACATTTTAAAAAGAATTGATTTTGAAAATTAATGACTTGGCTATCAAGAAAAGATATGATTCAAACATTAAACCTTTTTCAACAGAAAAGGCAACATACTTGAAATGTTGAATCAAATCATTAATTGATAGCAAGTATTTTTGAAAATGGAAAGAAATTGATTTTGAAAAAGATTTGATTGAAAAGATTTGATTTGAAAAAGATTTGATTTTGAAAAGATTTTGAAAACTTAAAAAAATTTGATTTGAAAACAAAATCTTCCCTCTTGTGCCATCCTGGCGTTAAACGCCCAGAATGGTGCACATTCTGGCGTTTAACACCCAAAACTATACCCTTTTGGGCGTTAAACGCCCAGCCAGGCACCCTGGCTGGCGTTTAAACGCCAGTCTGTCTTCTTCACTGGGCGTTTTGAACGCCCAGCTTTTTCTGTGCAATTCCTCTGCAGTGTGTTCTGAATTTTCAATTCTCTGTATTATTGACTTGAAAAGACACAAATTAAAAATATTTTTGGATTTTTAATAATGAGGAATAATCAAAATGCAACTAAAATCAATGCATGCAAGACACCAAACTGACACTGACAAAGTGAGAATGCATATGAGACACACAAAATACTCAAGTCAAGAGAATTCAAAGACCAGAGCAATGAAATCATCAAGAATTACTTGAAGATCCTTAAGACACATGAATGAATGCAAGAAGAACAGAAACATGCAATTGACACCAAACTTAAAATAAAACACTAGACTCAAACAAGAAACATAACATATTTTTTTGGTTTTATGATTTTGTAATTTTTTTGTGCTTTTTCGAAAATTAAGTGAAAAAGAAAATAAAGGTATCAAAATTCTTAATGAGAATTCCAGGAATCATGCAATGTTTAGTTTAAGACTCCGGTCCAGGAATTAGACATGGCTTCACAGCCAGCCAAGCTTTCAAAGAAAGCTTCGGTCCAAAACCCTAGACATGGCCAAAGGCCAGCCAAGCCTTAGCAGATCACTGCTCCAATAGCAAGATTGATAGAAATCAACAAGCTCTTGTGATGATAAGTTGAAACCTCGGTCCAATAGAATTAGACATGGCTTCACAGCCAGCCAGACTTCAACAGATCATCATGAAACGCTAGAATTCATCTTCAAGAATTCTGAAGAAAAAATACCTAATCTAAGCAACAAGATGAACCGTCAGTTGTCCATACTCGAACAATCCCCGGCAACGGCGCCAAAAACTTGGTGCATGAAATTGTGATCAATACTTTTCACAACTCAAATAATCCCCGGTGATGAATCCAAAAACCTGGTGTTCAATACCATGGCATAAACACAACTTCGCACAACTGACCAGCAAGTGTACTGGGTCGTCCAAGTAATAAACCTTACGCGAGTAAGGGTCGATCCCACAGAGATTGTTGGTATGAAGCAAGCTATGGTCACCTTGTAAATCTTAGTCAGGCAAACTCAAAGGGTTATGAATGATGAATAAAACATAAAGATAAAGATAGAGATACTTATGTGATTGCATTGGTGGGAATTTCAGATAAGCGTATGAAGATGCTTGGTCCCTTCCGTCTCTCTGCTTTCCTACTGTCTTCATCCAATTCTTCTTACTCCTTTCCATGGCAAGCTGTATGCAAGGGTTTCACCGTTGTCAGTGGCTACCTCCCATCCTCTCAGTGGAAATGTTCAACGCACCCTGTCACGGCACGGCTATCCATCTGTCGGTTCTCAATCAGGCCGGAATAGAATCCAGTGATTCTTTTGCGTCGGTCACTAACGCCCCGCCATCAGGAGTTTGAAGCTCGTCACAGTCATTCAATCATTGAATCCTACTCAGAATACCACAGACAAGGTTTAGACCTTCCAGATTCTCTTGAATGCCGCCATCAGTTCTAGCTTATACCACGAAGATTCCGGTTAAAAATCCAAGAGATATCCACCCAATCTAAGGTAGAACGGAGGTGGTTGTCAGGCACACGTTCATAGGTGAGAATGATGATGAGTGTCACGGATCATCACATTCATCAAGTTGAAGAACAAGTGATATCTTAGAACAAGAACAAGCGGAATTGAATAGAAGAACAATAGTAATTGCATTAATACTCGAGGTACAGCAGAGCTCCACACCTTAATCTATGGTGTGTAGAAACTCCACCGTTGAAAATACATAAGAACAAGGTCCAGGCATGGCCGTGAGGCCAGCCTCCCAATGATCTAAGAACTAGGTGTCCGAAGATGAAAATACAATAGTAAAAGGTCCTACTTATAGAGAACTAGTAGCCTAGGGTTTACAGAGATGAGTAAATGACATAAAAATCTACTTCCGGGCCCACTTGGTGTGTGCTTGGGCTGAGCATTGAAGCATTTTCGTGTAGAGACTCTTCTTGGAGTTAAACGCCAGCTTTTGTGCCAGTTTGGGCGTTTAACTCCCACTTTGGTGCCAGTTCCGGCGTTTAACGCTGGGAATTCTGAGGGTGACTTTGAACACCGGTTTGGGCCATCAAATCTTGGGCAAAGTATGGACTATCATATATTGCTGGAAAGCCCAGGATGTCTACGTTCCAACGCCGTTGAGAGCGCGCCAATTGGGCTTCTGTAGCTCCAGAAAATCCACTTCGAGTGCAGGGAGGTCAGAATCCAACAGCATCTGCAGTCCTTTTTAGTCTCTGAATCAGATTTTTGCTCAGGTCTCTCAATTTCAGTCAGAAAATACCTGAAATCACAAAAAAACACAAAAACTCATAGTAAAGTCCAGAAAAGTGAATTTTAACTAAAAAGTAATAAAAATATACTAAAAACTAACTAGATCATACTAAAAACATACTAAAACAATGCCAAAAAGCGTCCAAATTATCCGCTCATCAGATGACTTCCAGGTTCCCCAGCAACGGCGCCAATGTTTCGAGGGTTACCTGAAACTGTGGGCCGATCTCGGATGAGATCTTCTGTGTTGATCGGAGCCGACGTGTCCGGCAGGTGTACGGCGGCCGGAGCTGGTGTGTCTGACTTGTTGGACTTGGTGGTGGTGCTGATCCTTCGTCCCCGGAGGGTGGGGGGTACTTGCAAGGGACTCCGATGCTTAAGTTAGCAAGGATATTAAGCAGTTATTGAGTAGAATCAGAGTATGAGTTATACCTGGGTGCTCCAGTATTTATAATGGTGAGATGTGGCCTTCTGTGGATAAGATAAATTAGTTATCTTATCTTATCTTTAAGGGAACCGCCCTTCTCTCTGCAGGCTTGAGCTGCCTTGGGATTTGGGGCGTGTTCCTCTATTTGGGCCCTTCTTTGGGCTTTCCTGGGGACTTGACCGAGCTCTTTGAGAATAGGTCGGGTTTGTCCTGACCTGAAGAGGTCGGTCGCTTTGTCTGTAGAACATCCCGGGTCGGACAGCTCGACCCAGGGTATGAACACTCGGCAAGGTGAAAACCAAATTCATCGCCCGATTTCTACAAAATCGGTAAGATGGAAAAGCGATAAAAACAGATTAATGCAAGAAGTTATAAAAAGTAATCCATAGAAAGAGGCCTGACGAGGTCTGAGAAAAAATGGGTTACTAAAAATAACTTCGAACGGACCGACATGAAGAAGTCGGACCAATCTACCAAAGCGACAAAAAGTTATAAAAAGTAACCCATAAAAATGGATTACTAAAAATAACTTCGAACAGACCGACATGAAGAACTCGAACCAATCAACCAAAGCGACAAAAAGTTATAAAAAGTAACCCATAAAAATGGATTACTAAAAATAACTTCAAACGGACCGACATGAAGAAGTTGGACCAATCGACAAAGGCAACAAAAAGTTATAAAAAGTAATCCATAAAAATGGATTACTAAAAATAACTTCGAACGGACCGACATGAAGAAGTCGGACCAATCGATCAAAGCGACAAAAAGTTATAAAAAATAACCCATAAAAATGGATTACTGAAAATAACTCCGAATGGTCCGACACGAAGAAGTCAGACCAATCGACCAAAGCGACAAAAAGTTATAAAAAGTAACCCATAAAAATGGATTACTACAAATAAATTTGAACGGACCGACATAAAGAAAGTCTGACCAATCGACCAAAGCAAAAAAAGTTATAAAAAGTAATCCATAAAAATGGATTGCTAAAAATAACTTAGGATGGACCGACATGAAGAAGTTGGACCAACCAATCAAAGCGACAAAGTTATAAAAAGTAATCCATAGCAAGAGTCCTGGCCGGCCCTGATTAAAAATAGATTACTAGAAATAACTCGAGAAGGATCGACAAGAAGAAGGCGACCAATGGAAGGCGTGCGCTAAGGGACACAGCTTAACTTAAAAAGTCATGACCTCACCAAAATCAGTTTACAAGTGTTCTATGAGAATACTAAAAGAATAGTCGAACAAAGCGCCTCAAAGGTCACTTTAACTAAAGCAGGAAGTAAACAAACACGAAGGCAATTAAAAAGAGGTCGGACAGCAAAACTCCAACACTCTAAAGATTCCTGGAAATGCCAAAATATGCAAAACAACATAGCAAGAAAGACACTACAACAAAAAGCTCAAAAGGCAAACCTTAAAAGCCCAAAAGTATTTGTTTTTTAAAGTTGCTAGAAAAAGCAACCAAACGTCAAGAGAAGTCAAACCATTCCAAGTTACAAAAAATAGAGACCTACAAGCTGGGCCATAAAGATACAAAAACAAATAAAAAACTACAAAGGATTCAAAGACTCCTAAGTGGCGGCATCTCGAGGTGAAGGAGGACGAGTCGCGAGCGGGACAGCATCAACGGTTCCATCCGGCCAGTTCAGGATCTGAACATTAGGATCTGACTCAGGATGGCCAACCTCAGCTGTAGGAGTTGGAAAAGTCGGGGTAATAGAAGCTTTGGCTGATGGCGCAGGAGGAGGATCTACATCTTCATCATCTTTATCTAGGCCAGGGACAATCTTAGCATTCTCCATAGTATTGTCCAAACTAAAGAGAGCCAGGTCAAGCTCGGGAGCAAGAACTCGAACCTGAGCCTTCAAATTCTCATAGGCAGCAGTCACACTGCCAACGAAATGGCCCTGGAGCTCAGTATAATAAGCTTGAGCAGACTCTAACCTCTCTCTGGCCTCCAGTAACTCGCCATAAGTACGGGCATAGCTCTCCTTATACTTTTACGCCATCTCCTCAGCCAGAGATGCAAAAGCCACAACAGCAGTAGCCCGAGTCTTCTCATTTTCCAAATCTATCTCCAGCTTGGCCACCTTTGCATCAAGTTCATCCTTCAAACCTTTAATCCTATCAAAATCCAACTTGGCCTCCTCCATAAAAGCCTTCGTTGCGTGAACTGGAATGTCCTGGGCAGTTCAGAATAAGGCTGCACCTATGTGTGCCATCTTCACACTACTTCGGGTAATAAAATCCAACTGGCGAAGAATGGACACGTCATACATGGGAAGTCAGCCATAGGGAGCAATTTGGTTTTCAACAAACCCCACAGCATCAAAGTCGGGGGCATCCAAATCAAAGGGTTCAACAGTTCTCTATCTTTTTAGTGGAGGGTTGGCAGTAGGAGAAGAGGTAGCACCAGAAGTTGATTGGGGAGGATCAACCAAATAGACCTGAGGAGTAGGGCTAACCTTCCTCGGCCCAGGACCGCCCGAGGTCGGCTTCTTAGGGGGAACCTGAGAAGAACCTTCCCCCGCAGCCCAGGCCGAGATGTTCTAGGCCGCGGTCGCTTTTCTTGCCTTCTTAAAAGCCTTCATGGAATCATTAGTCTTTACCATCTCTGAAAACACAGAAAAAAAACCAGAAATACAAATGAGAAAGGGATGGATTGACAAAACAAAATAATAAAACAAAGAGAAAAAGCCAGAAATCGGAAAACTACCCAATTCAGCTCAGAGAAGTGAGGGGTCCCCTAAAAACTTCTTTGTATCGAGATGGGGAGGTTCCCCTAATTCTCCTCCAACACATGCACAAAGGCCTGCTCGACCTCATCCAACATGTCCCACGAATATCTAGACACTACCATATTTTTTTGCCAGCATAAGGGGAAGGCAGGCTCATTATTCTGCTCCATGAAGAAAGGCTGAGCTCTTTCAAGAGCTCGGACCTTGAAAAAATAGTTCTGAGTTGATACTTAATTTGGCCCCTGAAATTTTTGACTGGCCTCAATTTTGACCCCTAAATTTATAGTTACCCAATTAAAACCCTCAAATATTGAATCGTGTCCCACGTTTGTCCCTGTCGCTAGTTCTGTTAACGAAAATCTGATGTGACACGTGAAGTTGACACGTAGGAAACCCTAAAATGATATCGTTTTACGTTCCTTTCCAGTTTTCACTCAATGTGACATCGTTTAAGGGCTTCATTGGGTTAAAAAATTGGATCACTCAATGAACTTGACCCTTCTTCTTCTTTTTCTTTTTCTTCTATTCTTCTTTTCCATGTTTTTGTTCTTCTCGCATGCTTGACTGTGAGAAAGGAGAATCAGAGTAACATTGGTTTGTGTATTGGGTTGCTGGGTGAGGTTTCTGAAGAACTAGCATTGCTGGGGAAAAAAACGATGAAGATCAGGTTAGGAAGTGAAGTTTTAATTTTTTTTCACAAATTGCTTGATATTCTGTTCTTGGCTTTTGTTTCGGTTTTTGTATTGCATTGTTATTGCCGAAGCAAAGTGCTGGTTATATTTAGGGCATTGGAATTTTTTGCATGTGAATGATGCTAGGTTTTTTTCCTTGCTCAAGAAGAGAATGTCAATTTTATCTCTTGGTGTTGTGGATAAATGTTATTATGTGTGTGAAGTCAGTGAAGTCAGTATGCTTTTAGTGTAGTGCATGTGTACCTTGAGCATGGAAATTCTGAACATGAAGGTGATGAGGTTCCACAACTGGTCCCTATGACCCCCAATCCAAAAACCTTTGTATCTGACACCACCTCAAATCCATCTTCATGTATTCCAAACACACTTCTTGAACAAAATACAATCACATTCCTTGAAGAAAACTTTGCACCCCCAGACCAACTGAACTCTGCATCTCCGACTCATCCGCACTCTAAACCTTAAACCCAACCCACCTCAAATCATCTAACCCAACCCACCTCTAAACCTGCAGCCCGACCCAAGTCAAAGCCTACAGCACAACCCAACTGTTCACCTGTAGCCTAGCCCACCTTAGATCTTACACTCTAGTCTACCACCTCCACACCTCAGATTTGTTGGGACATATTTTAAATTTAATGGATCAGATAGAGTCATAAGTGTTTATATTGAGGGGTTTAATTAGGGCTTAATAATAGTAATTGCTAACTGTGTTGCATATTATGGCAGGAGTTAATTCTAGTAGTCTATAAATTGATGCTTGGAGTGCACCATAGGTTTTGTGTGTGACACCTGGGAAAGAACTTTAACAAGAAATGGAAAGAGCAAGATTTAAGAACCATTAAACGGGTGACCCTTTTCCAGCAACTGATGTTGCCACTTCTACAACTCCAACAATGGCTAATGCTCCGTCTCAGGATTCACATTCTTCCCAGACCATTGAAGCATTGGACGCATTCCACAACCACACCAATCAGGAATATTCCCCAATCTCCCACGAGTAAGGCTCCTCACAGAAGCCCCATGAGAACGTGATCGTGCAGAACTCCCTGCAACTTGGCTTCCTGAACTCATAATTTCTCCAGCATAGTCTTGATTGTATTTGGAAAAGAGGGCTGAAATTTAGGGTTTTATCATCTATGGAGGGGTTAAATTGAGTTCATTCAAATTTTGCCACATCATTCACTCATCACACATCCACTCTGGCATCCTAGGTGACATGTGGATACATACTCTGGCGACATAACGTGCCACATCAGATTTCCGTTAACGAAACTAGTGCCAAGGGCAAACATGGGGCACGATTCAATATTTGAGGGTTTTAATTGGGTAACTATAAATTTAGGGGTCGAAATTAAGGCGAGTCGAAAATTTCAGGCGCCAAAATGGGTTTTGTTCCGAGGGTTATCTGAAACTATAGGTTGATCTCGGACGAGATCTTCTATGCTGGTCAGCGCTGGTGTGTCCGACTTGGTGATGGTGCTGATCCTTCGTCCCCGGAGGGTGGGGGTACCTACAAGGGACTCCGATGCTTAAGTTAGCAAGGGTATTAAGCAGGTATTGAGTAGAATCAGAGTATGAGTTATACCTGGGTGCTCCAGTTTATTTATAATGGTATAGAATGACCTTCTTAGATAAGATAAGTTAGTTATCTTATCTTATCTTTATCTTACCTTCAAGTGAGGTCATCTTATCTTCAAGGGAACCGCCTTTATCTCTGCAGGCTTGGGCTGCCCTTGGATTTGGGACGTGTTCCTCTATTTGGGCCCTTTGTTTGGACTTTCCTATGACTTGGCCGAGCTCTTTGAGAAGAGGTCGGGTCATCCTGACCTGAAGAGGTCGGTCGCTTTGCCTGTAGAACATCCCGGGTCAGACAGCACTTTCCTTGGTTTTGTCCAAGTACTTTTTCATAGTGGGATCTTTGGCTTGGTAGCTTCCTGTTATTTGTGACGTGACTACCTGTGAGTCGCTGAAGATGATAAGTTTTTTAGCTCTAACCTCCCTAGCCAGCTTCAAATCAGCTAGTAGTGCCTCATATTTCGCTTGATTGTTTGAGGCACGGAACCCGAATTTGAGGGAGAGTTCCATTTGGGTCCCCTGGTCGCTTTCAATTATTACGCCTGCGCCACTTCTCATTTTATTTGAGGAGCCATCCACATATAGATTCCATTCTGCGGGGATTTCTGGTGTGTTCGTAAATTCCACAATGAAGTCGGCCAGATATTGAGATTTGATGGCCGTCTGAGCTTCGATTGAAGGTCGAATTCGGGCAACGCGACTGTCCATTGCAAGATTCTGCCTGCCAAGTCAGTTTTCCGTAAAATTTCTTTTATGGGCTGGTTGGTCCGAACTTTAATGGTGTGAGACTGGAAATATGGGCGAAGTTTTCGAGATGTTATTATGAGAGCGTAAGCGAACTTTTTTATTTTCTGGTAGTTCTGCTCAGACCCTTGTAACGCTTTACTGATAATGTATATGGGTTGTTGTCCACTGTTGTTCTTCTCGGACCAGTGCTGAGGCTATTGCTCGATTTCCCACTGCGAGGTACAAGATGAGTGGTTCTCCTTCCCGTGGCCGACTTAATATAGGTGGCCATCCCAGAAATTTTTTGAAGTCTTGGAAGGCTTGCTCGCATTCAGCTGTCCGTTCAAACTCCTTTCCCTTCCTTAGAGTGGCATAGAAGCGGAGAGATCTTATTGCTGATCCAGCCAGAAATCTGGACAAGGCTGCCAACCACCCGTTGAGTTGTTGTACCTCTTTGATACAAGTCGGACTTTTCATATCGAGTATGGCCCTGCACTTGTCTGGATTTGCCTCGATTCCTCTCTGTGTGATCATAAAACCCAAGAATTTACCAGCTTCTACTGCGAAGGTACATTTCATGGGATTGAGTCGCATGCCATGTTGTCTATGGTGTTGAATACTTGTGTCAGGTCGGATAATAACATCTCTTCGTTTTGCGTCTTCACTAGCATGTCGTCTGCGTAGACCTCCATAATCTTTCCGATGTGATCCGAAAAAACTTTGTTCATTAATCTTTGGTAAGTGGCTCCCGCGTTTTTGAGACCTAAGGGCATAACAATATAGCGGTAATTTGCCTTTAGAGTTAAGAAAGAGGTTTTTTCTTGGTCGGGTGGGTACATTGGGATTTGGTTATATCCCGAGTATGCATCCATAAAGGAGAGGTATTTTATCCGGAGGAGGCATCTACCAGTGCGTCGATGTTTGGGAGTGGATAAGGATCTTTCGGGCAAGCTTTGTTGAGATCGGTATAGTCAGTGCACATTCTCCACTTCCCATTTGACTTTTTTACCAAAGCGACATTAGCAAGCCTTAGCGGGTATTTGACTTCTCTTATGAAGCCTACCTCCAGTAGAGCTCGTACCTATTCTTCCACCGCTAGAGAGCGTTCTAGTCCTAGCTTTCTACGCCTTTGTTGTACCGGCCGAGATCCTGGGTAGACTACTAGCTTGTGGCACATTAGTTTGGGATCTATGCCTGGCATGTCTGCGGCCTTTCACGCAAAGAGGTCGACATTATCGCGTAGGAACTGTATGAGTGATTCTTTTATGTCCCTTTTTAGGAGTGTGCCGATGTTGGTTGTTTGGTCCGGGGTGTTCCCAATCTGGATTTTCTCTATTTCTCCTTCAGGTTGTGGGCGAAGCTCCTCCTGCCTCCGAATTCCACCGAGCTCGATTGTGTGGAATTCTTCTCCTCTGCCTTTGAGGTTTAGACTTTCATTATAATAGCGGTGCACCATCTTCTGATCTGCCTTTACTGTGTCTATTCCACCTGCAGTTGGGAACTTCATGCATAGATGCGGAGTCGAGACTATTGCGCCGAGCTAATTTAACGTTGCCCAACCTATTAGGGCATTGTAGGCTGAGCATACGTCGACAACGATGTAATCTATTTTGAGTGTTCTTGACTGACTTCCTTTTCCAATTGTTGTATGGAGCGAGATGTATCCCATTGGTTGAACTGGGGTATCTCCTAGCCCGAACAAGTTGTCCGGATATGCTCTGAGTTCTTTTTCTTCCAAGCCGAGTTTGTCGAAAGCGGTTTTGAATAAGATATCGGCAGAGCTCCCCTGGTCTATCAACGTGCGGTGAAGATTTACGTTTGCCAGTATAATAGTGATTACCATGGGATCGTCATGCCCTGACGCGATACCGGATGCGTCTTCCTTGGTAAAAGTGATCATCGGGATGTCGGGTGCTTCCTCATTTTCTGCGACGTGATATACGTCTTTGAGATGTCTTTTGCGGGATGATTTGGAGATTTCTCCCCCGGTGAATCCACAGTGTATCATGTGGACATGTCTTTCTAGCATCCAGGATGATCGCGCGGTTGGTCCGACATCTTCTGCTCTTCTTCTTTTGCTTTGTTCATCATTATGGGTGGCCAGGTATCGATCTAGCTTTCCTTCTCGTACGAGCTTTTCCATGACATTTTTTAAGTCAAAACACTCATTGGTGAAGTGCCCGCGGATCCGATGGTATTCACAATATTCCGCCCGGTTTCCTCCTCCTTTTTTGCCTTTGAGTGGTCGAGCTGGTGGTATTTTTTCCGTGTTGCAAACCTCTCTGTAGACATCCACAAGAGACAGCCGAAGAGGGGTGTAATTGTGGTATTTTTTTATTTTTTGTTCATACCCTGGGTCAAGCTGTCCGACCCGGGATGTTTAGCGACAAGCCGACCGTCCTCTTCAGGTCAGACTATCCAACCTCTTCTCAAAGAGCTCGGCCAATGCCCGACCTCTTCTCAAAGAGCTCGGCCAAATCGCCAAAGGAACCCAAAGCAGGCCCAAAATGAAGGAACACAGCCCAATATTAAGACAGCCAAAGCCCAGAAAGATAAAGGTGGTTCCCCTAAAGATAAGATGACTTTACTCAAAGATAAGATAAGATAAAATAAGATAAGATAACTATCTTATCTCCAGAGAGGT
Source organism: Arachis hypogaea (assembly GCF_003086295.3). Taxonomy (NCBI): domain Eukaryota; kingdom Viridiplantae; phylum Streptophyta; class Magnoliopsida; order Fabales; family Fabaceae; genus Arachis; species Arachis hypogaea. Next base: position 98,371,139 of record NC_092038.1, read on the forward strand.
CACTCCTCACCATTATAAATACACTGGAGCACCCAGGTATAACTCATACTCTGATTCTACTCAATACCTGCTTAATACCCTTGCTAACTTAAGCATCGGAGTCCCTTGCACGTACCCCCACCCTTCGGGGACGAAGGATCAGCAGCACTTACAGTTCCACAAGTCGGACACACCAGTTCCGGCCACTATACACCTGCCGGACATGTCGGCTCCGACCAACACAGAAGATCTCGACCGAGATCGACCTACAGTTTCAGGTAACCCTCGAAACATTGGCGCCGTTGCCGGGGAACTTGGAAGTCATCCCACCACCATGGCGGACAACCATGACAACGACCATGATTCAGATCTAGAGGATAGAACGCCGCACAAAAACGCAGACACTACACCAAAGGATACTCCTCAACTTAACAACGAAAAGGATTCTCCAAATGCGGGAGCCATTGAGGCGCTTCAAGACCGTTTAGAACAACTGGAAGAAGAAGCCCTACATCAATGAGAGACTGAAAAAGACCTATAAAGGGAGATAAAGCGACGCCGGGAATTAGAGGACAAACTCCTAAAACTCGAAGCCGATCTAAATGCCAAAGCTAATCGATCCTCTCATGAGGATAGCTCCTGCAAGGACCAAGATCCATTCACCAAAGAGATCATGAAAGCTAAAGGTCCCAAAGGACTTCAAATCTCCAGACATGACCCCGTACGACGGTACATCAGATCCAAGCCATCATCTTAGCAATTTCAGAAGCAGGATGTATTTCACGGAGGACAAAGCCAAACACGCACCGAGCCTATTAGGGATCAAGCAAGGAGATCGAGAGAGCCTTCGCAACAACATGGAAAGATTCAACAAAACATGTATGGGAATACAAAGTCTGCCAATAGAAGCAGCTATCAGGGGCCTCATCAATGGTCTATGAGAAGGACCTTTTAGCCACTCAATATCCAGGAAGCACCCAAACATCTCTAAACGAGGTACAAAAATGAGCAAAGAAGTACATCAACATAGAAGAAAATTCTCGACTAGGAAAAATCTCAAAAACCGAACATTCTTACTCCTCTCGGGATAAGGATAAAGAGTCCAAGAAAAAAGAAGATCGACATGGAGAGAAGCCTAGAAAATACCACAATTACACCCCCCTTCGGGTGTCTGTTGTGGATGTCTACCGAGAAATATGCAACACTGAAAAGATCCCATCAACTCGCCCAATCAAAACAAAAGAGGTCGGACGCGTTGAAGGTCCACCTCACACCAAAGAGGTCGGACGCGTTGAAAGTCCACCTCACACCAAAGAGGTCGGACGAGTTGAAGGTCCACCTCACACCAAAGAAGTCGGACGCGTTGAAGGTCCACCTCACACCAAAGAGGTTGGACGCGTTGAAGGTCCACCTCACACCAAAGAGGTCAGACAAAGTTGAAGGTCCATCTCACACCAAAGTGGTCGGACAAGTTGAAGGTCAACCTCACACCAAAGAGGTCGGACAAGTCGAACGTCTCACACCAAATAGGTCGAACGAGTTGAACGTCCACCTCACACCCCTGAGAGACATGTTCATAGAGGATTTGCAAGAGGAAGGATCTCTAAATCATCTCGCAAAAGACACCTCAAAGAGGTATATTAAGGAAGGGAGAGAGGTTTGAATAGGACTACAGGGTGCAAACAAGCCTTCCGAGATTTTGAAAATTCTTGGGGCAACCACCCATTCTTACCCAACCAAGGGAAAGTGAAAAGCTCATATTATACCTCGTAGTGGGAAGTCTGGCAATAGCCTCATCACTAGTTAAAGAAGACAAAAGTGGGCAACAACCCATCTACTACATCATCAAGGCTCTACAAGGGGCCGAACTAAACTATCAAGAGATAGAGTAGTTCGCCTATGTCCTCATACTCACCTCTCGATGACTCCACCCATACTTTCAAGCTCACACAATTAGAGTTCGGACCAACCAGCCCATAGAAGGCATCCTACAGAAAACAGACTTAGCAGGAAGAATTCTATAGTGGGCAGTCAAGTTATCCGAAATCGATCTTTGACATAAAGCTCAGACAGCCATCAAATCACAGTATCTGGCCAACTTTATTACAGAGTACACTGACACCCCGGGAAATCCTACAAAATGGAAACTCTACATGGACGACTCTTCAAACAAAACCGGGAGTGGTGCAGGCGTAATTATATAAAGCGATCAGGGAAGACAAATCAAGCTAAATGACCAAACTGAATACGAGGTGCTACTCGCTGGTTTAAGGCTAGATAAAGAAGGTAGGAGCTTACCATGTCCAGTGATTCACAAGTAGTCACCTCACAAATAGAAGGGAGCAACCAAGGTGAGGATCCCACCATGAAAAATACCTCGGGTAATTCGGGGGAACCTGGACAAAACTAGAGAACAACTCAGACAATTCGGAGGACCCTGGACCAAAACAGAAAATAGCTCGGACATTTCGGGGGAATATGAAGCCCGACACATACCTCGGGAGCAGAATGCCTGAGCTGATGCACTTTCAAAATCAGCCAGTACCAACAGCTTGGATAATTCGGGGAATATGAAGTCCAACACATACCTCGGGAGCAGAATGCCCGAGCTGATGCACTTTCAAAATCAGCCAACACCAAACCAGGGGGCAATAATAGAAGCCTCATCCAGGCTACATTACAAGACCACAACAAGGAAGGAAAACAAACCCTCTCCTCAGAGTCTGGCGACACCAGCTCATAATTCTTCTCCTCATCCCTATTCCTACAAATTCTACGGAACCTCCTAAGTCGCACACAGTACTCAGGGTCAGCCACAGTAACACACATTAAAACTATGGAATCCAGTCAATCAGACATGCCATCCGGGATCTTAGTAGACATCTCAGCAATATTTTTTCAAGAAGACATAGGTCAACCATGGGGTTATTACCAAACAACTCAGACAAATAAAGAAACAACTCAGACAATAACAGCAAAACATCAGATGTCAGATACAGCAGTAAAAGAGAAACTCCAAGACTCACATGAAAATCCAGGGGCACCTTTGGAGGCAACAACAGGGCAAGAACACAGAGAAAAGAAGCCGACAATCTATACCCAAACAGTCCGAACACCTCTCAGACAAAAGGTCAAAACAAAAGCTAGAACTTTTATACAAAAGGAGTCAGGCAACGATGAAAAGAAACAGGAACAACAACAAAACCCTAAAAGCCCACATTCTTCTCAAAGGCGAATGACAAAAGAAAAGTCATAACAAATGATCAAAGACGCAAGCTTTTTGCAGAATGAACCAAAGTTTTTCAGAGCAAAAACCCAACTACAAAGTCAAAACTTTACATAAAAAACATAGCCCCACCAGAAGAGCTCCAACAAGTCCTATGGGCATATCGGACAACTCCACACTTCACCACAAAGGAATCACCTTTCCGATTAGCTTATAGAATGGGGGCAATGATCCCAGTGAAGGTCGAAGAAGGATCGCCCAGATTGATCCACAATAGTGAAGAGGCCAACTCCCAACTTCAAAAGGAAGAACTCGACCTACTTCCAGAAATCTGAGAAAGAGCTCAGACCAAGGAATAGGTGTTAAAACGTCAAATGGCTTCAAGATACAATCGGAAGGTAACCTAGCAATGACGATCTCATCCTAATCTGAAATGACATCAGAATAGGTCGGTCAGGAGAAGAGAAGCCGGCAGCCAACTGGAAAGGATCATACCAAGTTGTTCAGAAAAATTGGGGAAAGGTTACTACAAAGTGTCCAACCTCGAGGGGCAAGAGCTACCAAGGTCATGGCATGCCTGCAAAGGGCGCCAGGCCGAGATCCAAAAAGATTGCCTGACCTAGAAAGGTAAGTACTAACATGTACACACTCTTATCTTCATTTTATTAAAAAATTGCAGATTCCCTAAAAAGTTTCCTACCAAGACGCCCGACTACGGCAGGTCGGCAAGGTGAACACCAGATTCACCACCCGATCACGACAAAGTCGGCAAGATGAAAACCAAATTCATCGTCCGATTACAAAGCAACAAGTTGGCAAGGCAAAAACCAACTTCATCGCCCGACAACGATGAAAACCGAATTCATCGTTTGATTTTGACAAAGATCGACAAAGTGAAAACAAAAATTCACTGCTCTATAAACTCCCAAGACGCATTAATCTGAAGCATTCATCATCCGATTATAAAGAAACAGATCGACAGAAAGTGAAGAACAGATTCCCTGTACGATCTCGATAGGAATGATCGTCCGACAAAGGTGAAAACGCGATTCACCTAAAGGACGATCAAACCGGGACAGAAACCACCATCTATGAATCGGCAAAGATGAACACAGAATAATGCAAGAAGTTATCGAAAGTGATCCCAAAAAGAACCTGACGAGGTCTTATGGATTGCTATATAATAACTTAAAAAGATTGGCTGACACTAAAAAGTCAGACCAAGTTAACCCAAGTTATCAGCAAATCCCTGGAAAGAGGTCTGGCCGACCCTATTAAAGAGGAATTGCTATAACTTAGAAGAGATCGACCTAATGAAGTCGGTCTCCTACAAGACAAGTTATAAAAGTAATCCCTGAAAGAGACCTAACAAAGGTCCAAGAAAGAGGATTACAAAAATAACTTAGAAGAGATCGACCTAACGAAGTCGGTCTCCTACAAAACAAGTTATAAAAGTAATCCCTGAAAAAGACCTAACAAGGTCCAAGAAAGAGAATTACAGAAATAACTTAGGAGGACCCGACATGACAAAGTCGGCCCAAGCGACAAAAGTTATAAAAGTAATCCCTGAAAGAGACTTGATCAAGGTCCAAGAAAGAGGATTACAGACATAACTCAAAAGAGACCGACAAGAAGAAGTTGGACCAAACGAAAGCTACAACTGGACCGACAAGAAGAAGTCGGACCAACGAAAGTAACAGCTTGGACCGACAAGAAGAAGTCGGACCAAATGAAAGCTACAGCTAGACTGACAAGAAGAAGTCGGACCAACGAAAGCAACAGCTTAGACCGACAAGAAGAAGTCGGACCAACGAAAGCTACAGCTTGGACCGACAAGAAGAAGTCAAACCAACGAAAGCTACAGTTTGGACCGACAAGAAGAAGTCGGACCAATAAAAACGTGCGCTAAAACGGACATAGCTCCGCCCAAAAAGCCACGGCTCCACGACAAGGCTATCAAAATTGTTCAGAATGACTAAAAAGTGTTCTACGAAAACACTAAAACGTCGTCGGACAAATTAGCCCCAAGGACCACCTCAACCAACAGAAATTGGACAAAATCAGAAGTGATCAAAAGAGGTTGGACAACAAAGTACCGACACTCTACAAAGATCCACAAAAATGGACAAAGACATCTCACGAACGGCCAGAGGAAGGCCAGGAATGTTTTGCTAAAAGGTACGAAGTCTTGAAAAAAGACACTACTTAAAAAGCAAAAAGCACAGCCTCAAAGACAGAGCTAAAAAGTCATCCAAACAAACTATAAAAAGGTTCCCCATCGGAACACTACCTAAAAAGTTGTTAGATTATGACTAAAAAGCCCGAACAGCAAAGACAAACAAGTCGGAAGAGGGCTGAAAAGTCCCCTTAACAAAGTAAAAGGGGCAATACCAGACTCGCACAAGGAGAAACTACTCAAAGATCGACCAAAGTCAGGATGCTTGAGCACGACTTGCCCGAAGAGATCGAAACTCTGAAAGCACGGTCTCACGGAAAAGTCCGAACTCAAGCAGGGGCAAAGTCATACAGGTCGACATCAGCTAAAGAAGAGGCACAAGTACGACTTCAAAAAAGAATAAGCCAAAAGGTTGGGAAACAACTTAAGGCTCAAATGCGCTTAGCCAAATAGGATACAACTCCACTCAAAGAAGGCACAATCTTAAACAGGTCTACGAACATCATCCAAGACTAAAAAATGGTTCTATATAAACAACACTAAAAAGTCATTGGACAAATCACTAAAAGTCTAGATATCAAGCCGCAAGGACAACTTCGCCAAAGCAGAGGGTTGTCAGCACAAACTTAAAGCAAGGCGTGATCCAGAAGGCAAGGGTAGAAAACCCACGCTACCACTCAAAAGAGGTTGGACTGTGAAGTACCAAACCTCTAGAAAATCTGCAAGATTGCAAAGCAATGAAGAAACAAGCAAGACAAATGCTTGAGCACTACTTCCAAAGAGATCGAAGCTCTGAAAAGCACGATCTCATGGAAAGATCGAACTCAAGCAGGGGCACTGTTCATACCCTGGGTCAAGCTGTCCGACCTGGGATGTTTAGTGACAAGCCAACCGACCTCTTCAGGTCAGACTATCCGACCTCTTCTCAAAGAGCTCGGCCAATGCCCGACCTCTTCTCAAAGAGCTCGGCCAAATTGCCAAAGGAGCCCAAAGCAGGCCCAAAATGAAAGAACACAGCCCAATCTAAAGGCAACCAAAGCCCAAAAAGATAAAGGCGGTTCCCCTAAAGTTAAGATGACTTCACTCAAAGATAAGATAAGATAAGATAAGATAAGATAAGATAAGATAACTATCTTATCTCCAGAGAGGTCACTCCTCACCATTATAAATACATTGGAGCACCCAGGTATAACTCATACTATGATTCTACTCAATACCTGCTTAATACCCTTGCTAACTTAAGCATCGGAGTCCCTTGCACGTACCCCCACCCTTCGGGGATGAAGGATCAACAGCACTTACAGTTCCACAAGTCGAACACACCAGTTCCGGCCACTATACACCTGCCGGACACGTCGGCTCCGACCAACACAGAAGATCTCGACCGAGATCGACCTACAGTTTCAGGTAACCCTCGGAATATTTTCTCTCCATGGCGATCTTCCTTCTTTCTGGAATCTTTGTCTTTATCCCAAGAGGTGAACCCGGCCTTTGTGGTCTCTCCTAATCGGGAGTTTTCTTCTATGTTGATGTACTTTTCCGCTCGTTCCTGCACCTCGTTCAGAGACGTGGGGTACTTCTTTGATATAGATTGACTAAAAGGCCCTTCTCACAGGGCATTAATGAGGCCCATGATAGTGGCTTCTGTTGGCAGGTTTTGTATATCTAGGCAGGTCTTGTTGAATTTCTCCATGTAGTTGCGCAGGGTTTCCCTTTCACCTTGTCTGATTCCCAGTAAGCTCGGCGCATGTTTAGCTTTGTCCTTTTGGATGGAGAATTTGGCCAAGAATTTTTTGGCCATGTCGTCGAAACTCGAGATAGATCTTGGAGGGAGGTTGTCAAACCATCTAATTGCTATTTTTGTTAAAGTAGTTGGAAAGGCTTTGCAGCGAACTGCATCTGAGGCGTCGGTGAGATACATTCTGCTCCTGAAGTTGCTGAGATGATGGCTGGGATCCATAGTGCCGTCGTACAAGGTCATGTCTGGGAGTTTAAAGTCTTTTGGGATTCTTGTCTTCATGATCTCCTTGGTTAATGGATCTTGCTCCTTGCAGGTGCTATCTTCAGGAGTGGATCGGCTGGCTTTAGTCTTGACATCGGCTTCAAGTTTTAGGAGTTTGTTCTCCGATTCCCGGCGTCGCCTTATTTCTCTTTGTAGATCCTTCTCGGCCTCTCATTGATGTAGAGCGTCTTCCTCAAGTTGTTTTAACCGATCTTGAAATGCATCCAGGGCTCCTTCGTTTGGGGAGTTCTTATTGTTGATTTGGGGAGTATCTTTTTGTGTGGAGTCTGCATTTTTATGCGGCATTCTTTCTTCTAGATCTGAGGTGTGATCGTTGTCATGATCGTCTGCCATGGTAAGGGGATGACTTCTGGGTCCCCGGCAACGGCGCCAATGTTCCGAGGGTTACCTGAAACTGTAGGTCGATCTCGGATGAGATCTTCTGTGCTGGTCAGGGCTGTTGTGTCCGACTTGGTGATGGTGCTGATCCTTCGTCACCAGAGGGTGGAGGGTACCTGCAAGGGACTCCTATGCTTAAGTTAGCAAGGGTATTAAGCAGGTATTGAGTAGAATCAGAGTATGAGTTATACCTGGGTGCTCTAGTGTATTTATAATGGCGTAGAATGACCTTCTTAGATAAGATAAGTTAGTTATCTTATCTTATCTTTATCTTACCTTCAAGTGAGGTCATCTTATCTTCAAGGGAACCGCCTTTATCTCTACGGGCTTGGGCTGCCCTTGGATTTGGGACGTGTTCCTCTATTTGGGCCCTTTGTTTGGACTTTCCTATAACTTGGCCGAGCTCTTTGAGAAGAGGTCGGGTCACCCTGACCTGAAGAGGTCGGTCGCTTTGCCTGTAGAACATCCCGGGTCGGACAGCTTGACCCAGGGTATGAACAGGTCTCAACTCCTTAAAATCCCTAAAGGACTCATCATACATAGAAAAACTTTCTTTCCCTGAGCAGCTCAGAAAGAAATCTAGGAGGCCTTTTTCTTAGCTATCCCAGGTTTTGTCAAGACAAAAAGATAAAGAAAGAGAGTTTGAGAAGGTCAGACATCTAATTCCTGACACAACAACTGAAAGATCTTTATAAAACCCCACGAGTTCGGATGGAGTTGGGATAGAGCTACATTACAGGACCACAACAAATTGGTCTCAAAGGAAGTAAAAGGAATGGTAATATTCATTTGGCTAAAAAAGTAGTCATAAGCGTAAAAGAAGGGACGTTCCCCCTGAGTCTGAGAAGGAAAACAAACCCTCTCATCAGGGTCAGGCACTACTAACTCGTAATTCTTCTCCTGATCTCTACTACTATAAATCATGTGTTGTCTCCTAAGCTGCACGCAGTACTCAAAATTAACCACTGAAACACACATCAAAACGAGGGAGTCCAGCCAGTCAGACATGCCCTCGGGGACTTTGGTGGACATCTCGACAATGTTTTTGCAAGAAGACATGGCTCAACTAGTCCTACAGTGAGAAAATGGAAAAATGGGTTACTAATCAAACAAGCTCCGGCAAATCAAGAAAATAGCTCGGACAAAAATGGAAGATAGCTCGGACAAAAGCATATAGATATCAGATGAAGTAAAAAGGGAAGACCCTAGGACCTACAGCAAGGTCCAGGGGCACCCTTTAGAGGCAATAACAAAATAAGAGCCCATGAAAAGAGGGAAATCTACAGCCTATGCCCAGATATCTCTCAAAAGACAGCAGCACTCCACAAAGAAAGTCACAAATCACAAGAAGTCATCAAAGTCACGATCTTTTTACGGTAAAGACATCAAAGTTACGATCTTTTTACAGTTTATCAGCTAAGGGGTTTTGTCACATCTAAAGGAAATCATCCAGCAAACCATCAACATCAAACAAACCATGCAGAAATTATCAAAGATCCGACCTTTTTTTTTAAAGAAACAAGTTCACTGCCCCAAAGCTACAAACAAAAAAGATCAAAATGGCGATTCATATAAAATGAAGAAACCCTCATAACACACATTACAGTGATGATCAGACGTAACAAACGCAGAGAAAGATTCAAACTTTTCAAGATGAATTCAAGCAAGATCAAAACTTTTTTCAATGCAGCATGAAAAGGCAAATCGTGGGAATTAAAAAGAGAAGACAAAAACTAACCCGTAGAAAAAGGAGACAAAAACTGCTCGTAGAAAAAGCGACAGCAAGCCCACACCAACAAATCACTTTCAAAAGCAAGGAGAGCACGAAGATGTGAAAACTTGGGAGCAAGAAAATGAAGAATCACAGACAATCCAGAAAATGAAAGAGAAAGAGAACTAAAGGGATGGGACTTTGAAAATTCAAAAATGAAATGAGAAAGAGGGAAGAAGGAAACGGCAAAAGAAAATTAATGAGTCCTTAAAAGCCTTCGCACGTTCCCTAGGAAAGCGTAACACACGATGCAATTAAAGGAAAACACTCCGCATTCAACAATAGGAGCTCTACAAAACGGGACCGACAGAACAACAAATGCTCGAGCTTGCCTTTCTCAAAAGGGGGTCAAAGTCTAATGAAAACACGACCTCAAAAGAAAGACCGAACTCAAGCAGGGGCACTGTTCATGCCCTGGGTCGAGCTGTATGACCCGAGATAATTGACGACAAGTCGACCGACCTCTTCAAGTCAGGATTACCCGACCTCTTCTCAAAAAGCTTGGCAGAATCACCAGAGAAGCCCAAGGAAGGCATAAATAAAGGAATCCAGCCCAAATCTAAAGACAGCTAAAGCCTAGAAAGATAAAGGCGGTTCCCCTTAAAGATAAGATGACTTCACTCAATGATAAGATAAGATAACTATCTTATCTCCATAAAGGTCACTCCATACTATGATAAATAAACTGGAGCACCCAAGTATAACTCATACTTTAATTCTACTAAAAAACGGCCTAAAGCACGTGCTAACTTAAGCATCGGAGTCTCTTGCAGGTACCACCACCCTCCGGTGATGAAGGATCAACAACTCCGCCAAGTCCAACACGTCAGACACGACAGCTCCAACCAGTACAGAAGATCTCATCCGAGATCAACCTTCAGTTTTAGGTAACCCTCGGAACACTAACCACTGGACTGTCCCTCTGTCGTGCATCCCCAACTCGAGTTATTCACAATCATAATCATAATTCACATCCAACACCCTCACTGGTGTATATTCACGGGGGTGAGCTCATCCGGAACTTTCACAGTGTCCGGCCACACTTACGACATAGGGTCAACAGAGTATCGAGTCTCAACCTAGAGCACGTGGTGGCTAGCCACTTCTTTCACCCAGGGAAACTCGTATCTCAGATAATTGAAAGTGCAACAATCACTTTATCAATTCAATAACCATTCATATTCATACTCAGCCATCCGGCTTCCACAATCAGTCATAATTCATTGTCATATACAGCCATTCCGGCTCAGAACATAATAGCACTTCCACCATCAAAAATTATCAAACTCATAAAGCCATCATTCAAGACATAAATCACTTTTTCTCAATTCACTTTACTTTAAAATAAAAAAATCAATTCTTTTCAACCTTGGCTTGACAATTCCCATTCCTCAAATCATCTCAGGCTCATAAGCCACATGATAAACCACTATTTTATGGTTTATCTTATGCTCATTGAGTGGTTTATATCAATTCTTTACTCACTTATTCATATGATTTGCATGAGTTTACATTTTTCCTTCCTAATTTTGTGCTATGATTGAAAACATGTTTCTTTGGTCTTAATTTAGCTGATTTTGTGGCTAGTTTCTCTAAGCTTGAGAGGCTGTATTGTGACCTTGGGGGGCTGCCTTGGACTAAATAAAGTGATCGGCCAAGGTATGGTTTAGGTTTCGTGCGTTTAATATGTAAGGTTGTGTGAAAACTTAGTCTAGAGAACTACAGGATAAGTTGAAATGGTTTTAAGCATTAAATGGTCAGTTTTGTGATGTTGATGGTAACTTGATGATTAGGCTTGTGTTGGAATTAATGGTCATAAGATGAATGGAATTAATGAGAATGTGTTATTGGAATTAATAATGGTGAATTGATGATGTTGTTTGTACATGTTAATGAGATTTTGTGATTATGACTTGTTGATTGGTTATTAATGAATTGAAGAAGTAACTTAATGAAGTTTTAAAAATTGTAGCTTGTGGTTGGAATGGTGAATGTTAGAATTAATTTATGGATTTTATGGAATGTTGTGTACTAGTGTGCTAGTGGTTGGTGTTAGTAAAAAGGGACTTGATATGTGGTAAATTTATAGGTTTTGGAGTAGAGTTATGATATAATTAAAGTAGATATGGTGATGAATGAGAGGAATGGTGGATTAGTATATAAGTTAGAAACCTAGAGGACTAAATTTGGTTAGTGAAATTGAGAAGTCTCGCTGCAGAAATTCCTAATCTGTTTGGACAGCAAATTAAAATGAAAACTAGGAATAATATGGACATGATTTTCGAACAAATCTATTTTTTCTAAAAAATTTCTATAAGTCAAGATTATTCCAGAAAAATTTAAGGGAATTTGGCCAAGTGGTTTGGAAGATATGATTTTTTGAAGTTTAAAGGTTGCTACAGATTTTTCTGGTTTTCTGGTTCTGCAGTACCAACTTCCAAATGATATAACTTTGGATTTAAACGGAATTTTGAGTTTATTCTAAATATGATTTAAATATTATTCAGTCTATTTTAAGTGAGCACAAGTTTCAGGTCCATACCTATTTTGTAGGCTTAGATAAGTCATTTAGAAGATGGGTTGTTTGCTGAAAATTATGAACTGATTCATAAAAATAGAGCACCTCTTCCAATTGATAATTAATTACTCAAATGAAGTGATATGAATCTAAAACTTGTGGGTTTTTAAACTTGGGAATGTTGACTATAATTCCACCAAAATTTAGTGGCAACAGATTAGAATTAGAATTATTGTGGAATTTTTAAAAATACTGCTGCCGTCTGTTTTTCTGAAATTTTTTAAATGCGGTAGCAGAATTCTAAATTTTGTAAAAAATTCAATTCTAATTCAAGTTCAACAAAACCTAACTTCAATTGAAGATTAGAATCTCTAGAGTTACCTTACCAAGAAAAATAGGTCGTGCATAAGTATTTACAACACAAGAAGGTTTTAGATTAAACAAGCTTAGAAAATGAAAAGAAATATAAGTTGCCCCTAGGAAAGGTTAAAGTTAAAGGCAATGATATTGAGAGATAAAGAGAAGAAAGAAGAATGAGGAACAAGGAATGAAATAAAAGTTGAGAATTGATGATGTTAATCAATCAAGAATACTAAAATGTGTAAGCAATGAGTTAAGAAAAGTTGAGAATGATGAGATGAGATATGAATTGGTTTCGAGAATGAAACTGATAATTATGAGAAAATGATTGAATAACTTAGGCTTGGGGCGTTTTCCCCAAGTCAGCCGAGATTTTTCCCGTGGTTGTTATTAAGCTTGGGGTATTGTTTTCCCCATGTCATCTTAGGGTGTTGTCTCTTCTCCCCTTGTCAGCTTGGGATTCGTCCCATGGATATTATTGAGCTTGGGGGCATTCTCTTCCCTATGTCAGCTTGGGAATTCTCCCCATGGTGTATTTCAGAGCTTGAGAACATGTCGGGATGGCTACGTAACTGACAGTTGATATCAATAGCCATAGGACATGCATGCATTATGTGCACATTATTTGAATTGCTTGTGTGTGAACTATTTTGGAATGCCTACGTGATTATAACATGCTATCTGTTGTACTTGTTATCTGTATTACTTGTAAGTTACTTGTGCTTGCCTTGTTTGCCTATTTGTCTGTGTAATCTAATTGGTGATGGAGGAGCGGAGGAAGGGTGGACCGGTTTGGAGTTAATGTTAGGTTTAAAGTATGTAAGGTTAGAATTCATCAGGCCACCTACCCCTTTTTTATGGCTTCTGCTTAGAGATTAAGTTTTATAATTGTATGACGGAGTTCTAAGATTGCCTCTGGCATTCCCAGGACCTTATTTATTATACACGTGACACCTTTACCATGCTGAGAACCTTCGTTTCTCATCCCATACTGTGTTGTTGTTTTCAGATGCAGGTCGAGAGGCTCCTCGCTTGGCGTTTGGATTCCTTGAAGTGGAGTGGTGCACGAAATTGTGATCATCATTGGCGCCATCAACATGGTACGCTCAATTGCAATCTCAACTCTTTATCACAACTTCGCACAACTAACCAACAAGTGCACTGGGTCGTCCAAGTAATAAACCTTACGCGAGTAAGGGTCGATCCCACGGAGATTGTTGGTATGAAGCAAGCTATGGTCATCTTGTAAATCTTAGTCAGGAAGATTCAAATGGTTATGAATGATTTATGAATAAAGCATAAAATAAAGATAGAGATACTTATGTAATTCATTGGTGAGAATTTTAGATAAGTGTATGGAGATGCTTTGTCCCTTCCGTCTCTCTGCTTTCCTACTGTCTTCATCCAATCATTCTTACTCATTTCCATGGCAAGCAGTATGTTGGGCATCACCGTTGTCAATGGCTACAGTCCCGTCCTCTCAGTGAAAATGTTCAACGCGCTCTGTCACAGCACGGCTAATCATCTGTCGGTTCTCAATCAGGTTGGAATAGAATCCAGTGATTCTTTTGCGTCTGTCACTAACGCCCAGCCTTCAGGAGTTTGAAGCTCATCACAGTCATTCAATCCTCGAATCCTACTTAGAATACCACAGACAGGGTTTAGACCTTCCAGATTCTATTGAATGCCGCCATCAATTCTAGCTTATACCACGAAGATTCTGATTAACGAATCCAAGAGATAAACATTCAAGCCTTGTTTGCTAGTAGAACGGAGGTGGTTGTCAAGCACATGTTCATAAGTCAGAATGATGATGAGCATCACATAATCGTCACATTCATCATTTTCTTGGGTGCAAATGAATATCTTAGAACAAGAATAAGCCGAATTAAATAGAAGAACAATAGTAATTGCATTAATACTCGAGGTACAGCAGAGCTCCACACCTTAATCTATGGTGTGTAGAAACTCCACCGTTGAAAATACATAAGAACAAGGTCTAGGCATGGCCAAATGGGCAGCCTCCCAAAGAGGGTTCAATCATAAAAACATGATCAAAAGATGTCTAATACAATAGCAAAAGGTCCTATTTGTAGAGAACTAGTAGCTTAGGATTTACAAAGATGAGTAAATGACATAAAAATCCACTTCCGGGCCCACTTGGTGTGTGCTTGGGCTGAGCATTGAAGCTTTCATGTGTAGAGACTTTTCTTGGAGTTAAACGCCAGCTTTTGTGCCAGTTTGGGCGTTTAACTCCCATTCTTGTGCCAGTTCCGGCGTTAAACGCCGGGCAGTCTTGAGCTGATTTTGAACGCCGGTTTGGGCCATCAAATCTCAGGCAAAGTATGAACTATTATATATTTCTGGAAATCCCAGGATGTCTACTTTCAAACGCAATTGAGAGCGCGCCAATTGGGCTTCTGTAGCTCCAGAAAATCCACTTTGAGTGCAGGGAGGTCAGAATCCAACAGCATCCGCAGTCCTTTTCAGCTTCTGAATCAGATTTTTGCTCAGGTCCCTCAATTTCAGCCAGAAAATACCTGAAATCACAGAAAAACACACAAACTCATAGTAAAGCCTAGAAAAGTGAATTTTAACTAAAAACTAATAAAAATGTAATAAAAACTAACTAAAACATACTAAAAACATACTAAAAACAATGCCAAAAAGCGTATAAATTATCCGCTCATCACAGAGTAGTCCCCGGTGTATTTTGGGTTTCTAGTTTGTATATGTATGTGTATATGTACTAGCTTACTCTCCAAGAAACTTGATTATTTTGTTCCTCTTAGAGCTTAAGGGAGAGATAGGATCCTATTTTGTATTTTGTGTATTTTGTGTATTTTGGGACACCTGTATATATATATATATATATCCTCCGGCCAGCCTTGGCTTTGCGGGCTGAGTCAGGAGCTAGTTATGATGTATTCTTGGCTTTCTTTTACTCTGTCGCTTATTCTTATCCTTATCTTCTAGGTTTCTTACCACGCAAGTAATCTTATTCCTTGAGCGTTGCGCTTATTATTTTGTGACTTTTGTTTACCCGTTTTTCAAGACTCCTAGTATATTATATCTTTTCACTATTATATGTATCTATTTTATGGATTAGAGGTCCGTAACACCACACTACCTCTGTTCTACGACTTAAGCATAAAACTCTATGTAGTAGGGTGTTACACAATCAAACTCAAGTCAATTTTCAATGAGGTAAACTTGATTTCAAAGCTTTAAAGAAGCGACTTTAAAGAAACACTTCAAAACCGTCCATTTCACAAAACCAAATAATAATCATATCAACCAAGCATTCATGTTCGTCCAAAACAACCAACATCACACAAGACTTATACAATCACTCAAGTATACATTTTTACCACATAATATCCGTATATAATAATTTCAATATATAAAATATGTTTTTCTGAAAAAGCCCATATCTTGACAAATTGAAACCATAACCCAAACACCTCTCAGAAATCCTTTCGTCTCGACCCAAAATCAATGGCAGCTTCAAAGCACAGCCCCATACACTTTCGCAGCAGCATAAACAGGTCTAAATCACAACAAGCAACCTTGGTTACTAAATCCCAAGAACATTAATATCGTAAAGGCTTTAATACAGGTACAGAACACTAACGCGGGGATTTCCGAAACATAATTACCTACTGAAATGACAAAACGAGACAGCTGCAAACTCCGAGCACCGAAGGCAAGCACAAATACACAACCCTCTGACGGACAACACTGCAACACCTCAGCATAAGTTTACAGGGCAGCGACAAAAGGCCTTTCAGATCAGAAATGCTTACTGATGAGCGGATAATTTATACGCTTTTTGGCATTGTTTTTAGGTAGTTTTTAGTAGGATCTAGCTACTTTTAGGGATGTTTTAATTATTTTTTATGCTAAATTCGCATTTCTGGACTTTACTATGAGTTTGTGTGTTTTTCTATGATTTCAGGTAATTTCCGGCGGAAATTGAGGGACCTGAGCAAAAACTCTGATAAAAGGCTGACAAAGGACTGCTAATGCTGTTGGATTCTAACCTCCCTGCCCTCGAAATGGATTTTCTGGAGCTACAAAACTCCAAATGGAGCACTCTCAACGGCGTTGGAAAGTAGACATCTAGATCTTTCCAGCATTATATAATAGTCTATACTTTATTCGTGATTAGATGACGTAAACTGGCACTCAACGCCAGTTCCATGCTGCATTCTGGAGTCAAACGCCAGAAACACGTCACGAACCAGAGTTGAACGCCAAAAACACGTTACAACTTGGCATTCAACTCCAAAAGAAGCCTATGCACGTGTAAAGCTCAAGCTCAGCCCAAGCACACACCAAGTGGGCCCCGGAAGTGGATTTCTGCATCAATTACTTACTTCTGTAAACCCTAGTAGCTAGTCTAGTATAAATAGGACTTTTTACTATTGTATTCAGTGTCTTTTTTGTAGGGTCTTTTGACCATTCGGTCTTTTAATCACGTTTGGGGACTGGCCATTCGGCCATGCCTGAACCTTCATCACTTATGTATTTTCAACGGTGGAGTTTCTACACACCATAGATTAAGGGTGTGGAGCTCTACTGTACCTCAAGTTTTAATGCAATTACTACTATTTTCTATTCAATTTAGCTATTCCTGTTCTAAGATATTAGTTGCACTTCAACATGATGAATGTGATGATCCATGACACTCATCATCATTCTCACCTATGAACGCGTGACTGACAACCACTTCCGTTCTACCTCAGACTGGGCGCATATCTCTTGGATTCCTTAATCAGAATCTTCGTGGTATAACCTAGATTGATGGCGGCATTCATGAGAATCCGAAAAGTCTAAACCTTGTCTGTGGTATTCCGAGTAGGATTCAGGGATTGAATGACTGTGACGAGCTTCAAACTCGCGATTGTTAGACGTGATGACAAACGCAAAAGAATTAAGGGATTCTATTCCAACATGATCGAGAACCGACAGATGATTAGCCATGCCGTGACAGAGCATTTGGACCTTTTTCACTGAGAGAATGGGATGTAGCCATTGACAACGGTGATGCCCTACATACAGCTTGTCATGGAAAGGAATAAAAAGGATTAAAGGAAGGCAGTAGGAAAGCAGAGATCCAATAGGGACAAGCATCTCCATACACTTATCTGAAATTCCCACCATTGAATTACATGAGTAACTCTATCTTTATTTTCTATTTATTTACTATTCAAAAACTCCATAACATTTATTATCCGCCTAACTGAGATTTACAAGATGACCATAGCTTGATTCATACCAACAATCTCCATGGGATTGACCCTTACTCACGTAAGGTATTACTTGGACGACCCAGTGCACTTGCTGGTTAGTTGTGCGGAGTTGTGACTAAGTGTGATCCACGTTGAGAGCGCTACCAAGTGATGCATGAAAACTTGTCTCTCAACAAATTTTCCTTCGGCAAGTATACCGAATTGTCGTCAAGTAAAACTCACAATAGAGTAAGGTCGAATCCCACAGGGATTGATTGGTCAAGCAACTTTAGTTAGAAGAATATGCTAGTTGAGCTAAACAGAATTGAGATTGAGATACAGGAATTTAAATGACTAAAAAGTAAATAACAAAAATTAAATTGCAGAATCTTAAATGGGGATTTGGGATAATGAGCAGGAAATTAAATGGCAGAAAGTAAATAGAATGGGTAAGATCAAAAATGGGGAAATCATTGGGTTTAGGAGATGTTGCATTCCCCGGATCAAGTTCATTCGCATCTCTTCCTCAATCAATGCATTCATTAATCTCCTTGGCAATCTTAAGTGATTGGATCCCAATTCCTTGGCAATCCAATCTCTCTAAGCTTGAACAATTGCCCAATTCCTTGATTTAATTGCTCATGGGAAGAGATGAAAGTGTGGTCACTGATTATACCACATGTATTTCCAAATCAAAGTGTTGGGAGGATTAAATGTCACAATATCCATCCAAACCCCAATTTGGTCCAACATGAGAAAGCATTTCTAGCATGATTTCCTCATCCCTTTTCCAAGGTTCAAAGGAGATCCAATTATGGAGATTTTCTTTTCCAAGACAAATAACCAATTGAATTAAGATCGAAAGCTTTCTAGTAAGATCAAGAGAAAAGAAAGAAGAAGAAGAATGAAAACTATAATTGATCCATCAAATTACAACAGAGCTCCCTAACCCAATGAAAGGGGTTTAGTTGTTCATGGCTCTAGGAATCAAAAATGGCAGAAAAGAAGAATCCATGCTAGAAGTACAGAAAATTAAATATGCAAAGAGTAGTTCCCAAAAGTGCTAAGCTTCTCTCTAGTTCAAAACTACTCCTATTTATACTACTCCTCATGATCTTCTAGTGAGTTCTTCAAGTCCTGGATGTGGGCTCTGGACCTTGAGTTGAAGCAATTCTCATCTTTAGTGGGCCCAGCTTGCAGAGAAATATGAATTAGGCTTGGGCATTTAGTGAGATTATCGTTGGGTAATATTTTGAGTGCAAGAACGTTAGTGGCATTTACTTTTTCCACTAACGTTCCACCCTTATATACCCACGTTAGTTCCAACATTAGTAATCTTAACGTGAATACTAATGTTTCTTACTCAATCCTTGGCCAACGTTAATGGGACTCACTTTTCCCATTAACGTTGGCTTGTGCCACTTTTCGCAAATGTTAATGGGAATCACTTTTCCCATTAACGTTGCTTGCCTCTTGCCCCTATGTTAGATCTCACGTTAGCTTGGCTAACGTAGCTCTTAACGTGGGTCTCTATCACCTTCGAGAGCGTTAGTGACACTCACCTTTGTTACTAACGCTCCAATTGCCTTAAGTCCCTACGTTAGAACCCACGTTAACTAAGTTAACGTGGCTCTTAACGTAGTAATGAAGCCATCTCCCAACGTTAGTGACAAAAGTGAGTGTCACTAACGTTGGTTCTTTGAACCCAACTCCACGTTAACTTTCACGTTAACAATCTTAACGTGAGAGTTAACGTAGGCAATGCTAATGATCCAACGTTAGTGACAAAAGTGAATGTCACTAACGTTGCCGTTGTTGATCCTCTTCCACGTTAGAGTTCACGTTAACTAAGTTAACGTGACACTTAACGTGGGGCATTGCCTAGTTTCCCAACATTAGTGGTGTTCACTTTTACCACTAACGTTGAGGAGAAACGTTATTGGAGTTCATGTTTCTCGTTAACGTGGAGTCCTCTTTTTCTTCTACGTTAAGTACCACGTTAACTTAGTTAACGTGGCTCTTAACGTAAGCTATGAATGGCTTCGCAGGCGTTATTGGTGATCACTTTTCTCATTAACGTTGCAAGCTTTTTGCCATCCCACATTAGTAGTCACGTTAACTAAGTTAACATGAATGCTAACGTGGTTCTTCCATGCTTCATTTGTCCTGAAATCAAGCAATTAAAGTGCATCGAAGCTCTAGCCAAAGTCATGAGATTATGCATCATCAAGTTATCATGCAATTCTGGCAAAAAATCTCATGAAATCATGCAAAATTCACAATAATTGCTTAAATGAAGGTGTAAGTGTATTTTCACCCAAAACTTGCCTTATTCACTAGGAAAATGCATGAAACTACCCTAAAACAGTAAAGAAAAGGTCAGTGAAACTGGCCTAGATGCCCTAGCGTCACCAAGCTTTTGGCGCCATTGTTGATGATCACAATTTCGTGCACCAAGTTTTTTGCGCCGTTGCCGGGGATTGTTCGAGTTTGGACAACTGACGGTTCATCTTGTTGTTTAGTTTAGGTAATTTTCTTTTTTATTTTCCTTTCAAAAACTTTTCAAAAATATTTTTCAAAATTCTCCCTCTATTTTTGAAAAATCCTTCAGAGTTTTTAAGAATGAATTCTAGAGTTTCAAAATGGTATGTTGAAGCTTGGCTGGCCATCAAACTTTAGACTAACCTGGTATGATTCCTGGGATTTTGATTGAGGACTTTGAATTCATTACTTCCTTTTTCATATATGTTTTTCGAAAAAATAAATAAAAAAATCCAAAAAATAATAAAATTATAAAAAATCAAAAATATTTTTGTGTTTCTTGTTTGAATCTCGTGTCATGTTTTAAGTTTGGTGTCAATTGCATATTCATCTTGCTCTTGCAATTTTCGAAAATTCATGCATTCATAGTGTTCTTCATGATCTTCAAGTTGTTCTTGGTAAGTCTTCTTGTTTGATCTTGATGTTTTCTTGTTTTGTGTCTTTTATTGTTTTTCATGTGCGTCTTTGCATTCATATTTTCTAAGCATTAAAGATTTCTAAGTTTGGTGTCTTGCATGTTTTCTTTGCATCAAAATTTTTTTCAAAAATATGTTCTTGATGTTCATCATGATCTTCAAAGTATTCTTGGTGTGCATCTTGACATTCATAGTGTTCTTGCATGCATCATGAGTTTTGATTCATAATGTTCATGTTGTGAGTCATTGTTGTTTTTCTCTCTCATCATTAAAAATTCAAAAATAAAAAAATATATCTTTTCCTTTTTTCTCTCAAAATTTCGAAAATTTGAGTTGACTTAGTCAAAAAATTTTTAAAATTAGTTATTTCTTGTAAGTCAAGTCAATTTTTCAATTTTAAAAATCTTATCTTTTCAAAACCTTTTCAAAAATCAAATCTTTTTCATTTTTCTTACTATTTTTTTTCGAAAATTTTTAATTTGAATTTTAAAATCTTTTTCTTATCTTTAATTCATAATTTTCGAAAACTTTATTAACAATTAATATGATTGATTCAAAAATTTGAAGTTTGTTACTTTCTTGTTAAGAAAGGTTCAATCTTTAAATTCTAGAATCATATCTTTTAGTTTCTTGTTAGTTAAGTAATTAATTCTAATTTTAAAAAAATTAAATCTTTTCTAATCATATATTTTTAATCATATCTTTTCATTTTATCTTTTATATCATATTTTTTTTAAATTTTATCTTTTTTTCAAAAATTTAATTTTAAAATATCTTTTCTAACTTCTTATCTTCTTATCTTCTTATCTTTTCAAAATTAATTTTCAAATCTTTTTCAACTAACTAATTAACTTTTTGTTTGTTTCTTATCTTTTTCAAAACCACCTAACAACTTTTCTCTCTCTAATTTTCGAAAATACCTCCCTCTTTTTCAAAAATTCTTTCTTTAATTAATTAATTGTTTTAAATTTCAATTTTAATTTTATTTCTTATCTTTATTTTTTGAAATTCATTTAACTCCTTTTTAAAATTTATTTTCGAAAATTTCTCCCTCTCTCATATTATTCTATTTATTCATTCATTTACTAACACCTCTCTTCACCTCTCTTCATCTCAAATCACTGCCCCTATCCTTACCCTTGTGTTTGGATTCTCCTTTCTTTATTCTCTTCTTCTTCTACTAATAATAAGGAACCTCTTTACTGTGACATAGAAGATTCCTCTTCTTTTTCTATTCTCTTCTCTTTCATATGAGCAGGAACAAGGAAAAAGGCATTCTTGTTGAAGCTGATCCAGAACCTGAAAGGACTCTGAAGAGAAAACTAAGAGAAGCTAAATTACAACAATCCAGAGACAACCTTGCTGAAATTTTCGAATAAGAAAAGGAGATGGCAGCCGAACCTAACAACAATAATGCAAGAAGGATGCTTGGTGATTATACTACACCTACTTCCAAGTTTGATGGAAGAAGCATTCCAATTCCTACCGTTGGAGCAAATAATTTTGAGCTGAAACCTCAACTAGTTGCTCTAATGCAACAGAATTGCAAGTTTCATGGACTTCCATCAGAAGATCCCTACCAGTTTTTAACTAAGTTCTTGCAGATCTGTGAGACTGTTAAGACTAATGAAGTAGATCCTGAAGTCTACAGGCTCATGCTTTTCCCTTTTGCTGTAAGAGACAGAGCTAAAGCATGGTTTGACTCTCAACCTAAAGATAGCTTGGACTCTTGGGATAAGCTGGTCACGGCCTTCTTGGCTAAGTTCTTTCCTCCTCAAAAGCTGAGCAAGCTTAGAGTGGATGTTCAGACCTTCAAACAAAAAGATGGTGAATCCCTCTATGAAGCTTGGGAAAGATACAAACAGATGACCAAAAGATGTCCTTCTGACATGTTTTCAGAATGGACCATGATAGATATATTCTATTATGGTCTATCTGAGTTCTCTAAGATGTCATTGGACCATTCTGCAGGTGGATCCATTCACCTAAAGAAAACGCCTGCAGAAGCTCAAGAACTTATTGACATGGTTGCAAATAACCAGTTCATGTACACTTCTGAGAGGAATTTCGTGAATAATGGGACGCCTCAAAGGAAGGGAGTTCTTGAAATTGATGCTCTGAATGCCATTTTGGCTCAGAACAAAATGTTGAATCAGCAAGTCAACATGATTTCTCAAAGTCTGAATGGATGGCAAAATGCAGCCAACAGTACTAAAGAGGCATCTTCTAAAGAAGAAGCTTATGATCCTGAGAACACTACAATAGCAGAAGTAAATTATATGGGTGAACCTTATGGAAACACCTATAATTCATCATGGAGAAATCATCCAAATTTCTCATGGAAGGATCAACAAAAGCCTTAACAAGGCTTTAATAATGGTGGAAGAAATAGGCTCAGCAATATCAAGCCTTATCCATTATCTTCTCAGCAACAGATAGAGAATTATTAACAAAGTACCTCTAACTTAGCAAATTTAGTCTCTGATCTGTCTAAGGCCAATTTAAGTTTCATGAGTGAAACAAGGTCCTCCATCAGAAATCTGGAGGCACAAGTGGGGCAGCTGAGTAAGAAAATCACTGAAACTCCTCCTATTACTCTCCCAAGCAATACTGAAGAAAATCCAAAAAGAGAGTGCAAGGCCATTGATATAATCAATATGGCCGAACCTAGAGAGGAAGGAGAGGACGTGCCAATGAGGAAGACCTCATAGGACGTCTCTCAAGCAAAAAGGAGTTCCCTATTGAGGACCTAAAGGAAACTAAGGCTCATACAGAGACCATAGAGATCTCATTAAACCTCCTTCTGCCATTCATGAGCTCTGAAGACTATTCTTCCTCTGAAGAGGATGAAGATGTAACTGGAGAGCAAGTTGCTCAATATTTAGGAGCCATCATGAAGCTGAATGCCAAGTTGTTTGGTAATGAGACTTAGGAAGGTGAACCTCGCTTGCTCATTAGTGAACTAGATACATGGGTTCAGCAAACTTTACCTCAAAAGAGACAAGATCCTGGCAAATTCTTAATACCCTGTACCATAGGCACCACGACCTTTGACAAAGCTCTGTGTGACCTAAGGTCAGGCATAAATCTTATGCCACTCTCTGTAATGGAGAAACTGGGGATCATTGAGGTACAGCCTGCCATATTCTCATTACAAATGGCAGACAAATCAGTAAGACAAGCTTATGGATTGGTAGAGGACGTGTTGGTAAAGGTTGAAGGCCTTTACATCCCTGCTGATTTCATAATCTTAGACACTAGGAAGGAGGAGGATGAATGCATCATCCTTGGAAGACCTTTCCTAGCCATAGCAGGAGCTATGATAGATGTTAACAGAGGAGAATTAGTCCTTCAATTGAATGGGGATTACCTTGTGTTTAAGGCTCAAGGATCTTCTTCTTTAACAATGGAGAGGAAGCATGAAAAGCTTCTCTTAGTACAGAGTCAAACAAAGCCCCCACAATCAAACTCTAAGTTTGTTGTTGAGAGGCCACATCCAAACTCTAAGTTTGGTGTTGAATCCCCACATCCAAACTCTAAGTTTGGTGTTGGGAGTATACAACATTGACCTGATCACCTGTGAGGCTCTATGAGAGCCCACTGTCAAGCTATTGACATTAAAGAAGCGCTTATTGGGAGGCAACCCAATTTTTATTTATCTAATTTTATTTTATTTTCATTGTTCTTTTATGTTTTATTAGGTTCATGATCATGTGGAGTCACGAAAAAAAATATTAAAATTAAAAACAGAATCAAAAATAGCAGAAGAAAAATCACACCCTGGAGGAAGGACTTACTGGCGTTTAAACGCCAATAAGGAGCATCTGGCTGGCGTTCAAAGCCAGAACAGAGCATGGATCTGGCGTTGAACGCAAAAAACAAGCAGCATCCTGGCGTCTAAACGCCAGGAATATACCCTGAGAAGAGCTGGCGCTGAATGCCAGAAACAAGCATGGAACTGGCGTTCAACGCCAGAAACATGCTACAGTTGGGCGTTGAACTCCCAGAACATGCATCACCTCGGTGTTTAAACGCCAAAATTGCATGCAAAGGCATTTTACATTCCTAATTGTTGCAGAGATGTAAATTCTTGACACCTCAGGATCTGTGGACCCCACAGCATCCCCACCTAACCATATTCTCCCCTCTTCTCAACATTCATCCTCTCTTTCCAATAAATACTCTTCCCCAAACCCTTCACCAATCACCTCAATATCTCTTCCCAATTACCCCCTTCACCACTCACATCCATCCACTCTTTCCCATAAACCCCACCTACCTTCAAAATTCAAAATTTCTTTCCCACCCAAACCCACCCTAAATAGCCGAACCTACTCCCTCTCCCCTCAATATATAAACCCCTCTATTCTCCTTAATTTTCACACAACACAACTCCCTCTCCTATCCCTTTGCCGAATACACCTTTCTCCACTTTCCTCCATATTTTTCTTCTTCTTCTTCTTTTCTTTCTTCTCTTGCTCGAGGGCGAGCAATATTCTAAGTTTGGTGTGGTAAAAGCATAAGCTTTTTATTTTTCCATTACCATTGATGGCACATAAGGCCGGAGAAACCTCTAGAAAAGGGAAAGGGAAGACAAAAGTTTCCACCTCCGAGTCATGGGAGATGGAGAGATTCATCTCCAAAGCCCATCAAGACCACTTCTATGATGTTGTGGCTAAGAAGAAGGTGATCCCTGAGGTCCCTTTCAAGCTCAAGAAAAATGAGTTTCCGGAGATCTGACATGAGATTCAAAGAAGAAGTTGGGAAGTTCTGACCAACCCCATTCAACAAGTCGGAATCTTGATGGTTTAAGAGTTCTATGCCAATGCATGGATCACTAGGAACCATGATCAAAGTATGAACCCGAATCCAAAGAACTGTCTTACAATGGTTCAGGGAAATACTTAGATTTTAGTTCGGAAAATGTGAGGTTGGCATTCAACTTGCCCATGATGCAAGGAGATGCACACCCCTACACAAGAAGGGTCAACTTTGATCAAAGGTTGGACCAAGTCCTTAGGGACATATGTGTTGAAGGAGCCCAATGGAAAAGAGACTCCAAAGGCAAGCCAGTTCAATTAAGAAGACTGGACCTCAAGCCTGTGGCTAGAGGATGGTTGGAGTTCATCCAACACTCCATCATCCCCACTAGCAACCGATCTGAAGTTACTGTGGATCGGGCCATCATCATTCATAGCATCATGAATGGAGAGGAAGTAGAAGTTCATGAAGTCATCTCCCTTGAATTCTACAAAATAGCCGAAAAGCCCTCTAGCTTGGCAAGCTAGCTTTTCCTCATCTTATTTGCCATCTATGTTACTCAGCTGGAGTCATCATAGAAGGAGACATCCCCATTGAAGAGGACAAGCTCATCACCAAGAAATCCCGGAGATGCCTCAAGGGATGCACTTTCCTCCCAGCAACTATTGGGAACAACTCAACACTTCTCTTGAAGATTTGAGTTACAATATGCATCAATTAAGGGTGGAACATCAAGAGCACTCCATCATTCTCCATGAAATTAGAGAAGATCAAAGAGAAATGAGGGAGGAGCAACAAAAGCAAGGAAGAGACATAGAAGAACTCAAGGACATCATTGGTTCTTCAAGAAGAAAGTGCCACCATCACTAAGGTGGATTCATTCCTTGTTCTTATTTTTCTGTTTTTCAGGTTTTATGCTTATTATGTCATATATATTTGTGTCTCTGTTACATGATCATTAGTATTTAGTAACTATGTCTTAAGGCTATAAATAATTCCATGAATCCTTCACCTCTCTTAAATGAAAAATGTTTCTAATTCAAAAGAACAAGAAGTACATGAATTTTGAAACTATCCATGAATTTAGTTTAATTATATTGATGTGGTGACAATACTTTTTGTCTTCTGAATGAATGCTTGAACAGTGTATAATTTTGATCTTGTTGTTTATGAATGTTAAAATTGTTGGCTCTTGAAAGAATGATGAACAAAGAGAAATGCTATTGATAATCTGAAAAATCATGAAATTGATTCTTGAAGCAAGAAAAAGCAGTGAAAAAGCAAAAGCTTGCGAAAATATATATATATATATATATAAAGAAAAAGAAAAAGCAAGCAGAAAAAGTCAATAGCCCTTAAAACCAGAAGGCAAGGGTAAAAAGGATCCAAGGCTTTGAGCATCAATGGATAGGAGGGCCCAAGGAAATAAAATCCAGGCCTAAGCGGCTAAATCAAGCTGTCCCTAACCATGTGCTTGTGGCATGCAGGTCCAAGTGAAAAGCTTGAAACTGAGTGGTTAAAGTCATGATCCAAAGTAAAAAGAGTGTGCTTAAGAGCTCTGGACACCTTTAACTGGGGACTTTAGCAAAGCTGAGTCACAATCTGAAAAGGTTCACCCAGTCATGTGTCTGTGGCATTTATGTATCCGGTGATAATACTGGAAAACAAAGTGCTTAGGGCCACGGCCAAGACTCATAAAAGTAGCTGTTTTCAAGAATCAACAAACTTAACTAGGAGAATCAATAACAATATCTGAAATTCTAAGTTCCTATAGATGCCAATCATTCTAAAATTCAAAGGAGAAAGTGAGATGCCAAAACTGTTCAGAAGCAAAAAGCTACAAGTCCCGCTCATCTAATTAGAATTAATATTCATTGATATTTTGGAATTTATAGTATATTCTCTTCTTTTTATCCTAATTTATTTTCAGTTGCTTGGGGACAAGCAATAATTTAAGTTTGGTGTTGTGATGAGCGGATAATTTATACGCTTTTTGGCATTGTTTTTAGGTAGTTTTTAGTAAGATCTAGCTACTTTTAGGGATGTTTTCATTAGTTTTTATGCTAAATTCACATTTCTGGACGTTACTATGCGTTTGTGTGTTTTTCTGTGATTTCAGGTAATTTCTGGCTGAAATTGAGGGACCTGAGCAAAAACTCTTATAAAAGGCTGACAAAGGACTGCTGATGCTGTTGGATTCTGACCTCCCTGCACTCGAAATGGATTTTCTGGAGCTACAGAACTCCAAATGGTGCGATCTCAACGGCGTTAGAAATTAGAGATCCAGAGCTTTCCAGAAATATATAATAATCCATACTTTATTCGTGATTAGATGACGTAAACTGGCGCTCAATGCCAGTTCCATGCTACATTCTGGAGTCAAACGCCAGAAACACGTCACGAACCAGAGTTGAACGCCAAAAGCACATTACAACTTTGTGTTCAACTCCAAAAGAAGCCTCTGCATGTGTATAGCTCAAGCTCAACCCAAGCACACACCAAGTGGGCCCCGGAAGTGGATTTCTGCATCAATTACTTACTTTTGTAAACCCTAGTAGCTAGTCTAGTATAAATAGGACTTTTTACTATTGTATTCAGTGTCTTTTTTGTAAGGTCTTTGACCATTCGGTCTTCTGATCACGTTTGGGGGCTGGCCATTTGGCCATGCCTGAACCTTCATCACTTATGTATTTTCAACGGTGGAGTTTCTACACACCATAGATTAAGGGTGTGGAGCTCTGTTGTACCAGAAGTTTTAATGCAATTACTACTATTTTCTATTCAATTCAGCTATTCCTGTTCTAAGATATTCGTTGCACTTCAACATGATGAATGTGATGACCCGTGACACTCATCATCATTCTCACCTATGAACGCGTGACTGACAACCACTTCCGTTCTACCTCAGAGCGGGCGCATATCTCTTGGATTCCTTAATCAGAATCTTCGTGGTATAAGCTAGATTGATGGCGGCATTCATGAGAATCCGGAAAGTCTAAGCCTTGTCTATGGTATTCAGAGTAGGATTCAGGAATTGAATGACTGTGACGAGCTTCAAACTCGCGATTGTTGGGCCTGATGACAAACGCAAAAGAATCAAGGGATTCTATTCCAACATGATCGAGAACCGACAGATGATTAGCCGTGCCGTGACAGAGCATTTGGACCTTTTTCACTGAGAGGATGGGATGTAGCCATTGACAATGGTGATGCCCTACATAGAGCTTGCCATGGAAAGGAATAAGAAGGATTAAAGGAAGACAGTAGGAAAGCAGAGATCCAACAGGGACAAGCATCTCCATACACTTATCTGAAATTCCCACCATTTAATTACATGAGTAACTCTATCTTTATTTTCTGCTTTATTTACTATTTAAAAACTCTATAACATTTATTATCCACCTAACTGAGATTTACAAGATGACCATAGCTTGCTTCATACCATCAATCTCCGTGGGATCGACCCTTACTCACTTAAGGTATTACTTGGACGACCCAGTGCACTTGCTGGTTAGTTGTGCGGAGTTGTGACTAAGTGTGATTCACGTTGAGAGCGCTACCAAGTTTTTGGCGCCATTGTTGATGATCACAATTTTGTGCACCACTTACCAATACAGAGGACTCAGCAGCTGTTTCCAACGACAGAGGCGACAGAGGCAAGGTACAGCAACACCCAGCGGCACTTCCTCCCTCCACGCGACCCAGACGGCAGCTGCAGCATCATTCAGTGACTACAGTATTTCCATAATTCAAAAAGGACCATAGCTAATAACAAGACCCTTACCGCAACTAAGAAGAAGTGACTGAGCCAAGTAGTGGCATCCCCGGCAGTGGTTCCGGTGGATATAGGACTGCTCCTGACGGCTCGAATAGCGGCAAGGCTTCCTCCTCCTTTGGCAGCAATAACAAAAGTGTTTTTCGGCAACCACAGATCTCTCACAACAGTAACAGAAGCTCTAGCTAGGCACCGCGGAGCAGCAGTTCGGCAGTGACGGAGGTAGACAACGGTGATGGGTGGCAACTACCAGACACGGCGCCTCCTCCCCTTCGGCCATGGCTCGCATCTTCTTATCCATCTCCTGTTCGCGGCTCCAACGGTGGTGGCAACGACGGTTTCGATGGCAAGATCCGACGAAGCTGGCGGCGAGGATGTGATGGTGGCAGTGCGGCTTCTCTACAGCGACGGTGGCCACTCATGCGTTTGATGCGACTGCGACTAGGGACGGCTCGTGGCTCCATGGATGACGGCGAGGCAGAACGGCAACCCAACAGCGGTGGCTCCCTCTCGCGTGCCCTGGCTTGCGCTCGGATCTCTCTCTCCCCTGGCTCTCTCTACGAGCCCTCTCCCTCTCTTTCCCTCCATGGTCTGACGATGGCGCGACGGCGGTGGTGAGGCCTAGCACACCGGCGCGGTCTTCCCCCTCCTCTTCTCTTCTTCCCTTGCTTTCACCTCCCATTTCTTCTCTGTTGCAGTGAGTGGGTGCGTGTGTTTTGCTGTGTGTGCTTGTTGTGTTTGTGTGTATGTGTTGCTGCTGGGTTGGGGAAAGGGTAACCGAGTTAGGGTTTTCCCAATTTAGGAATTAGGGTTTAGGTAAAATTAGATTTAAGGGTAGTTTTATAATTTCAAATAAAAATATGGATAATATAGTAATTAGAAATAAATTTTAATCCAACAATAATAATGTATAAAAATACTATTTGTTCATCAATTTTACAAATTATTTTCAATAAAATGTTCAAATCCAAATCATATAAAATTCTTATTACTTCATAGCTACTAATGTTATAATTTAAATATAGAAAATAACTCAATAATTATGAAATTAAGTAAAATCCTCATTTTAATTATCAAAACTTGATTTAATTATTCTCAATGAAATCATTTCTAAAAGTAAAATCTCTAATAATAAATAAATTTGAAATCAACTCATAATAAGATTCTTCAAAAGTTCTGGGTCTTACATGGACGACGCATACGTGTGACTGGTGTAGGAGACAAGCGATGCGCACGCCTGGATGACACGTACGCGTGGTCGACGTGTACGCGTGACAAAGCGTCACGTGCTTTAATTTACAGAAAATGATGGGGACAATTTCTGGGTTGCTTTTGACCCAGTTTCTGGCCCGAAAATACAGATTAGAGGCTGCAGAGTGGAGATGGAAGGAAAAAAACTAATATCCATTCATACAATTTTAGGTTTTGATGTAGAGTTCTAGAGAGAGAGGCTCTCTCTTCTCTCTAGTTTTAGGGTTTCTTCTTTCATTTTCTCCTTAGGTTCAGGTTCAATCTTCCTTTAATTTAGTTTTCTCTTATTTTTATTTGTCCTAGCACTTTAGTTCATCTTCCTCTCTTGTTAATTCCCCTTATTGTCATTTTTATGTTTATGAGCTCTTGTTACGTTTGATTTCTTTTAATGCAATTTATGTTTTCTATGTTTATTTTTGCTCTCTTTAATTTTTAGTCATTGAAGCTTACAATTGGTTGTTTAGATTTAATATTCCTTGTTAATTTTCTATGTTTTTATTTTGTGCCTTCCAAGTGTTTGATAAAATGCTTGGGAGGGTTTTAAATTAGATTTTTGTACTCTTAGATTGGATTGAGTAATTTGGAGACTCATGAATTGTCAAAGTCTCTTGTTGGTTGGTGATTGAAAGTTGCTAGTTGGCTTGAGCTTCACTAACTCTAGTCCTTGATTAGGACTTGTGAACTCAAGTTGATTTGCTCACTTGACTTTCCTTCAATTGTTAGAGGTTAACTATGTGAGAGTAATTTGCAATTACCATCACAACTGACAATGATAATGAGGATAAGAATTCTGATTCTCAACCCTTGCTAGGACTTTTCTTAGTTGTTAGTTTATTTTCTTGTTATTTATATTCCTTGCTTATTAAACTCAAAACCCAAAAAGATACAATCTCATAACCAATAATAAATACACTTCCCTGGAATTTCTTGAGAGACGACCCGAGGTTTCAATACTTCGATTAATTTTATTGGGTTTGTATTTGTGACAAACAATCTAAACATTGATTAAGGTTTAATTGTCGGTTTAGAACTATACTTGTAACGCAATATTTTTGTGAAAATCTTCACCGACATTTTTCCTCTGTCAGCTAGGTTCACCAGTTCGGCGCTGCTGGGAGGGGATAGTCTGGTGCTACTGGGTGGCTGGTCCGGCGTTGCTAGGAGGGGTTGGCAAGCGCTGGTTTGGTGGGACTGGGAGGTGCTTGTTCGGCAGGTCTGAGAAGGGCTGGGAGGTGCTGGTTCGGCGAGGATGGGAGGGGCTGGAGTAATGGATTTCTAAGAGTTTGGCTGCGCTAGGTTATCTGAATGGGGGTGGGGTTATGGCTTAATGAGGTTAGGTTATCTAATGGTTTTTTAGGGTTTTTAGTTGACCGGTATGGTTTGGTTATGGTTTTCAGAGACAGAATCGAAAAATCAAACCGAATTGCAGAAAAAATAGCAAAACATGATTTTTTTATTTTTTTAGTTTTTGGTTTATTCAGTTCTCAATTTTTTCGATTTGGTTTGTCGGTTTTGTTCGGTCCAGATTGGTTTTGAACACCCCTAGTGGGGGCAACGATGGTTTAATGGCGTGAAGAGAAAGGAGAAAAGGAGAAGAAGGAGAAGAATGGAGGTGTTGGCGGTGGGTTACGGCGACGGAGAGGATGCTGTGACGGCGGTTGTCTCGACGGTGGCAAATGGTGGTGAGTGAGAGAGTGGAGGAAGTGAGAGAAGGGATGAATCTGAAATGAAGGGGAAGAGGGTTTGTGATTTCAATTTATGCCCGTTACCGTCGGATTTATCATCGAAAAAATCCGACCGTAAACAGTTGCGGGTTACAAAAACGCAGTGTTTCACTAATTGGGGTTACCATTGGAAAAATCTGACGATCTATCTAACAGTAAACAACGCGCTAATTTAATTTTTTCTTCAAATATTACCAGAAATTTATCGTCGGAAACTAAAATCCGTCGCTAATTACTTAACCTTATGAATTCGACGTTGTTACCAATGGTAAATCCGCTGCTATTCTACAACGTTAAATTCGATGAAAAATCCGATGCTACTCAACGTTTTTTTTGTAGTGAAACAACACCAGTCGAATTGGTTCACCATCCTTCAAGGGATTATCGAGGTCATGACCACGCTTGGACCACCCGTTAAGACATACCGCATGCACGCTTGTTCCGCTTGGAGCTCAGTATGTTATACCAATCTCGCAACATACATCTTCCCTTTCCAATGGTTTTCCCATCAGCCATAAAAAAAATATTCACGATGAGCTCATCCGGCAGCATCAACAGAGTTTGACCGGAACTGGATATGGCAGGGACATTTCCACGACAGGACTCCATTGCAAAGAAGGAAAAGAACTGGCGGATGTTTAACAAAGAGAATAGTTACAAATTTAGCTATTTAGCAGAGTACTAATACAAAGCAACCATGACACTTATATATAGCAATGGTTAGATTGCAAAGGAAGACACATAAATATAATAAATATAACACATAAATGTTGACTATGTATACTTTCGCAATAACTAAATACAGATATAAATATACACACGTATAAATATAAATATTAAGAAGTCACAAAAAAATAAATAAATACATGAATATTAAGACAAATAAATATATAAATATAAATATGTGTATATTTAAATTATAATTATATATATCACGATATAACTAATTAAATAAATATATAATAGATGAATAAATAAATAAATAATTGAATGATGGAACATATGAATAAATTAAAGGATTAAATTAATAAATTATAATCAACTAAATAAATTAATTATGAAATATTATTAAATATAAATTTATTAAAGGGCAGAGCAAGCATTTGAAACATCTATCGCAGGAGAAATAATAATTGAATGTTGAAAAATAAATAAATAAATAATTAATTATATATATCACAATATAAATAATTAAATAAATATATAATAGATAAATAAATAAGTAAATAACAAATGAAGTTGGAACATATGAATAAAGGATTAAATTGATAAATTATAATCAACTAAATAAATTAAGTATGAAATATTATGAAATATAAATTTCTTAAAGGGCAAAGCAAGCATTCGAAATATCGTAGGAGAAATAATAATTGAATGTTGAAAAAGAATTAAATAAATAAATAATTATATAAATAAATAAATAAATAACATATGAATAAAGGATTAAATTAATAAATTACAAACAACTAAAAAAATTAATTATGAAATATTATGAATTGGGAATTACGAATTATGAAATATAAATTAATCTATCTATTCTATCTATTCTATTATATAAAGATCGGATTTCTGTACTTAATGATGAAACTGGCATGACATATTTCTGAGAGTGTTTCTCTATTTATTTTTTTAACTCATTAAATACAAGTTATTACGATAAACTAACTATATCAACTAATTGATTTAATTAGATATTTAAATATCATATAATTTATTATAATTTATATCAATTTGATTTGATAGTACTTTTTAATTTATTTATTTTAATATTCTATTAGTATTTTTTAATTTATTAAACCAAATTTATTATGTGTACTAATTAATTAATTTGATTAACTTATTAGTCATAAAAATAATAAATCTATGAACAAAATAGGCAACTGAAATATTTTCAACCAATAATTAAATTAAATTAAATCAAATCATATATATTGAGCTAAATTCAAATCATGTGAATTAAGGACTAAATTAAAATAAGATAGTTTTTTACTTATTCAAGTTGAGTGCAATAAGTACATATTAATTTTGTTAGATAATCATAGTTGTCTGGTCTACTATATATAGATGGACACACAAAATTATAAGAGTGATTTTTATGGCTCTTACTATTTCAACTCTTCTTTTCTTCTTTTTTTTTTCTTTATGTATAATTTCTTTTATGTATAAATGTATCCAAAATGAGAAAGTATGGAAGAGTGTTTTATTGATTGTTTGTTTGATGAATATATCTCAATTTAGACATTCTACTACTGTGAATGGAAGTTGACCTGTAGCAATTCAAAGTGGCCAATATATTTTTTTATAGTTTTAGATAGAAGAATATTTGTTAAAATAAATATTCTCATTGTAAAGAATTTTTTTTCAATTGTTATATTTTTATGTCAGTCGTGTAAATTCTTTGAAGGCATAAGATAATAAAATAGGTTGACTTTAATATCATTAGAAGCTAAATTTAATGGTTCAAATAAGCACCACTAATTATGTTAAAAAAATAATTTTGTAATAATAATGTGATTTACATATTAAATTTTTTCGAGTAAATTTATTTCAAAATTTAGAAATTAGACTCAATTACGCCAAAATTTTAAAGTTAATATAGAATTTGACAACAAAATTAAGATTCATTAAGAAAATATATTTATTTATGGCTATTTTATAATTATAAATAATAACAAGACTCATGAAAAAATATTAATGTCATAATTCTTATTAATTAAATCAAAATATTAGGTAGTTGATAATTTCATAGACAAAAATTATTAAGTAATTACGTAAAAATTAGCAATGAACAAGCAATAAGGATTTAGAAAAAATCTATTATATAAATACCAATTTCATAATTAAAATGTGTCACATATCATATTCTCATATATTATATTTATTATCTATTCTATTGTATAAAAATTAGGTTTCTGCACTTAATGATGGAGTTGACGTGACATGCTTATGAGAGTGTTTAGCGATTTGTTTCTTTTAACTCATTAAATAAAATTTATTATGATAAATTAACTATATGAACTAATTGATTTAATTAGATATTTAAATATCACATAATTTATTATCATTTATATCGATTTGATTTGGTAGTATCTTTTAATTTGTTTCTTTTAATGCTCTGTTATTATTTTTAATTTATTTTTTTAATTTATTAAACCAAATTAATTATACTAATTATCTGTATTAATTAATTAATTAATTAATTATTAAAATAATAAATTTATGAATAAAATAATTTCTCGATATAATTTTCACTAATAATTAAATCAAATCAAATCATATATATCGAGCTAAATTTAAATCATATGAATTAAGGACTAAACTAAAATATGATGATTTTTTACTTATTCAAATTGAATGCAATAATTAAAATTAATTTTTTTAGATAATCATGGTCTTTTGGTCTTCTATATATAGATAGCCATACAAAATTATAAAAGTGATCATTTTTATCGGTTTTACTATTTCAATTCTCTTTTTCTTATGTATAAATGTACTAAAAATGAGAATGTATGAATGAGTGTTTCATTAATTATTTGTTTGACAAATATTATAGTTTGAAAATGTATGTCTCAATTTAGGCATTCTATCGCTGTCGATGGAAGTTGAACCTGTCGTAATTCAGGGTGACCATGACATTTTTATAGTATTACATAGAAAAATATTTTTTAAAATTAATATACCCATTATAATTAATTTTCTTTGTCAATCTGTTATCTTTTACCTAACAAACAATATCCATGTTGAATATATTATTTTCATCAGAAGCCATACAAAATTGATTGATAATTCAATATATAAAAATACTCATGTGGTAACTCAATACCATATTGTTATCTAGCTAAAGTTAATTCTCCTGTAATTATGCGAATGTGTAGCACTATCAAATAAAAATTGATTGGATTACATTTATTTTCAGTGAGGTAGATGATCTTTTGGGCCTAATCACGGTCAGAGTTAAAATGCTAACAATACAAATACTTTTATTTTTAATACCCAATAATAAATATATAAATTAAAACTAATATTATTTCGTACAAAATTATAAAATGTATAGCATACTCAAAACATATCCAATCCATATTAATTGTCATTATTTATCAGTTACGTTATGACAAATCTGGTTATCAAAAAAAGATTAAAATTAACTTAAATATACATAATATTATTTCATATTTTTTATTTTTATTTTATTACCATAAAAAGTCATACATATTATAAGAGAACCTCATCTTTTTATCAACGATTCTTCTATTCAATAGTTTCTATAAAGAAAAAAGGCATAATAATATTGTGTGTGACAAGAATATATGGGATTCTGAATGGTCGAAGCATAGGTTTAGTCCTTAATATATTTGTAGATGAAGTGCAGAGTAAATAAAAAGATAGCTAATAAAAGAATATATGGTTAAATCTTCCTGAATACTAACAGTCATAGTGTATGATAGGTGTTTTATAACTTTTTTTGATTCGATTGTTTCTTTATTGTTATATGTTGTTCTGTTTAATTTATGCTAAAAAGACTTACGGTAATCATCTTATCATGGTAATGTAAAAGTTGTAGGTATTATATTTATTTTGTATACTCTTAAATCTCATGTCCTTGATGGTATTTGTGACTGAGTAATTATTAAAAGAAATTAGTTTAATATCTATTTTATATTCTATTTAAATTATAATAGTGAGTAGATATTTTTTTCAAAATAAATAATGCGATTTTTTCTTAAAAACGTTTAAATAATTGTGAAATTAGATTATACCACAGATGATGATAAATATCTTGACATTAGATCTGCTATAAAATAAATTTTTAGGAATATTATGTTGTATTATATAATTTAGTTATATTTTTCTTATCATCAATCTATATTATTTAGATTGGTCATATTTTTAAAAAGAGTTATTCAATTTTTTTAATTATTGATTAGGTTGATTAAATATCTAGATATCTTATAATTTAATATAATTTAATTTATATAGATACATGACTTTTATAGTTTTATTATTTATTGTAATAAATTTTAGAGATAATTTTTACAAGTTATAATTTATATTTTTATCTGCATATTTAACTTTTAAGAATATTTTTTATTTTTTATTTATAAATAAACTGTTTTCTACTTTAATATATGCATTTTTTATGATACTGAAAGAGTATAATCGTCAGCTTAGAATTTCTTCTCACTTAAAGGAAAGAACTTCGTTGCAAGTATAGTTCCAAACTGACAAGTAATGCTCAAATCAAAGTTTAGAGTTTTGGTTGTCACAAGTACAAATCCCAATAAAAATAACAGAGAGTATTAGTTCCGAGTCGTTTTGCCTAGAAATTGCAATCGAGTGCCTAATTATTGGTTATGAGATACAAAGGGGTTGGGTTAATAAAAAGGCAAGAAAATAAATGACAAGAAAAGTAATGCAAACAATTAAATAAAGCAATTAATATAGAGAGACAGTCATGGCAAGGATTGAGAATCAAGGGTTTCTACCCTAGTCACTAATCATATTGCAATAATTAACAAGAGCTAATCTTATTTAGTCATCTCCAACATGGGAAGAAAGTACAATATTATCTTCACATGAGAAAAAGACAAATAAGACTAGTTAATCTCAATCCATAAGTCATAATCAACTTACTAATTGAATTAGCAAGAGACTAGAGTCAACGAAAAGAATATTAGCTAACAACTCTAGATCACCAATCTAAATTGGGTATTAATGACTCAAGATTGCCTAATTTCTCTTTCCAAGTCAAGAATGCTCAAAAAACTGCTCTAAACCTAAGCCAAGCATTTTGTCAAACACTTGGAACGCATAAAAGGAAAGCATCATAAAAGTGCAAGAATAATAAATCAACAACTACCAATTGCAATGAAACAATAATAACAACTCAATTAAACAATAAAGAAATATAAAACATAAATTGTATTAAATGAAAAAGAAAATTAACAAGAGTGCTCATAAACATAAAAGTGACATAAAAGGAAAATTAACAAAAAAACTAAGAAGAATAAAGATGTAAGAATAAGAAATTATAAGGAAAACTAGATGAGAACAATAAATTAAACATAAATCTAAGAAGAAAATTAACCTAAGAACCCCAATTCTAGAGAGAAGAGGGAGCTTCTCTCTCTAGTAAACTACTTACAACATGATGCTAACCTAATCTAATTGCTTCTCCATTGACCCATCTTGAATTCTGCATCAAATAGCCTAAGAAATGAGTTGGATTTGGGCCTGGAAAGCTCAGAAATCGCCGCCAGCAAATTCACTTTAATGAGATCACGTGATCAGCGTCACGTGTGCGCGTGGACGACGCATGCGCGTCACTGGCGAATTCCCTCCTCACGCGTATGCGTGGGTGACGCCTTGATGCACGAAAACTTGTCTCTCAACAAATTTCCACCAACAAGTGCATTGGATTGTTGTCGAGTAAAAACTCACAGTAGAGTGAGGTCGAATCCCACAAGGATTGTTTGGTTGATCAACTTTAATTAGAAAATTGTTCTAGTTGAACTCAATCAGAATTTGAATTTAGATAGTAGAATGTAACTTGGCGGAAAAATTAAAAGTGCAAGAAATGTAAATAACTGAATGTAAATAACAAAAATTAAATGGCAGAAGAGAAATTACAGGGAATTAAAGTGTAGAAGCTTAAATTGCAATAAATTAAATGGGAATAGGGTAGTTGAGCATCAAAGTAAATTGCAGAACTAAAGAGAATGGGTAAGATCAGAGTTGGGAAGCTCATTGGGGTCAGGAGATGTTATAATCATCCGGATCAAGTTCATTTTCATCTCTTCCTCAATCAATGCATTCATTGATCTCCTTAGAAATCTTAAGTGATTGGATCCCAATTCCTTGGCAATCCAATCTCTCTAAGCTTAGACAATTGCCCAATTCCTTGATTGAATTTCTCATGGGAAGAGATGAAGTATGGTCACCGATTATACCACATGTATTTCAAAATCAAAGTATTGGTAGGATTAAATATCACAATATCCATCCAAACCCCAATCCGGTCCAACATGAGAAAGCATTTCTAGCATGATCTCCTCATTCCTTTTCCAAGGTTCAGAGGAGATCTAATTATGGATAGCTTCTTTTTCAAGACAACTACCCAATTGGGTGAAGATCGAAATCTTTCTAGCAAAATCAAGAGAAAAGAAAGAAAAAGAAGAATGAAAACTAGTTTTGATCCATTGAATTATAACAGAGCTCTCTAACCCAATAAAGTGGGTTTAGTTGTTCAAAGCTCTTTGAATGGAAAT
Source organism: Arachis hypogaea (assembly GCF_003086295.3). NCBI lineage: Eukaryota > Viridiplantae > Streptophyta > Magnoliopsida > Fabales > Fabaceae > Arachis > Arachis hypogaea. The sequence goes on from NC_092038.1 coordinate 98,410,537, forward strand.
TAAAAATTGAAAGTGCATTGGAGTAAACTTAAATTACAGAGAAAAGGAAATTCTACAGAGTTACAGTACTCAAAAGTGTGAAAAAATGTCCTTCCTAACTTAAACTCTAAGCTATTTGTACACTTTCTTTCATTGGCCTTCAAGTCTTTAGATTGGGCTTTTAGACCTTGTTGAAACAGATTGAATTGGCTTCCAATGCTGTTGAAGAGAGAGAGGCACTCAATTGTGCAGTTCTGATATCAACGTTGGGGTTAACATTTTTCTGCAAATGTTGGGTCAAACGTTCTTAGGAAAAATGGATTTTGGGCATTTTGAGCAACGTTTGACTCAATGTTGGGGTACCAACGTTCGCTTGTTCATGCGTACGCGTGGATAGTACATTTTACCACTTCACGCGTCTGCGCTACCTATGCGTCTGCGAGTTTGGGAACAGAATACACATCCACGCGTACGCGTTATTAATGAGTGCGCGTGGATGCAAATTCCCCAATTCTAGTTTTGAAAATTTATCGCGAACGTTGGCCTCAAGATTTGATTGGCAACATTCCCTCCAACGTTGGCTTACCCACGTGTGCGCGTCACCTACGCGTGCGCGTGGTTTGCCAAACTTCACGCTCACGCGTACACGTCGCTTACGCGTGTGCGTTGATGCGATTTTTCAAACTCCATAGTTGATCCTTGTATCGCGAACGTTAGCCTCAACATTGGCTTGGCAACGTTCCCTCCAATGTTGGCCTATCCACGCGTGCACGTTACCTGCGCATAGCGTGGATTGTGTTTTTCAATTTTTCAGAAGACACAACGTTGGGGGTAACGTTGTTGTACCAACGTTCCCTCCAACGTTGGCACCAGAACTCATCTTTTCCTTGCCCTTCTTCCACGTTTGAGGCAACGTTGGTGGGCCAACTTTGGCCACCAACGTTACTTCCTCTTCTTCCTTCCATGGCCATTCTTCAACTTCTTTGCATGCCTTTCTTCACCTGTCATCAATCAATATATGCATCAAATCCTTGCTATGATCACAAGAGATTGCATCATTCTTAGCATACAAGTAATTATGGCATAAATCTCATGATAAAGCATCAAATTAACCATGTTTGAATGAATCACAATATGCATGAACTTTTAATCCAAATGCTTACTTATAGCTCAAGAAAGTGCATAAACCTAATAAAAACAAACCACTAGCCTAAGATGCCTTGGAATCACAACACCAAATTTAAATCTTGCTTGTCCCCAAGCAAGCATTAAACTATGAGAAGAATGAATGAAAACAGAAAGCAATGCATGTCCTTATTTGAATTTGATCAATGGGGTTTCATGCAGGAAGTGTTGCAGCTCACCTTTTATTAGTTTTCAGGTGTGGAAAGTCTCTTTAAGTACCAAGATGCTACTGTGAAACCTTATTATTCACTCATCCTTGATATTCTATTTCTTTGTTTTTCTTTTGCTGAGAACTTATTCTTTAATTATAGCAGCACAGTGTTCTCTTTTTGAGGCGACTCTTTAAAGTAGGCTTTCAGTCAACACTCCCGAACCAGTTGGTTCAAGGTGCTAGGTGTTGAAACACTCCTAAGAACTTAATCAGCTAAGTCTCTCCTCAGCACATATTCACTACAAGCACATGGTTTGTTATTCATCCTTTAGGCCTTGGTATCCAACACCTCTTTGGGTTGCTAAATGTTTTGTGACAAGGTTGTGCTTGATTGTGAATTTTCAGTTGACAATCCCGGGTTAGTTAATCCAAGTTGTCAAGTGATGAAGCACTTCTAAGAACTTACTCATTCAATCATATCCTTGCACAAAAACACCATAGACACATGCCTTAAGGCTCAAACTATTGGTGCCTAGCTTGTTATTCTCTGTTTCCTTCATTTTTGTTGCCAATTTTTGGCTTTTCTTTCTTTTTTTGTTATTTGTTTTCTTTCTTTCAAGGATGTTTATGCACTAAGGTTCCACAATCAGCAACCAAGATCGCACTAAAAAGAGATACTCTACCCTTTTATTTTTATTAGTAAGCTATCTAAACAACCACACATATATACCACCACTTAATCTTATTCTGTTTCTTACTAATTGGGACAACTTAACTTCTCTGTTTCACCATGTTCTTTTATTTAATTTAAAAAAACGAGACAAGACATACATTTTAGCAAGATGAAATTAAAATAGGCATTTAGACTAGCATACTTGATTGAAATTTAAAGAAATTGAACAACAGACTTCAAATGTCTTAAAGGTAAAGTGAAAGCATGTTCTTTCTTATTGATGAACAAAGAGTAACACCACCTTTCAATTCTTTGGTTGCTTTCCTTTGCTTGATTCCCCTTTTTTCTTTTGCTCTTGCTTCTTTTTGCTTCTTCTTTCGTTTAGCTATTCTTCAGTCCCATACTTCTCTTCATCCCACAGTCCAGCATCTTTCAACATTTGCTTCATCCTTTCTTCGTTTCTTCTACCTCTTGCCATTTGTGCATCTTTTGGTTGAGTGACCCTTTCATATAGTGGGATTTCTTGATTCATGACAGGTATGCTGGCCACTAGATAGCTAAGCTGTGCTTGAGTATCTATGTCATATTCCATTCGATCTATGTGTCTAGCTTTTTCAACTGTGTGGTATACATTCTTCCAGTTGTACATGTTCAAGATGTAATTTTGTTGCTCAGCTTGCTGTTCGGACAATTTATTGAAAGATTCTTGGAAATGCGTAGATTGCTCTCTTTGTGAATCCAAAAATCTTGCTTGGAAATCTTTTTGCTGGTCTATCATCCTCAGCTAGAGCTCCTCCTGTTTTTCTTGCCTTCTCATGTACTGTAACTGGAACGTTTCTTATTTTTCTTTGGCATCCGTGTATTGTTGAGATAACCTTTCAATAGCTTCTTGCATTTGGCTCATCCCCGTGGTGGTTTGTGCTGGGATTTGTGGCTTTTCTTCTTGTTCTTCTTCCTGTTATTCTTCTCCTTCTGGTTTCTCTCTCCTTTGACTCCTTTGTGGTTCCTCTCTCCTTTGCCTCTTTTGTGGTCTCCTCCATTGCTGGGCAGCTGTGACATTTATCATTCTCTCCAGGGTCATTGGAATGCCCGGGTTCAGCGAGATAGGGTTTGCATCCTCTAGTGGCACCCTAGCCATTATGCATAACCGAATGATAGGCTTGGGTAGTAGAGCCAAGCTTCAACACAACTTTTCTCAGAAACCTTTTGAATATCTTTGGCAATGATCTCCTGGACCTTAATCTCCCCTCCTTCCATAATGCAGTGCAACATGGTAGCTCTTTTGAGGTTAACTTCTGAAGTGTTGGGAGTGCCTAGGATTGATCTCCTTATAAGCTCATACAACCCTTTTGCTTATGGGGTGAGATAACCTCTTATTATATACTTTGGCCTTCCAACAGAGTCCCTCATCTAGTTGGTATGGACTATACAAATATCACTGACAATTTTATCATTGTTCGGATTGCAATTTATTCTCTCACAATAATCAGCCTTATCAAAGTGTGCTGCTCTCAGGCCTATGACTTTCAAGATGTTCTTCGAACTGAAGTTGACTTCCACACTCTGTATATAACTTTTATACGTAGTGGGGATGGTTGTGTCCAACCTTACTGTATTAGCATAAAACTCCCTTATAATGTTAGCATTAATTCTGGTAATTGGAGATGTGAGGGCCTCTCATTTCCTCTTTCTGATCTTTTTTTAATCTCCGGGCATTCATCTTCGGGCAGCTGGAATGGGACCTCTGGCAGTATCCCTTTAGGTCTCATCCATTCAAATTGAACTTCGTGGAACACTGATTTGAACTTCCATTGATTATATTCAGTTCTTTCTTCTTCCATAGGCTCTTTCTCTTTCCTTCTTTTGTGGCTTGATGAGGATGCCATAGCTGCCTTGAGTGTTGACCAAATAAAAATTGGGAGGTGGTGGTGAGGATGAAGTGAGGATGTGAAATCCAAAGGGACAAGTATGGTTTAGGGCAATAGAGAGCACAGTTTATGAAGTAAACTTTAAATGAGCTCAAGGCTTGAATTTGTGAATGCAATAAGATGTAAGAGTGAAGTGTGAACACGGTGTAATGTGGGGACTATTTATAGCAACATTAATGAAGATTGAATGGTGAGGATGCTTTTTCAAGATGATGGGGATGAATGGTGTGCAAGTAAAGTTGAGTGAGGACAAGGATTGCCTCTTCATTGGGTATTGTGGGGTTGATCTTCTAGGTGCATCTTCCAAAAATGTGTAGATTTGTCTTCCCAAGAAGTAACCTTCCAAGCCATGTGACCCGCATTTTGCTCTTGTGATGACGGTACCATTCATTGTCTCATCCCTTTCATCCATTTGTTCTTTTGCATGCCTATCCATCATCATAAAGAAAAAATGAATGCAAATAGGTGGCGGTAAAATAAAAGGAAAGCTATGACTAAAAAAAATTTTAAGTATTCCTTATGGCACATCAATCAACCATGACTCTTTTTATGCACTTATATAGCCTTGGTGGACACCAAACTTAGTATTTGGCACTGTGGCTCAAAAAGAATTAATTCCACTAAATAATTTCTGTGAAATCAATGAAACAAGTTGTCACCCTTGATTTATGCCTCATAAGGAGTACTTCCTCAGAATTAAAAATAACTCAAACTAAAGCATGGCATGGTTCAATTTTCATGAAATTTCAGCCTTAAAATAAGTTTGACCTTCTTTGATCTTATAGCATTGGTGCACGAAATTGTGATCATCAACAATGGCGCCAAAAACTTGGTAGCGCTCTCAACGTGAATCACACTTAGTCACAACTCTGCACAACTAACTAGCAAGTGCACTAGGTCGTCCAAGTAATACCTTACGTGAGTAAGGGTCGATCCCACGGAGATTGTTAGTATGAAGCAAGCTATGGTCATCTTGTAAATCTCAGTTAGGTGGATAATAAATGTTATGGAGTTTTTGAATAGTAAATAAAGCAGAAAATAAAGATAGAGTTACTCATGTAATTCAATGGTGGGAATTTCAGATAAGTGTATGGAGATGCTTGTCCCTGTTGGATCTCTGCTTTCCTACTGCCTTCCTTCAATCCTTCTTATTCCTTTCCATGGCAAGCTGTATGTAGGTCATCATCGTTGTCAATGGCTACATCCCATCCTCTCAGTGAAAAAGGTCCAAATGCTCTGTCACGGCACGGCTAATCATCTGTCGGTTCTCGATCATGTTGGAATAGAATCCCTTGATTCTTTTGTATTTGTCATCACGCCCAACAATCGCGAGTTTGAAGCTCGTCACAGTCATTCAATCCCTGAATCCTACTCGAAATACCACAAACAAGGTTTAGACTTTCCGGGTTCTCAAGAATGCCGCCATCAATCTAGCTTATACCACGCAAGATTCTGATTAAGGAATCTAAGAGATATGCGCCCGGTCTGAGGTAGAACCGAAGTGGTTGTCAGTCACGTGTTCATAGGTGAGAATGCTGATGAGTGTCACGGATCATCACATTCATCATGTTGAAGTGCAACGAATATCTTAGAATAGGAATAGCTGAATTGAATAGAAAATAGTAGTAATTGCATTAAAACTTGAGGTACAGCAGAGCTCCACACCCTTAATCTATGGTGTGTAGAAACTCTACCGTTGAAAATACATAAGTGATGAGGGTTCAGGCATGGCTGAATGGCCAGCCTCCAAACGTGATCAGAAGACCGAAGGGTCAAAAGACCTTACAATCAAAAACACTTAATACAATAGTAAAAAGTCCTATTTATACTAGACTAGCTACTAGGGTTTATAGAAGTAAGTAATTGATGCAGAAATCCACTTCCAGGGCCCACTTGGTGTGTGCTTGGGATGAGCTTGAGCTTTACACGTGCAGAGGCTTCTTTTGGAGTTGAACGCCAAGTTGTAACGTGTTTTTGGCGTTCAACTCTGGTTCGTGACGTGTTTCTGGCGTTTGACTCTAGAATGCAGCATGGAACTGACGTTGATCGCCAGTTTATATCATCTAATCACGAATAAAGTATGAAGTATTATATATGGCTGGAAATCTCTGGATGTCTACTTTCCAACGTTGTTAAGAGCGTGCCATTTGGAGTTCTGTAGCTCCAAAAAATCCATTTTGAGTGTAGGGAGGTCAGAATCCAACAGCATCAGCAGTCCTTTGTCAGCCTTTTATAAGAGTTTTGCTCAGGTCCCTTAATCTCAGCCAGAAGTTACCTGAAATCACAGAAAAATACAAAAACTCATAGTAAAGTCCAAAAATGTGAATTTAGCATAAAAACTAATGAAAACATCCCTAAAAGTAGCTAGATTATACTAAAAACTATCTAAAAATAATGCCAAAAAGCGTATAAATTATCCACTCATCACAACACCAAACTTAAATTGTTGCTTGTCCCCAAACAACTGAAAATAAATTAGGATAAAAAGAAGTAAATATACTATAAATCCCAAAATATCAATGAATATTAATTCTAATTAGATGAGCGGGACTTGTAGCTTTTTGCTTCTGAATAGTTTTGGCATCTCACTTTCTCCTTTGAAGTTTAGAATGATTGGCATCTATAGGAACTTAGAATTTCAGATAGTGTTATTGATTCTCCTAGTTAAGTTTGTTGATTCTTGAACACAGCTACTTTTATGAGTCTTGGCCGTGGCCCTAAGCACTTTGTTTTTCAGTATTACCACCGGATACATAAATGGCACAGACACATAACTGGGTGAACCTTTTCAGATTGTGATTCAGCTTTGCTAAAGTCCCCAGTAAGAGGTGTCCAGAGCTCTTAAGCACACTCTTTTTGCTTTGGATCACGACTTTAACCACCAGTCTCGAGCTTTTTACTTGGCCTGCATGCCACAAGCACATGGTTAGGGATAGCTTGATTTAGTCGCTTAGGCCTGGATTTTATTTCCTTGGGCTCTCCTATCCATTGATGCTCAAAGCCTTGGATCCTTTTTACCCTTGCCTTTTGGTTTTAAGGGCTATTGGCTTTTTCTGCTTGCTTTTTCTTTTTCTTTCTTCTTTTTTTCGCCAAAAATTTTTTTTCGCAAGCTTTTTCTTTTTCACTGCTTTTTCTTGCTTCAAGAATCAATTTCATGATTTTTTAGATTATCAATAGCATTTCTCTTTGTTCATCATTCTTTCAAGAGCCAACAATTTTAACATTCATAAACAACAAGATCAAAATTATGCACTGTTCAAGCATTCATTCAGAAGACAAAAAGTATTGTCACCACATCAATATAATTAAACTAAATTCAAGGATAATTTCGACATGTACTTCTTGTTCTTTTGAATTAGAAACATTTTTCATTTAAAAGAGGTGAAGGATTCATGGAATTATTTATAGCCTTAAGACATAGTTACTAAATACTAATTATCATGTAACAGAGACACAAATATAGATGACATAATAAGCATAAAAACCGAAAAACAGAAAAATAAGAACAAGGAATGAATCCACCTCAGTGATGGTAGCGCTTTCTTCTTGAAGAACCAATGATGTCCTTAAGTTCTTCTATGTCTCTTCCTTGCCTTTGTTGCTCCTCCCTCATTGCTCTTTGATCTTCTCTAATTTCATGGAGAATGATGGAGTGCTCTTGATGTTCCACCCTTAATTGATCCATATTGTAACTCAAATCTTCAAGAGAAGTGTTGAATTGTTCCCAATAGTTGTTGGGAGGAAAGTGCATCCCTTGAGGCATATCCGGGATTTCTTGGTGATGAGCTTCATCATGCGTCTCTTGGGTTCCATGAGTGGGCTCTCTTGTTTGCTCCATCCTTTTCTTAGTGATGGGCTTGTCCTCCTCAATGGGGATGTCTCCTTCTATGATGACTCCAGTTGAGTAACATAGATGGCAAATAAGATGAGGAAAAGCTAGTCGTGCCAAGGTAGAGGGCTTTTCGGCTATTTTGTAGAATTCAAGGGAGATGACTTCATGAACTTCTACTTCCTCTCCATTCATGATGCTATGAATCATGATGGCCCGATCCACAGTAACTTCAGATCAGTTGCTAGTGGGGATGATGGAGCGTTGGATGAACTCCAACCATCCTCTAGCCACAGGCTTGAGGTCCAGTCTTCTTAATTGAACTGGCTTGCCTTTGGAGTCTCTTTTCCACTGGGCTCCTTCAACACATATGTCCCTAAGAACTTGGTCCAACCTTTGATCAAAGTTGACCCTTCTTGTGTAGGGGTGTGCATCTCCTTACATCATGGGCAAGTTGAATGCCAACCTCACATTTTTCGGACTAAAATCTAAGTATTTCCCCCAAACCATTGTAAGATAGTTCTTTGGATTCGGGTTCATAATTTGATCATGGTTCCTAGTGATCCATGCATTGGCATAGAACTCTTGAACCATCAAGATTCCAACTTGTTGAATGGGGTTGGTCAGAACTTCCCAACTTCTTCTTTGAATCTCATGTCGGATCTTCGAAAACTCATTTTTCTTGAGCTTGAACGGGACCTCAGGGATCACCTTCTTCTTAGCCACAACATCATAGAAGTGGTCTTGATGGGCTTTGGAGATGAATCTCTCCATCTCCCATGACTCGGAGGTGGAAGCTTTTTTCTTCCCTTTCCCTTTTCTAGATGTTTCTCCGGCCTTAGGTGCTATCAATGGTAATGGAAAAACAAAAAGCTTATGCTTTTACCACACCAAACTTAGAATATTTCTCGCCTTCGAGCAAGAGAAGAAAGAAAAGAAGAAGAAGAAGAAAAAATATGGAGGAGAGTGGAGAAAGGTGTATTCGGCCATGGGATAGGAGAGGGAGTTGTGCTGTGTGAAAATTAAGGAGAATAGAGGGGTTTATATAGTGAGGGGAGAGGGAGTAGGTTCGGCTATTTAGGGTGGGTTTGGGTGGGAAAGAAATTTTGAATTTTGAAGGTAGGTGGGGTTTATGGGAAAGAGTTGATGGATGTGAGTGGTGAAGGGGGTAATTGGGAAGAGAGATTGAGGTGATTGGTGAAGGGTTTTGGGGAAGAGTGTTTATTGGAAAGAGAGGATGAATGTTGAGAAGAGGGGAGAATATGGTAGGTGGGGATCATGTGGGGTCCACAGATCCTGAGGTGTCAAGGATTTACATCCCTGTACCAATTAGGCATGTAAAATGCCTTTGCATGCAATTCTGGCATTTAAACGCCGAGGTGATGCATGTTCTGGGCATTCAACGCCCAACTGCAGCATGTTTCTGGCGTTAAACGCCAGTTCTATGCTTGTTTCTGGCGTTCAGTGCCAGCTCTTCTCAGGGTATATTCCTGGCGTTTAGACACCAGGATGCTGCTTGTTTTTGGCATTCAACGCCAGATCCATGCTCTGTTCTGGCGTTGAACGCCAGCCAGATGCTCCTTACTGGCGTTTAAACGCCAGTAAGTCCTTCCTCCAGGGTGTGATTTATCTCTTCTGCTGTTTTTGATTCTGTTTTTAATTTTAATATTTTTTTGTGACTCCACATGATCATGAACCTAATAAAACATAAAAGAACAATGAAAATAAAATAAAATTAGATAAATAAAAATTGGGTTGCCTCCTAATAAGCGATTCTTTAATGTCAATAGCTTGACAGTGGGCTCTCATGGAGCCTCATAGGTGATCAGGTCAATGTTGTAGACTCCTAACACCAAACTTAGAGTTTGATTGTGGGGGCTTTGTTTGACTCTATACTGAGAGAAGCTTTTCATGCTTCCTCTCCATTGTTAAAGAAGAAGATACTTGAGCCTTAAACACAAGGTAGTCCCCATTCAATTGAAGGACTAATTCTCCTCTATTAACATCTATCACAGCTCCTGCTATGGCTATGAAAGGTCTTCCAAAGATGATGCATTCATCCTCCTCCTTCCTAGTGTCTAAGATTATGAAATCAGCAGGGATGTAAAGGCCTTCAACCATTACTAACACATCCTCTACCAATCTATAAGCTTGTCTTACTGACTTGTCTGCCATTTATAATGAGAATATGGCATGATGTACCTCAATAATCCCCAGTTTCTCCATTACAGAGAGTGGCATAAGATTTATGCCTGACCCTAGGTCACACAGAGCCTTGTCAAAGGTCATGGTGCCTATGGTATAGGGTATTAAGAATTTGCCAGGATCTTGTCTCTTTTGAGGTAAAGTTTACTGAACCCATGTATCTAGTTCACTAATGAGCAAGGGAGGTTCACCTTCCCAAGTCTCATTAGCAAATAACTTGGCATTCAGCTTTATGATGGCTCTTAGATATTGAGCAACTTGCTCTCCAGTTACATCTTCATCCTCTTCAGAGGAAGAATAGTCTTCAGAGCTCATGAATGGCAGAAGGAGGTTTAATGGGATCTCTATAGTCTCTATATGAGCCTCAATTTCCTTTAGGTCCTCAATAGGGAACTCCTTCTTGCTTGAGAGACGTCCCATGAGGTCTTCCTCATTGGGATTCACGTCCTCTCCTTCCTCTCTAGGTTCGGCCATATTGATTATATCAATGGCCTTGCACTCTCTTTTTAGATTTTCTTCAGTATTGCTTGGGAGAGTACTAGAAGGAGTTTCAGTGATTTTCTTACTCAGCTGGCCCACTTGTGCCTCCAGATTTCTGATGGAGGACCTTGTTTCACTCATGAAACTTAAAGTGGCCTTAGACAGATCAGAGACTAAATTTGCTAAGTTAGAGGTACTCTGTTCATAATTCTCTGTCTGTTGTTGAGAAGATGATGGATAAGGCTTGATATTGCTGAGCCTATTTCTTCCACCATTATTAAAGCCTTGTTGAGGCTTTTGTTGATCCTTCCATGAGAAATTTGGATGATTTCTCCATGATGAATTATAGGTGTTTCCATAAGATTCACCCATATAATTTACTTCTGCTATTGCAGGGTTCTCAAGATCATAAGCTTCTTCTTCAGAAGATGCCTCTTTAGTACTGTTGGATGCATTTTGCTATCCATTCAGACTTTGAGAAATCATGTTGACTTGCTGAGTCAACATTTTGTTCTGAGCCAAAATGGCATTCATAGCATCAATTTCAAGAACTCCCTTTCTTTGAGGCGTCCCATTATTCACAGAATTCCTCTCATAAGTTTACAAGAAATGGTTATTTGCAACCATGTCAATAAGTTCTTGAGCTTCTACAGGCGTTTTCTTTAGGTGAATGGATCCACTTGCAGAATGGTCCAATGACATCTTAGAGAACTCAAATAGACCATAATAGAATATATCTATCATGGTCCATTCTGAAAACATGTCAGAAGGACATCTTTTGGTCATCTGTTTGTATCTTTCCCAAGCTTCATAGAGGGATTCACCATCTTTTTGTTTGAAGGTCTGAACATCCACTCTAAGCTTGCTCAGTTTTTGAGGAGGAAAGAACTTAGCCAAGAAGGTCGTGACCAGCTTATCCCAGGAGTCCAGGCTATCTTTAGGTTGAGAGTCCAACCATGGTCTAGCTCTGTCTCTTACAGCAAAAGCAAAAAGCATGAGCCTGTAGACTTCAGGATCTACTCCATTAGTCTCAACAGTCTCACAGATCTGCAAGAACTCAGTTAAACACTGGTAGGGATCTTCTGATGAAAGTCCATGAAACTTGCAGTTCTGTTACATTAGAGCAACTAATTGAGGTTTCAGCTCAAAATTGTTTGCTCCTATGGTAGGAATTGAGATGCTTCTTCCATCAAACTTGGGCGTAGCTGTGGTATAATCACCAAGCATCCTTCTTTCATTATTGTTGTTAAGTTCGGCTGCCATCTCCTTTTCTTGTTCGAAAATTTTAGCAAGGTTGTCTCTGGATTGTTGTAATTTACCTTCTCTTAGTTTCCTCTTCAGAGTCCTTTCAGGTTCTGGATCAGCTTCAACAAGAATGCCTTTTTCCTTGTTCTTGCTCATATGAAAGAGAAGAGAACATAAAAAGAAGAGGAATCCTCTATGTCACAGTAAAGAGGTTCCTTATTATTAGTAGAAGAAGAAGGGAATAAAGAAAGGAGAATCCAAACACAAGGGTAAGGATATGGGCAGTGATTTGAGATGAAGAGAGGTGAAGAGAGGTGTTAGTAAATTAATGAATAAATAGAATAAGATGAGAGAGAAGTTTTTGAAAACAATTTTGAAAAGGAGTTAATGATTTTCGAAAATTAAGATAAGAAATAAAATTAAAATTAAAATTTAAAACAATTAATTAATTAAAAAGAATTTTTGAAAAAGAGGGAGGTATTTTCGAAAATTAGAGAGAAGAGTAGTTAGCTGATTTTGAAAAAGATAAGAAACAAACAAAAAGTCAAATAGTTAGTTGAAAAAGATTTGAAAATTAGTTTTGAAAAGATAAGAAGATAAGAAATTAGAAAAGATATTTTAAAATCAAATTTTTGAAAAAGATAAAATTTTGAAAAAAATATAATATAAAAGATAAAATAAAAAGATATGATTAAAAAGATATGGTTAGAAAAGATTTAATTTTTAAAATTAAAATCAATTACTTAACTAACAAGAAACTAAAAGATAAGATTCTAGAATTTAAAGATTGAACCTTTCTTAACAAGAAAGTAACAAACTTCAAATTTTTGAACCAATCACATTACTTGTTAGTTAAGTTTCGAAAATAAAGATAAAATTAAGAAAAAGATTTTTGAAAAATATTTTAAAGAATTTTCGAAAATTAATAAGAAAAATGAAAAAGATTTAATTTTTTGAAAAAATTTTAAAAAGATAAGATTTTTAAAATTTGAAAATTTGACTTTACTTACAAGAAACAACTAATTTTAAAATTTTTTGACTAAGTCAACTCAAATTTTCAAAAATTAGGAGTAAAATAAGGAAAAGATAATTTTTTTGATTTTTGAATTTTTAATGAAGAGAGAGAAGAACACAAACATGACCCAAAACATGAAAATTTTGGATCAAAACATATGATGCATGCAAGAACACTATGAATGTCAAGATGAACACCAAGAACACTTTGAAGATCATGTTGAACATCAAGAACATATTTTTGAAAAAAACAATTTTTGATGCAAAGAAAACATGCAAGACACCAAACTTAGAAATCTTTAATGCTTAGACAATATGAATGCAAAGATGCACATAAAAAACAATAAAAGACACAAAACAAGAAAACATCAAGATCAAACAAGAAGACTTACCAAGAACAACTTGAAGATCATGAAGAACACTATGAATGCATGAATTTTCGAAAAAATGCAAGAAATATTTTTAAAGCATGCAATTAACACCAAACTTAAAACATGACCCAAGACTCAAACAAGAATCACAAAATATTTTTGGATTTTTTTTATTTTATGATTTTTTTGTATTTTCTTTTATATAAATATATATATATATATATATACATATATATATATATTTTGAAAAACATATAGGAAAAAAAACAAGAAATTCAAAATTTTTAAGAAGGATTCCAAGAATCTTTCAATGTTAGCCTAAAGCTCCAATCCAAGGGTTAGACATGGCTTCATAGCCAGCCAGCTTTAGGATGAAATTACATGCATTGTGGTGACTAGTTGAAGCCTTAGTCCAAAAGAATTTGGATATGGCTTTACAGCCAGCCAGGCTTCAACATGCTTCATGAAACTCTAGAATCCATTCTTAAAAATTCTAAAGCCATATAATGATTTATTTTCAAAATATTTATTTATTTTTTTTGAAAAATTTTTGAAAACAGAACAAAAAGAAAATTACCTAATCTGAGCAACAAGATGAACCATCAGTTGTCCAAACTCGAACAATCCCCGGCAATGGCGCCAAAAACTTGGTGCACGAAATTATGATCATCAATAATGGCGCCAAAAACTTGGTAGCGCTCTCAACGTGAATCACACTTAGTCACAACTCCACACAACTAACCAACAAGTGCACTGGGTCGTCCAAGTAATACCTTACGTGAGTAAGGGTCGATCCCACGGAGATTGTTGGTATGAAGCAAGCTATGGTCATCTTGAAAATCTCAGTTAGGCGGATAATAAATGTTATGGAGTTTTTGAATAGTAAATAAAGCAGAAAATAAAGATAGAGTTACTCATGTAATTCAATGGTGGGAATTTCAGATAAGTGTATGGAGATGCTTGTCCCTGTTGGATCTCTGCTTTCCCACTGCCTTCCTTCAATCCTTCTTATTCCTTTCCATCGTAAGCTGTATGTAGGGCATCACCGTTGTCAATGGCTGCATCCCATCCTCTCAGTGAAAAAGGTCCAAATGCTCTGTCACGGCATGGCTAATCATCTGTCAGTTCTCGATCATGTTGGAATAGAATCCCTTGATTCTTTTGTGTTTGTCATCACGTCCAACAATCGCGAGTTTGAAGCTCGTCACAATCATTCAATCCCTGAATCCTACTCGGAATACCACAGACAAGGTTTAGACTTTCTGGATTCTCATGAATGCCGCCATCAATCTAGCTTATACCAGGAAGATTCTGATTAAGGAATCCAAGAGATATGCGCCCGGTCTGAGGTAGAACGGAAGTGGTTGTCAGTCACGCGTTCATAGGTGAGAATGATGATGAGTGTCACGGATCATCACATTCATCATGTTGAAGTGCAACGAATATCTTAGAACAGGAATAGCTGAATTGAATAGAAAATAGTAGTAATTGCATTAAAACTTGAGGTACAGCAGAGCTCCACACACTTAATCTATGGTGTGTAGAAACTCCACCGTTGAAAATACATAAGTGATGAAGGTTCAGGCATGGCCGAATGGCCAGCCCCCAAACGTGATCAGAAGACCGAATGGTCAAAAGACCTTACAATCAAAGACACTGAATACAATAGTAAAAAGTCCTATTTATACTAGACTAGCTACTAGGGTTTACAAAATTAAGTAATTGATGCAGAAATCCACTTTCGGGGCCCACTTGGTGTGTGCTTGGGCTGAGCTTGAGCTTTACACGTGCAGAGGCTTCTTTTGGAGTTGAACGGCAAGTTGTAACGTGTTTTTGGCATTCAACTCTGGTTCGTGACGTGTTTCTGGCGTTTGACTCTAGAATGCAGCATGGAACTAGCGTTGAGCGCCAGTTTACGTCGTCTAATCACGAATAAAGTATGAACTATTATATATTTCTGGAAAGCTCTGGATGTCTACTTTCTAACGTCTATTGAGAGCGCGCCATTTGGAGTTCTTTAGCCCCAGAAAATCCATTTCGAGTGCAGGGAGGTCAGAATCCAACAGCATCAACAGTCTTTTGTTAGCCTTTTATCAGAGTTTTGCTCAGGTCCCTTAATCTCAGCCAGAAATCACCTGAAATCACAGAAAAACACACAAACTCATAGTAAAGTCCAAAAATATGAATTTAGCATAAAAACTAACGAAAACATCCCTAAAAGTAGCTAGATTATACTAAAAACTATCTAAAAACAATGCCAAAAAGCGTATAAATTATCCGCTCATCAAGCATATGTCACAACACTAAACTTAATGTTTGGTTATATACCTAAAAAAAATATGAGCGAGTATATATTCCAAGATGGCTACATGATCATTGATGTATGGAAAATGATCCAACACAAAACTCACCAGCAAGTGTACCAGGTCGCATCAAGTAGTAATTACTCACATGAGTGAGGTCGATCCCACAGGGATTGAAGGATTGAGCAATTTTAGTTAGGTGGTTGATTTAGTCAAGCAAACAAGTGTTGATTTGAGTGATTTGTATCCAACAGAAGCAAAATTGCATGAAATTTAAAGGGAGAGAGATAATTGACTGTAAATTAAAGGGCAAAGGAAGTAAAGAAGCTGAATCTTAAAGTTCAAGTAATATAAATGACAGACGCTTAGATTGTAAGAAATGTAAATTTCTTGAATCATAAAGGGCTTTGGGAGCTGGGATTTCAGAAATTAAACAAGAGAAAGTAAATGACAATCAACAGAGAAGTAGAGGATGAATTAAAATGCAGCAGATCTAAATAGAAAAGAAGAATTGCTTGAAGAAGTAAAACAGAAAGTGAATTCAGTTCAATTGTAATAACTAAAAGAGAAGTTGAAGATCTCATGGGTTGAATGAGACTAGAGAACAAGTCTAAATCTCAATTCCTTTCTTGATCCAACAGAGAATAATTGCAGAAGAAGTAGAGATGAAAACAGTAAAGGAAACTTATATCCAAATCACAATTCTTTGAAATTATGCAGAAAATAAATAAAGAGAGATCTCAGATCAAGAATGAAACAAAATTCTTTCAATTCTCAATCCAACATTCAAAACAAAGAATGAAGAGTGTAGAAGTAAGAACAAAGAAGAAGAGAACTCAATTCTCTCTTCCAATTCCCAAACTCAAAGCTCAAATCTCAAATTCAGCTCTCCAATGAAAATTAAAAGTGTCTCAAAATCCTAAAAAGGTAAGAAAAGATAAGAAAAAAAGTCCTCTCTAAATCAAACTAACTTCTATTATACACTTCCTATTTTTGGATTTTAGAATTTGGAGTGGGCTTTTCAGTTTTGTGAAGATTTAAATTTAATTGGAATTTTGGTTGAATTTTGACCATAGGTCACACTTCTAGTAGAGTGCTCGGTTAGCCAGGAGAGCGCAGCATCCATGTTGCTTTGGCCTTCCAATCTTGCATGACAAGCATTATTGTCTGTGTTAGGGTAGCGCTCGGTTACTGGGGAGAGCGCAGCTCCCTTTGCCCCTTGCTTTCTTGGCTTTGAGTAGGGCTCTAATAGAGAGCACTGAGCTCTTTGAGAGAGCACTATGGCTCTTCTCCCTTGATGTGCCACGCTTTTATTTCCTTTGGCTACGCTTCATAGGCCACGCTTTCTTGTTTCTTTCTTTTCTTCACCTACAAGTAATCAAAACAACCAATCAAAGTATCACCAAATTCACAAGGTTTATAAATCATTCAAAAACCAATTAATTTTAGCTTAAACCTCATGATTTTGTGTCAAGTAAAGGATGGTTGATTGATTCAACAAAAGCATGCCATTCCACTCCAAATCACTTATTTATAATGCAAGAAAGTGCATAAAACCTAATGAAACAAGTGAAAAATGCTTGAAAAGCTAGCATAAGATGACTTGTCATTACAACACCAAACTTAAACCTTGCTTGTCCCAAAGCAAGCACTAAACATAAGAGAAAATAAAATGAAACAGAGAATTATGCATGTCCTTATTTAGCAGATTGTTGAACTTGGTTCATGGGGTTTTATGCAGACAATGGTAGCTCATTTATTACTTGCTGCTATACAGAAAATGTTTTCCCAAAGGTTTACTAAGGTTACTGCTACAATGCTTTGCTTTTGCTTGATCCCTTGCTAACTTTTCCTTTCTTGTTTTTCTTAGAGAGCTAATTACTCATTGAAGGCTTGGTGGCAAATGTTGCAGTAGCCTTTGGCTTAGTTTTGCTCAACATTTCTTCACCATAGACACATAGCTCACATTTTCTTCCTAGGAGCATTGATGCCCAGCATCTCTTTGGATTACTAAGTGTTTTGTAGCTAGGTTGCTCTTGATAGTGAACTTTCAGTTGGCAATCCTAAATCAGTTGATCTAAGTGGCCAAATTTCAAAATACTCCTTAGAACTTACTTGTCCAAGCATATCCTAGTACACAAATACCACAGGCATATGTCCTAGGGTCCAAGATATTGGTGTATAGCCTTATTGTTTGTTTCTTTGCCAATTCTTGGCTTTTCTCTTTCTTTTTCTTTTTGTTTTGATTCATTTTCAAGGGATTTTATTTATAGCAGACTTTGTAGCAGCAAGCTAGTTCATATTTGATGCCAGGGCATCTTGGCTAGTTTTACTAGCCATTTTTTGTATGCTTTAGGTTGGTTTCATGCATTTTCTTAGGAAATAAGCAAGTATTTGGTTGAAAATGCAATCATACCATGATTCAAGCAAACATTGTGAATTTTAAATGATTTCATGAGGATTATGCATGAATTGAATGATAAATTGGATGATGCATGATCCCATGATTAAGAGCAAGACTTTGATGCACTTTGTTTGATTGATTTCAGGTAACAAGAAGCAGAGAAGAGCCACATTAGTGGCTACGTTAGTGCCACTAATGTGGCCATTAACATGGAAGAAAAGAGAAGCCCCAACGTTAATGAGAAAGTTAATGGCATTAACTTTGAAGAAGGAGAGCATGGAACATTAGTGGTAAAAGTAAACACCACTAACGTTAGCAAAGGGGCAAGAAGACCCATGTTAGCTTCCACGTTAGTTACATTAACATGGGAAATAATGTGGAAGGAAAGGGAAACGCCAACGTTAGTGGAAAAAGTGAACGCCACTAACGTTTGCAAAGCCAAGAACACCCACGTTAGCTTCCATGTTAGTTACATTAACGTGGGAACTAACGTGGAAGAAAAGGGAAATTCTAATGTTAGTAGAAAAGGTGAACGCCATTAACATTTGCGAAGAAAAGGAAGACCCACATTAATGGCCATGTTAGTTACACTAACAGGGACACTAACATGGGCAAAAATCTCACCTGGCAGCCTGACCATGCCTTCTTTAAACAAGAATAACTTGAGCCACAAAACTCCAAATGAGGTGATTCCAAAGGCATTGGAAAGTAGGATTGTAGAGCTTTCTAAGCATATATGGCATTACATGGCAGACACTGAATTTGAGGGAGAAAACCTGCCCCGAAAGTGCAAAGATGAACATGGTATCAACCTGTAGTAAGGCCAGCTGACATCTTCACCTTCCAAGAAGCGTAACTCGAGCTGTAGAGCTCCAAATGATGCGCTTTTAAAGGCGTTGGAAAGTAGACATCCAGGGATTTCCAACAATATATAATAGTATTGGGTGTACATTAAGTTTGAACTTCAGAACCTGGCAATATTAATCCCCTGATCGCTAACATTATTGTGACTTACCTTTTCCAGTAACGCCAGCGACTATGCTAGCGACCCTGTCACCTTCAAAGGAGCATAATTTGAGTTACAGAAGTCCAATTGAGGTGATTCTAGTTGCGTTAGAAAGCTGACATTCAGAGCTTTCCAAAGATATATAATAGTTTATAATGGGCATAAAATTGAAGTACAAACAAGAGGCATCTTTTAAGCCCCAAAAACACCAACTGGGTAGCAAGTGTAATGTTAGCCACAATAACTTCAGCACTAACGCCACACTTGTAGCGTTAGTGTGGCTAACGGCAGCACTAACACTAAGCACTTGAACCTCAACTTGATTCACTTCTCTCTCAAGTCCACTTCAAAGCTCAAGCAAGCAAGCCCACAACTGCCAACCAATCAAGGCCACAAAAAGCATCTAGAATAGGAATTTTCATTTAATTGTAATTTGCTTTTAATTTTATTTTGTAATTTAGGAGAGCCTATATAAGGGCCTTAGTTTCTACATTCAAGGGGGCTGGATCCGGGATTCTGGAATTGGGGATTGAAGAGGGGTCTTCGGACTCCCTCCCCTTACACACTTTTTCTTCTCTTTCTTTTCTTTGTACTTTTCGTTTATGAAGTTTGAAGTTTCAATTTTAGTTTTAATCTTCATCTTTACTTTTTTGCACTTTCTTTCTTTTCTATTTTGGTAGAGCAATGATCAACTAACTCTTTTCATTGGGTTAGAGAGATCTATTATGATTCAATGGATCAATTGTAGTTCTTATTCTTCTTCTTCTTTCTTTTCTCTTGATTTTACTAGAGAGCTTTCAATCTTCATCCAATTGGGTAATTGTCTCGGAAGAGAAATTACTCATACTTGGATTTCCTCTGAACCTTGGAAGAGGAATGAGGAAATCATGCTAGAAATGCTCTCTCACATTGGATTAGGTTGGGGGTTGGATGGATATTGTGACATTTAATCTTACCAATACTTTGATCTATGAATGTGTGTGGTATAATCAGTGACCAAACTTCATTTCTTCTCATGAGCAATTAAATCAAGGAATTAGGAAATTGTTCAAGCTTAGAGAGATTGGATTTCCAAGGAATTGGGATCCAAACACTTAAGATTGCCAAGGAGATCAATGAATGCATTGATTGAGGAAGAGATGAGAATGAACTTCATCCGGAGGATTGCAATATCTCTTGATCCCAATGTTCATTTTATTTTTAGTTCTTACATTTATTTTTCTTGCCATTTTACTTTTCTACACTTTATTGCTTTCTTTACTTTTATGCCATTCACATTTCCTTGTTACTTATCACTCCAATATGATTCGTCTAACTACGATAATCAATTAACCATTGATTTCTTAATCCGTTAATCCCTGTGGATTCGACCTCACTCTATTGTGAGTTTTTACTTGACGACAATTCGGTATACTTGTCGAAGGGAAATTTGTTGAGAGACAAGTTTTCGTGCATCAATACTTCATGGAATCATGTTATTATGTAGCATTTATTTTATGAGCTATTCATTAAATCAAGCAAATACCACCGCTAATTTTCATTCAAACTTCTACAACATTGGACATTCACTTTCTATTTCAAACCTTTTCCTTTTTTTCAAACAGTAAGGAAATAAAACAAAATTCAAGCTAATGATGGATGACAAATATTATGTAGATCAATATCCAGAAAATGAAAGTGCATAATATAAAGCAATTGGAGGCATCTCATGTTGCAGGGATGCATCTTCCTTATTTAATTAAAAAACATGAAAGAAACTCTACCACCTTCTAATTATCATGCTCCCTGCTTGATTCTCCTTTCTTCTTCCTCTTCTTAGTGTAATCTTGAGGCTCTTCAAAAGGGCACCTCCTATCCCAAATAGGATCCATCAGACCTGAGAGTCCAGCCTCCTCCACTCTATGCATTGTACGTGTTGTATGCTTCTTGGTTCTTGCTCTCTGATGGTCCACTAACTCTTGGCATTGCTTAAAAGGCTTGATCTGTGGATTCAATGCTGGCATGCTGTAGGTTAAATAATCCAACTTTGCTTAGGTGTCTTCATTATACTCTGTCCTTTCTGCATACATATTCTCTCCAATGGTATGATATAGATTCTTCCATTGGTACATATTTTGAGTATATTCCCCATATTTGGCTTGCCTCAGAAACAATCCTTCATGTGACTTTTGAAACTCTGCTAACTGTTTCTTTTGCCCTTCAAGAATTCTTGTCTGAAATTCTTGCTGTTGAATCATCATTTGTTGCTGCCAGTACTCTTATTGATTGATAAACCCCAATTTTGTTGTTTATATTGTGTAGAATTTGGGGGGTTTTGTCAATATTTTTCACACTTATCCACAAGAATTGCATAGTTTTGTGTTTCCTTCCTAATATTGCTCCATGATGAAAAATATGCATTTTGTATTTGTTGAGTGATTTCAGTATTTATAGGACAAGAATGGCCTAGAGAGAAACAAAGCATGCACAAGAGGAAGGAACATGAAGATTTGGATTTTGGGAATTCCAGCATGGGCACGCACGCGCACCTCGCGAAAAACATCTTGTGAAATTCCTTATCGACGGTATCTGTGCTCGATCAAATTTTTGGCGCCGTTGCCGGGGAATGGTTGCAACATGTGCCTTGATATTGGTTATGTGAATATGTGAATATTGTAGATAGTTTACCTTCTTTCAATACTTAGCTATAGTTTATATTTCTTTTGTATGTGTGCTATGACTCCCAAGTTTGATGACTCGGTCCCAACCAAATTCTAGTTTAGCCGAGTTTGACCCTGTGATTGAAAAAACCTTGTTACACACTCGGCAAGCTAGACAGCGGTTGGACTATACGGCTAGTACTTCGGCCTCTCTTGAGGAACATACCGAATCACTAGACGGTACCGAGAGTGACTTGGAGTCCGCTACTTCCTATTCTTCTGTTGGCACTACTAATACATCTTTGCATCCTACAGGTGAGCCATACATGGCAGAGCCACGACGGATCACTTTGCATGAGCAAGGAGCTCCGGATATTATACTTCAACCTTTGCAAGCAAGGTATCCCAATATTGATCCAAACTTTGAGTTGGAGAGTAGCTTGATAAATCTACTTCCTAAGTATCATGGGTTTCTGGGTCAAGACCACATCCGACATCTAAGAAACTTTCAAGTTGCTTGTTCTACGGCTCGAAGGCATGGAGCTGATGAGTTGGCTATTATGGTTTTTGCCTTCCCTTTCTCTCTTGAAGGGCAAGCAAAGATGTGGTTTTATTCACAACTGGATGAGATTGTGACCAATTGGGATTTCTTGAGAAGAGAGTTTTTAGATAAATTTTTTCCACCGGAGAAGACCGACTACATCAGGAAGGAGATTTCGGGTATAATGCAAAAAGACCAAGAGAGTTTGTATGAGTATTGGACTCGGTTCAAGAGGCTATTGGAATCTTGTCCACACCATGGATTGAACACTCACTTGCTCATTAGTTACTTTACCGGAGGTCCTTATGTGGAAGATAAAAGATTGCTCACCGCCTCTAGCGGTGGTTCCCTTTCAAAGAACAAGACGGAAGGAGAAGCTTGGAAATTAATAAATGATGTTGTCGAGGCTACACAACATGTATGGGTGAGAAGTAATCCTCTCAAGGGTGTGGTAGAACCGTCACCTTCCGAAGCAAGCTTAACCAAGGCGCTTGGGGACATGACCACTATCCTCACGCAAATACAAAAAGACCAAAAGGAATTCTACTCCATCCAAGCCATCCAAGCCCCACCTTAAGTTGCTCAGCTTGAAGGCCCTCCTAGAATTTGTGGTTTGTGCTCTAGCACCACACATTACACCGATCAATGCCATCAAATTCAAGAGGAGCATGCCCTTGTTGTAGCCAATGTGAATTATAATAACCGTCCGCCCTATCCTTCTCAAGGCCAAAACAACTACTCTCATGGTAGTAATCAAAATCAAGGTTGGAGAGATAATGCACAAGGGAGCAATCAAAACCAAAGATGGAACAACTCTTCTTCTCATTACAACAACAACCAATCTTCATCTCAATACCACCACAACAACAACAACCACTAAGCCAACCAAAATCACCATAACCAAAACCAAAAGAACTACACCAAATACCAAGCACCACACCATAGACAACAATCCAACCAATCCTCTTCACCTTCTACCAATCAAGTTGATGAGCTTAGAGCCGCTGTGGATAAACAGGACGAGGGCTATAAGGCTCAATTCCAAGCCATGAGTGCTCAATTGGCCAATCTTACCGACATGATTTCAAAGATGTCCATGTCCTCCTCCAACAACACCAACCAACCCCAACCAAACCCAAAGGGCGGTCTCAACGCTATCACTCTACGGTCGGGGACTATATTGGAGGAGATACCTCCTAGGGTCCCGGAAGACATTCATGAGGAAGAGGTGGTTGTTAAAGCTCCACATGAAAAAGAAGAGGTAGACAAAAGGCATGATGAAGAAGGAGTAAGCCTTAAGGAACCCAAGAGGAAAGCTATAGTAGATGAGTCCATTCCTATCCCATTCCCTTCATTGGTGAAGAAAGCAAAGAAGACTCCGGAATTTGATTTGAACATGCTTCAAGTGTTCAAGAAAGTGGAGGTAACCATACCACTTCTTGATGCTATCCCACAAATTCCAAAGTATGCAAAATTTCTGAAAGACTTGTGTACACACAAGGGTAGGATAGGAGAGTTGGAGACATTATCCTTGGGTAGTTCAATCTCTTCCTTGATGGAACCTATTCCAAGGAAATGTGGTAACCCGGGACCTTGTTTGGTGTCTTTTTGTATTGGTGGGCATACTTTTCATGACTGTATGTGTGATATAGGAGCTTGCGTAAGCATCATGCCACTCTCTATCTTTGTGAAGTTGAATTTATCTCCATTAAAGAAGTTGGTGGCGAGGTTTGCCTTAGCCGATAAGAATGTGATCACCGTAATGGGAATAACAGAAGATGTACTTGTGGCAATCAAGGACTTGGTCTTCTCGGTTGACTTCTACATCCTTGAAATGCCTTCAACAGAAAATAGAAGCTCATCATCCATTCTACCTGGTAGTCCTTTCCTTAAGACCTCTAAATTCAAGTTAGATGCCTTCACCGGCACATATTCCTTTGAGGTTGGAGACAAGACTATCAAGTTCAATTTGGAAGAAGCCATGAAGCATCCTCCCAAAGAGCATTCTGTTCCCTAATGTGATGTAATCGATGAAGTGGTAGCGGAAGTGCGAGAAGAGGACCATAATAAGTTGTGCTACCATATTGTTGAAGAGACGGACGACTAAGAGGGTGAACATGAGAAAGTTGTTGAGAATGAACTCCGTGAGCTTGATGAAAAGGAACCTCAGCTTGAGGCAAAGAGTGAACTGAAGCCTCTTCCAACTCATTTGAAGTATGCTTTCTTAGAGGACAACCAAGAGTTTCCGGTCATTATTGCTAGTGAGCTTTCTAGTGAAGAAGAAGAAAAGCTCCTAGGTGTTCTAAGAAAGTACAAGTCAATTGGTTGGAGCCTAGCCGATATTGTAGGGATTGACCTTCGCAAGTGCATGCATCGTATATTTCTCCAAGAGGGAGCTAGGCTGGTTAGGCAACCGCAAAGGAGGCTCAACCTGACCATCCTTGATGTGGTAAAGAAGGAGGTTACTAGGCTACTTGATGCGGGTATCATATACCCAATTTCTAACAGTGAGTGGGTGAGCCCGGTCCAGGTTGTTCCCAAGAAATCGGGCATCACTGCGGTTATGAAGGATGATGGTAAAGTGGTCACCAAAAGAGTACAAAATGCATGGCGAGTTTGCATCGATTATAGAAGATTAAACGCCGGTACAAGAAAGGACCACTACCCTTTGCCCTTTATCGATCAGATGTTGGACCGTTTGGCGGGTAAATCCCATTATTGCTTTCTTGATGGATTCACTGGTTACTTCCAGATTCACATTGCTCCTGAAGATCAGGAAAAGCCCATATTCACTTGCCCTTTTGGCACCTTTGCCTACAAAATGATGCCATTTGGACTATGTAAAGCACCTGCTACTTTTCAGCGGTGTATGACCAGTGTCTTTTCCGATCTAATAGAGAATAGTCTGGAAGTCATTATGGATGACTTCAGTATTTATGGAACTTTATTTAATTGTTGCTTAGAGAACTTGGCCAAGGTCTTAGCTAGATGTGTTGACACTAACCTTGTCTTGAATTTTGAGAAATGTCACTTTATGGTAAGACAAGGTATAGTATTAGGACATGTAGTATCTAGTGATGGCATTTTTGTAGACCTGGCCAAGGTCGATGTTATTACCATTTTACCTCACCCTCATCTGTGAGGGAGGTCTGCTCGTTTCTGGGACATGCAGGATTCTATAGGCGCTTTATTAAAGATTTCATCAAGATTGCTTTGCCATTGTCGCGCCTACTCCAAAAAGATGTGGACTTTGAGTTTGATAGTGCATGTGTGAAAGCGTTTGAAGAGCTAAGGAGAGTTCTTACCACGATATCGATTGTGCGAGGCCCCAACTGGACGCTGCTATTCGAGATAATGTGCGATGCCTCAAACCATGCTGTAGGTGCCGCACTTGCACAGCGCGATGGTAAACTCCTTTATGTCATTGCTTACTCTTCTAAAACATTGGATGCAACACAATCCAACTATACCACTACGGAAAAGGAACTCCTAGCTATTGTTCATGCTTTAGATAAATTCAGATCTTATTTGCTAAGGTCCAAGATAGTGGTATACACGGATCATGCAGCTTTAAGGTACTTATTGACAAAGAATGAGTCAAAACCTAGACTCATACGTTGGATCTTATTTTTGCAAGAATTCGACATTGAGATTAGGGATCGGAGTGGATCTCAAAACTTAGTTTCAGATCATTTAAGCCACCTTGAGAATTTAAAATTTGACCCATTTCTGATCAATGACTCATTCCCATTGGATAGTTTGCATGCTGTGTCGGATAGCTTTCCTTGGTTTGCCCCAATGGCGAACTACTTGGTTACAAAAATCTTCCCTTCCAACTTTTCTAAAAACCAAAGGGACAAGTTGAAGAGTGATTTCAAATACTATATTTGGGATGACTCTCACTTGTGGAAGAGGGGTGTGGACCAAGTAATTCGAAGATGTGTGCCGGAATCTAAAATTCAACCTATTCTTAAAGCTTGCTATTCGTCTGAATGTGGTGGCCACTTTGGCCCACAAAGGATAGCTAAAAAGGTGTTGAATTGTGGATTCTGGTGACCAACCTTATTCAAGGATGCTAACTGGTTCTGTGTGTCCTGCCATCAGTGTCAGAAGTCCGGAAGCACGTCCCAAAGGGATGAAATGCCTCAGCAACCTATGTTGTTCTGTGAGATATTTGATGTATGGGGCATTGACTTTATGGGACCATTTCCCAACTCAAGTGGGTATCTATATATTCTGTTAGCGATTGACTATGTGTCAAAGTGGGTAGAAGCAATACCTACCCGCCTTGACGACGCCAATACCGTCATTTCTTTTATTATAAACTACATTGTATGCCGTTGTGGGTCGTCATGAGCAATCGTGAGCGACCAAGGATCCCACTTTTGTAACAGGAAAGTAGAGGCACTGCTCAAGCGCTATGGGGTGTTGCATAAGGTTGCCACTGCTTATCACCCACAGACCAACGGACAAGCGAAAGTCTCCAACCGCGAGATTAAGAGAATCTTGGAGAAAGTGGTCAATCCACAAAGGAAGGATTGGAGCCTCTGGTTAGGAGATGCACTATGGGCGTATAGGACGGCCTGCAAGACTCCGTTAGGGATGAGCCCCTTCCGAATCGTCTATGGTAAGGCATGCCACCTTCTGGTGGAAATTGAGTATAGAGCCTATTGGGCAGTAAAACAGTGTAACATGGATTTCACAAAGGCGGGCGTTGCCAGGAAATTACAACTAGAGGAGCTCGAGTGTTTGAGGAGCGAAGCGTATGAGAATGCCCGGATTTACAAGGAAAAGACTAAAGCATTTCATGATCATCACATCTGGAAGAAGGATTTTCAAGAAGGTGATGAGGTTCTCCTCTACAACTCGAGGCTTAGATTCATGCCTGGCAAGCTCCGTTCTAGATGGGAAGGACCCTTCAAGGTGAATGAGATAAAGCCCTATGGAGTAGTAGAATTGTTTGATCCTAAAAGTGAAGCAACTTTCAAGGTGAATGGACATAGAGTGAAGAAGTACCACGGCTACAAGCTCCCAAAGGAGCTAGACGTGTTCCTACATAAGGATGCACCAAAAGGAGAGGAAGCTTAAGCGAAGGACCGTCCAACTTAAGGACGTTAAAGAAAAGTGATTGGTAGGAGACACCCCACCGTGGTAAGATCTTCCTTGTGTATACCTTCTTGCTTTTAGCTTTAGATTCTTGTGAATTTTGTGACTTCTTGATGTCGTTGATCGCTTAGGAATGCTAGTTTTATTGTTCTTGTTGGATAACTAGGATATTTAGATAGATTTCATCATTTTAGTATGGAAGAATTGTTGAAGTGGAGAGAATGCTATGTTTGAATAGTGCATGAATTTGAGTATGTTCTCTTGACTACTAGCTTGAACACCTGCCAAAAATGTGCTAGAATAGCTTCTTCTATGTTGTGTAAAAAAAGGAAAGAAGCAAGGAAAAAGGGCATCCGCACGCGAGCGCACTGTGCGCGCGCACGCCGGTGGTGCATTTCATACTCCTGGGCCAAAAACCTGAGAGTTGTGCCCACCTTGTGCCCACTTCATGTCAGGCACCCACGCGCCAGCGTGCATGCCGCCTATGCGTCCCTTGCAACTTGGCCATCGACGCGCAAGCGCATTGTGCGCGTGTGCGTCGATGGTGCAATATGAACGCCCTGGTACAAAAATCTGAGAGTTGTGCCATACTCGTGACATACTTGTGCCTAGTCTGTACTCGCACTGACGTGCCTATGCACTACGCGCATCCGCGCCGGTAGCCAACCCCATCAGGCACGCATCTGTGCACGGTGCGCGTCCGTGTGCCTGTGCTGTATCCTAACTCTGGTACACATAACCCAAGAGTTAGATCTACTCTATGCCAAATCTATGCCAGGAGCCCAACTGACTTCACGCGTGCGCGCCTTTGACGCGTACGCGTCCCTCGCTCAACTCTCACTGACGTGCTATCGCACCGTGCGCGCGCGCGTTGGTTGCGCGAACTCGTTTTAAAGCTGAGCGCCCTGCTTCTATCCTTCTCTCACCTTCTTTCTTGTTTCTTTCTTCTTCTTTCTCCATCTCTTCTCATCTATTCTCTTCCATACTTCACCACCGTCTCCGGCCACTCACCGGCGACCACCACCACCTCCAGTGGCATTACATCTCTTCTATCTCTTTCTCATCCTCACAACAAGAAAATTCTTCCTTGATTCTTTTACACTTCTCAATGTTTTACTTCTTCTATATCTCTTATCTCACTTTCTTTGCATATCCTCCTTTTCTAATTAGATGCTTCTTGTTGATTCACTTATTTTCTCTTTTAGTTGCATGATTATGCTACTCACTTTAATTTTGGGCTTCTAATTGGTTGAGTATCTCATAATTGCTCATTGCTTGTTAACTGCACACCAAGTGTTCGAGGAAATGCACATATGCCATCTTGATTTATTCTAGTCATATATCTTCAATTTGGTGCTTCCTCCTCATTCACTTGCTCTCTTCTAAGTGCATTGAACCCATTTTGCTTATTACTTGATAATTAGATACTCATTGAACATCACTTGCTCTTTGTTTTAGATGCTTGAGATCATTCCTCTCATGCCATATTGCATGTTTTACTCCCTCTTGCATCCCATGCCAAGTGTTGTGACCCATGCTTTTATGACTACTTTGATGCATTATTTCTTTTGGGCACTACCTCTCACTTGTGTGTTTTGTTGAGTTGATCCTTTGGGTTTAACGCTTTCCTTCTTTTCATTCTTTTTTTCAGGATGGCCACCAAGAAAAGCAAGGAGAAAGCTCCAAGGAAACCAGCCACAAAGAGGGCACCCCCAAAGTTATGCTCTAAGGCGCACTCTTCATTAGGAGCCAAACCCCTATCTTAGAAGGCGAAGGCACCCGCTCTTATTGATGACAATGAGAAGAGCAAACCGGCAAAGGATTCTTCAATATTCCCCAACCGCTTCTGTGAACTTGTGTTCCCCGCCATGCTTGAGAGGAACTATCATGCTGAGCATCTACTCGCTCTGCTGGACAAAGTTACTCCTTGTATTCTACCCCACATTGAACAGTGAGGATGGGAGTTTCTTCTGAGAAAACCACAAGAGGTCAACCTCTCATGGGTGGTAGAATTCTACACTAACTACCATTTTCCCTCTCTTCAATCGGTATACGTGCACCGGAAGCAAGTCTCAATGTCGGAAGAGGCTATTCAGCAAGTACTTAATGTCTTACCAGTACCAAGTGACATGGATGGCTACCAAGAGGTCTTACATCGACGAGAAAAGTTTGGATTTGACTGGGACTCGGTCTTCCGAGTCATTGCTGAACCAGAGGCATTTTGGACCCATGGTCAACTCTGGATGAGGCCCAAGTGCATTGACGCATGTTTCCTCACTGTAGAAGCTAGAGCTTGGTCCCAGATCCTATCCCACTATGTTCTACCTAGCACCCACAAGTCGTCCTTCACGGCGGATCTTGCTTTGCTTGTTTGGTGTGTTCTCACGGGAAGACCGGTGAACATTCCACTTCTTGTCAAGCAAGCGATGGGTCAAGTCCACTCTCGGGGCAATTTGCTATTTTCAGCATTGGTATCTGATTTAGTTGCTGCTGCGGGTGTTCCTTGGGAAGCCATGGACATGAAAGCTATAATTCCGGCTAAGGGCAATGTGGTCCCAAGCGGAAAATACTTACATCTTTCCATGAACAAACCGAGCCTTGACATAGCCCCTCCATCTATTATTTCTTCGACCTCATCGTCTCCACCATGGAAAAAATCTACCCATCAAAGGATAGAAGATCTACACCAGAAGATTGATAGATATGAGTGGTGCATGCAACAAACAGCGATACACTTACATCAAGAAGCTTCTGCGTTGTGTTACCCCTAGCATGGAGGAACATGAAATATGCACATCCACCTCAAACCCAAGTGATGGGAGCTCTAATGAAGGGGATAGTGAAGGTTTCGGTCCCGACCGTCCATTGCGCATTGTTGGTAGCACGGAGAACCGTGCTAAATTCTAAGTGTGGGGAGGTCGTTCGACCGATCTCCATGGGTAACAATCTCTTCCCTTCAACACCCATGGATTTATCTTTTGCTTAATAGTTAGCACATTGCATGTGTAGTTAGTCTTGCTTGTAAATACCCTTTGCATGATAGTTAGTCTCTATAGAGTTGCTTGGTCAAATAATAACTTCTTCCCCAAGAAACTGTGTTTTGGGGTACCCTACAATTTTGGAAAAATTTTTTTCTTTGCGGAAAACTTGCTTCAAGGATGTATTTTGGAACATAGTGATTGAGCTAAGAACACAAGCATGTAAGTTTTGAGCCTACTGTGTGGTTATGTCTTCGAACCACTATTTCCCATTCTTGTGTGCATTATTCTCTCTCTATGATTGTAATCCTTGCTTTGTCTGATTCTATATGTCTATTACTTTGTGTATGAATGCATTTAAATGATTGAGGCCATCATTTCGATAGATACTTTTTCCAAACGGCCTTAACCCTTTTATCTACCATTGCTAACTAATTTTGAGCCTATGATAAACCCTCTTTGTTCTTTAAAAGAGCACGCCAACAACCCTAAGCGAAAAATAATGAATGTCCTTAGATTTAGATCCTTGATTAGCTTAGGTAAGTGGAGGCGTGATCATTCAAATGGGAGGGTGTACTTAGAATTTTGGGTAGATGTAAAGAGGTATATTGTAGTCGTAATTGAAAATTCTTGGATTTGGGAACATACTCATGTATTAAATGATTGAACCATATGCATTGAAAGTCTTATACATGAAACCCCAAGAAAAAAGGGGACCAAAAAAAAAAGAGAAAAAGCAATAAAAGGGGACAAAAATGCCCCAAGACAAAATAATAATAACAATGCATATAGGATACGAATTGAAAAGAATGCATGAGTATGCAAAAAGTGAAACGCGAGGGCAGCTAGGTATTGTGTTATAGTTGTATAGGTTGTTCTATGTGTCTTGTGGGATCTTAGGTTAAGATTCAAATTTTAAGCTCACTTGACCATATGCATCCCTACCTTCACCCTAGCCCCGTTACAACCCATGAATAAGACCTCATGATACTTGTATGCATGCATTAAGTAATTGTTGATTGTTAGATGAAAGACAAATCTTGGAAAGCATGACTAGGAGGGGACTGAGTGACAAATCCTATACACTCGAGTGAATAGAGCGGATACACTTCCGGTGAGGGTTCGATGTTCAACTCCTTGTTCACAGCTTTCACAAGCGTTCATCTAGCAAGTTATATGCACTTCACAGTAATGTTCAATTTGGTAGGATTTATGAACTACATATCATTTTCACCCCGTATGCTCATATGTGTTCTTGGAAGATACATTTACCCTTGACCAAGTAAATTGATGATTTTACTTTAATTGCATATATTCATTTAGGAAATTTGCATTTCATAAACCCTTTCTTGCCATGATCTTTGGTCTTTTTATTTTAAGCATGAGGACATGATTGGTTTAAGTGTGGGGATATTTGATAAACTCTAATTTTGTGGTTTATATTGTGTAGAATTTGGGGGGTTTTGTCAATATTTTTCACATTTATCCACAAGAATTGCATGGTTTTGTGTTCCCTTCCTAATATTGCTCCATGATGAAAAATATGCTTATTTTGCCTTAGAATTGCTATATTTTGATCCTCTTTTATTGCCATTCGATACCGTGATGTATTTGTTGAGTGATTTCAGGATTTATAGGACAAGAATGGCCTAGAAGAGAGAGAAACAAAGCATGCACAAGAGGAAGGAACATGAAGATTTGGATTTTGGGAATTCCAGCATGGGCGCGCACGCGCACCTCGCGCGGACGCGTGGATGTGGACAGCTGGAAGCGGCGCACAAGGATGGACGCATCCGCGCAAATTAGAAAAATTCCGCCGATGTGCACGCATACAAGGCGCGCCCGAATGTATTACAAAAGCAATCGGCATGCACGCACGCAAGGCGCGCACGCGCGGAAAGCTACACGTGACCTCATTAAAGGAAATCGTGCCTGGCAATTTCTGAGGCTCAAGAGGCCCAAATTCAAGCTGGTTATGCATGGAAAAGACCCAAGGATGCTAGGGGAAATAGGGGATCAATCATTTGACACTAAGACATAATTTTTAGCTAGTTTTTGGTTCTTGTTCTTCTAGAGAGAGAAACCCTTGTTCCTCTCTAGATCTAGCTTTAATTTGATCTTCCCTTGTTGAATTTTGAATTGGATCTTGTCAATTACTAGTCTTAATTGTTTAATTTGAATTCTCTAATATAATTTTGTTTAGATCTTGTGTTAGTTTTATGTTTCCTTGTTGTTTGTCATTTTATACCCATTCCATGAATCTTATGAATCTTGAGTTGTTAATGTTACACTGATGATTTCCATGATTAATTGTGATGTTTGAGTGATTGTATGTTGATGATTGTTAGTGGGTATTTGTTAGTTCCAATTTAATTGCAATTTGAATAGGTCTTTTATTAATGCTCACCATGTGTTTGATGATTGATTATGGAGTAGTTCTCTTTACTCTTGGCCTATGCTAAGGGAACTGGGTAAACTTGAGTCATTGGGTCTAATGGATTTGATGATTCGGGAACCCTTAGTGGTCAATTTGATAGCCATTGACACTAGCCTATTACTAAGTTAATTAGTAGTTAGGTTGGGCCTTATGGGTTGATGTTGACCAAGCCATTTAACATACTTCAAGTATAAAAGTAAACTTAATGAGTTTGGTTCCTTATAATTGTCAAGATATGGTTATTAGACAAGGATAATGACCCCAATTCCCATGTCTAGCCAAGGGTTGCTTTTATCATTCTTATTTGAAAATCCACAAATATTGATTGCTTTGTCTTAGTTATTGTTACTTGTTTAGTTTAGAATAGAATTACATTGGATGTTATTTTATTAGTTTGGAATTATTTACATCTTGTTTTAGTCAATTGAATTAGTTTCTTGCATTCCAAGATTACTTGCTTGTTGAGATTCCTAGTTTAATTTCTTGCTCGTGACTTACAACCCCGGAATTCTAATCAATGTTGAAGCACATGTTTGCCCATTCCTTATGAGACGACCCGAGGTTTGAATACTTCGGTTACTTTTATTGGGGGTTGAACTTGTGACAACCAATTCCTTCTAAATTTGATTCGCTGACTATTTGTCGGTTGAGGACTATACTTGCAACGCGAAAAACATCTTGTGAAATTCCTTATTGACGGTATCCGTGCTCGATCATCGCTCCTCCATGCGGCACTGCCATCTCTCTCTATCCTCTCTATCCTTCAAATATTGCTCCTTTTGCCTCAGATATTGTTCTTGCTGTTGCTCATGTGCCTTCATGAAGTTTTGAGACATTTCTTCAATTATTCTTTGCATTTGACTAAAGTCCAATGCATCAGGAACTTGCTCCCCCTTCACTTGTGGTCTTCTCATTCTACTTTGAGTTCTTCTTTCCTCTTGATCATTGATGAGCAGATAATTTATATGCTTTTTGGCATTATTTTTAGATAGATTTTAGTAGGATCTAGCTACTTTTTAGTATATTTTTATTAGTTTTTTAAGAAAAATTCACATTTTTGGACCTTACTATGAGTTTGTGTGTTTTTCTATATGATTTCAGGTATTTTCTAGCTGAAATTGAGGGACCTGGACAAAAATCTGATTCAGAGGCTAAAAAAGGACTGCTGATGCTGTTGGATTCTGACCTCCCTACACTCGAAATGGATTTTTTAGAGCTACAGAAACCCAAATGGCGCGCTCTCAACTGCGTTGGAAAGTAGACATCCAGGGATTTCCAGCAATGTATAATAGTCCATACTTTGCTCGAGTTTTGATGATACAAATTGGCATTCAAACGCCAATTCCCTGCCCTATTCTGGCGTTAAATGCCAGAAACAAGTTACAAACTAGAGTTAAACGCCCAAAACAGGCTGCAAACTAGTGTTTAATTCCAAGAGAAGTCTCTACACATGAAAGCTTCAATTCTCAGCCCAAGCACACACCAAGTGGGCCCGAAAGTGGATTTCTGCATCATTTACTTATTTCTGTAAACCTTAGTAACTAGTCTAATATAAATAGGACTTTTTACTATTGTATTTTCATTTTGGTTATTCTGGTTCCCCCTCTGGGGCCGAAGCCAATGAACACCATTATCACTTATGTATTTTCAACGGTGGAGTTTCTACACACCATAGATTAAGGTGTGGAGCTCTGCTGTTCCTCGAGTATTAATGCAAGTACTATAGTTCCTCTACTCAATTCATGTTTATTCTTATTCTAAGATATTCATTCGCACACAAGAACATGATGCGTGTGATGATTATGTGACACTCATCACCATTCTCACTTATGAACGCGTGATTGACAACCACTTCCGTTCTACAAAAAAACAAGCTTGAATGTATATCTGTTGGGTTTCTAATCAACGATTCACATCGACTCTCCTCTGACAATGGGGCATCTAAATCCTAGATTTCAATCTTCGTGGTATAAGCTATAATCCATTGGCAGCATTCCTGAGATCCGGAAAGTCTAAACCTTGTTTGTGGTATTCCGAGTAGGATCTGGGATGGGATGACTGTGACGAGCTTTAAACTCACGACTGTAGGGCATAGTGATAGACGCAAAAGGATAGTAAATCTTATTCCTACACAATTGAGAACCAATAGCTGATTAGCCATACGATATCTGGGCATGGTATTTTTCATCCGAGACGAGAAATCCGACAGTTGATTAGCCATACAGAAATCGTAGAGGACCATTTTCACTGAGAGGACAGGAAGTAGCCATTGACAATAGTGACACCCAACATACAGCTTGCCATAGAAAGGAGTATGAAGGATTGGATGAAGGCAATAGGAAAGCAGAGATTCAGAAGGAACAACGCATCTCCATACGCTTATCTGAAATTCCCACCAATGAATTACATAAGTATCTCTATCTTTATTTTATGCTTATTTATCTTTTAAGTTATTAAAACTCCATAACCATTTGAATCTGCCTGACCAAGATTTACAAGATGACCATAACTTGCTTCAAGCCGACAATCTCCGTGGGATCGATCCTTACTCACATAAGGTTTATTACTTGGACGACCCAGTGCATTTGCTGGTTAGTTGTGCAAAGTTGTGAAAAAGAGTTGAGATTACAATCGTGCGTACCAAGTTGTTGGCACCATTGAGATCACAATTTTGTGCACCCAGTTTTTGGCGCCGTTGTCGGAGATTGTTCGAGTTTGGGCAACTGACGGTTCATCTTGTTGCTCATATTAGGTAATTTTCTTCTTGTTTTAACCATTATTTTATTTTCAAAAAATTTTCAAAAATATTTCAAAATTTTTCTTCTTTTTTGTTTTTCCAAAATAATTTTTGAAAAAAAATAAAAATAAAATCATAAAAACCAAAAAAAATCTTTTGTGTTTCTTGTTTGAGTCTAGAGTCAAGTTTTGAGTTTGGTGTCAATTGCATTTTTAATTTTTCTAAAAATTTTCGAAAACGCATGCATCGTGTTCTTCATGATCTTCAAGTTGTTCTTGGTAAGTCTTCTTGTTTGATCTTTATATTTTCTTGTTTTGTGTCTTACCTTGTTTTTCATATGCATTTTCAGTTTGTTAGTGTCTAAGCATTAAAAATTTCTAAGTTTGGTGTCTTGCATGTTTTTCTTTTCTTGAGAATTTTTCAAAAATAAATCTTGGTGTTCATCATGATCTTCAAAGTGTTCTTGGTGTTCATCTTGACATTCATAGTATTCTTGCATGCATCATTTCTTTTAATCCAACATTTTTATGTGTTGAGTCATTTTGTGATTTTTTTCTTTCCTCATTAAATTAAAAAAAATCAAAAAATATCTTTTCCTTATTTTTCTCATAAATTTTCAAAATTTTGGATTGACTTAGTCAAAAATTTTTAAAATCTAGTTGTTTCTTATGAGTCAAGTCAAAATTTCAAATTTAAAAATCCTATCTTTTCAAAACTTTTTCAAAAATAAAATCTTTTTCATTTTTATTTCATGTTTTTTGAAAAATTTTTAAAAATTGATTTTCAAAATCTTTTTCTTATCTTTATTTCATGATTTTCAAAATTATTACTAACAATTAATGTTTTGATTGAAAAATTTCAAGTTTGTTACTTTCTTGTTAAGAAAGGTTCAATCTTTAAATTCTAGAATCATATCTTTTAGTTTTTTATTAGTCAAGTCATCAACTTCAATTTTCAAAATCAAATCTTTTTAAAATTTCTTTTTCAAATTTTTTTCAAAATAAATTTCAATCATATCTTTTTAATCATATCTTTTTCAAATCAAATATTTTTCAAACTTTAATTTCAAAATCTTTTCTAACTTCTTATCTTTTCAAAATTGATTTTCAAATCTTTTTCAATTAACTAATTGACTTTTTGTTTGTTTTACTAGTTCTTATCTCTTTCAAAATCATCTAACTAATTTTCTCTCTAATTTTCGAAAATCACCTTCCTCTTTTTCAAAAATATTTTTATTTAACTAATTGTTTATTCTTTTTCTTAATTTTTGAATTCTAACAAAATTTTAAAATAAAAAACAAAAATATTTTCCTTTTCCTTTTAATTATTTTTGAAAACCCTCTCTCTCATCTTCTTCTATTTATTTATTTAATCACTAACACTCTTCTCTTCTTCTTATAATTCGAACCCTCTCTTCCTCTTTGTGTTCGAATTCTTCTCTTCTCCTTCTCCTATTCTTATCTTCTTCTACTCACATAAAGGAATCTTTATACTGTGACATAGAGGATTCTTCTTCTTTTCTGTTCTCTTCTTTTTCACATGAGCAGGAGTAAGGATAAGAACATTCTTGTTGAAGCTGATCCGGAACCTGAAAGGAATCTGCAGAGGAAACTAAGAGAAGCTAAAATACAACACTCTGAAGAGGACTTTACTGAAATTTTCAAAAAAGAAGTAGTGATGGCCGAACCCAATAACAATGGTGGAAGTGCAAGGAAGATGCTTGGTGACTTTACTGCACCAAATTCCAACTTCCATGGAAGAAGCATCTCAATCCCTGCCATTGGAGCAAAAAATTTTGAGCTAAAGCCTCAATTAGTTTCTCTGATGCAATAGAATTGCAAGTTTCATGGACTTCCATCAGAAGATCCTTTTTAGTTCTTAACTAAATTCTTGCAGATCTGTAATACTGTTAAGACAAATGGAGTTGATCCTGAGGTCTATAAGCTTATGCTTTTCCCTTTAGTTGTACGAGACATAGCTAGAAAATGGTTGGACTCTCAGCCTAGATATAGCCTGAACTCTTGGGATAAGCTGGTTATAGCTTTCAAAAGCTGAGCAAGCTTAGAGTGGATGTTCAAACCTTCAGGAAGAAAGAAGGTGAATTCCTCTATGAAGCTTGGGATAGATATAAGCAACTAACCAAAAGTGTCCTTCTGACATGCTTTCAGAATGGACCATCCTGGATATATTCTATGACGGTCTATCTGAATTGTCTAAGATGTCATTGGACTATTCTGCAGGTGGATCTATTCACCTGAAGAAAATGCCTGCAGAAGCTCAGGAACTCATTGAAATGGTTACAAATAACCAGTTCATGTACACCTCTGAGAGGAATCCTGTGAATAATGGAACGCCTCAAAGGAAGGGAGTTCTTAAAATTGATGCTCTGAATGCCATATTGGCTTAGAACAAAATGTTGACTCAGCAAGTCAATATGATTTCTCAGAGTCTGAATGGATTGCAAAATGCATCCAACAGTACTAAAGAAGCATCTTCTGAAGAAGAAGCTTATGATCCTGAGAACCCTACAATGGCAAAGGTGAACCACATGGGTGAAGCCTATAGAAAAACCTATAATCCCTCATGGAGAAATCATCCGAATTTCTCATGGAATGATCAACAAAAGCCTCAGCAAGGCTTTAATAATGGTAGAAGAAATAGGTTTAGCAATAGCAAGCCTTTTCCATCATCCTCTTAACAACAAATAGAGAATTCTGAGCAGAATCCATCTAACTTAGCAAATATAGTCTCTGATCTATCTAAGGCCACTCTAAGTTTCATGAATGAAACAAGGTCCTCCATTAGAAACTTGGAGGCACAAGTGGGCCAGCTGAGTAAAAGAGTCATTGAAACTCCTCCTATTACTCTCCCAAGCAATATAGAATAGAATCCAAAAAGAGAGTGCAAGGCCATAACCTTACTTGGTGTGGCTGAACCTAGAGAGGAGGAGGAGAACGTGAATCCCAGTGAGGAAGACCTCATGGGATGTCCTCTGGACAAAAAGGAGTTCCCATCATAGAGCTCGGATGAGTATTCCTCCTCTGAAGAGAATGAAGATATTACTGAAGAGCAAGTTGCTAAGTACCTTGGAGCAATCATGAAGCTGAATGCCAAGTTATTTGGTAATGAGACTTAGGTGGATGAACCCCCCTTACTCACCAATGAACAGAATAACTTGATTAGACAGACATTACCTCAAAAGAAAGAGGATCCTGGAAGGTTCTTAATACCTTGTACCATAGGCACCATGACCTTTGAGAAGGCTCTGTGTGACCTGAGGTCATGCATAAACCTTATGCCACTCTCTGTAATGGAGAATCTGGGAATCTTTGAGGTACAGGCTGCCAAATTCTCATTAGAGATGGCAGACAAATCCATGAAAAAGGCTTATGGACAGGTAGAGGACATTCTAGTAAAGGTCAAAGGCCTTTCCATTGATAAACCCCGATTTTGTGGTTTATCTTGTGCTTATTTTGGGGAATTTTATCACATTTTCTCACATTTATTCAATGAAATAGCATGGTTTTGCAATTCTCCCTTGATTTGTGCTTAAATGTGAAAACATGCTTTTTAGGCCCTAAAATAGCTAAATTTAATTAACTTTAATTCCATTCGATGCCTTGATATGTTTGTTGAGTGATTTAAGATTCATAAGGCAATTATTGGATGGAAGAAGTGAGGAGAAAAGCATGCAAAGTGGGAGAACTCATGAAGAAATGTAGGAACCGTAAAGCTGTCAAGCCTGACCTCTTTGCACTCAAATGACCATAACTTGAGCTACAGAGGTCCAAATGAGGCGGTTCTAGTTGTGTTGGAAAGCTAACATCCGGGGCTTCAAAATCATATAAAATTTGCCGTAGTTGCCTGATGTATATGGGCGCGCACGCGCACTTTGCATGGACGCACCGATGGAGCACGTGGTTCACTAAAAGAGCAACTCGTGGTTCCAACTCATTTATGATGCTATTGAACCCAAGGATTGAAGGGGGAATGAACCAAGTAGTCATAGTTTAGTTTTCATCATGTTTTAGGGTAGAATTATAGAGAGAGAAGCTCTCTCCTCTCTCTAGATTTTAGGATAGTTTTAGTTAATTCTTCTTGGATCCAAGTTATAATTCTTGTTTTGATTTAGTTTTCTCTTTTAATTCCTTGTTACTACATCTTTGTTCTTCTAGTTTTACTTGTCATTTCTTATTTTGCTCTCTTTAATGTTGATGAACAATTGTTGGATCTTGATTTTCTTTAATGCAATTTTATGTTTCCATGTCCTTTTTTATGTTTATCTTCATTGTTATTGTTAATTTCTTGTTGATGATAGTTGTGGGTTGTATTAATTCTTGCATTTTGTGATGTTTACTTTTCTTGCACTCTAGGTGTTTGATAGAATATTTCCTTTAGTTTTTGAGTATTTTTCTTGACTCTTGGCCTAGGCTAAGGGAATTGGGTGACCTTGAGTCATTGGGTCTCAATGATGTGGTGATTTGAGAACCCTTGGTGATCAATTTGATACTCATTGAAGCCAACCCACTACTAATCTAATTAGTAGGTAGGTTGGGACTTATGGGTTGATGTGATCAAGCCTATTTGACATACTTCAAGATTAGGAGTAGATATTACGTACTTAAAGCTTTTGGGAAGTAGACTTAATGGGTTGGTCTCTCATAATTATCAATATTTAATTTGTAGACAAGGATGGTGATCTCAATTACCTATGTCTAGCCAAGAGTACTTTTCCTTTATTTTATTAGTTCTTACCATTTTACTTTCTGGTTATTTACTTCCTTGGCTTAGGTAGAGTAATTAGTGATGCTTGAGTTATCTAATTCCTTTGATTTATTGACAATTGGAAGTTGCTAATTGATTTGGATACCACTAACACTAGTCTTTCCCTTGGGAGT
Source organism: Arachis hypogaea (assembly GCF_003086295.3). Classification (NCBI taxonomy): domain Eukaryota; kingdom Viridiplantae; phylum Streptophyta; class Magnoliopsida; order Fabales; family Fabaceae; genus Arachis; species Arachis hypogaea. Next base: position 98,450,646 of record NC_092038.1, read on the forward strand.
TGGCTAGGACTTGTGGAATCAAGTTGATTCATCCACTTGACTTTCCTCCATGGTTAGAGGTTAACGAAGTAGTAGCAATAAACAATTTATGATCACAATTAAGGAGGATAACTAGGATAGGACTTCTAATTTTCATATCTTTCCAAGAGCTTTGTTAGTTGTTAGTTTATTTTCATTACTATTTACATTCCATGTCTCTTATCGCAAAAACCCCAAAATATACTTCATAGCCAATAATTGAGCACTTCATTGCAATTCCTTGTGAGATGACCCGGAGTCTAAATACTTCGATTAATTCTTATTGGGGTTTGTACTTGTGACAACTCAATATTTTTTATGTGAGAATTTTTTATTGGTTTGGAGCTTTGCTTACAACGAAGTAATTCTTTCTATAAGAAGAAAATCTAGACCACCGAGCAAATCTCATTCATCAAAATGGCACCATTGCCGGGTAGTTGCAATGGTGTTATGTTATTGGCTATTGTGAATATGTGAATATGTTTGTCTTTTGCTTGTTTGTTAGTTTTTGTAAGGTTTAGGACTTTGTTTCTCATTTTTGTTAATTTTTGTTTCTCTTTGCTATTATGAATTCGCATCCTCACTTTGGCTATGAGATTGGCTCAAATTATGTTGTAGGAAACGGGAGCTACAATGATAATATGCATCAAGGATGGAACAATCAAAGGTAGAAGGAACCTCAAAGGATTGATCACCCTTCTTGGCAATAACAACCTCCGGTTTCTTATCGGTATAATTCTAATCCTAATGCATATCAATCTAATGGATGTGGTGACCCTTATTGAGATTGTCAACAACCACCACCACATGCCTATGAACCACCCCCTCAATAAAATTTTGAACCACCTTACTCACAAGCCCCTTTTCACCAACCACCTCCATACGACCCCAACCCATATCCACTATACCAACCACCTTGTGAACCATATGAACCATATGAGGAACCACCCCAATTCCACCACCAATACCCTCAAAAACCACCACCTCCATACTATTACCAAGATGAATTACCTCCCATGTATGATAACTTTCAACCACAAAATGAATCACCTCCCATATTTGAAAAAATCATGGCTCAGTTTGCTAACATTACCGCTACCTTGGACTCGTGGGACTTATGCAACAAGCAAAGTACCTCTACGGATAAATGTGAGAAATCAACCGAAGAGAGGAGTATGAAGGAGATCTTGGAATCCCAACATGAGGACAAGGAGATGGGGTATGTCTTGCAACAAGTGGAGGAGGAAAAGATTGTTAATGAAGAAGAAGTGGTTGAAGACCTAGGCAAATTTGAACAAGAGGTGGATTTCAAACTTGAGAGCACTTCCACACCAAGTGACATTGTAGATGATTTTGTGGAAGTTGTTGAACCTTCTTCCATTGAGCCGGAAGGAGTGGTTGAAGACCTAGGAGATGTTGGAAGTCCATGGGGATGTAGCATTAGAGAGCCCTCTTCCGAGATACTTGATGTTGATGTTGAGGAGGGTGTACAACCTCCAAAGCATATTATGATTGAAGACTTTGAAGAGGTTGATTAAGAGATGGATTCAATCATTGAAGAGTTCCTATCTACAATTGAATCCTCTCCCATTGGGCTTGAAATTGAGGTTAAAGAAGAAGATACCTCACCTCCTATGCCCTTGGTGAGCAATGAAAAAGAGATTGAATTGGAGGAGAGCCACCAAGAGGAAGAGGTTGAAGTTGAGGAAAGTTGTAAAGAGGTGGAGGTAATCAAGGAAGAGTACAAGGCAGTGGAGTTTGCAAGATCATTGGGACCACCCCTTCCTAAGTCACCATCCAACATAACATTCAAGTGGGTAAAATTCTTATATCTAATCTTTACTTTCCCACTTGAATATGGTTTGCTTGAGATGGATGGGCAACTTAGAGCTCTTTGTGGATTGAGGAGTAAGAAAGAGTCATGTAGTGGTTGGAAACATCATTCTAGGTTCATTATGGTTGCATGCTCGAAGTTGAATAGCAATGGTTGGTGTAGTACCGAATTGCATGGGTCTAGGAGAATGTTTGGATGCTCAATTGAGAATTCACAACTCTTGTCACCCAAATTTAACTACGGTAGTCAACGAGAAGATGGGTGCAAGAACAAGGTTTGGGACCCCGGAATTTATTTCAACAATCAACACTCTTGGGGCCTTGTCATTTACTTGAGCTTACTTGAAGGCCTTGTGCGCCTAATTTGGGATCCCGGTGGACATTGGAGATGCAAACATTGGTGGGGATTCCAGGAATGAATTCAAGCATAAACCACCATAGTAAGGACTCCACCAAATGTCTAACTTAAGGACTTAAACTAAAAGTGCTAGGTGGGAGACACCCACCATGGTAAACTCTTTCCACTCTCTTTTAGATTTGGTTAATAAGTGATTGAAGTTGCCATTGAAGGTAGTTTTTGTTATTTTCTATACTCTTATGCATTTTGCTTTTATTGATAGGTTGTTTATTGCATTCATGCTTTGATTAGAACAGTTGTTATTGAATTGTATTTTGCTTGTAGTATAGGTTTTGTTTTTAATATGTTTAAAAATTTTTCAAAAACCAAAAAGATTTGTTGTTAAAATTAATTTTTGATTGTTTTAAAATGCTTGTAGATTAGGAGAGTGTCCTGTTTAAAAAAAAAAACAAAAAAAAGGAAAGAAAAAAAAAGAAAAGAAGAAAAAGGGGGCATCCGCGTGCAAGCGCGCTGTACGCGCACGCGCCGGTGGTGCATATCGCACTCCTGGTACAAAAACCAGAGAGTTGAGCCCAAGTTGTGCCTACTCTATGTCCGCAATCCAGGCGCCAGCGTGCATGACGCATCCGCGTCAGTCGCCATCTTCACATCCATGCGTAAGCACACACGGCGCGTACGCGCCCTTCTGTCGCCTGCCCACCGACGCGCACGCGTGCGTGACGCGTACGCGTTGCCCTCTGCACCCTGTTTTTCTCCTGTTCTGCCCTGTTTTCTTTCTTCCTTCTTCTCTTCTTTTCTTCCTCTCTTTCTTCTCTCTCTTTTCAATTCTCCACTTCTCATTTTTTTTCTATTCTTCATTTTGTTGTATTTACTTATTTTCATTCATTGCGTTTTAGTTTTGTTTTTATAGCTTGTTCTTCTTTTCTTTTCTATGTTCTTATTTTAATAATGGTGTTGAATTTTCCTACTCAATTATTGAGACTTTCTTGGTCAGTATTGGTGCTTTGTGACCTGTTGCATTAATTATAATATTCGCTCTACACACAAGATTAGTGCTTTAGTCCTTCCTAACTCATTATTCTTTGTTTTTATACCTCATCATCATTGAGTTAGGATGGGACCAAATGCTCTCATGCTCATCACTAATCTTGTTTGTGTCAATTGTTGATTAAGCTTGATGTAACATGCTCTTCATGTCATGTACCTGTGCTTTGACTTTACTCTTGCATCAAGTGTTAGTTAATATGCCTTAGCTTATATTATTTTCTCACTCACATGTTGTAGCTACCATGTAGTGAGAACCCTATTCTTATTTGGCATTAGCCCCCCCTATGTTATATTTGCTTAATATCTTTGTTGTAGGCTTAATTCTCTTTCTTTTTCTTTCCTTTTAGGTTGGCCATCAAGAAGGAAAGGAATGGAAAAGATTTTAAATGGGGCAACAAACAAGTCCTTCCGCACAACCTTTTGGAAGAAACTAATCAATTGTAGCAATCCCATCCACCTTGCTCTTCTTTGCATGCACCAAGGACGGTGCAAATTTTTAAGTGTGGGGAGGTCGTCCGACCGACCTCCATGGGTAACAACTTCCTTTTTCAACACCAATTCTTAATTTTTGTCTTTGTTAGTTAGTTGTTACATTGCATGATAGGTTGCATGATAGTTAGAATTTGTACATATTTTATCGCTTTTTTTTTTGTTAGGACTACTTGGTTAGGGTGATGATTTTTTTTCCAAGAAAAATTGTTTTAGGAATTTGAAAAAATTTTTGTTGAACTTGCTTGAAGAATTTATTTTGGAACATTGTTTTTGAGCTAAGAACACAAGCATGTGAGTTTTGAGCCTAATTGCATGGTTACATCTTATAACCACTTATTTCCCATTCTTGTATGCATTGTTCTCTTTCTATGATTGTGATCTTTGATTTGTTTGATTCTTTATGTCCATTATTCCATGCATACATGCATTTATATGATTGAGGCCTTCATTTCATTTAGCTCACTTACCCAAATAGCCTACCTTTCATCAACCATTGTTAGCCAAATTTGAGCCTATTTAATCCCTTTTGTTCTTAATTTTAGCACATCACTACCCCTAAGTGAAAAACAATAAATGTCCTTAATTTGGATCTTTGATTAGCTTAGGCTAGTGAAGGTGTGTATCATTTGGGTATGGAAAACTTGGGACATTGGTTGAGGTAAAAGTATATTTTGCCTTTTTGTTGAAAATCATGGGATTGGGTACATGTTTATGCATTAAATATGTAAAACCATATGCATTGATATGTTTGTATATATTTAAAAAAAATTGTAGAAAAAAATATATATATAAAAGAAAAAAAATAGAAAAAAAAGAAAAAAGAGAAAAAGAAATAAAAAAGGGACAAAAATACCCCAAGGTAAAGTTCAATAAAAATCAATGCATATGGAATGTGAATTAAAAAGAATGCATGAGTATGTGAAAAAGTGGGAATCATGGGTAGCTAGGTTGTGTATTATAGTTGTATAGGTTGTTATATGTGTTTGGTGAGAGCTTAGGTTAATCAAAGATTCAAATTCCAAGCTCACTTGACTATATGCATCCTACCTTGACCCTAGCCCCATTACAACCTATGAATAAGTCCTCATGATGAATGTATGTATGCATTGAATAATTGTTGATTGTTAGATGAAAAACAAATCTTAGAAAGCATGATTAGAAGAGAATTGAGTGATCGACCCTATACACTAGAGCGACTTGAGCGGATACACTTCCGGTGAGGGTTCGATGCTCAATTCCTTGTTCCCGGCTTTCATGAGCGTTCTTCTTACAAGTCTATTAGAACTTCATTTTGATATTTGAATTGGTAAAGTTTGTGAGTCGTCATATGACCTTTGCCCTACTTGCTTATATATGTTCTTGGAGATTGATTTACTTTTGACCAAGTAGGTAGAATCATATTGCATTTAGTAGCATTCATATAGATAGGTGCATATAGTTTATTTGCATTGAATAAATGCTCATACTCTTTTCTTGTCCTTCTTTACTCTTAGCATGAGGACATACTTAGTTTAAGTGTGGGGAGATTTGATAAACCCCAATTTTGTGATTTATCTTGTGCTTATTTTGGGGAATTTTATCACATTTTCTCACATTTATTCAATAAAATAGCATGGTTTTGTAATTCTCCCTTGATTTGTGCTTAAATGTGAAAACATGCTTTTTAGGCCCTAAAATAGCTAAATTTAATTCACTTTAATTCCATTCGATGCCTTGATATGTTTGTTGAGTGATTTCAGGTTCATAAAGCAAGTATTGGATGGAAGAAGTGAGGAGAAAAGCATTCAAAGTGGGAGAACTCATGAGGAAATGAAGGAACCGTAAAGCTGTCAAGCCTGACCACTTCGCATTCAAACAACTATAACTTGAGCTACAGAGGTCCAAATGAGGCGGTTCTAGTTGCGATGAAAAGCTAACATCCAAAGCTTCGAAATGATTTAAAATTTGCCATAGTTTCCTGACGTATAGGGGCGCGCACGCACACTTTGCGCGGACGTGCCGATGGAGCACGTGGTTCACTAAAAGAGCAACTCGTGGCCAGCGATTTCTAGCTCATTTTGGGCCCAATCCAACTCATTTATGATGCTATTGAACCCAAGGATTGAAGGGGGAATGAACCAAGTAGTCATAGTTTAGTTTTCATCATGTTTTAGGGTAGAATTCTAGAGAGAGAAGCTCTCTCCTCTCTCTAGATTTTAGGGTAGTTTTAGTTAATTCTTCTTGGATCCAAGTTATAATTCTTGTTTTGATTTAGTTTTCTCTTTTAATTTCTTGTTACTACATCTTTGTTCTTCTAGTTTTACTTGTCATTTCTTATTTTGCTCTCTTTAATGTTGATGAACAATTGTTGGATCTTGATTTTCTTTAATGCAATTTTATGTTTCCATGTCCTTTTTTATGTTTATCTTCATTGTTATTGTTAATTTCTTGTTGATGATAGTTGTGGGTTGTATTAATTCTTGCATTTTGTGATGTTTACTTTTCTTGCACTCTAGGTGTTTGATAGAATGTTTCCTTTAGTTTTTGAGTAGTTTTCTTGACTCTTGGCCTAGGCTAAGGGAATTGGGTGACCTTGAGTCCTTGGGTCTCAATGATGTGGTGATTTGAGAACCCTTGGTGATCAATTTGATACTCATTGATGCCAATCCATTACTAATCTAATTAGTAGGTAGGTTGGGACTTATGGGTTGATGTGATCAAGCCTATTTGACGTACTTCAAGCTTAGGAGTAGATATTACGTACTTAAAGCTTTTGGGAAGTAGACTTAATGGGTTGGTCTCTCATAATTATCAATATTTAATTTGTAGACAAGGATGGTGATCTCAATTACCTATGTCTAGCCAAGAGTACTTTTCCTTTATTTTATTAGTTCTTACCATTTTACTTTCTGGTTATTTACTTCCTTGGCTTAGGTGGAGTAATTAGTGACGCTTGAGTTATCTAATTCTTTTGATTGATTGACAATTGGAAGTTGCTAATTGATTTGGATACCACTAACACTAGTCTTTCCCTTGGGAGTTGGCTAAGACTTGTGGAATCAAGTTGATTCATCCACTTGACTTTTCTCCATGGTTAGAGGTTAACGAAGTGGTAGCAATAAACAATTTATGATCACAATTAAGGAGGATAACTAGGATAGGACTTCTAATTTTCATATCTTGCCAAGAACTTTGTTAGTTGTTAGTTTATTTTCATTACTATTTACATTCCATGTCTATTATCCCAAAAATCCCAAAATATACTTCATAGCCAATAATTGAGCACTTTATTGCAATTCCTTGTGAGACGACCCGGAGTCTAAATACTTCGGTTAATTCTTATTGGGGTTTGTACTTGTGACAACTTAATATTTTTGATGTGAGAATTGTTTGTTGGTTTGGAGCTATGCTTACTACGAAGTAATTCTTTCTATAAGAAGAAAATCTAGACCACCGAGCAAATCTTATTCATTATACATCCCTGCTAATTTCATAATCCTAGACACTGGGAAAGATGAGGATGAATCCATCATCCTTGGAAGACCCTTCCTAGCCACAGCAAAAGCTGTGATTGATGTGGACAGAGGAGAGTTGATCCTTCAATTGAATGAGGACTACCTTGTGTTTAAAACTCAAGGATCTCCCTCTGTAACCATGGAGAGGAAGCAAGAAAAGCTTCTCTCAATGCAGAGTCAAACAAAGCCCCCACAGTCAAACTCTAAATTTGGTGTTGGGAGGTCCCAACAATGCTCTGAACATCTGTGAAGCTCCATGAGAGCTCACTATCATGTTATTGACATTAAAGAAGCGCTTATTGGGAGGAGCCCAATTTTATTTATCTATGTTATTTCCTTTTTTTTGGTTGATGATCATGTGGAGTCACAAAAATAATTGCAAAAAATTAAAGAAAAATAAAAAACAGCATTAAAAATAGCACACCCTGGAGGGGAAACTTACTGGCACTTAAACGCCAGTAAGGGTAGCAAAATGGGTGTTTAACGCCTAGTCTGGCACCATTCTGGGAGTTAAACGCCAGAAAGAAGCACCAGACTGGCGTTAAATGCCAGAAAGCAGCAACAAGCTGGCGTTAAACGCCAGAAATAGGTTGCAACTTGGTATTTAACGCCAGGAAAGGAATAAAAGCTGGCGTTTAATGCTAGAAACAAGCAGCAGTCTGGCGTTAAACGCTAGGATTGAACAATAAGGGCATTTTGCACGCCTAAAAGGAGCAGGGATGAGAAATCCTTGACCCCACAGGATCCCCACCTACCCCACCTCTCTCTTTCTCCCCCTCACACATCTCTATAACACTCTACCCAAAACATCAATCACCTATCAAATCCAATCCTCTTCCCTATATTCTCTTCACCAATCACTTCCATATCTCTTCCCCAAAAACCCCACCTACCTCACTTTTCAAATTCAAACACTTTTCCCTCCCAAACCCACCCAATTCCATTCGGCCACTCTCCCTCTCTTTCCCTATAAATACCCCTCTTCACTCCTTCATTTTCACACATCACAAACCCTCTCCTACCCATTGGCCAAACCTACATCTCCACCCTTCTTCTCCTTTTTCTTCTTCTTCCGTCTCTTTCTTTCTTCTTTTGCTCGAGGATGATCAAACCTTTTAAGTTTGGTGTGGTAAAGCATTGCTTTTTTGTTTTTATATAACCATTTATGGCACCTAAGGCCGGAGAAACCTCTAGAAAGAGGAAAGAAAAGGCAAAAGCCTCCACCTCCGAGTCATGGAAGATGGAGAGATTCATCTCAATGGTCCATCAAAACCACTTCTATGAAGTTATGGCCAAGAAGAAAGTGATCCCTGAAGTCCCTTTCATGCTCAAGAAGAATGAGTATCTGGAGATCTGACATGAAATCTGAAGAAGAGGTTAGGAAGTTCTCACCAACCCTATTCAACAAGTCGGGATCTTAATGGTTCAAGAGTTCTATGCCAATGCATGGATCACTAGGAACCATGATCAAAGTATGAACCCAAACCCAAAGAATTGGCTTACAATGGTTCGGGGGAAATACTTAGATTTTAAGAAAACTCTTGGCAAGGTATGAGAACTGGAATTTCTATCCTGGTTACCCTTATCAGGTGCGATGAGAATTGGATTTTAATCCCACTTAGTTATCCCTTATTAAATAAAGGAAAGTCAAGTAGACTAATTGAATTGATCCTCAAGTCCTAGTCAACTTTTAGAGCGATCCAAATCAATTAGCAATTGCCAAATTCAACCACTGTTGAGTTTGATAACTCAAGGGTTACCAATTAATTAACCAGAGCCAAAAGGGAAGAAAATCTACTTGAATGAAAATAATTTGGATAAAACGGAAGCATCAATAACATAAATTAGAGAAAGCAATCATAAGTCTGAAATACCTCAAATTGTATTAAATAGAAAATCAATCTAAACATAAAGAGTTCATAAACTAAATTGAGAAATGAATATTAAACCTGAAAATTGAGAAGAAGAAATCCTAATCCTAAATCCTAAGAGAGAAGAGAGAACCTCTCTCTAAAACTACATTTAATCCTGATATCTTGAGTCTCTGCATGTTCCATGACTTTAATCTGTGTTTCTGGGCCAAGATCTGGGTCAAAACGCAGCCCAAAATCGTCTTCAGTGTATTTTATAATTTTTGCAGATCGTGCATGTCACCCGTATGCATCGGTCACGCATACGTGACATTCAGCGATTTTCCTCTCCACGCGTGCGCGTCAGGCACGCGCTCATGTCATTTGCGCGAACTCCAATCCACGCGTACGCGTTCATCACGCATACGCGTTGTTGTGATTTAGTCCAAATCATGCGTACGCGTCAGCCATCCATGCGCCTTACTGTTCGTTGGTTGTCTCCTTTATTTCTTGTGCTCCTTCCCTTTTTGAAAGCTTCCTCTCCATTCTCTAAACCATTCCTGCCCTATGAAGCCTAAAACACTTAACACATAAATCACGAAATCGAATGGTATAAAGAAGAATAAAAATACACAATAAAAAGATCTATAGGAAGCAAGTTTTACTCATGGAACAGCTTTGGGAAGGAATTGTAAATAGATGCAAATCATATGAATAAGTAGGCAAGAATTTGATAAAAGCCACTCAATTAAACACAATATAAGCCATAAAATAGTGGTTTATCAACCTCCCCACACTTAAACATTAGCATGTCCTCATGCTAAGCTTAAGGAGATAAAATAAATGAGTAGGGAAAAGCAAGACTCATGCAATGCAACCTATGAATGTGAATGCAACTACATGCTAAAATGATTCTACCTACTTGGTGAAAAAGTAAATAAATATTTCAAGAACAAATATGAACTGGATTTCACTAATTCAAATCACAAAATAAAGTACAAATAACTTAGAGGTGTATGCACTCTAATCACTTAGAGATTTTGTGATTTGAATTAGTGAAATCCAGTTCATATTTGTAAAGTACCAATGTTTAAATTAGTTGTTTAAATTAGTTGTTGGAACAAGGAATCGAGCATCGAATCCTCATTAGAGGTGTATGCACTCTAATCACTCAGGTGTTTAAGGTTCGATCTCTCAATTCTCTACTAACCTTGCTTTCTAAGGCTTGCTTTTCTTCTACCAATCAACAAAGACTTAATGCACAGATACACATATCAAGAGGTCTTTTAAGGGTTGTAATGGGGTTAGGGTCAAGGTAGGATTGTATTTGGCCAAGTGGACTAAAATCTGAATCTTTAATTAACATAAACTTTCCACCTAACTTTAGACAATCCATGTAATAATAATATAAAGCCTAACTACCCATTAACTATGTTTGCTACATATTTATGCATTCCAGTTTTGAGTACATTACATATGCATTGCTATCGCCATTTACTTTGGGGCATTTTGTCCCCTTTTCATTTTTTTGCTCTTTTTCTTTTTTTTTTCAATGCATATGATTAAATTATTGAATGCATGAACATGTTCTTAACATTCTTGTTCATATTTTCAGAAGATTCTAACATACTCAATTCTTAAACCAAGTGTTTCCAAACCCACTTTTCCCACACTTAAATCATAAGCACTCTCACTTGTCTAAGCTAACCAAGGATTCAAATTAAGGACATTATTGTTTTCTGCTTAGAGTTAATGATGTGCTAAAGTAAAGAATAAAAGGGGTAAAATAGGCTCAAATTGGTTTGCAAGGGGTAATGAAGGGTTAAGGCCATATGGGTATGTAAGCTCAATGAAACAAGGCCTCAATCATATAAGTGTATGCATACATTAAACAATGGAAATATAGAATCAAGCAAGACAAAGATCACAATTTTAGAGGGAAAAACACACACCAAAAATAAAATATTGGTTGATAAAATGCAACCAATTCAAATAGGCTCAAAATCTCACTGGTTTTGTGTGTTCGAGCTCTAAACCATATTCCAAAATAAAATTTCTTCAAACAAGTTTTTCAAAAAGTTTAATTCAAATTAGTGAAATGCTCTAGAAAGTTTTATTGAAAAAGAAAATATTACTTCAACCAAGTGGTCAAATATGCACAAAATCAAACAAACATGCAAATCCAACAACTAATTTAAACATTGGTGTTGAGACATGAAGGTACTAACCCACGGAGATCGGTATCGACCTCCCCACACTTAGAGATTTCACCATCCTCGGTGCATGCAAAGAGGTGCAGGTGGGTGGGGGTTGTAGTTCCTCAGCTGGTGTTCGTTGTAGAGTCTTTCTCTTTACCCTTCCTAGTGGCCATCCTGAAAAGGGAAAAGAGAAAGGGACATGAAGTCAAAGGGATAGAGCAAGGAAGAGGGCAGTACGAGTGATAATCATGCCAAAGTAAAGAAGAATGTCGTTAACACATGGTCGTGACTCCATGAAATTAGGACATCAATGGAAACATAGCATGATAAATTGAGGCAATTAAATGCAAGATGTTTATTGGCATGCGGGCAAAGGCATGAGTAGCATAGATCAAGCATTAAAAGCCAAAATGTATTATCAGTCGTAAGAAACTAACAATAATGTTTGTATTGAAAATTATATTTAATAAATATTGGAAGGGTTTGGTGAAAAATATGCATTAGAGTAGAAGGATAGAATAATTAAGAATTCACAATGCCATACGGGCTTTTCACAAACACGTAGTATGCATGTTTAATATGTTAGGGGGAGAATGAAATTGGAACATGCAAGCATTCCGAAAACAATTAATATGAATTGTAAAACAACTCCATAATAATCCACAAGTAATAGTGGAAGACCTAAATAAAGTTCCACCACCAACATAAAATGCATGAAGAAGAAAGAGAAAGAAACCCTAAATAATTATACTAAAGAGAAAATTAAAAAAAATAATTAAATGCAGTAATTAAAAGATGAATGAAAGTATGCAAATAAATTAAGTAGAAGAAAGTGAAAGAGAATAGGGGTGAGATGGGAGGGGAGAAAAGTGCAAAAGGTATAAGAAGAATGAAGAAGAGAAGAGGGAGGAATAGAAGAAAGAAATAGGATTTGAAAAGAGAAGAAAAGAAAACTGATGAGGCGGCGCGCTGCGTGCAAGGTGCACGGCGCTAACGGCGGGAACGCGTCACACACGCGGACGCATGGGTGAGCGTATAAGGGAGGGACGCGAGAGCGTCCATCACGCGTATGCGCGATTAGGGATCGTGCAAAATGCATGAGCCCATCCGCACTCCCGCACAACTTTCTGTGCGAAACCCCAATAACGCCGATTTACACACCCACGCGGACGCGTTGGTAACGCTTACACGTGGGTTGATCTTTTTGCAGGGGGCACGTACGCGTGTGGCACGTGTACGCGTGGTGTGGCTTGTGCACCACGCACCACTCCTGTGTGTCTCTCGCGCAACTCTCTATTTAGTTTTGCTACATAAACGGCGCGTACACGTCGTAGACGCTGGCGCGTCGTTCACCCCTTTTTCCTTTTTTTATGCAAAATGGAGAATGCAGTGTGCAGATGCTGATACAGATGTTACGAATAATTCCAGGCTCAATAAGAGAAAATAAAACTCAAAACCAACAAAACAGACTAGAATTAAAACTAAAAAAGGAACGATCATACCATGGTGGGTTGTCTCCCACCTAGCAGTTTTAGTTAAAGTCCTTAAGTTGGGCATTTGATGGGCTTCCTATTATGGTGGCTTGTGCTTGAATTCATCCAGAAATCTCCACCAATGTTTGGAATGCCAACAGCCTCCGAGATCCCAAACAAGGCACGTAAAGCCCTTGAGTAGTTTCAAACAGATTTCAAGGCTCCCGGGGTATTGAATCTCAGAACAGACTCTAGGATCCCAAACTTTGCTTTTACACCCATCTTTGTCTTGATATGCATTTTTCTAGCCGGGTGATAAGTAATCTGAGTTCTCACTGTAGTGACCAAACAGCTTTTGAGACCCATACAATTGAGCTTGATTCCAATCCTTGCGCCTCAAATTGAAGTGTGAAACCTCATTGAATCTTGCATACCAGCTCTGAGTACGAGCCATTTCCCTCTTATTCTTAAAGCTGCAGAGAGCTCTAAGCTGGCCATCTGTTTCAAGTAAACCATATTCAAGTGGAAAAGTAAAGATAAAAGTCAAGGATTTTACCCACTTGAAGTTGGAGTTGGGTGGTAGTGGCCTTGGGATGGGTGTTTCCAGTGGTTCTGCAAGCTCTACTCCCTTGTATTCCTCTTTAAATTCCTCTACTTCCTTACAAACTTCTTCAATTCCAACCATGTCTTGATCAAAGTCCTCGATTTCTTCCTCATCATCACTCAAGTCATAAGTTGGAGGTTGAGAAAAATCTACCTCAGCATCATCTTTGTATTCACTCGAGGAAGATCCTCCTGTCTCGAAGAATTCACTTGCAGATGCAAGTTCATTACTAAGAGAACTTGACTTGTGATTATCATCATCAAGGAAACTTGCGTCCTAGGTTATTCCGTCCAGTTCTTCATAAGATAGCTGCCTTGGGGGTTTTGCACTATCCTCCTTAGCATCAATTGTAACGTCCTTGACTGAATTCTCCGCAACTCTGGATTCCCATGGAGGTTCAGCGTCTCCTAAGTCTTCAATCAACTCTTCTTCTTCTATAATGACAGCTTCCTCCAATTGTTCCATAACAAGGTCATGCTCCTTACTGTCCACTGGAGTTTTTAGTATCTCCTTCATGTTACGTTCTTCATTAGATTCTCCACATGAAGCTATGGGAGTTCCTTGAGTGTCTGAACGTCTGGAAGATAATTGATTTATTGCTTGCTCCAGTTGATGAAGGGTTGCATGAAATTGATCTACTGATTCTTCGAAGCGAGCCTATGATTCCTGAGGTGATGGATATGGACATGGTACATAGGGAAGTGGTGGTTCTTGGGAGTAATTGGATTGGAATTGGGGCGAATAAGGATCATATGGTGGTGAATGGTGAAAAGGAGCTTGTGAGTGTGGTGGTTTGAAGCTATGTTGAGAGGATGGTCTATAAGCACAGGGTGGGGCTTGTTGGTAACTATCAGGGGGTTTACCATATCTATCATCCTGGTATGCATTGTAGAATGGTCTTTGTCCATGATATCTTGGAAGGTGTTGTTGCCTAAAGGGTTGATCATATCCTCTTGGCTCCATCCATCTTTGATTGCTTAGACCATGATGCATAGTCCTGATATAGCTTCCATTTCTTTCAACAAAATTAGAACCAAACTCAAAGCGAGATGGATGAGAACTCATAGTAGCTAATAGAAATAAAAAGGGAAAACAAAAACAAATAAACAAGTAAAAGAAAAATATTTACAATAACCAATAATAAGGCACACGTTTGCAATTCCCCAGCAACGGCGCCATTTTGAAGAATGGACTTTCTATCGGTAAAAAAATTCACAAATATATATTTACGTTGTAAGTATAGCTTCTAAACCAACAGAGAATCCTTTCGTACAAAAGTTTTGTTTGTCACTTAAGCAAACCCAATAAAAATAAATAACCGAAGTATTCAAACCTCAGGTCGTCTTCTCAAAGAATTGCAAGGAAGTATGACTTATTATTGATTATGGAAAAAAGATGTGTTTTCGGGTTTTTGAAATAGAGAACAAGTGATTTAAATAACAAGAATTAATAAAATAATAATTAAGAAAACTCTTAGCAAGGTATGAGAACTGGAATTCCTATCCTGGTTATCCTTATCAGGTGCGATGAGAATTGGGTTTTAATCCCGCTTAGTTATCTCTTATTAAATAAAGGAAAGTCAAGTAGACTAATTGAATTGATCCTCAAGTCCTAGTAAACGTTTAGAGCAATCCAAATCAATTAGCAATTGCCAAATTCAACCACTGCTGAGTTTGATAACTCAATGGTTACCAATTAATTAGCCTGAGCCAAAAGGAAAGAAAATCTACTCGAATGAAAATAATTTGGATAAAACGGAAGCATCAATAACATAAATTAGAGAAAGCAATCATAAGTCTGAAATACCTCAAATTGTATTAAATAGAAAATCAATCTAAACATAAAGAGTTCATAAACTAAATTGAGAAATTAAATAAAAGGAATATTAAACCTGAAAATTGAGAAGAAGAAATCATAAATCCTTTAAGAGGAATCCTAATCCTAAATCCTAAGAGAGAGGAGAGAGCCTCTCTCTCTAAAACTACATCTAATCCTAAAATGTGTGTATAATCTGATATCATGAGTCTCTGCATGTTCCCTAACTTTAATCTGTGTTTCTGGGCCGAGATCTGGGTCAAAACGTGGCCCAAATCATCTTCAGTGTATTCTGTAATTTCTGCAGATCACGCATGTCACACGTACGCGTCGGTCATGCATATGCGTCATTCAGCGATTTTCCTCTCCACGCGTGCGCGTTAGGCACGTGTGACGTGGCAGAAATTGGCGAGTTAAGAATTTATTAATAGAAATACGATGCAAGTACAGTCCTTAACTAGCCAAAAATCCGCTTATCAATTTAAAAGGGTTGTCACAATATTGAAATTAAAATACTGGAGTATGAATCCCAAGTCGTCTCCCAACAAGTTGCAGAGAAATGTGCTATTTTATCAATCAGGTGTTTTCAAAAATGGTTGAGTTGATAAACAGGAAATTAAATCAGAAAATTTAATTAATCTTAAATAAAAGCCTTGACTGGGAGTAGATTAGTTGGAAGCCCTATTCTTGTTGAAGTACTCTCAAGATTAATTAATAATTGGAAGTTTCTCTGCTTAGTTAGCCCTTACTAGGTAAAGGAAAGTCAAGCAAGTTAGAAAGCTATTTCTAGTCACAAGTCCTAGTCCTCTCTTTTGGGAAGGACTAGTGTCAATGATTAGAGGGTGATCCAACAAATAACCCAATTATAATTTCTCTCTCGAGTGATTCAACTCAAGGGTTCCTTTCAATCATCTCCCAATCAATTTATGGAACTACTCACTCATCATAATTATAAACTTCACAAAAATAATGAGGAAAATAAAAGAAGACATGATGAATAATAATGAAAGGGATTAATTGAAAATAAAAATAGTCTATATTAATAACTCATGAAAATAATCCAATGTCAACTCTAGGGGAATTAAGAATATGGAAGAATAAATGAAAAGTAAATAACAGACTATAGTAACTGGTACGGTAGGTAGACTCTTCTCAAAAGCTAAAGCCAAAACCTTCAAAATCATAACTATGAATGTTCAAGTGAGTAAAACCTAGAGGAGGAGCAATTTCAGATCTAGAAACTAAAAATTATGCCGAATGAATGTTCTCCTCTATCTCTGCATGTTCCCTAGCTCTAATCTGTGTTTCTAGGCCGAAAACGGGGTTGAAATCTGGCCCAGAAACTCAGCCAGTGACTTCTGCAGATCGCGCACGTTACGCGGCCGCGTCATTTACGCGTTCGCATCACTCAACGTTTCTCGTACCACGCGTGCACGTCGTCCATGCATTCACGTCATTCATGCAGCTTCCAATCTGCGCGGTTGCGTCAGGCACGCGAGTGCGCACTATTATTTCTTCCAACTCACGCGGTCGCATCAGCCATGCGACCGTGTGACTTCTCGCTGGTTATCTTCTCAATTCTTTGTGTTCCTTCCATTTTTGCATGCTTCCTTTCTAATCTCCAACTCATTCATGCCCTATAAAGCCTGAAACACTTAACATACAGATCACGGCATTGAATGGAATAAAGGAGAATTATAATACCTAATTAAAAGTCTCTAGGAAGTATGTTTTCAATCATATAATAATTTTAGGAAGGAAATATAAATGCATGCTAATTATATGAATAAGTGGGTAAAGATCATGATAAAACCACATAATTAAACACATTGTAAACCATAAAATAGTGGTTTATCAACCTTCCCACACTTAAACATTAGCATGTCCTCATGCTTAGTTGGAGGAGATAAAATAAATAAGTAGGAACATGTAAAAACTTATGCAATGCAATGCAACCTATATATGTGAATATAACTGTATGATTGTTGTACACTTGATCAAGAGTAAATAAGCTCTTCAAAACAATTACAAATCAAGTTCCACTAATTCAATTCTCATACAGTAAGAACAAATAAAAATGCAAGAAGGTAGCTCATGAAAGCAGGGAACATAGAATTTTAAGCATTGAACCCTCACTGATGATGTATGTATACTCTAGTCTCTCTAGTGTATAGGGTAATCACTCTATCCTTATCTAATCATGCTCCCTAATTTTTTTGTTCTTCTCCTAACCAATCAACAACATTTAATATACTAATGCAACATCATGAGGTCTTTTCAAGGTTGTAATGGGGCCAAGGTAAAGGTAAGGATACATATATGGTTAAGTGAGCTTATAAATTGAATCTTTAATCAACCCAAACTTTAACATAACCTATATATATTTTATATAACTTTGGAGTTCGTACCTAGCTACCCAGAATTCTCTTTCACATTCCATACTCATGTATCAGCTTTTTTTATTTTAATTTTATCATACATGCATTGATCTTTGAATCCTTAACTCAGCATTGGGGTAATTTTGTCCCCTTATTTATTTATTGAATATTTTTGGTTTTTTTTAACATAAAAATAGACATAGCTTATCAATGCACATAGATTTTTGATTCTTATAGTTTCGCATGAGTAGGTGTCCAAATTCCCATTATATTATCATGACACATTCCCTTATTATCTTTTGTTCCCACAATTTTCCTTACTTAATTAGCACACACAATTCTATCTTAAGCTAACCAAAGATTCAAATTGGGATATATAATTGTTTTTTTTTCGTTTAAGGCCAGTAATGTGGTAAATTACAGAACAAATAGGATTTAAAGGCTCAAAGTGGCTAACAAAGGTAATTGAAAGGGTAGGCTTAATTTGGATAAGTGAGCTAACAATTAATGGCCTCAATCATATGCAGCATATAAATATATTAAACATTGGACATAAAGGATGGAGCAAATTATAGATTACAATCATAGGGAAGTAAACACACAAGAATAAAACAATTATGGTTAAATAATGTAACCATGCATAAAGGCTCAAATCTCACAGGTTGTGTGTTCTTTAGCTCAAAAATCATGTTCCAAATACAACTTCAAGCAAATTTAACAAAAAGGTTTTAATTAAAATTAGTGAAATTTTTGTTCCAAAAATAGAGTCTTAGAAGAAACTTATTGTCTTTTCAATCAAGTAGAACATGCATGCAACTAATCTATTACTCTGTAATTTATCCTATTCTACAAAAGAAAAACTAACTAAATATCCTAATTTATTGGTGTTTAGGGAAGAGAAATTACCTCCAGAAGTCAGGTACTGACCGACCTCCCCACACTTAAAGCTTTGCACCGTCCTTGATGCCATCTGTCAGGAACAATGGTGGGCTAGTGGCAGTGTCTCCACAGTCGGGACCGTCATGGCTCCCTGTGCTGGTGAAGGAAGTAAAGTCCTGAGTGCCTGGGTCGTTGTCTGGTCTGTGATTGCCTGTGAGTAGCTCCTTGAGGTATTTGAAACGGCGGCGGTTATGGCGCTCTTGGAGCTTTGCTTTCTTGTCTTGTTGGTCCAACCGCTTCAGTATTTGATGCAGCAGCTGACTAGTAGATGGTGGAGGAGCTGCAGCATCCTCTGTGGACTAGCTGGTAGTGGCAAGTGGTGGCCTAAGATATCTCCCGTTAGGGATGTACTGATCATCCTGTGGAAGTATGGCTTTGGTGTCTCCAGCTCTGTAGGAAACTCCGACTGCTGAGACAAGATCAGAGACCAAGGCGGGGAAAGGTAGGTTGCCCGCGATCTGCACGTGTTCCATAGCATCCCGGATATGTCTCGGTAAATTTAGAGGCTGGTCTGTGAGGATGCACCATAGTATCACGGCCATGTCTGCGGTAAAGGAGGACTCATGAGTGCTCGGAAAGACGTAATGGGACATGATCTGTGCCCATACATGCGCTTCTAAGGTAAGTGCGGAAGCCAAGATTCCCTTAGGACAGGAACGATGGTATCCGAAGATCCATTTGTTGCCAGGTTGAGCGATAACTCTGAGAACAGCGTCCCAGTCAAAGGTGTACGCCTGGCGCTTGATTGCGGCTTTCTGAAAAGCGTCTAATCCTTTCGGAGTAGGGGGAAGATCTAAGGCTCGATGAATGGCTTCTTTTGTAATGGGGACTTGCTTCTGATGTATATAAACAGACTGCAGGGTTGGCAGGTGGAAGTTGGAGTAGAACTCCACTACCCAAGAAAGATTGACCTATCGTGGTTGTCTCTGTAGGAATCCCCAATGTCTTTGTGCAATTTGCGGCTCAACAAAGTCGGCAATACGAGGTGGAAGGATAAGAAGGTGTTCATTATTGTAATTCCGAGCTGCCAGAATAGGAAATATCTGCTCACAGTAGCGATTCGGAAATCGTGCAGTGTCCTTTGCTGGGAAGGCTCTCTCTTTTTCATCAACCTTTATAATCCTTTTAATTCTTTTTGTTGAGGGCTTGACTGCAGTTGAAGAAAGCTCTGCCACTAATGTTCTTTTTGTTCCTTTCCTTGCTGTGGATTTAGAGGTAGCTTTCTCTTTGCCTTTCTTGGTGGCCATTCTGAAAGGAAGCGAGGAAAGACATTAGCATTCAAGGGTTATAGCAAGGAAAAGAATAGGAAAGGTGGTAATCAATGCACAGGTATGGATAATGATGTGGACATGGTCATGACTACATGTGGCAAATCAACAATGGAAATATAGCAAGTGCATGTGAGGAAAAATTGAATGCAAAGTGTTTATTGGCATGCTGGCAAAGGGCACGAGTAGCATAGATCAAGCATTTAATGTCCAAATTAGATTACCAAGTCGCTCAAATTAATAAGATGTTTGTAAAAACAATTATATATAAGTAATAAAATAGAAAAAGGGTTTTGTGAAAAGCAGGCATATAGAGTAGTAGATTTAAAAGAAATCTAAAAATAGTGCAAAATGTCGTATGGGCGTTTTCACAAACACATAGCATGCATGTTAAATAAGGTATGGAAAATATTAATTAGAACATGCAAGTATCCCCATAAAAATAATATATAATGGTTTAAACAAATACCAAACAATCCATAATCAACATATAAAAATAATGACCCAAATAAAATTCTAACACCAATAGGAAGAATAGGAAAAGAAAAAGAAAACATGGTAAAAGAAAGTAGAAGAGAAAGAAAAAGAAAACATGATAAGAAAAAGAAGAATGAAAAAGTAAGGAGGGAAGAAGAGAGAAGAAAAACCTTGATAATGGTGGTGGAAGAGAGAAAGAAGGGAGGGAGAAGGAAGAGGGGAGAAGGAAATAAGATTGGCGGAAAGAAAAGATAAAGCAGGCTGGCAGATTTGAATGAGTAGGGCGGCGCAAATGGCACGGACGCGTGGGGCACGCGGTCGTGTGGAAAGCCCTTAAGTGAGGTGACGCGGACGCGTCGGTCACGCGGACGCGTGACGTGATTTGCGCTAGTGGCGCGAGGGCAGCTTCGCGCTCACACAACTCTCTGTTTAATTTATGTTTTGCCAAAATTTAGGGTGGCGCGGTCGCGTGGGTGACGCGATCGCGTGCATGGCCATCTTGAGAAAACGGCGCGGACGCGTGGGGCATGTGTTCGCGTGGAAGGGCCTGTGCGATTAGCACAAGTGCAGCCCAGCTCCAGCACAACTTTTGGCCAAACACCCTTTTTACGTCAAATCATAGGGCCACGCATTCGCATGGTCAACGCGGACGCGTGGGGAGGCCAATGTACAAATGACACGGTTGCGTCATCCACGCGGTCGCGTGGATCAAATTGTGCCAAAGGCATGCCTCCAGCCACATTCCGGCGCAACTCTCTGTCCAATCTTATTTATTTCCAATGTTTAAACGACACGGACGCGTTGGTGACGCTGGCGCGTCGCGTGCGATTTCTCTCACAATTTTTTTATGCAAATGCAGTATGCAGATGAGGTGCAAGATATAGGCAGTAGTATGGAGAAGAGTTATAGGTGAGGGAAGATAAGGAGAAGAAGAGGAACGATCATACCGTGGTGGGTTGTCTCCCACCTATCACTTTGCTTTAACGTCCTTAAGTTGGATGCTTCAGTAGCTCAGTTTTCTGTTGCGAGTGGATCCTCCAAGAGGAAGATATCTAACTCCTTGTTTTTCATCACCTTCTCACCATGGTAGAGCTTCAAGCGATGTCCATTAACCTTGATGAGTTCAGGGCTTGAAGGGTGACTTAGGTGAAAAACTCCGTACGGCTCAGCCTTCTCGACTCTATATGGACCTTTCCACCTTGATCGCAGCTTGCCTGGCATGAGCCTCAGTCTGGAGTTGTAAAGGAGGACTAAATCTCCATGTTGGAACTCTTTCCTTTTGATGTGTTGATCATGTACAGCTTTCATTTTCTCCTTGTACAGCCTTGAGTTCTCATAAGCTTCTAGGCGAAGGCTCTCCAATTCTTGCAATCGCAACTTCCTTTCAACTCCGGCCTTCTCAAATCCTATGTTGCATTCTTTTACTGCCCAAAAAGCTTTGTGCTCCACTTCAACTGGAAGATGACAGGCCTTTCCATAGACTGAGCGAAAAGGACTCATCCCAATGGGTGTCTTGTACGCTGTTCTGTATGCTCAGAGTGCATCTTGCAGCCTAGTGCTCCAGTCTCTTCTATGAGGTTTGACTATCTTCTGCAATATACACTTTATCTCTCTGTTAGACACCTCGGCTTGCCCATTAGTCTGAGGATGATAGGCTGTTGCTACTTTATGAATGATCCCATGCTTCTTCAGTAATCCTGTTAGTCTCCTGTTACAAAAATGGGTGCCTTGATCGCTCACGATTGCTCGTGGTGATCCAAAGCGACAAATAATGTGGTTTCTAACAAAGGAAACAACAGTGTTAGCATCATCAGTATGGGTAGGAATTGCTTCCACCCATTTAGAAACATAATCTACAGCTAACAGTATATAAAGGTGGCCATTAGAATTTGGAAATAGACCTATGAAGTCAATGCCCCAAACATAAAAAATTTCACAGAAAAGCATAATTTGTTGAGGCATTTCATCCCTCTGGGATATATTACCAAACCTTTGGCATGGGGGACAAGATTTACAAAATTCAGCAGCATCTTTAAAAAGAGTGGGCCACCAAAATTCGCAGTCTAAGATTTTTCTAGCTGTTCTTTGAGGGCCAAAATGTCCTCCACTCTCAGATGAGTGACAGGCCTCTAAAATGGACTGGAATTCTAATTGAGGCACACACCTTCTAATTACCTGGTCAGTGCCACATCTCCATAAATATGGGTCATCCCATATATAATATTTAGACTTGCTTTTCAGCTTGTCTCTTTGGTGCTTAGTAAAGTTTGGAGGAAAAGTGTGGCTAACTAGATAATTAGCGACAAGTGTATACCAAGGGACTACTTCAGATACTACTTGTAGGTTATCAAATGGAAAATTATCAGCTATAGGAGTGGAGTCATCTTTAATGTGCTCAAGGTGACTCAAGTGGTTTGCCACTAGATTCTGGTTACCACTCCTATCCTTTATTTCTAAATCAAATTCTTGTAGTAGCAAAATCCAACGTATAAGCCTTGGTTTGGATTCCTTTTTAGCTAATAAATACTTTAGAGCTGCATGGTCTGAATACATTACTACCTTAGCACCAAGTAAATAGGCTCGAAATTTATCCAGAGCAAAAATAATAGCAAGAAGCTCTTTTTCAATAGTATTGTAGTTAGACTGAGCAGTGTCTAAAGTATTAGACGCATAAGCAATGACAAAAGGATCTTTACCTTCACGTTGAGCCAGCGCTGCTCCTACTGCATGGTTGGAAGCATCACACATGATTTCGAATGGCTGGCTCCAGTCAGGTCCTCTCACAATTGGAGCTTGAGTCAGGGCGGTCTTCAGCTTATAAAACGCTTGTTTGCAATTCTCGCTGAACTCGAACTCGATATCTTTCTGCAGTAACCTGGATAGGGGAAGTGCTACCTTACTGAAGTCCTTAATGAATCTTCGGTAAAAACCTGCATGTCCAAGGAACGAACGGACTTCCCTCACAGAGGAGGGGTAAGGCAAACTAGAAATAACATCCACCTTTGCTGGATCTACAGAAATGCCAGTATTAGACACAACATGTCCTAGTACAATTCCTTGTTTTACCATAAAGTGACATTTTTCAAAATTTAATACAAGGTTTGTACTGACACATCTATCTAGTACTCTAGATAAACTATCCAAGCAAAGGCTAAAGGAATCACCATAAACGCTAAAATCATCCATAAAAACCTCCAAACAGTCCTCAAGAAGGTCAAGAAAAGACTCATCATGCACCTTTAGAAAGTAGCCGGTGTATTGCACAAGCCAAAGGGCATTCTCTTATAGGCATAAGTCCCAAAAGGACATGTAAAAATAGTCTTTTCCTGATCTTCAAGGGCTATATGAATCTGGAAATAGCCTGTGTAACCATCTAAAAAGCAATAATGTGATTTACCTGACAGGCGATCCAGCATTTGATCAATGAATGGAAGAGGGTAGTGATCCTTACGAGTGGCTTGGTTGAGACGCCTGTAATCAATGCAGACCCTCCAGGCATTTTGTACTCTGGTTGCTATGAGCTCTCCATGCTCATTCTTCACTGTAGTGACTCCAGACTTCTTGGGCACCACTTGTACTGGGCTCACCCATTCACTGTCTGAGATGGGGTAGATGATATCTGCCTCTAATAGTCTAGTCACTTCCTTCTTGACAACCTCTAAGATAGTGGGGTTCAGTCTTCTTTGGGGTTGACGAACGGCTCTTGCTCCTTCTTCTAAAAATATTATGTGCTCACAAACTTGAGGGTTGATGCCTACTATGTCTGCCAAACTCCACCCAATTTCTTTCTTGTGCCTCCTCAGCACACTAAGTAACTACTCTTCCTGTTGAGAAGTGAGGTCCCGTGCAATGATAACTGAAAACTTCTGCTTGTCCTCGAGGTAAGCATATTTGAGGTGTGGAGGGAGGGGTTTCAATTCTAACTTCTGTTCATGGTCGGGCTTTGGATTGTCTGGAGCTGGTGGCAGTGGTAAATTACTTTCATTGTCCTCAGAATTCCCCACACTCGGACCTTGTCCTATGTACTTCTTTTCAAACTCCTCCTGGTGAACTTAAGCTATGGTCTCATCTATGATGTCACACTGGAAGATAGAATGCTCTTCTGGAGGATGCTTCATAACTCCATTCAGATTGAAGCTTACTACTCGGTCGTCTATTTCAAAAGAGTATGTTCCTGCAAAAGCATCTAATTTAAACTTCGAGGTCTTCAAGAAAGGTCTTCCGAGTAGGATTGATGATGGCTTTTCCGAGTCATTTTGGGGCATCTCCAGGATGTAAAAATCAATGGGGAAAGTGAGACCTTTAATACCCACTAATACATCTTCAGCAACTCCAGCCATTGTAATAATACTTTTATCTGCTAACATAAAACGAGCTGCCGACCTTTTTAAGGGAGGGAGCCTCAAAACATCATATACAGATAAAGGCATTATACTAGCACATTCTCTTAAATCACACATGCAGTCAGAAAATATCACACCTCCAATGGTACAATTAACCATGCATGGACCTGGGTCACTACATTTTTCAGGTATATGTCCCATTAAAGCAGATATAGAACTGCCTAAAGGAATAGTTTCTAATTCATTAATTTTGTCTTTATGTATGCATAAATCCTTTAGAAACTTTGTGTATTTAGGTACCTGTTGAATAACATAAAAAAGGGGAACAGTTACCTCAACCTTTTTGAATATTTCTACCATTTTGGGATCAGGTTCCAACTGCTTCCTGGGCTTCCTTGCAAGTTGTGGAAATGGAATAGGAATGGCGGTTTCGACAGTGTCTGCGCCCTTTGGTGCTTCTTCCTATGATTTAGCGTCTTTTTCCTCAGCCATGTCCAGTATACCCTTTTCTTCCTCAACATCTTCTAATTCCGCTACCTCTTCAACTGAGGCATGTTCAGGTGGGTTTGGCTCTTCCTGATTCCTCTCTTGCAATGTGGTTCCAGACCTTAGGGTGATGGCATTAATGTCACCCTTTGGATTGGGTAATGGTTGAGAGGGGAGTCCACCAGAGCTTGAGGACTGGTTGTTGGAGTTGTTCATTGATTCAATCTGTGAGACAAGGGCTTGCAAAGTAGAAGTCAGACCATTCAGAGTACCAGTAAAGTTGTTTTCCATGGCCTGTTGTCTCCGATCAATAGATTGTAGTAACTCGTCATTAGGAGACGAAGAGGGATAAGTGATCTGAGAGGTCTGTTGAGATGCTTGAGGTTGTCTTAGATGAGATGCTCTGTAGGCTTGATTCTGATTTTGCTGCCTGAAGTTGTTATTGTTATTCCACCTCTGATTTCCACTGTTATCTCTGCCTCCTCTGTTATGATTGTCCCTCCATCCCTGGTTAGAATTATCTCTCCAGCCTTGGTTAGAGTTATCCTGCCATCCGTGGTTATAGCTGCTACCTTGATTGTACCTTTGATTGGAGCGGTCATAGAAGTTATGAGTGGCTTCTACAGTGTGGTCTTCCAGTTGGAGTTGCAGACACTCATCAGTGTAATGACTGTAATCTGCACAGATTTCGCATACTCTTTGTGGAACCAACTGCTGGTTGTGCTGTGGTGGGGAAGGCTGAACTTGCTGAGCCTGTTGTTGACTTAGCTGCATCTGCTTCAGCAAGTTAGTCATTTCACATAAGCTTTGAGCTATAGCAGCAGTCTCTTTGCTAGTGGATACTTTTGCGATAGCTCTTGAACGACTCTGTTTCTGCCTATGATTCCTAGTAGATTTTGCTAAGTTGCTGATTAATTGCCATGCTTCTTCTGTAGTCTTGTACTTTTTCATAGACCCATTGCTAGCACCTTCCAATGTGATCCTATCTTGAGATTTCATGCCCTGTGTAAAGTAGCCGAGCAATACTATCTTGTCAATCATATGGTGGGGACATGCTTCTAGAAGATTATTGAAGCGTTCCAAGTATTCATAGAGAGTTTCAGATTCATCTTGAACGATCATGGACATGTCTTTCCTCAATTTATCGGCAACCTCAGCTGGGAAGAATTTCTCCAAGAATTCTCTTTTAAGCGTATCCCAGTTGGAAACAGTCGTTCTGGGTTGAGTCAAGTACCACTCTCTTGCCTTTCCCTCAAGAGAGAATGAGAAGGCTTTTAACAGAATGGAGATTTCATTAGTGCCATCACGCTTAACAGTAGAACAGGCAGTCTGAAAATCCCTAAGGTGCTTGATAGGCTCTTGAGCACGTAAGCCATGAAACTTGGGCATCAAGTTGAGTAGCGAAGATTTTATTTTGAAATCCACAGCCACTGCTGGGTGGTGTGCCTGGAATGGTTGTAGTGTAAAATCAGGGGCTCCTTCCTCCTGGATAGTGACTCTCCTGGGTGCTGCCATGTCACCTGCACGTAAATCAACTGGATCAGTGGAGAGGGAGCTTGTTTTTTCCTTAGATGACATTTCAGGTTCGTCCTTAGAGAGGACTCACCGATGCTGAGCTTGCCTTATACGTGAAAGAGTTCTTTCAATCTCAGGGTCAAATACTGGCAAGCTTGGATCAGGAAGTGAACGCGTCATTTAACGAAAGAAACGTACAGCTCATAGTGATAAAGTAAAAAGAAAAATTGTGATTAAATAAATGCCAATCAATAAATTAGCACACTGTTGCAACTCCCCGGCAATGGCGCCAAAAATTGACGTGGCGGAAATTGGCGAGTTAAGAATTTATTAATATAAATACGTTGCAGGTACAGTCCTTAACCAGCCGAAAATCTGCTTATCAATTTAAAAGGGTTGTCACAATATTGAAATTAAAATACTGAGAGTATGAATCCCAGGTCGTCTCCCAACGAGTTGTAAAGAAATGTGCTATTTTATCAATCAGGTGTTTTCAAAAATGGTTGAGTTGATAAACAGGAAATTAAATCAGAGAATTTAATTAATCTTAAATAAAAGCCTTGACTGGGAGTAGATTAGTTGGAAGCCCTATTCTTGTTGAAGTACTCTCAAGATTAATTAATAATTCGAAGTTGCTCTGCTTAGTTAGCCCTTACTAAGTAAAGGAAAGTCAAGCAAGTTGGAAAGCTATTTTTAGTCACAAGTCCTAGTCCTCTCTCTTGGGAAGGACTAGTGTCAATGATTAGAGGGTGATCCAACAAATAACCCAATTATAATTTCACTCTCGAGTGATTCAACTCAAGGGTTCCTTTCAATCATCTCCCAATCAAGTTATGGAACTACTTACTCATCATAATTATAAACTTTACAGAATTAATGGGGAAAATAAAAGAAGACATGATGAATAATAATGAAAGGGATTAATTGAAAATAAAAATAGTCTATATTAATAACTCATGAAAATAATCCAATGTCAACTCTAGGGGAATTAAGAATATGGAAGAATAAATGAAAAGTAAATAACAGACTATAGTAACTGGTACCAGAGGTAGACTCTTCTCAAAAGCTAAAGCCAAAACCTTCAAAATCCTAACTATGAATGTTCAAGTAAGTAAAACCTAGGGGAGGAGCAATTTCAGATCTAGAAACTAAAAATTATGCAAAATGAATGTTCTCCTCTGTCTCTACATATTCCCTGGCTCTAATCTGTGTTTCTGGGCCGAAAATTGGGTTGAAATCAAGCCCAGAATCTCAGCAAGCGACTTCTAAAATTCTGCAGATCGCGCACGTCACGCGGCCGCGTCATCCACGCATTCACGTCACTCGGCATTTCTCATACCACGCATGCGCGTCATCCACGCATTCGTGTCGTTCATGCAGCTTCCAATTTGCGCAATTGCGTCAGGCACGCGAGCGCGTCACTGTTATTTCTTCCAACTTGCGTGGTCGCGTCAGCCATGCGACCGCGTGACTTCTCGCTGGTTATCTCCTCAATTCTTTGTGTTCCTTCCATTTTTGCATGCTTCCTTTCCAATCTACAACTCATTCATGCCCTATAAAGCCTGAAACACTTAACATACAGATCACGGTATCGAATGGAATAAAGGAGAATTAAAATACCTAATTAAAAGTCTCTAGGAAGTAAGTTTTCAATAATGTAATAATTTTAGGAAGGAAATATAAATGCATGATAATTATATGAATAAGTGGGTAAAGATCATGATAAAACCACACAATTAAACACATTGTAAACCATAAAATAGTAGTTTATCAACGTGGTCACGTCATTTGCGCGAACTCCAATCCACGCGTACGCGTCGCTGTGATTTAGTCCAAATCGTGCGCACGCGTCAACCATGCGTGTGCGTCGCAGTTCGTTAGTTGTCTCCTTTATTTCTTGTGCTCCTTCCCTTTTTGCAAGCTTCCTCTCCATTCTCTAAGCCATTCCTGCCCTGTGAAACCTAAAAAACCTAACACACAGATCATGACATCAAATGGTATAAAGGAGAATAAAAATACACAATAAAAAGATCTCTAGGAAGCAAGTTTTCAATCATGAAACAGTTTTGGGAAGGAATTGTAAATACATGCAAATCATATGAATAAGTGGGCAAGAATTTCATAAAAGCCACTCAATTAAACACAATATAAACCATAAAATAGTGGTTTATCAGTTCCATTTGCCAATGATGCAAGAAAATGCACGCCCCTACACTCGAAGGGTCAACTTTGATCAAAGGTTGGACCAAGTTCTCATGGACATATGTGTGGAAGGAGCTCAATGGAAAAGAGACTCAAGAGGTAAGCCGGTTCAATTGAGAAGACCGGACCTTAAGCTTGTGGCTAGAGGATGGTTGGAGTTCATCCAACGCTCCATCATTCCTACTAGCAACCGATCTGAAGTGACTGTAGATCGGGCCATCATGATCCATAATATCATGATTGGTGGAGGAAGTGGAAGTTTATGAGATCATACCTCTAGAACTCTACAAGGTGGCTGACAAGTCCTCTACTTTGGCAAGGTTAGCCTTTCCTCATCTCATTTGTCACCTATGAAATTCAGTTGGAATTGACATAGAAGGAGACATCCTCATTGAAGAGGACAAGCCTATCACTAAGAAAAGGATGGAGCAAACAAGAGAGTCCACTCATGGATCTCAACAAGAGCATGAGGAAATTCCTCATGAAATCCCTGATATGACTCAAGGGATGCATTTTCCTCCACACAACTATTGGGAGCAACTCAACACCTCTTTGGAAGTCTTGAGTTATAACATGGACCAACTAAGGGTGGAGCACCAAGAGCACTCCATCATTCTCCATGAGATTAGAGAAGATCAAAGAGCTATGAGGGAGGAGCAACAAAGGCAAGGAATAGACATAGAGAAGCTTAGGCGTTCCATTGGATCTTCACGAGGAAGAACTAGCCGCCATTACTAAGGTGGACCCGTTCTTTAATTTCTTGTTCTTATTTTTCTGTTTTTCAAATTTTATGCTTTATGTGCTATGTATGTTTATGTCTTCATTACATGATCATTAGTGTCTAGTGTCTATACCTTAAAGCTATTAATAATTCCATGAATCCTTCACCTCTCTTAAATGAAAAATGTGCCTAATTACAAAAGAACAAGAAGTACTTGGATTTCAAATTTTATCTTGAAATTAGTTTAATTATTTTGATGTGGTGGCAATACTTTTTATTTTCTGAATGAATGCTTGAACAGTGCATATTTTTTATAGTGAAGTTTATGAATGTTAAAATTGTTGGCTCTTGAAAGAATAATGAACAAAGAGAAATGTTATTGATAATCTGAAAAATCATAAAATTGATTCTTGAAGCAAAAAAAAGCAGTGAAAAAAAAGTAGCGAAAAAAAATGGCGAAAAGAAAGAGAAAAAGAAAGAAAAAGAAAAAGCAAGCAGAAAAAGCCAATAGCCCTTTAAACCAAAAGGCAAGGGTAAAAAGGATCTAAGGCTTTGAGTATTAATGGCTAGGAGGGCCCAAGGAAATAAAATCCCGGCCTAAGCGGCTAAATCAAGTTGTCCCTAACCATGTGCTTGTGTCATGAAGGTCCAAGTGACAAGGTTGAGACTGAGTGGTTAAAGTCGTGATCCAAAGCAAAAAGAGTGTGCTTAAGAACTCTGGACACCTCTAACTGGGGACTTTAGAAAAGCTGAGTCACAATCTGAAAAGGTTCACCCAGTTATGTGTTTGTGGCATTTATGTATCCGGTGGTAATACTGGAAAACAAAGTGCTTAGAGCCACGACCAAGACTCATAAAGTAGCTTTGTTCAAGAATCAACATACTGAACTAGGAGAATCAATAATACTATCTAAAATTCTGAGTTCCTATAGATGCCAATCATTCTGAATCTCAAAGGATAAAGTGAGATGCCAAAACTGTTCAGAAGCAAAAAGCTACTAGCCCCGCTCATCTAATTAGGACTAAGTTTCATTGATATTTTGAGATTCATTGTACATTCTCTTCTTTTTATCCTATTTTGTTTTCAGTTGCTTGGGGACAAGCAACAATTTAAGTTTGGTGTTGTGATGAGCGGATAATTTATACGCTTTTTGACATTGTTTTTAAATAGTTTTTAGTAGGATCTAACTACTTTTTAGTATATTTTTATTAGTTTTTAAGCAAAATTCACATTTCTGGACTTTACTATGAGTTTGTGTGTTTTTATGTGATTTCAGGTATTTTCTAGCTGAAATTGAGGGACCTGAGCAAAAATCTGATTCAGAGGCTGAAAAAGGAGTGCTGATGATGATTGGATTTTTGACGGTTTAGAATTTTTCAAATAAAATCTCGTCGAAGTATAGTTTCTAAACCAAGCAATAATCCTTTCATACAAAAAGTTGTTTGTCACTAAAACAAACCCCTAAATTTATAAACCGAAGTATTCAAACCTCGGGTCGTTCTCCCTAGGAATTGTAATGAAGTGTTTTGTTATTGGTTGAGTTATTTTTTTGGGGTTTTGATAAGAGGTATGAAAGATAAATGGTAAGAAAGTAAACTAACAACTATAAAAGGCTCTTGGCAAGGTATGAAAATTAGAAGTCCTATCCTAGTTATCCTCCTCAATTGTGATGAGAATTGTTCATTGCTACCACTTAGTTAACCCTTACTAAATAAAGGAAAGTCAAGTGGATGAATTGACTTGAGCCACAAGTCCTAGCCAACTCCCAAGGAAAGACTAGCTTTAGTGCACTCCAAACCAATTAGCAATCTCTCCAATTACCAATCAACAAAGGAATTAGATAACTCAAGTGTCACTAATTACTCTACCTAGGCCAAGAGGAACAAAATCTACACTATATCTAGAAGAGGTATTTCAACAAACACATAAAAGGCAATAAAAGTAAACAACATAAATTGCAAGAATTAAAGAGATATCTAACTATGAAGGCAAGAGATCAACAATAGAAAAGTAAAGAAGAACAATTATTATGAATTACCTCTTATTGAATTGAAAGAAAATGGAAGGACCAATAGTAGATCTACAACAAAATGTAAGAACAACATAAAGGAAATTGCAACAAAAGAATAGAAGAAGAATGAATCTAATAACAAGGAATTGAGATGTAGAAGTAGAAGAAAGCAAAGATTAAAACCTAGATCTAAGAACTAATCCTAATCATAATCCTAATTCTAGAGAGAAGTGAGAGCTTCTCTCTCTAGAAACTAATTCTAACTACTAAACTAAACTAATGGTAACTAGATGTGTCATCCCTCTTCAATCCTTGACTTAAATAGCATCAGAAATGAGTTGGATTGGGCCCACAAGGCTCCTAAAACCGCTGGGGACGATTTCAATAAAGTGGGCCACGGACAGAATCGGCGCGCACGCGCAAAGTGCGCGTGCGCGCCCCTGAACGCAAAGCAACATATGACAAAATTTATATCATTTCGAAGCCCCGGATGTTAGCTTTCCAACCCAACTGGAATCGCATCATTTGGACCTCTGTAGCTCAAGTTATGGTCATTTAAGTGCGAAGAGGTCGGCTTGACAGCTTTCCGGTTCTTTCATTTCTTCATGAGTTCTCCAACTTTTCATGCTTCTTTTTTCATTCCCTTGATCCAATCTTTGCCTCCTAAACCTTAAATCACTTAACAAACATATCAAGGCATCTAATGGAATCAAGGTGAATTAGATTTAGCTATTTTAAGACCTAAAAAGCATGTTTTCACTCTCAAGCACAATTAAAGGAGAATATACAAAACCATGCTATTTCATTGAATAAATGTGGGTAAAAGGTTATAAAATCCCCTAAAATCAATACAAGATAAACCGTCAAATTGGGGTTTGTCAACCTCCCCACACTTAAACCAAGCATGTCCTCATGCTTAAACCAAGAGAAAGCAAAGGGATCAACATTTATTCAATGAAAACTAACTAAATGCAATCTACCTATATGCAGCTATCTACATGAATGCAATTGCTTGGTCAAAATAAATTAATTCCCAAGAAGCATATCTAAGCACAAGGGCAAAAGGTATTAACAACCATGCCAAACCACAATTGAATTGAGCTATTAAATATTTTTACAAGCTTGCATGAAAGGAGATGATCATTGGTGGAAACATGTAATTGAGCATCAAACCCTCACCGGATGTATTTGCACTCTATTCACTCAAGTGTTTAGGGTTGATTCACTCAATTCTCTCCTAATCATGCTTTCTAAGATTTGTTTTTCTTCTAACAATCGACATATATTTCATGCATGCATACAAGTATCATGAGGTCTTTTCTTTAGGTTGTAATGGGGCTAGGGTCAAGGTAGGATGCATATTTGGTTAAGTGAGTTTGAAATTTGAATCTTTGATAAGCTTAAACTTCCCACCTAACCTATGACATGCTATACAATTAAATTCCAACCTAACTACCCATTTTTCACTCTTTCACATACTCATGTATTCCTTTTTAATTTCACAACACCTATGCATTGATTTTATTGGACTATACTTTGATTTGGGGCATTTTGTCCCCTTTTTATTCCTTTCTTTTTTTTTCTTCTTTTTCTTTCTTTTTCTATATTTTTTTTTCTTTTCCATATTTATTTTTTTTCTTTTTTCTTTTGTTTTTCTCAATTTTTTTTTCTATATACAAGAATCTTAATGCATAAGGTTTTACATTTGATCAATACATGAGTATGTACCCAATTCCCAATAATTTCAATAAAAATACAAAACTACTTTTTTATTCACCCAATGTCCCAAGATTCCCACACTTGAGTGATACTCACACACACTAGCCTAAGCTAATCAAAGATCCAAATTAAGGACTTGTATTGTTTTTCGCTTTAGGCTTGTAATGTGCTAAAATAAGAACGAAATGGGTTAACCGTAGGCTCAAATTTGGCTAACAAAGGAAGATAAAAGGTAAGGACATTTGGGTAAGTGAGCTAATGAAATAATGGCCTCAATCATATAAATGAATGAATACACAAAATAATGGACATAAAGAATCAAACAAATCAAAGATTACAATTATAGAAAGAGAATAATGCACACAAGAAGGAAAAATAAGTGGTTATAATATGTAACCACACCATTAGGCTCAAATCTCACTTGCTTGTGTTCTTAGCTAAAAAAAACATGATCCACAAGATATATAATTCAAGCAAGTTTAATGAAAAGTTTTCACTCAAATCAATTGGTGCCCTATAGATAGAAATCTTGAAAAATTTCATTATTTTGACTAAGCTTATTGTGTATATATATGCAAAAATAAGAAAATGCAAGTAAAAACCTAAAATCCTAAAATAAAATGCAAAAGTGTTGGGATTAGAAATTTGTCACCCAAAATCGCCGATCGGTCGGATGACCTCCCCACACTTAAAAGTTTGCACCGTCCTCGGTGCACTCAAAGATGAGCAAGGGGGTACGGCGACTCTCCGGATTGCTACGTGTTCTTAGTCTTGCTTCCGTTATTGTTTGTGGTGCATCATTTATGAAAAACAAAAATATAACACCATAAGATGAGAAGATATAAAAGCAAGGAAGCATACTTTGTTGGAATGAGGTAATCACTAGAAATGAGTGAGTGAATTAGTGTGACATGAATGACAAATAAGTGTGTGAATTCTAAATTAGGTGCCTTTTAGAAAACACATTAGCATAAAAGCTATGTCACAAAAGAAGCATGCACTTTACTCATTCTAGTATGCTTGAGATGCTTTAAGTAAACTTGTAAGGTAAAACAAGCATTAAAGAAGCATGGAAGCATTCAAGCTAAAACATATGGATGCATATGATCATGAAACACAATGCATTAAGGTAAATGCACAACATCATCCGTCAAGAGGTTGCCTAATCGAAGAATAAGGCTCAAATCACATGGTGGCCAAATCATGTAATTCAAGAAGAGTTACAATCTCGAAGGCAATTCTCATCACTTGGTATTTTTCAAAAAGATAAGCATGAAAAACTCAAGACCAAGTAGCAAAATATAACCTCAATCATAGGATCCAACAAAGATTATCTAAAAACATTAATGCTAAATTAGCATTTAGGCAATAAGGGGGAAGCAATGCATAGTAAACAAAGTCAATAATCCAACACTTATGATGAAAAGAGAGAAAATAAAATGAAAACTAAACTAAAACTAACTAACAAACTAACCGACTAACTAATTAACTAACTAAACTAAATGGTTATTCATGGTGTTTGGAAGTGTTGGACGAGGGGTAGAAGAAGGGAAGAAGAGATGAGAAGGAAAGAAAAGGAAAGAGGAGAAGAAAAGAAATGTGGTGAAGGAAGGAAATCCGCGCGTACGCACGCATGGCGCGCGCGCGTCGATGGCTTATTTCGAGAGTGGCGCGTACGCGTCATGTGCGCGAGCGCGCAAATAGGTTTGTGCCTCAGGCCCAATTTCCGCACGGTGCAGGCCTAACTCTCGGGTCAAGGTATGGAAGGTGGAACTTCTCAATCCACGCGTACGCGTGCATGGCGCGCTCGCGCGGATGGTCCAAAACGCTTGATGCACGCGTACGCGTGGATGGTGCTCTGTTTTTCAAAAATTTTTGCTATGTTTTTGCACCAATCCAAGCATTCCAAACCTCCAAACAGCTACCAAAACACCATAAAACCTTATTTAACATGATAAAATGCTAATTGAACTCAACAAACTAATCAAAACATGAATTTAAACTACTTTTACCAAAGTGTACAAAAAGGAAAATGAAAAGAAGTTACCATGGTGGGTTGTCTCCCACCTAGCACTTTTGTTTATTGTCCTTAAGTTGGACTCATGGGGAGCTCCTCATCAAGGTGGCTTATGCTTGTATTCATCTTGGAACTCCCACCAATGCTTGGTTCTCCATTGTGCCCCAAGATTCTTCATGGATTGAGCTGATGGAGTTCTTCACAAGCTTGGGGCTCCCAATGTTGATCCTCATGTGTTCCGGGGTCCCACACTTTGTTTTCACACCCGTATTGAAGTTGATCATCATTATTAGTCCATCCAGGTGGTAAGTAAGATGAATTCTCTATGAAGTGCCCAACAATCCTCCTAGACCCATCTATTTGAGTACTACTCCAACCTTTATATCTCATGTTTGATACATCAACCATAATGAGTCTTGATTTGCAACGCCCACCACAAAACCTTTTCCGCTTACGCTTCATCCCACAAACTTCCCTAAGTTGGCCATCCGTTTCAAGCAAACCATATTCAAGTGGGATAATAAAGCTAATAGAAATGAATTTCACCCACTCAAATAAAGGTGTAGATGGCAACCTAGGCAAAGATGCTTCCAAAGATCTTGATAAAGCGTATTCCACTCCCATCCTTCTATTTCTAAGGATTTCCACCTATTCACAAGATTTCTCTAATTCAATCCTTTGTTCAACAATTTTATCTAAACCTTTTCCTTTACTCAAATCATAATAGGGAGGGTGAGAAAAATTTACTCCAACCGGAGAAGGTTCTTCATGTTCAAAGGATTCTTCACCACTAAGACTTAATGCTTGATCTTCATCACCAAGGGAACTCAATCCTTGCTCTATCCCATCCAAGTCTTCATATGGAGTATGCCTTGGAAGGTGTGCACTTTCCTCCCTATCATCAATTTCAGTCATCTTGGAGGGGTTTTCTTCAACTCTATGTTCCCATGGAGGCTCTGCATCTCCTAAGTCTTCTACCACTTCTTCCTTGTCTTCAACAATTAAAGCTTCCTCCAATTGTACCAATACAAAGCAACTTCCCTCATTTTCCACCGGAGTTTCCAATCTCTCCTTCATGCTATGTTCTTCATTTGATTCTCCACATGTAGCCATGGGAGTTCCTTGAGTGTTCAAGCATTGGGAGGCTAATTGATTTGTTACCGCATCCAAGGCGGCCATGAAATTTTTCACATCCCTTTTCATCTCTTCTTGCCCTTGAACAAGAACACCAAGGGTTTCATCCATTAGAGGTTGGGGTGGATGGAAGGATTCATCATTTTGGGGGAAGGGTTCATAGTAGGAAGATGGTTCTTCTTGGTAGAGAGTTGGTGGTTTAATATTCTCCACTCTTTCCACTTGTTGCACAACACACTCCATGGTTGCTTGAAATTGATCCAATGCTTCCTTGAGATGATCCCTTGACTCTTGTTCCTCTTGGATGTCATGAGTAGGATCATAGGGCTCTTGGATTGAGGGACATAAGTATTCTTCCATGGGAGGTTGTGGTGGAAAGTAGTATTCATCTTGTGGTTGGAAATTTTCATATGTTGGAGGTGGTTCATCTTGGTAATAATATGGAAGGGGTGGCTCTTGAAAGTGGTAATGTTGGGATGGTGGTGGCTCTATGTGTGGTTCATATGGTTCATATGGTTGTTGGAATGGTGGATATGGATTAGGATCATATGAAGGTGGTTGGTGAAAAGGGGCTTGTGAGTGTGGTTGGGGGCCATGTTGAGGAGGGGGTTCATAAGCATATGGTGGTGGCTCTTGAAAGTCACAAGGAGATTCACCATAGCCATTGGATTGATATGCATCAAAAAATGGCTCTTCTTCATAGTGCATTGGTGGGGGTTGTTGCCATGAAGATTGATCATATGCATATGGCTCCTCCCACCATTGATTGTCCCATCCTTGATGCATCTCTTCATTGAAGTTCTCATCACCTACAACATAGTTGTAATCACACTCATAGCTAAAATGAGAATTCATGGTGAAAAGAGAAAATAAAAACAAAAACTACTAAGAAATAATGAAACAAAGTCCTAACTAGCAAGCAATCCAAAAAAAAAATCAAGCTATTCACAATATTCACATATATACAATAACCAATAACATAACACCATTGCAATTCCCCGGCAACGGCGCCATTTTGATGATTGGATTTTTGACGGTTTAGAATTTTTCAAATAAAATCTCGTCGAAGTATAGTTTCTAAACCAAGCAATAATCCTTTCATACAAAAAGTTGTTTGTCACTAAAACAAACCCCTAAATTTATAAACCGAAGTATTCAAACCTCGGGTCGTTCTCCCTAGGAATTGTAATGAAGTGTTTTGTTATTGGTTGAGTTATTTTTTTGGGGTTTTGATAAGAGGTATGAAAGATAAATGGTAAGAAAGTAAACTAACAACTATAAAAGGCTCTTGGCAAGGTATGAAAATTAGAAGTCCTATCCTAGTTATCCTCCTCAATTGTGATGAGAATTGTTCATTGCTACCACTTAGTTAACCCTTACTAAATAAAGGAAAGTCAAGTGGATGAATTGACTTGAGCCACAAGTACTAGCCAACTTCCAAGGAAAGACTAGCTTTAGTGCACTCCAAACCAATTAGCAATCTCTCCAATTACCAATCAACAAAGGAATTAGATAACTCAAGTGTCACTAATTACTCTACCTAGGCCAAGAGGAACAAAATCTACACTATATCTAGAAGAGGCATTTCAACAAACACATAAAAGGCAATAAAAGTAAACAACATAAATTGCAAGAATTAAAGAGAGATCTAACTATGAAGGCAAGAGATCAACAATAGAAAAGTAAAGAAGAACAATTATTATGAATTACCTCTTATTGAATTGAAAGAAAATGGAAGGAACAATAGTAAATCTACAACAAAATGTAAGAACAACATAAAGGAAATTGCAACAAAAGAATAGAAGAAGAATGAATCTAATAACAAGGAATTGAGATGTAGAAGTAGAAGAAAGCAAAGATTAAAACCTAGATCTAAGAACTAATCCTAATCCTAATCCTAATTCTAGAGAGAAGTGAGAGCTTCTCTCTCTAGAAACTAATTCTAACTACTAAACTAAACTAATGGTAACTAGATGTGTCATCCCTCTTCAATCCTTGACTTAAATAGCATCAGAAATGAGTTGGATTGGGCCCGCAAGGCTCCTAAAACTGCTGGGGACGATTTCATTAAAGTGGGCCACGGACAGAATCGGCGCGCGCGCGCAAAGTGCGCGTGCGCGCCCCTGAACGCAAAGCAACATATGACAAAATTTATATCATTTCGAAGCCCCAGATGTTAGCTTTCCAACCCAACTGGAACCGCATCATTTGGATCTCTGTAGCTCAAGTTATGGTCATTTAAGTGCAAAGAGGTCGGCTTGACAGCTTTCCGGTTCTTTCATTTCTTCATGAGTTCTCCAACTTTTCATGCTTCTTTCTTCATTCCCTTGATCCAATCTTTGCCTCCTAAACCTTAAATCACTTAACAAACATATCAAGGCATCTAATGGAATCAAGGTGAATTAGATTTAGCTATTTTAAGACCTAAAAAGCATGTTTTCACTCTCAAGCACAATTAAAGGAGAATATACAAAACCATGCTATTTCATTGAATAAATGTGAGTAAAAGGTTATAAAATCCCCTAAAATCAATACAAGATAAACCGTCAAATTGGGGTTTGTCAATGCTGTTGGATTCTGACCTCCCTGCACTCGAAATAGATATTTTGGAGCTACAGAAACCCAAACAGCGCGCTCTCATTTACGTTAGAAAGTAGACATCCAGGGTTTTCCAGCAATGTATAATAGTCCATACTTTGCTCAAGTTTTGACGATGCAAATTGGCGTTCAAACGCCAATTCCTTGCCCTATTCTGGCGTTAAATGCCGAAAACAGGTTACAAGCTTGAGTTAAACGCCAAAAATAGGTTGCAAACTGGCGTTTAACTCCAAGAGAAGTCTCTACACATGAAAGCTTCAATTCTCAGCCCAAGCACACACCAAGTGGGCCTGAAAGTAGATTTCTGCATCATTTACTTATTTCTGTAAATCCTAGTAACTAGTCTAGTATAAATATGACTTTTTACTATTGTATTTTCATCTTGGTTATTCTGGTTCCCCATATGGGGCCGAAGCCAATGAACACCATTATCACTTATGTATTTTCAATGGTGGAGTTTCTACACACCATAGATTAAGGTGTGGAGTGATGAGCGGATAATTTATACGCTTTTTGGCATTGTTTTCATATAGTTTTTAGTAAGTTTGAGCTACTTTTAGGGATGTTTTCATTAGTTTTTATGTTAAATTCACATTTCTGGACTTTACTATGAGTTTGTGTGCTTTTCTGTGATTTCAGGTAAATTCTGACTGAAATTGAGGGATTTGAGCAAAACTCTGAAGAAGGCTGACAAAAGGACTGCTGATGCTGTTGGAATCTGACCTCCCTGCACTCGAAATGGATTTTCTGGAGCTACAGAACTCCAATTGGCGCGCTCTCAACGGCGTTGGAAAGTAGACATCCAGGGCTTTCCAGCAATATATAATAGTTCATACTTTATTCGAAGAATGACGACGTAACTTGGCGTTGAACGCCAAGTTCATGCTGCTGTCTGGAGTTAAACGCCAGAAAAACGTCATGATCCGGAGTTGAACGCCCAAAACACGTCATAACTCAGAGTTCAACGCCAAGATATGCCTTAGCACGTGAATTCATCAAGCTCAGCCCAAGCACACACCAAGTGGGCCCCGGAAGTGGATTTATGCATCAATTACTTACTCATGTAAACCCTAGTAGCTAGTCTAGTATATATAGGACATTTATCTATTGTATTAGACATCCTGGATTGTATTTTGATCCTGTGATCACGTTAGAGAGGGCTGGCCATTCGGCCATGCCTGGACTCTTTGCTTATGTATTTTCAACGGTGGAGTTTCTGCACACCATAGATTAAGGGTGTGGAGCTCTGCTGTACCTCAAGTATTAATGAAATTCTATCTTCTTTTATTCAATTCTCTCTTATTCTTATTCCAAGATATTCATTCGTACCCAAGAACATGATGAATGTGATGAGTCAGATTACCCTCATTATCATTCTCAATTATGAACGCGCGTGATTGACAACCATGTCCGTTCTACATGCAACAGAGCTTGAATGTATATCTCTTAGATTCCCCAACAGAATCTTCGTGGTATAAGTTAGATAGTTGGCGGCATTCATCTGGATCCGGAAAGTCCAACCTTGTCTGTGGTGTTCCGAGTAGGATTCCGATCATGAATGACCGTGACGTGCTTCAAACTTTAACCTGCTGGGCGTTGGTGACAGACGCAAAAGAGGGATTCTATTCCAGTAGGAGCGGGAACCAACCGGTGATTAGCCGTACTGTGACAGAGTGCGTTGCATAGTTTTCACTGCGAGGATGGGATGTAGCCATCAGCCACGGGTGATGCCTCCAGACTGGTTAGCTGTGCGAGTGACAGCCGCACAGGTTATTTCCCCGTGAGGAATGAAAGTAGCCACAGTTGATGGTGAACCCCTATACAAAGCTTGCCATGGAAAGGAGTGAGAAGGATTGAGTAGAAGGAGTAGGAGAGCAGGTGTCCAAGAGCTCTACAGCATCTCCATCCGCTTATCTGAAATTCCCACCAATGAATCTGCATAAGTGTTCTATCCCTTTTATTATTCCTTTTTAATTATTATAATTACAATTCCTCTTTTTTCTGCCTGACTGAGATTTGCAAGGTGACCATAGCTTGCTTCATACCAACAATCTCTGTGGATTCGACCCTTACTCACGTAAGGTTATTACTTGGACGACCCAGTACACTTGCTGGTTAGTTGAACGAGATTGTGAAGAAAATAAACAATGCCCTCAGAGTATACATCTTTTATAAATACATACAAGTGATCACAATTTCGTCCACCAAGTTTTTGGCGCCGTTGCCGGGGATTGTTCGAGTATGGACAACTGACGGTTCATCTTGTTGCTCAGATTAGGTAATTTTCTTTTCAAAAATCTTTTTCAAAATTTTTCTTTTATTTTTCGTTTTTCCAAAAATGTTTTTCGAAAAAAATCAATAAAAATACAAAAAAATTAGAAAATCATAAAAATCAAAAATATTTTGTGTTTCTTGTTTGAGTCTTGTGTTAATTTTTAAGTTTGGTGTCAATTGCATGCTTTTAAAATTTTTCTTGCATTGTTTTCGAAAATTCATGCATTCATAGTGTTCTTCATGATCTTCAAGTTGTTCTTGACAAGTCCTCTTGTTTGATCTTGATGATTTCTTGTTTTGTGTCTTTTGTTGTTTTTCATGTGCATTTTTGCATTCATAATTTTCATGCATTAAAGATTTCTAAGTTTGGTGTCTTGCATGTTTTCTTTGCATCAAAAATTTTTCAAAATTATGTTCTTGATGTTCATCATGATCTTCATAGTGTTCTTGGTGTTCATCTTGACATTCATAGCATTCTTGCATGAATCTTGTGTCTTGATCCAAAATTTTCATGTTTTGGGTCATTTTTGTGTTTTTCATTCAATATTTAAAAATCAAAAATATCTTTTCCTTATTTTCCTCTAAAATTTCGAAATTTTGGGTTGACTTGGTCAAAAAATTTTAAAAATTAGTTGTTTCTTACAAGTCAAGTCAAAATTTCAATTTTAAAAATCTTATCTTTTCAAAATCTTTTTCAAAAATCATATCTTTTTCATTTTTTTAGCATTTTCAAAAATTTCAAAAATATTTTTCAAAATATTTTCAAAATCTTTTTCTTATCTTTTTATCAAATTTTCGAAAATTAGCTAACAATTAATGTGATTGGTTCAAAAATTTGAAGTTTGTTACTTTCTTGTTAAGAAAGGTTCAATCTTTAAATTCTAGAATCTTATCTTGTAGTTTCTTGTTAGTTAAGTAATTTTTAAAATTAAATCTTTTTTTTTTAAATATCTTTTTCAAATATATCTTTTTATCTTTTATCTTATCTTTTTCAAAAATTTTATCTTTTTCAAAATTTGATTTCAAAATATCTTATCTAACCTCCTATCTTCTTATCTTTTTCAAAATTTGATTTCAAATCTTTTTCAATCAACTAACTAACTCCTTGTTTGTTTCTTATCTTTTTCAAAACCACCTAACTACTTTTCCCTCTTTTTCAAAAATTCTTTTTAATTGTTTTAAATTCTAATTTTAATCTCATCTCATCTTTAATTTTCGAAAATCACTAACCATTTTTTCAAAATTATTTTCGAAAATTTCTTTCTCTTTTCTTCTTCTATTTAATTATTTAATTACTAACACTTCTCTTCACCTCTCTTCATTCACATCCTCACATCTCTGCCATCCTCACAGTTGTGTTTCTTTTCCACTCTACCCCTTTCTTCTTCTACTAACATAAAGGAATCTCTATACTGTGACATAGAGTATTCCTCTTTCTTTTCTGTTTTCTTCTCTTTCTTATGAGCAGGAACAAGGAAAAGGGCACTCTTGTTGAAGTTGATCCAGAACCTGAAAGGACTCTGAAGAGAAAATTAAGAGAAGCTAAATTACAACAATCCAGAAACAACCTTTCAGAAATTTTCGAACAAGAGAAGGAGATGGCAGCCGAAAATAATAATAATAATAATGCAAGGAGAATGCTTGGTGACTTCACAAAGCCAACATCCAAGTTTGATGGAAAAAGCATCTCCATTCCTGCCATTGGAGCCAATAACTTTGAGCTTAAGCCTCAACTAGTTGCATTAATGCAACAAAACTGCAAGTTTTATGGACTTCCATCTGAAGATCCTTATCAGTTTTTAACTGAATTCTTGCAAGTCTGTGATACTGTAAAGACGAATGGAGTTAATCCTGAAGTCTACAGACTCATGCTTTTCCCTTTTGCTGTAAGAGACAGAGCTAGAATATGGTTGGATTCACAACCTAAGGATAGCCTGGACTCCTGGGATAAGCTGGTCACTGCCTTCTTAGATAAATTCTTTCCTCCTCAAAAGCTGAGCAAGCTGAGAGTGGATGTTCAAACTTTCAAACAAAAAGATGGTGAATCCCTCTATGAAGCTTGGGAAAGATACAAGCAGCTGACCAAGAGATGTCCATCTGACATGTTTTCAGAATGGACCCTATTAGATATATTCTATTATGGTCTCTCTGAATTTTCGAAAATGTCACTGGACCATTCTGCAGGTGGATCTATTCACCTGAAGAAAACGCCTGAAGAGGCTCAAGAACTCATTGACATGGTTGCAAACAACCAGTTCATGTATACCTCTGAGAGGAATTCCGTGAATACTGGGGTCCCTCAGAAGAAGGGAGTTCTTGAAATTGATGCTCTGAATGCCATAATGGCTCAGAACAAAGTGTTGACTCAACAGGTCAACATGATCTCTCAAAATCTGAATGGATTGCAACATGCATCCAACAGTACTAGAGAGGTAGCTTCTGAAGAAGCTTATGATCCTGAGAACCCTGCCATGGCAGAGGTTAATTATCTGGGTGAACCATATGGAAATACCTATAACCCATCATGGAGAAATCATCCAAATTTCTCCTGGAAGGATCAACAAAAACCTCAACAAGGTTTTAACAATGGTGGACGCAATAGGCTGAATAATAGTAAGCCATATCTATCATCTTCTCAGCAACAGACAGAGAATTCTGAACAAAATAATTCTAATTTAGCTAATATAGTCTCTGATCTGTCAAAGGCCACCTTCAGTTTCATGAATGAAACAAGATCCTCCATTAGAAATTTGGAGGCACAAGTAGGCCAGCTGAGTAAGAAAGTTATTGAAACTCCTCCCAGTATTCTCCCAAGTAATACAGAAGAGAATCCAAAAGGAGAGTGCAAAGCCATTGACTTAGTCAACATGGCCGAAAGCACAAAGGAGGAGGAGGACGAAAATCCTAGTGAGAAAGAACTCCTGGGACGTCCTCCAAGCAAGAAGGAGCTTCCTAATAAGGATCCTGAGGAATCTGAGGCTCATGCAGAGACCATAGAGATTCCATTCAATCTCCTTCTGCCATTCATGAGCTCTGACAATTATTCATCCTCTGAAGAGGATGAAGATGTGACTAGTGAGCAAGTTGCTCAATATCTAGGAGCTATCATGAAACTGAATGCCAAGCTGTTTGGTAATGAGACTTTGGAAAGTAAACCTCCCTTGCTCATTAATGAATTAGAAACTTGGATTCAGGAAACTCTACCTCAAAAGAAACAAGATCCTGGCAAGTTCTTAATACCTTGCACCATTGGCACCATGAGCTTTGAGAAAGCTCTACGTGATCTTGGGTCAGGGATAAACCTTATGCCACTCTCTGTAATGGAGAAGCTAAGAATCATTGAGGTACAACCTGCCTTGTTCTCATTACAATTGGCAGATAAATCCATGAGAGAAGCTCATGGGATAGTAGAGGACGTGCTAGTAAAAGTTGAAGACTTTTACATCCCTGCTGATTTCCTAATCCTAGATACTAGGAAGGAAGATGATGAATGCATCATCCTAGGAAGACCTTTCCTAGCCACAGCAGAAGCTGTGATAGATGTCAACAGAGGAGAGTTAGTCCTTCAATTAAATGGAGAATAC
Source organism: Arachis hypogaea (assembly GCF_003086295.3). Taxonomy (NCBI): domain Eukaryota; kingdom Viridiplantae; phylum Streptophyta; class Magnoliopsida; order Fabales; family Fabaceae; genus Arachis; species Arachis hypogaea. The sequence continues at coordinate 98,495,494 of NC_092038.1, forward strand.
CTTGTGTTTCAAGCACATGGCAATCCCTCTGTGACAAAAGAGAGTAAGCATGAAGAGCTTCTCTCAGTTCAAGGTCAAGAAGAGCCCACACAGTCAAACTCTAAGTTTGGTGTTGTGAAGCCACAACCAAACTCTAAGTTTGGTGTTCAAACCCCATATCCAAACTCTAAGTTTGGTGTTGGGACTAGACAACATTGACTTGATTGCTCTGTGGCTCCATGAGAGCCACTGTCAAGCTATTGACATTAAAGAAGCGCTTGTTGGGAGGCAACCCAATTTTATTTATCTAATTTTATTTTATTTTGTTTCTTTGTTATTTTTATGTTTAATTAGGTACATGATCATGAGGAGTCACGAAAAAAATCAAAAAAATTAAAAACAGAGTCAAAAACAGAAGAAAAAAAATTTTTCACCCTGGACGACGCGCGGGCCGGCGTTCAACGCCCAGAAGATGCATCTGGCGGGCGTTCAACGCCAGAACAGAGCATCTTCCTGGCGCTGAACGCCCAAAACAAGCTACATCCTGGCGTTTAACGCCAGGATGCGCACGCAGAGGACAATCTGGCGCTGAACGCCAGAAACAAGCTTGAAACTGGCGTTCAACGCCAGAATCAAGCATCACATGGGCGTTTAACGCCCAGAACATGCACCAATGGGCGTTTGAACGCCAGAATGGTGCATGAAGGCAATTTACACGCCTATAGGGTGAAGGAATGGTATTTCTTTTCACCTCAGGACCTGTGGACCCCACAGGATCCCTACCTCAGGATCTGTGGACCCCACAGGATCCCCACCTACCTTTTCTTTTAATCCTATTCACACTCTCCTAATCCAAATCTCATTCTCAATGTCACCCTTCCCAAAAACCTTCACCAATCACATCAATTTCTCTTCCCAATTACCCCATGCACCACTCACATCAACCTCCTCTTCCCCATAAACCCCACCTACCCCCACTACATTCAAATTCAATTTCCCACCCATTCCCACCCAAAATGGCCGAAACCTAACCCTTCCCCCCTCCCTATAAATACCTCCCTTTTCTTCTTCATTTTCACACAACATAACCCCTTCTTCTATACATAACCGAACCCCCCTTCTCCCTCTCTAATCACATTTTCTTCTTCTTCTTCTTCTACTCTTCTTTTCTTTTTGCTCGAGGACGAGCAAATTTTAAGTTTGGTGTGGTAAAAAGCCTAGCTTTTTATTTTTCATTCACCATCAATGGCACCCAAGACCGGAGTTTCCTCAAGAAAAGGAAAAGGGAAGGCAAAAGCTTCCACTTCCGAATCATGGGAAAAGGAGAGATTCATCTCCAAGAGCCACCAAGACCACTTCTATGATGTTGTGGCAAAGAAGAGGGTGATCCCTGAGGTCCCCTTCAAACTCAAAAAGAATGAGTATCCGGAAATCCGACATGAGATCCAAAGAAGAGGGTGGGAAGTCATAACCAACCCCATGCAACAAGTCGGATTATTGATGGTTCAAGAGTTCTATGCTAATGCATGGATCACTAGGAACCATGATCAAAGTATGAACCCGAATCCAAAGAACTATCTCACAATGGTTCGGGGGAAATACTTAGATTTCAGTCCGGAAAATGTGAGGTTGGCGTTTCATCTACCCATGATGCAAGGTGATGAACGCCCCTACACAAGGAGGGTCAACTTCAATCAAAGGTTGGACCAAGTCCTAATGGACATTTGTGTGGAAGGCGCCCAATGGAGAGTAGACTCCAAAGGCAAACCAGTCCAACTAAGAAGACTGGACCTCAAGCCTGTAGCTAGAGGATGGCTGGAGTTCATCCAAAGATCCATCATCCCTACAAGCAACCGATCTGAAGTTACTGTGGATCGGGCAATCATGATTCATAGCATCATGATTGGAGAGGAAGTAGAGGTTCATGAAGTCATAGCCAATGAACTCTACAAAATAGCTGACAAGCCTTCATACATGGCACGGCTAGCCTTCCCCCACCTCATATGCCATCTATGTTATTCAGCTGGAGTTATCATAGATGGAGATGTCTCCATTGAAGAAGACAAGCCCATCACCAAGAAAAGGATGGAGCAAACAAGGGAAGTCCCTCACGGCCCCCAAGGAGAACATGAGGAAGTTCATCAACAAATGCCTCATGGAATGCACTTTCCTCCCAACAACTATTGGGAGCAACTCAGTACCTCCTTAGAAGACTTGAGCCAAAACGTGGAACAACTAAGGGTGGAACACCATGAACACGCCCTCACTCTCCAAGAAATAAGAGAAGATCAAAGAGCTATGAGAGAGGAGCAACAAAGGCAAGGAAGGGACATAGAAGAGTTAAAGAACATCATTGGTCCTTCAAGAAGAAGACGCCACTAAGAGGTGGATTCATTCCTTGTTCTTTATTTTCTTTCTGTTTTCGGTTTTTAAGTGTTATGTTTATCTATGTTTTTGTGTTTCTACTTCATGATCATTAGTGTGTAAACCATGCCTTAAAGCTATGAATAAAATCCATTAGTCTTTCACCTCTCTTAAAAGAAAAATGTTTTAATTCAAAAGAACAAGAAGTACATAATTTTCGAAATTATTAGTGAATTTAATTTAATTATATTGATGTGGTGGCAATAATTTTTGTTTTCTGAATGAATGCTTGAACAGTGCATATTTTTGATCTTGTTGTTTATGAGTGTTAAAATTGTTGGCTCTTGAAAGAATGATGAACAAAGAGAAATGTTATTGATGAACTGAAAAATTCATGAATTGATTCTTGAAGCAAGAAAAAGCAGTGAAAAAAAAAAAAGAAAAAAAAATGGCGAAAAAAAAAAATATAAAATAGAAAGAAAAAGCAAGCAGAAAAAGCCAATAGCCCTTAAAACCAAAAGGCAAGGGTAGCAAGGATCCAAGGCTTTGAGCATCAATGGATAGGAGGGCCCAAGGAAATAAAATCCAGGCCTAAGCGGCTAAATCAAGCTGTCCCTAACCATGTGCTTGTGTCATGAAGGTCCAAGTGAAAAGCTTGAGACTGAGTGGTTAAAGTCGTGATCCAAAGCAAAAGAGTGTGCTTAAGAGCTCTGGACACCACTAACTGGGGACTTTAGCAAAGCTGAGTCACAATCTGAAAAGGTTCACCCAGTTATGTGTCTGTGGCATTTGTGTATCCGGTGGTAATACTGGAAGACAAAGTGCTTAGGGCCACAGCCAAGACTCATAAAGTAGCTGTGTTCAAGAATCAACATGCCTAACTAGGAAAGTCAATAACACTATCTGAAATTCTAAGTTCCTAGAGAAGCCAATCACTCTAAACTTCAAAGGAAAAAGTGAGATGCCAAAACTGTTCAGAAGCAAAAAGCTACAAGTCCCGCTCATCTAATTAAATTAATATTCATTGATATTTTGGACTTTATAGTATACTCTCTTCTTTTTATCCTATTTGATTTTCAGTTGCTTGGGGACAAGCAACAATTTAAGTTTGGTGTTGTGATGAGCGGATAATTTATACGCTTTTTGGCATTGTTTTCATATAGTTTTTAGTAAGTTTGAGCTACTTTTAGGGATGTTTTCATTAGTTTTTATGTTAAATTCACATTTCTGGACTTTACTATGAGTTTGTGTGCTTTTCTGTGATTTCAGGTAAATTCTGACTGAAATTGAGGGATTTGAGCAAAACTCTGAAGAAGGCTGACAAAAGGACTGCTGATGCTGTTGGAATCTGACCTCCCTGCACTCGAAATGGATTTTCTGGAGCTACAGAACTCCAATTGGCGCGCTCTTAACGGCGTTGGAAAGTAGACATCCAGGGCTTTCCAGCAATATATAATAGTCCATACTTTATTCGAAGAATGACGACGTAACTTGGCGTTGAACGCCAAGTTCATGCTGCTGTCTGGAGTTAAACGCCAGAAAAACGTCATGATCCGGAGTTGAACGCCCAAAACACGTCATAACTCAGAGTTCAACGCCAAGATATGCCTTAGCACGTGAATTCATCAAGCTCAGCCCAAGCACACACCAAGTGGGCCCCGGAAGTGGATTTATGCATCAATTACTTACTCATGTAAACCCTAGTAGCTAGTCTAGTATATATAGGACATTTATCTATTGTATTAGACATCCTGGATTGTATTTTGATCATGTGATCACGTTAGAGAGGGCTGGCCATTCGGCCATGCCTGGACTCTTTGCTTATGTATTTTCAACGGTGGAGTTTCTGCACACCATAGATTAAGGGTGTGGAGCTCTGCTGTACCTCAAGTATTAATGAAATTCTATCTTCTTTTATTCAATTCTCTCTTATTCTTATTCCAAGATATTCATTCGTACCCAAGAACATGATGAATGTGATGAGTCAGATTACCCTCATTATCATTCTCAATTATGAACGCGCGTGATTGACAACCATGTCCGTTCTACATGCAACAGAGCTTGAATGTATATCTCTTAGATTCCCCAACAGAATCTTCGTGGTATAAGTTAGATAGTTGGCGGCATTCATCTGGATCCGGAAAGTCCAACCTTGTCTGTGGTGTTCCGAGTAGGATCCTGGGAGTCCGGAAAGTCCAACCTTGTCTGTGGTGTTCCGAGTAGGATTCCGATCATGAATGACCGTGACGTGCTTCAAACTTTAACCTGCTGGGCGTTGGTGACAGACGCAAAAGAGGGATTCTATTCCAGTAGGAGCGGGAACCAACCGGTGATTAGCCGTACTGTGACAGAGTGCGTTGCATAGTTTTCACTGCGAGGATGGGATGTAGCCATCAGCCACGGGTGATGCCTCCAGACTGGTTAGCTGTGCGAGTGACAGCCGCACAGGTTATTTCCCCGTGAGGAATGAAAGTAGCCACAGTTGATGGTGAACCCCTATACAAAGCTTGCCATGGAAAGGAGTGAGAAGGATTGAGTAGAAGGAGTAGGAGAGCAGGTGTCCAAGAGCTCTACAGCATCTCCATCCGCTTATCTGAAATTCCCACCAATGAATCTGCATAAGTGTTCTATCCCTTTTATTATTCCTTTTTAATTATTATAATTACAATTCCTCTTTTTTCTGCCTGACTGAGATTTGCAAGGTGACCATAGCTTGCTTCATACCAACAATCTCTGTGGATTCGACCCTTACTCACGTAAGGTTATTACTTGGACGACCCAGTACACTTGCTGGTTAGTTGAACGAGATTGTGAAGAAAATAAACAATGCCCTCAGAGTATACATCTTTTATAAATACATACAAGTGATCACAATTTCGTCCACCATGGAGCTCTGCTGTTCCTCGAGTATTAATGCAAGTACTATTGTTCTTCTACTCAATTCATGCTTATTCTTATTCTAATATATTCATTCGCACACAAGAACATGATGAATGTGATGAACGCGTGATTGACAACCACTTCCGTTCTATATAAAAACAAGCTTGAATGTATATCTTTTGGGATTCTAATCAACGATTCACATCGACTCTCCTCTGCAATGGGGCATCTAAATCTAAGATTTGTATCTTCGTGGTATAGGCTAGAATCCATTGGCAGCATTCCTGAGATCCTGAAAGTCTAAACCTTGTCTGTGGTATTCTGAGTAGGATCTGTGATGGGATGACTGTGGCGAGCTTCAAACTCGCAACTGTAGGGCATAGTGACAGACACAAAAGGATAGTAAATCCTATTCTGACATGATCGATAACCAACAGCTGATTAGCCATACGATATCTGTGCATGGTATTTTTCATCCGAGATGAGAAATCCGACAGTTGATTACCGTACAGAAACCGTAGAGGACCATTTTCACTGAGAGGACGGGAAGTAGCCATTGACAACAGCGACACCCAACATACAGCTTGCCATAAAAAGGAGTATGAAGGATTGGATGAAGGTAATAGGAAAGCAGAGATTCAGAAGGAACAACGAATCTCCATACGCTTATCTGAAATTCCCACCAATGAATTACATAAGTATCTTTATCTTTATTTTATGCTTATTTATCTTTTAAATTATTAAAAATCCATAACCATTTGAATCTACATGACTGAGATTTACAAGATGACCATAGCTTGCTTCAAGCCGACAATCTCTGTGGGATCGACCCTTACTCACGTAAGGTTTATTACTTGGACGACCCAATGCACTTGCTGGTTAGTTGTGCAAAGTTGTGAAAAAGAGTTGAGATTACAATTGTGCGTACCAAGTTGTTGGCGCCATTGAGATCACAATTTCGTGCACCAGTCATCATCTTCAGTAATACCTTCCATGCTTCTCTTTGTGATTCCTTTTCCTCTTATTACTTTCTCTGTGTCTTCATCTTCAAAGAGCACCCCAGCCCTGTTGTATAGCCTTAGAATGGTGCTTGGATGACCAAGCCTACCCGATTTGCTTGTGTTTTCAGCCATCTCCTGAATACTGTCGGCTATGAGTTGTGAGAGGTTGATTTCTCCGCCATGTATGATGCAGTATGTCAAGAGGGCTCGCTTGACTATGACCGCTGAGGTGTTTCCAATAGGGAGTATAGATCTTCTTACTATCTCATACCACCCCTTGGCTTTAAGATGAGATCTAGCCTTTTCAAGTGGCTTAGGGCTCCCTTTGAGTCTCTTTCCCAATCTGTGCCTTCCGTGCATAACCCTTGTAATATCTCATCAGGGTCATTCTCTCCCTGCATTCTATCCTCAAAGCTAAGCTCTCCATAAGTTATTCTCCTCAACTGTAGGACCCTCATAAATGATGATGGACTAAAATCCACCTCAACACCTCTAACATTACTCTTATAAGGGTGGCTGTCCTTTCTTTGTTTCACAATATTTGCGTAAAATTTCCTGATCATGACTGTACTGATGTCTGTGAAAGGATCACATAGAAGTCCCCACCTCCTTTCCTTAGTAATTTACTTCATGATAGGATACTCTCCTTCCCTCAGTCTGAAGCCCATCTCAGTAATTACATGTTTTGATTTCTTGAGCCTATGATATCTTGCTTCATGAAACTGAGATTTAAATATCTTTATATCATGGGTTGGGGGTTCGTCCACCATTGGTTCCTTTCCTTTTCTTCTACTAGAGCTTGATGGAGCCATGAGTTTAAAAAGAAAGAAGAAGCAAGGATGAACTTTGGTGGAGGTGAGGTTCGGTTTTGTTGTGAAAGGAATGGGAAATGATATGCTGTTTTGGGAAAACGGGTGTTGTTGAACGTGTTTATGGGGTAGGAGAAGAGTGAACTAGATGCTTAAAGTGTGAGGAAGGCTTGTATGAATGTGTAGCTCATGAAGTGTCTCAATTTATTTATAGACAAGGCACCAAGGCTTTGAACAAAAACACACTTGAATAGTGCAATTCGGTTAAGGCCATGAAGGGTGAAGATTGAGCTAAACATTATAGGAAACTCATGAGATGGACGGCTTGCATGCATAGTTAAAGGTTGACAATGATTCCTTCCCCATTGGCTGCATGAGGTTCGGCCTCCAAAGGTACATGCATGCAGATTTTGTTTTCCAAGGGGCACACTTCTCTAAGCATATGTGATCACCCTCCATTGCATTGTCATAGCCGTGACTTCCCTCCTTTTTGTCCTCTTCTCAATCTTCTTTTTCTATTCAATTAAATCAACAAAATAGTGAGCCTTAGGATTTAAAAGTGGCATGGTGGTGTGGTGAGAATCATTTAAACAATTTATCATGCTCCTTATTCATAAAGAAACAATTGTGCTCCTTAGATAGTGAACTAAGATTTGGTGAACACCAAACTTGTTCCTTGATAAGGGATCAATGTAAAATGCAAGTAATTCATCACAATTGGTATATTCATCGTAAGGAACATTTTTATTTCTATCATAAACTCCTAAAATAAAACAATGTATGATCCATCTATTCATAAATTTGATCTTATGAACAAAAATTGATTCCTTTAAAATTTAATGCATGTGCAGACACCAAACTTAATGTTTGGCTATATACTTCATCAAAATGAATAAGCATATATTCTAAGAAAGCTTGAAAAGCTATTTTGGAGTGCCTTCAGGCACTACCAAACTTAGATATCTAGCATATGCTTCAAGATAGTGCATGCAATTTTCAGATATGTTCATGAGAATTCAAATTCATGCTAGCGGGATCATTGATTATTGGATTTAAAACAAGACAAAAATATTAAATCATGGGCTGCCTCCCATTGAGCACTCTTTTATTATCATTAGCTTGACATTGGGCCTTCATTAGGGTGGTTGATGACTGTAGTGTCTCAGCTTGTCTCCCCTCACTGTGAGCTTCCTTCCAATGCCTTTATGTTCATTTTATGCATGCTCTAGTGAGAGTTTCCTGCTGACATTGTAGTAGTAATCAGTTTGTTGGTTTGTTCTCAACTGTTGGTAGATTAACTGTACATTATCTCCCTTCGAAAATCCCTCAGTTAGGATCTTTTTGTTCTTCCACCCCCTTTTGAGCCTTTTTCTTGCTTTTCTTTCTTCTTTGTGTTGATCCTTTTTCTTTGACAGTAGACTGCATTTTGGGACTTTCCTTCACAGCGGTTAACACTTCAATTTCTTCTTGCTTTCCCTCATCACTCTGCTCAGTCTCCTTCTCCTTTTGTTCTGCCTTGTTGCTTATTTCTTTCTTTGGAAGGGAATCAATGAGTGTCTTGTTGGTTTCTTCCTTCTACTAAAAGTCTTCTTTGTTGATCTCCATGCAGCTTTTTTTTTTCATCAGATTGCTGTGTTTCTAGAAAAACACTCAGAGTAAGGCTTTCATCATGCATTCTTAGGGTCAATTTCTCTTTTTCTACATCTATAATAGCCCTTGCTGTAGCCAAAAATGGTCTTTCTAGTATGATGGAATCACCTACTTCTTCATCTAGGTCCAGAATCACAAAGTCTGCAGGGAATATAAACTTATCCACTTTGACCAAAAGGTTTTCAATCACACCTTTAGGAAACACCACAGACTTGTCCACTAGCTCTAGTGACATCTGTATAGACTTTATCTCCTCTATGCATAACCTTTTCATCAGAGAAGAGGGCATTAGATTGATGCTAGCTCCTAAGTCACACATTGCTTTATTGATGCTTATGTTGCCAATGGTACAAGGTAGGAAAAAGCTTCCAGGGTCTTCTAGTTTTGGGGGAAGCCCTTTCTGGATTAATGCACTTCATTCTTCAGTGAGCAATATAGTTTTCTTCCCATGCCAACTTCTCTTTTTATTGATAAGCTCTTTCAAGAACTTTGCATATAGAGGCATCTGCTCTAATGCTTCTGCCAGAGGGATATTAATCTCCAATTTCTTGAAGACTTCAAGGAATTTAGGGAAGTGTTGGTCCTTAGTTTCTTTGTTGAACCTTTAGGGATACGGCAAGGGAGGTGTGAAAGTCTTCTCCACTTGCTTCTGTCCTTGAGATGGTCCTTCTATTGCTTCGTTCTCTTTTTTTGAGATTTCTGGTTGCTTCTCTCCCTCTTCAGGCTTCTCTTGATCATCCCTCTCTTTGAGCTTCTCTGAAGTTTGCTTGCTTGTTGTCACTTCTTTGTTGTTGGCTTCCTCTTTCTCTGTTAACTTTTTGTTGCTTTCCATAGGCTTCTTGGTTGCCTCCTTGTCATTTACCAAGGTTCTTCCACTCCTTAGTTGTATAGCTTTGCACTCTTCTTTAGGATTTGGAATGGTGTCACTTGAGAGTGAGCTTGATGGTCTTTCAATTACAGCTTGCTTGGAAAGCTGTCCAATCTGCCTTTCTATGTTTCTTATGGAAGCTTCATTATTCTTGTTTGTGAGTTCTTGCTGTTTCATCATTTTTTCCATTAATATCTCTAAGTTGGAAATTCTTTGAGAGTTTTATGGGATTTGTGGTTGGTTGTGTGCTGTTGAGGGTGGATGATAGTTGTTTTGGTTGGTGGCTAGGGTATTAGATGGATAATGGTTGGAATTGGGATAGTTGTTTTGGGGTTTTCTATATGAATTTTGGTTATTGTTCTGCTGGTTATAGTTCTGGTTGTTTCTTGAGTTGTTTTGGTTTGAATTCCTTTGCCATGGCTCCTGGTTCTGGTTATGGCTATCTCTCCATCTAAAGGTTTGGGTGGTTCTTCCAGGATGGGTTATAAGTGTCACCATAAACTTCATTTGATCTAGAACCTTAGTTGTGCATGTAACTCACTTGTTCTTGCTGCTGATCTTCTTGGTTCTCTTCATTTTGACCCATGTGGTTAGTGGTTGGCTTGTATTAACTACTGCAATTTGGAGGCTATCAATTCTCTTGGCCATTTGCTCAAACTGTTGCTGAATTTACTGCTGCATCACTTTGTGTTGAGCTAGGATTGTTTCCACTCCTTCCAACTCTAGCACTCCTTTCCTTTGTGATGGTTGGCACTTCCATTGATGAGCAAAGAAATATTGGTTGTTAGCTGATGCGTGAGCATCTTTCCTATCTTTTCCTAGTGAATTTGCATCTAATTTGTTGAGTTTAATAAAGAATTAATTATCTTTTAGCCAATATGGATGCTACTTTGAGTCTTTTGCAATTTTGTTTATTTTAGGTAGCATTCGGCTGGACTTGATGGAGTTTTTGCAGCACAAGAATCAAAGGAGATGACGTGTACACATGATTTGGAGCTTTCCATGGTGACGCGTGCGGGTGACTGACGCGTACGTGTGATTTGAAGAATTTCACAGCGACGGGTGCGCGTGACCGACGCGTCCGCGTGACTCGCAGAAAAGACCATCGACGCGTACGCGTGACTGACGTGTACGTATGACATGTGCCACATGCAGAAAAACGCAGAAAATGCTGGGGGCGATTTCTGGGCTATTTTGACCCAGTTTTCAGCCCAGGAAACACATATTAGAAGCTGCAGAATGGACAAAATAAGTGGTTCCCACCCATCAGCTGAAGACTTGTTAATTAATTCGAATTTAAATTTAAATCTTATTTTTAGGAAAAGATATTATTTTAGTTTTAGATATATTTTAAATTAATTCGGATTAATTATAAAAGGAATGCCAACAGGGTGATTCTAAAACAACATTATTCCATTCCAATTTACAATCCTAGTTTTCGACTCTGAACCATGAGCAACTAATCCTCCATTGTTAAGGTTAGGAACTCTGTCTATTATATGGATTGATTCATTTACTCTTTCTAATTTTATTCATGTATGGATTTATAATTTAAGAATTGTTTTTGCGCTTTATCTTATGAATTTGGGTGGAACGGAAGTATGACTGATGCATGAAAACTTGTCTCTCAACAAATTTCCCTTCGGCAAGTATACTGAATTGTCGTCAAGTAAAACTCACAATAGAGTGAGGTCGAATCCCACAAGGATTGATTGGTCAAGCAACTTTAGTTAGAAGAATATGTGGTGCACGAAATTGTGATCATCAATGGCGCCATCAACATGGTATGCACAATTGTAATCTCAACTCTTTATCACAACTTCGCACAACTAACCAGCAAGTGTATTGGGTCGTCCAAGTAATAAACCTTACGCGAGTAAGGATCGATCCCACAGAGATTGTTGGTATGAAGCAAGCTATGGTCACCTTGTAAATCTTAGTCAGGCAAACTCAAATGGATATGAATGATGAATAAAACATAAAGATAAAGATAGAGATACTTATGTAATTCATTGGTGGGAATTTCAGATAAGCGTATGAAGATGCTTGTCCCTTCCGTCTCTCTGCTTTCCTACTGTCTTCATCCAATCCTTCTTACTCCTTTCCATGGCAAGCTATATGCAAGGGTTTCACCGTTGTCAGTGGCTACCTCCCATCCTCTCAGTGGAAATGTTCAACACACCCTGTTACGGCACGGCTATCCATCTGTCGGTTCTCAATCAGGCCGGAATAGAATCCAGTGATTCTTTTGCGTCTGTCACTAACGCCCCGCCTTCAAGAGTTTGAAGCTCGTCACAGTCATTCAATCATTGTATCCTACTCAGAATACCACAGACAAGGTTTAGACCTTCCGGATTCTCTTGAATGCCGCCATTAGTTCTAGCTTATACCACGAAGATTCCGGTTAAAGAATCCAAGAGATATCCACCCAATCTAAGGTAGAACGGAGGTGGTTGTCAGGCACACGTTCATAGGTGAGAATGATGATGAGTGTCACAGATCATCACATTCATCAAGTTGAAGAACAAGTGATATCTTAGAACAAGAACAAGCAGAATTGAATAGAAGAACAATAGTAATTGCATTAATACTCGAGGTACAACAGAGCTCCACACCTTAATCTATGGTGTGTAGAAACTCCACCGTTGAAAATACATAAGAACAAGGTCTAGGCATGGCCGAATGGCCAGCCTCCCAATGATCAAAAGATCTAAAGATCAAAAGATTCCAAAGATCAGAAGATGAAAATACAATAGTAAAAGGTCCTATATATAGAGAACTAGTAGCCTAGGGTTTACATAGATGAGTAAATGACATAAAAATCCACTTCCAGGCCCACTTGGTGTGTGCTTGGGGTGAGAATTGAAGCATTTTCGTGTAGAGACTCTTCTTGGAGTTAAACGCCAGCTTTGGTGCCAGTTTGGGCGTTTAACTCCCATCCTTGTGCCAGTTCCGGCGTTTAACGCTGGGAATTCTGATGGTGATTTTGAACGCCGGTTTGGGCCATCAAATCTTTGGGCAAAGTATGGACTATCATATATTGCTGGAAATCCCAGGATGTCTACTTTCCAACGCCGTTGAGAGCGCTCCAATTGGGCTTCTGTAGCTCCTGAAAATCCACTTCGAGTGCAGGGAGGTCAGAATCCAACAGCATCTGCAGTCCTTTTCAGCCTCTGAATCAGGTTTTTGCTCAGGACCCTCAATTTCAGCCAGAAAATACCTGAAATCACAGAAAAACACACAAACTCATAGTAAAGTCTAGAAAAGTGAATTTTAACTAAAAACTAATAAAAATATACTAAAAACTAACTCAATCCTACTAGAAACATACTAAAAACAATGCCAAAAAGCGTACAAATTATCCGCTCATCACAACACCAAACTTAAATTGTTGCTTGTCCTCAAGCAACTGAAAATCAAATAAGATAAAAAGAAGAGAATATGCAATGAATTCCAAAAACATCTATGAAGATCAGTATTAATTAGATGAGCGGGACTTTTAGCTTTTTGCCTCTGAACAGTTTTGGCATCTCACTCTATCCTTTGAAATTTAGAATGATTGGCTTCTTTAGGAACTCAGAATCCAGATAGTGTCATTGATTCTCCTAGTTAAGTATGATGATTCTTGAACACAGCTACTTATTGAGTCTTGGCCGTGGCCCAAAGCACTCTGTCTTCCAGTATTACCACCGGATACATACATGCCACAGACACATAATTAGGTGAACCTTTTCAGATTGTGACTCAGCTTTGCTAGAGTCCCCAATTAGAGGTGTCCAGGGTTCTTAAGCACACTCTTTTTGCCTTGGATCACAACTTTATTTCTTTCTTTTTCTTTCTTTTTCTCTTTCTTTCTTTTTTTCTTTCTCTTTTTTTCGAAATTATTTTTTTTTTTTGTATTCACTGCTTTTTCTTGCTTCAAGAATCATTTTTATGATTTTTCAGATCCTCAGTAACATGTCTCCTTTTTCATCATTCTTTCAAGAGCCAACATTCATGAACCACAAATTCAAAAGACATATGCACTGTTTAAGCATACATTCAGAAGACAAAAGTATTGCCACCACATCAAAATAATTAAACTGTTATAAAATTTAAAATTCATGCAATTCTTTTCTTTTTCAATTAAGAACATTTTTCATTTAAGAAAGGTGATGGATTCATAGGACATTCATAACCTTAAGGCATAGACACTAAGAAACTAATGATCACAAGACACAAACATAGATAAACATAAGCATGATTTTTCGAAAAACAGAAAATAAAGAACAAGGAAATTAAAGAACGGGTCCACCTTAGTGATGGCGGCTTGTTCTTCCTCTTGAAGATCCTATGGAGTGCTTGAGCTCCTCAATGTCTCTTCCTTGTCTTTGTTGCTCCTCTCTCATGATTCTTTGATCTTCTCTAATTTCATGGAGGAGAATGGAATGTTCTTGGTGCTCCACCCTTAGTTGTCCCATGTTGGAACTCAATTCTCCTAGGGAGGTGTTTAGTTGCTCCCAATAGTTTTGTGGAGGAAAGTGCATCCCTTGAGGCATCTCAGGGATTTGATGATGAGAGGGGTCTCTTGTTTGCTCCATCCTCTTCTTAGTGATGGGCTTGTCCTCATCAATGGGGATGTCTCCCTCTATGTCAACTCCAACTGAATAACAGAGGTGACAAATAAGATGAGGAAAGGCTAACCTTGCCAAGGTAGAGGACTTGTCCGCCACCTTATAAAGTTCTTGGGATATCACCTCATGAACTTCTATTTCTTCTCCAATCATGATGCTATGAATCATGATGGCCCAGTCTATAGTAACTTCGGACCGGTTGCTAGTGGGAATGATTGAGCGTTGGATAAACTCCAACCATCCCCTAGCCACGGGCTTGAGGTCATGCCTTCTCAATTGAACCGGCTTTCCTCTTGAATCTCTCTTCCATTGGGCGCCCTCTTCACAAATGATTGTGAGGACTTGGTCCAACCTTTGATCAAAGTTGACCCTTCTAGTGTAAGGGTGTTCATCTCCTTGCATCATGGGCAAGTTGAATGCCAACCTTACATTTTCCGGACTAAAATCCAAGTATTTCCCCCGAACCATAGTAAGCCAATTCTTTGGATCTGGGTTCACACTTTGATCATGGTTCTTGGTGATCCATGCATTGGCATAGAACTTTTGAACCATTAAGATTCCAACTTGTTGAATGGGGTTGGTAAGAACTTCCCAACCTCTTCTTCGGATCTCATGTCGGATCTCCGGATATTCACTCTTTTTGAGTTTGAAAGGGACCTCGGGGATCACCTTCTTCAAGGCCACAACTTCATAGAAGTGGTCTTGATGCACCCTTGAGATGAATCTCTCCATCTCCCATGACTTGGAGGTGGAAGCTTTTGCCTTCCCTTTCCACTTTCTAGAGGTTTCTCCGGCCTTGGATGCCATAAATGGTTATGGAAAAACAAAAAGCAATGCTTTTACCACACCAAACTTAAAAGGTTTGCTCGTCCTCGAGCAAAAGAATAAAGAAGAGAGTAGAAGAAGAAGAAATAGAGGAGATGGAGATGGCCTTGTGGTTCGGCCAAAAAGGGGAAGAAAGAGTGTTTAGGTTGTGTGAAAATGAAGGAGTGAAGATGGGTTTATATAGGAGTGGGGGGAGGGTTATGGTTCAGTCATGTATGGGTGGGTATGGGAGGGAAAGTGGTTTGAATTTGAATGGTGAGGTAGGTGGGGTTTTATGAAGGATGGATGTGAGTGGTGAAGAGAAAGATGGGATTTGATAGGTGAAGGGTTTTTGGGGAAGAGGTGTTGAGGTGATTGGTGAATGGGTGAAGAAGAGAGAGAGTGGTAGGGTAGGTGGGGATCCTGTGGGGTCCACAGATCCTGAGGTGTCAAGGAAAAGTCATCCCTGCACCAAGTGGCGAGGAAAATTGTTCTTTGTGCCAATTCTGGCGTTAAATGCCGGGCTGGTGCCCCTTTCTGGCGTTTAACGCCAACTTCTTGCCCTTTACTGGCGTTTAACGCCAGTCTGGTGCCCCTTTCTGGCGTTAAACACCCAGAATGGTGCCAGACTAGGCGTTAAAAGCCCATCTGCTAGCCTTACTGGCGTTTAAACGCCAGCAAGATCTTCCTCCAGGGTGTGCTATTTTTCTTTCTGTTTTTCATTCTGTTTTTGCTTTTTCAATTGATTTTGTGATTTCTCATGATCATCAACCTACAGAAAACATAAAATAACAAAGAAAAATAGATAAGATATAACATTGGGTTGCCTCCCAACAAGCGCTTCTTTAATGTCAGTAGCTTGACAGAGGGCTCTCATGGAGCCTCACAGATGCTCAGAGCAATGTTGGAATCTCCCAACACCAAACTTAGAGTTTGAATGTGGGGTTCAACACCAAACTTAGAAGTTGGTTGTGGCCTCCCAACACCAAACTTATAGTTTGACTGTGGGGGCTCTGTTTGGCTCTGTTTTGAGAGAAGCTCTTCATGCTTCCTTTCCATGGTGACAGAGGGATATCCTTGAGCCTTAAACACAAAGGATTCTTCATTCACTTGAATGATCAATTCTCCTCTATCAACATCAATCACAGCCTTTGCTGTGGCTAGGAAGGGTCTGCCAAGGATGATGGATTCATCCATGCACTTCCCAGTCTCTAGGACTATGAAATCAGCATGGATGTAATGGTCTTCAACTTTTACCAGAACATCCTCTACAAGTCCATGAGCTTGTTTTCTTGAGTTGTCTGCCATCTCTAGTGAGATTTTTGCAGCTTGCACCTCAAAGATCCCTAGCTTCTCCATTACAGAGAGAGGCATGAGGTTTACACTTGACCCTAAGTCACACAAGGCCTTCTTGAAGGTCATGGTGCCTATGGTACAGGGTATTGAAAACTTCCCAGGATCCTATCTCTTTTGAGGTAATTTCTGCCTAGACAAGTCATCCAGTTCTTTGGTGAGCAAAGGGGGTTCATCCTCCCAGGTCTTATTTCCAAATAACTTGTCATTTAGCTTCATGATTGCTCCAAGGTATTTAGCAACCTGCTCTTCAGTGACATACTCATCCTCTTCAGAGGAAGAATACTCATCAGAGCTCATGAATGGCAGAAGTAAGTCCAATGGAATCTCTATGGTCTCATTTTGAGCCTCAGATTCCCATGGTTCCTCATTGGGGAACTCATTGGAGGCCAGTGGACGGCCATTGAGGTCTTCCTCAGTGGCGTTCACTGCCCCTTCCTCCTCTCCAAATTCGGCCATGTTGATGGCTTTGCACTCTCCTTTTGGATTTTCTTCTGTATTGCTTGGAAGAGTACTAGGAGGGAGTTCAGTAATTTTCTTGCTCAGCTGACCTACTTGTGCCT
This sequence comes from Arachis hypogaea, assembly GCF_003086295.3. Classification (NCBI taxonomy): domain Eukaryota; kingdom Viridiplantae; phylum Streptophyta; class Magnoliopsida; order Fabales; family Fabaceae; genus Arachis; species Arachis hypogaea. The sequence continues at coordinate 98,512,378 of NC_092038.1, forward strand.
CCAAATTTCTAATGGAGGACCTTGTTTCAGTCATGAAACTTTGAGTGGTTTTGATTAGATCAGAGACCATGGTTGCTAAGTCAGAGGTGTTCTGCTTAGAACTCTCTGTCTGTTGCTGAGAAGATGATGGAAAAGGCTTGCCATTGCTAAACCTGTTTCTTCCACCATTATTGTTGTTGAAACCTTGTTGAGGTCTCTGTTGATCCTTCCATGAGAGATTTGGATGATTTCTCCATGAAGGATTATAGGTGTTTCCATAGGGTTCTCCCATGTAATTCACCTCTTCTATTGAAGGGTTCTCAGGATCATAAGCTTCTTCTTCAGATGAAGCCTCTTTAGTACTACCTGGTGCATTTTGCATTCCAGACAGACTTTGAGAAATCATATTGACTTGCTGAGTCAATATTTTGTTCTGAGCCAATATGGCATTCAGAGTATCAATCTCAAGAATTCCTTTCTTCTTATTTGTCCCATTGTTCACAGGATTCCTTTCAGAAGTGTACATGAATTGGTTATTTGCAACCATTTCAATTAGTTCTTGAGCTTCTGTAGGCGTCTTCTTCAGATGAAGAGATCCTCCAGCAGAGCTATCCAAAGACATCTTGGACAGTTCAGACAGGTCATCATAGAAAATACCTATGATGCTCCATTCAGAAAGCATGTTAGAGGGATACTTTCTAATTAATTGTTTGTATCTTTCCCAAGCTTCATAGAGGGATTCTCCTTCCTTCTGTCTGAAGGTTTGGACTTCCACTCTAAGCTTACTCAATTTTTGAGGTGGAAAGAACTTTGCCAAGAAGGCATTGACTAGCTTTTCCCAAGAGTTCAGGCTTTCTTTAGGTTGTGAGTCCAACCATGTCCTAGCTCTGTCTCTTACAGCAAAAGGGAATATCATAATCTGTAGACCTCAGGGTCAACCCCATTAGTCTTGACAGTGTCATAGATTTGCAAGAACTCAGCTAAAAACTGATGAGGATCTTCTAATGGAAGTCCATGGAACTTGCAATTCTATTGCATTAGAGAAACTAATTAAGGCTTAAGCTCAAAGTTGTTTGCTCCAATGGCAGGGATAGAGATGCTTCTCCCATAGAAGTCGGGAGTAGGTGCAGTAAAGTCACCCAGCACCTTCCTTGCATTGTTGGCATTGTTGTTGTTTTCGGCTGCCATGTTTTCTTCTTCTTTGAAGATTTCTGTTAGGTCCTCTACAGAGATTTGTGCCTTAGCTTGTCTTAGTTTTCGCTTCAAGGTCCTTTCAGGTTCAGGGTCAGCCTCAACAAGAATGCTTTTGTCTTTGCTTCTGCTCATAAGAAAGAGAAGAAAACAAGAAAATATGGAATCTTCTATGTCACAGTATAAAGATTCCTTGAGGTGTCAGAGGAAGAGAAAAATGGAAGGGAGAGGTAGAAAATTCGAACTTATCAAGAAAGATGGAGTTCGAATTGTGCATTAAGGAATAGTGTTAGTCCATAAATAGAAGGATGTGAGAAGAGGGGAAGAAATTTCGAAAATTAAGTAAAAAGATTTTGAAAACATTTTGAAAAACTTTAATTGATTTTCAAAAACCATGATTGAGAAGGAAGTAAAGTGATTTTTGAAAAAAGATTTTGAAATTAGAAATCAAAAAGATTTGATTGAAAACTATTTTGAAAAAGATGTGATTGAGAAGATATGATTTGAAAAACATTTTAAAAAGATTTGATTTTGAAAATTAATGACTTGGCTATCAAGAAAAGATATGATTCAAACATTAAACCTTTCTCAACAGAAAAGGCAACATACTTGAAATGTTGAATCAAATCATTAATTGATAGCAAGTATCTTTGAAAATAGAAAGAAATTGATTTTGAAAAAGATTTGATTTTGAAAAGATTTTGAAAACTTGAAAAACATTTGCATTAAAAACAAAATCTTCCCTCTTGTGCCATCCTGGCGTTAAACGCCTAGAATGGTGCACATTTTGGCGTTTAACGCCCAAAATACTACCCTTTTGGGCGTTAAACGCCCAGCCAGGCACCCTGGCTGGCGTTTAAATGCCAGTTTGCCTTCCTCACTGGGCGTTTTGAACGCCCAGCTTTTTCTGTGTAGTTCCTCTGCTGTATGTTCTGAATCTTCAATTCTCTGTGTTATTGACTTGAAAAGACACAATTTAAAAATATTTTTGGATTTTTCATAATGAGGAATAATCAAAATGCAACTAAAATCAAATAACAATGCATGCAAGACACCAAACTTAGCAGTTTGTGTACTACTGACACTGACAAAATGAGAATGCATATGAGACACACAAAACACTCAAGTCAAGAGAATTTAAAGATCAGAGCAATGAAATCATCAAGAACAACTTGAAGATCACTTAAGACACATGAATGAATGTAAGAAGAACAGAAACATGCAATTGACACCAAACTTAAAATGAGACTCTAGACTCAAACAAGAAATTTTTGGATTTCATGATTTTGTAAATTTTTTTTAATTTTTCGAAAATTAAGTGGAAAAGAAAATAAAGATATCAAAATTCTTAATGAGAATTCCAGGAATCGTGCAATGTTTAGTCTAAGACTCCGGTCCAGGAATTAGACATGGCTTCATAGCCAGCCAAGCTTTCAAAGAAAGCTTCGGTCCAAAACACTAGACATGGCCAATGGCCAGCCAAGCCTTAGCAGATCACTGCTCCAACAGCAAGAATGATAGAAATCAACATGCTCTTGTAATGATAAGTTGAAACCTCGGTCCAATAAAATTAGACATGGCTTCACAGCCAGCCAGACTTCAACAGATCATCATGAAACTCTAGAATTCATTCTTAAGAATTCTGAAAAAAATACCTAATCTAAGCAACAAGATGAACCGTCAGTTGTCCATACTCGAACAATCCCCGGCAACGGCGCCAAAAACTTGGTGCACGAAATTGTGATCATCAATGGCGCCATCAACATGGTACGTACAATTGTAATCTCAACTCTTTATCACAACTTCGCACAACTAACCAGCAAGTGTACTGGGTCGTCCAAGTAATAAACCTTACGCGAGTAAGGATCGATCCCACAGAGATTGTTGGTATGAAGCAAGCTATGGTCACCTTGTAAATCTTAGTCAGGCAAACTCAAATGGATATGAATGATGAATAAAACATAAAGATAAAGATAGAGATACTTATGTAATTCATTGGTGGGAATTTCAGATAAGCGTATGAAGATGCTTGTCCCTTCCGTCTCTCTGCTTTCCTACTGTCTTCATCCAATCCTTCTTACTCCTTTCCATGGCAAGCTGTATGCAAGGGTTTCACCGTTGTCAGTGGCTACCTCCCATCCTCTCAGTGGAAATGTTCAACGCACCCTGTCACGGCACGACTATCCATCTGTCGGTTCTCAATCAGGTTGGAATAGAATCCAGTGATTCTTTTGCGTCTGTCACTAACGCCCCGCCTTCAGGAGTTTGAAGCTCGTCACAGTCATTCAATCATTGAATCCTACTCAGAATACCACAGACAAGGTTTAGACCTTCCGGATTCTCTTGAATGCCGCCATTAGTTCTAGCTTATACCACGAAGATTCCGGTTAAAGAATCCAAGAGATATCTACCCAATCTAAGGTAGAACGGAGGTGGTTGTCAGGCACACGTTCATAGGTGAGAATGATGATGAGTGTCACGGATCATCACATTCATCAAGTTGAAGAACAAGTGATATCTTAGAACAAGAACAAGCGGAATTGAATAGAAGAACAATAGTAATTGCATTAATACTCGAGGTACAGCAGAGCTCCACACCTTAATCTATAGTGTGTAGAAACTCCACCGTTGAAAATACATAAGAACAAGGTCTAGGCATGGCCGAATGGCCAGCCTCCCACTGATCAAAAGATCTAAAGATCAAAAGATTCCAAAGATCAGAAGATGAAAATACAATAGTAAAAGGTCCTATATATAGAGAACTAGTAGCCTAGGGTTTACATAGATGAGTAAATGACATAAAAATCCACTTCCAGGCCCACTTGGTGTGTGCTTGGGCTGAGCATTGAAGCATTTTCGTGTAGAGACTCTTCTTGGAGTTAAACGCCAGCTTTGGTGCCAGTTTGGGCGTTTAACTCCCATCCTTGTGCCAGTTCCGGCGTTTAACGCTGGGAATTCTGATGGTGATTTTGAACGCTGGTTTGGGCCATCAAATCTTGGGAAAAGTATGGACTATCATATATTGCTGGAAAGCCCAGGATGTCTACTTTCCAACGCCATTGAGAGCGTGCCAATTGGGCTTCTGTTAATCCAGAAAATCCACTTCGAGTGCAGGGAGGTCAGAATCCAACAGCATCTGCAGTCCTTTTCAGCCTCTGAATCAGGATTTTGCTCAGGACCCTCAATTTCAGCCAGAAAATACCTGAAATCACAGAAAAACACACAAACTCATAGTAAAGTCTGGAAAAGTAAATTTTAACTAAAAACTAATAAAAATATACTAAAAACTAACTCAATCCTACTAGAAACATACTAAAAACAATGCCAAAAAGCGTACAAATTATCCGCTCATCAATATGCTAGTTGAGCTAAACAGAATTTAGATTATGATGCAGAAATTTAAATGACTAAATAGTTAATAACAGAAATTAAAGTGCAGAATCTTAAATGGGGAGTTGGGATAATGAGCCGGAATTTAAATGGCAGAAAGTAAATAGAATGGGTAAGATCAGAAATGGGGAGATCATTGGGTTTAGGAGATGTTGCATTCTCCGGATCAAGTTCATTCTCATCTCTTCCTCAATCAATGCATTCATTAATCTCCTTGGCAATCTTAAGTGATTGGATCCCAATTCCGTGGCAATCCAGTCTCTCTAAGCTTGAACAATTGCCCAATTCCTTGATTTAATTGCTCATGGGAAGAGATGAAAGTATGGTCACTGATTATACCACAAGTATTTCCAAATCAAAGTGTTGGGAGGATTAAATGTCTCAATATCCATCCAAAACCCAATTTGGTCCAACATGAGAAAGCATTTCTAGCATGATTTCCTCATCCCGTTTCCAAGGTTCAAGGGAGATCCAATTATGGAGAGTTTCTTTTCCAAGACAACTAACCAATTGAATTAAGATGAAAGCTTTCTAGTAAGATCAAGAGAAAAGAAAGAAGAAGAAGAATGAAAACTATAATTGATCCATCAAATTACAACATAGCTCCCTAACCCAATGAAAGGGGTTTAGTTGTTCATAGCTCTAGGAATAAAAAATGGCAGAAAAGAAGAATCCATTGTAGAAGTACAAAAAAGTAAATATGCAGAGAGTAGTTCCCAAAAGTGCTAAGCTTCTCCCTAGTTCAAAACTACTCCTATTTATACTACTCCTCATGATCTTCTAGTGAGTTCTTCAAGTCTTGGATGTGGGCTCTGGACCTTGAGTTGAAGTAATTCTCATCTTTAGTAGGCCCATCTTGCAGAGAAATAAGAATTAGGCTTGGGCATTTAGTGAGATTAACGTTGGGTAATATTTTGAGTGCGAGAACATTAGTGGCATTCACTTTTTCCACTAACGTTCCACCCTTATATACCCACGTTAATTCCAACGTTCGAAATCTTAACGTGACTTCTAATGTTTCTTACTCAATCCTTGGCCAACGTTAATGGGACTCACTTTTCCCATTAACGTTGGCTTGCGCCCCTTTTCGCAAACATTAATGGGAATCACTTTTCCCATTAACGTTGCTTGTCTCTTGCCCCTATGTTAGATTTCACGTTAGCTTGGCTAACGTAGCTCCTAACGTGGGTCTCTATCACCTTCGAGAGCGTTAGTGACACTCACCTTTGTCACTAACGCTCCAATTGCCTTAAGTCCCTACGTTAGAACCCACGTTAACTAAGTTAACGTGGCTCTTAACGTAGTAATGAAGCCATCTCCCAACGTTAGTGACAAAAGTGAGTGTCACTAACGTTGGTTCTTTGAATTCAACTCCACGTTAACTCTCACGTTAACAATCTTAACGTGAGAGTTAACGTAGGCAATGCTAATGATCCAATGTTAGTGACGAAAGTGAGTGTCACTAACGTTGGCGTTGTTGATCCTCTTCCTCGTTAGAGTTCACGTTAACTTAGTTAACGTGACTCTTAACGTGGGGCATTGTCTAGTTTCCCAACGTTAGTAGTGATCACTTTTACCACTAACGTTGAGGAGAAACGTTATTGGAGTTCATGTTTCTCGTTAACGTGGAGTCCTCTTTTTCTTCTATGTTAAGCACCATGTTAACTTAGTTAATGTGGCTCTTAACGTAAGCTATGAATGGCTTCGCAGGCGTTATTGGTGATCACTTTTCTCATTAACGTTGCAAGCTCTTTGCCATCCCACGTTAGTAGTCACATTAACTAAGTTAACGTGAATGCTAACGTGGTTCTTCCATGCTTCATTTGTCCTGAAATCAAGAAATTAAAGTGCATCAAAGCTCTAGTTAAAGTCATGAGATTATGCATCATCAAATTCTCATGCAATTTTGGCAAAAATCTCATGAAATCATGCAAAATTCACAATAGTTGCTTAAATGAAAGTGTAAGTGTATTTTCACCCAAAACTTGCCTTATTCACTAGGAAAATACATGAAACTACCCTAAAACAGTAAAGAAAAGGTCAGTAAAACTGGCCTAGATGCCCTGGCATCACAACACCAAACTTAAAGCTTGCTTGTCCCTAAGCAAGTACTGAAGTATAAGAAAAATGAAATGAAAGAACAAGAAGATAAAATGGAAGTAGCATTCCTGGTTCATGGAGTTTCATGCATAGCAACTTAGGTTCTTTCTTTTTAGGTTTCAAGCCTTTATCAAATCCCTAGTCACTCTCTTGATTGCATCCCTTGAGGCTTCTTTCTTATTGATCCTTCTCTTCTTCTTTCTTCAACATTTATTTTTCTTTTTGCTAGGTGCTTTGTAAAAGGGCGACTCTTTATGATAAGCTTTCAGCCAACACTCCCAAACCAGTTGGTTTTAAGGTGCTAGGTGTTAAGACACCCCTAAGGATTTACTCTCTCAAGTCTCTTTCCCTCAAACATACACACCACAGGCACATGGTTTGTTATTCTTCTTTCTTGAGACCTTGGTGTTCAGCACCTCTTTGGGTTACTAAGTGCTCTGTAACAAGGGTTACTCTTGATAGTGGACTTTCAGCTGATAATCCCGGATTAGTTAATCCAAGTTACCAAGTGATAAGGCACCCCTAAGAGCTTATTCATCAAAGTATATCTCTTGTACATAAACACCACAGACATATGCCTCAATTTTTAAACCATTGGTGCCTAGCATTGTTTCTTATTGTGTTTCCTTTCTTATTTTCACTTGTATTACTCTTTTTCTTTTCTTGTTGGGATCTTATTGGTTAGCTAGCCTCAAAGAATGTGTCTCAAACATAGGACTTAGGATGGATAATTGCTTTCTTTCCTTTCTTGGTGAACCAACTTAGCTTACTAATCATCCTACCACAAACATTCAGAATGCACTTCACAAAATGACTCCACTCTTGTTCTTCCCATAACATTTTCTTTTTTGATTAACTTAAAGAGACAAGCATACAAGTAAGAAGGATGAAAGTGAGCATTCAAGAATTTGGCTCAATAACATAGACCTAAGCAATGAAACTTAAATGCATAATTGAAAATCCTAAGCTACCATGGAAGCATGTTCTATTTCATACATGATTTTCCTTATTTAAGGCTTTGGAAAAGAAAGTAAACTAAGAAGGAACTTCACCACCTTTCACTTGTTGGCTTGCTCTTCTCTTCTGCTCCCTTGGGATCCTCCTTGATTACTTGAGTCTCCATTCCCCTTGCGCTTCCCCATCAACTTTTTCTAGAAACCGACATCTTCCATCTTCTTCTTTAATGCTTCCTTTTGCTGTTTCACCTTCCCTTCCTCTTGTTCAGTTAAGTTCTTGCCAACTGTCTCATAGCTTGGGATGTCAGGGTGCCGGTGATGCATATGCTCAACCACATAGTTTAACTTTGCCTGAGTGTTGATGCTGAATTCTTCTCGATGCAGTTGCCTTCCTTTATTTAGCACACTAAATTCATTGAATGCTTTCATATGATTTATCTGGCGTTGATTGAGTTCCTGGAGGCATTTATCTTGGCTTTCTTGCCTTTCAGACACTTGATTGATGGCTTGAGTAAGCTGGGAATAGTGCTCTTGTTGCTGCTCCATTAGCTGTTTCTGCCATTCCCTTTGTTGATTCATCCAATTTGTTAGCATTTTCTCTTGCCGATCCATTCTCTGAGATTGAAGTTGCAGTTGTTGTTCTTGTCCTTCCATGTATATCCTTGACAAATCATCAATGGCTCCTCAGATGTGACCCAAGTTGATGTTGGTTAGGTCATGATATCCTTCTTGATGAAATTTCGTGGGTTGGGGTTCTCCTTGGAGAGGCTCTTCCTCTTGTGCTTCTTCTGATGCCCTCTTCCTTAGATGGGGTCTTTTCTGCTGTTGAGCTGGAGTCACATGGGTTATGCATTGGAGTGTAAGTGATCTCCCAAGACCTAACCAAGTTGGATTGCTGTCCTCAAAGACTACCTTGGCTTTCATGCATAATCTAAGGATGGTGCTGGGGTACCAAAGTCTAGCACCTGAATCCTTCTTCTCGGCTGATTCTTGGATTCCTTCAGCTATAATTTCATGCACATTGGTGCTTCCACCCTTTATCAAGCAATGTACCATGGTGGCTCGAGTAATATTCACCTCAGAATTGTTTGCTGCTAGAAGGATAGATCGTCTCACAAGCTCAAACCAACCCTTGGCTTCTGGGATGCGGTCTCCTCTCTTGATGAACCGGGGTCTCTTATCTGAATACCTTTCCCAGTCAGATCCCACAATGCATATGTCACCCACGATCTCTTCCAATTCATCATTGTCGGCGCCCTTATTTATTCTTTCTTGGTAACCAAGCTCAACAAAATGTGGGGATTTCAAGTGGAGAAATCTAGTGATTGCATTGGGGCTAAAATCCATCTCTATTCCTCTTACAAAGATCTTGAAGGTGGGGGCTGTGGCCTTGTCTTCTCTAACCACATTTGCATAAAATTCCTTGATGAGGTTTGCATTTGCTCTTGCTTCCGTGTTAGTGAGCTTTTCCCAACCCCTCTTTTCAATCTTCTCCTGAATTTGTGGACACTCATCTTCATCGAACTGGAAGGTTGATTCAGGCAGTATCTTCTTGTCCTTTATTCGCTCGAACTCGATCTCATGGAAGGTTGTCTTGAATCTCCCAGTGTCGAAGGAGGACTGCTCTATTGGTTCCTTTCCCCTTGCCTCTTGAAGCTTGATGCTGCCATGATTGAGAATTGAATAGTAAAGGTTAAAGGGTTGAAGATGGAGTTCGGTTGAGTTGAGGTAGAATGAGTCTTGAAGGAATGTGTTTTGAGAAAAAGGAGAAGAGGTGCATTTGATGAATCTTTGAGAGAGGCTGGATTGGTGAAGGTTCTTTATATAGATGGGTGGTGGTAGTTGAATGGTGTAGATCAATTGCACGGTCTTGATGGTGAACGGTTGGGGTTTGGTGCAAGGTGAGCACAAGGATCATCATATTTATGAAGTGAGTAATTTGGGTTTCAAGATGACTCTTTCTCATCCTTTCAAGACACTACTTCCCAAGGGGTTTTAGTTCGGTCCTCAAGATTGTCCACTCCCAATGTTGCATGGCAACACTTCCAAGGACATTCCCTATGAAGACAAGTGTGAAATTCCCTTGGTGTAGTGGCCGAATCTCCTTTCCTCAATTGTCCTATCAAGTACCATCAATGTCCTTCTTGATTCCCTATATACAAAAAGTAAATGCAATGGGTTATTTAAAACTTTTGGTGGGAAAAAAAATGTGAACTAATAAAATATTTCTTTTTCTTTTTCTTTTGTTTCTATATGACTACATGTTTTCCATGAAAGCAAATTAATCAAACATTAAGCTTCCCATGCATGCACATTGGTACACCAAACTTGTTTATAATCACATGGTGCAACAAGTTTGGGGAATGAACTTTCCTCATAAGGTGTGTTCAAACCACACTTGGTGTGCTTTGAACACCAAACTTATCATGTACTATAAGTTACATATAGAGGGGCTTTATGCTAGTTGTCAAGATTGATTTGAACTTCCATGAAAATTGCCTTATTTGCTATTGTTAGAAAATTAAGAAAGGAGTTATAGAGCATGGGTTGCCTCCCATGAAGCGCTTCTTTAACGTCATTAGCTTGACGATTGTCCCTTGTCAAGGTGGTTGATAGTGCTTGAAGTCCTCCCCTCTTGCAGTGAACATATGTCCATTAGCCTTGTTGATAAGCTCTATATGTTCTAAGGACATGATTTTATTGATGGTATATACTGGGGGCAGCTGAGATGGAATAGTGGGGAGGTGAGGTGGTATAGTGACAAACCCCAATTTGACGGTTTATCTTGTATTGATTTTAGGGGATTTTATAACCTTTTACCCACATTTATTCAATAAAATAGCATGGTTTTATAACTTCTCCTTTAATTGTGCTTAAGAGTGAAAACATGCTTTTTAGGTCTTAAAATGAATAAATTTAATTCACCTTGATTCCATTAGATGCCTTGATATGTTTGCTAAGTGATTTCAGATTTAGGAGGCAAAGATTGGATCAAGGGAATGAAGAAAGAAGCATGAAAAGTTGGAGAACTCATAAAGAAATGAAAGAACCGGAAAGCTGTCAAGCCGACCTCTTCACACTTAAACGACCATAACTTGAGCTACAGAGGTCCAAATGATGCGATTCCAGTTGGGTTGGAAAGCTAACATCCGGGGCTTCGAAACGATATAAGATTTGCCATAGTTGCTACAAGTATGGTGGCGCGCACGCGCATAGTACGCGCACGCGCCGTTGCTGCCACCTAGTCCACTTGAAGCAAAACGTGGCCAGCGATTTTAGAAGCCTTGTGGGCCCAATCCAACTCATTTATGATGCTATTTAACCCAAGGAGTGAAGAGGGAAACACATGCTAGTTACCATTAGTTTAGTTTTAGCATAGTTAAGTTTTAGAAGTAGTTTCTAGAGAGAGAAGCTCTCACTTCTCTCTAGAATTAGGATTAGGATTAGGATTAGTTCTTAGATCTAGGTTTTAATCTTTGCTTTCTTCTACTTCTACCTTTCAATTCTTTGTTGCTACATTCATCTTCTTCTATTCTTTTGTTGTAATTTCCTTTATGTTGTTCTTACATTTTGTTGTAGATCTAGTATTGTTCTTTCTACATTCTTCCAATTCAATAAGAGGTAATTCATAATAAATGTGTCTTCTTTGCTCTTCCATTGTTGATCTCTTGTTTTTGTAGTTATAGATTCCTTTAATTCTTGCATTTAATAATGTTTACTTCTATTGCACTCTATGTGTTTGTTGAAATGTCTCTTTTAGTTTTAGTGTAGATTTTGTTCCTCTTGGCCTAGGTAGAGTAATTAGTAACTCTTGAGTTATCTAATTCCTTTGTTGATTGATAATTGGAGAGATTGCTAATTGATTTGAATGCCTCTAAAGCTAGTCTTTCCTTTAGGAGTTGATTAGGATTTGAGGAATCAAATTGATTCATCCACTTGACTTTCCTCCATGGTTAGAGGTTAACTAAGTGGGAGCAATAGACAATTTGTCATCACAATTGAGGAGGATAACTAGGATAGGACTTCTAGTTCTCATATCTTGCCAAGAGCTTTGTTAGTTTTTAGTTTATTTTCTTTGCCATTTATACTTCTTGTCCAAAAGCTTAAAAACCCCAAATATAATTCACAACCAATAACAAGACACTTCATTACAATTCCTAGGGAGAACGACCCGAGGTTTGAATACTTCGGTTTATAAATTTAGGGGTTTGTTTTAGTGACAAACAACTTTTTGTATGAAAGGATTATTGCTTGGTTTAGAAACTATACTTCGACGAGATTTTATTTGAGAAATTCTAAACCGTCAAAAATCCGTTCGTCAAAATGGCGCCGTTGCCGGGGAATTGCAATGGTGTTGTGTTATTGGTTATTGTATATATGTGAATATTGTGAATATATTGCCTTTTGCTTTATTTGCTAGTTGTAGAATTTTGTTTCTCTTGATTTCTATTAGCTTTTGAATTTTATTTTCTCTTTTCATTATGAATTCTCACTTTGGCTATGAGTGTAGTTACAACTATGTTGTAGGTAATGAGAGCTTCAATGAGAATGTGTATCAAGAATGGGATAATCAAGGGTGGGAAGAGCCATATGCTTATGATCAATCCTCATGGCAACAACCCCCACCAATACACTATGAAGAAGAGCCATTCTATGATGCATACCAATCCAATGGCTATGGTGAATCTACTTGTGATTTTCAAGAACCACCACCATATGCCTATGATCCATACCCTCAACATAATTCTCAACCATACTCACAAGCCTTTTCCTACCAACCACCTTCATATGACCTTAATCCATATCCATCACACCAACCAACTTTTGAGCCATATGAGCCATATATGGAACCACCACAATATCAACCCTTTCAAGAGCCACCCCCTCCATATTATTACCAAGATGAACCACCCTCAATAAATGAAAATTTTCAACCACAAGATGAATTCTACCTCCCACCACAACCCCACATGGAAGAATATTCATGTCCATCGATCCAAGACCCATATGATCCCTATCATGATATCCAAGCGGAACAAGAGTCAAGGGATCACCTCAAGGAAGCATTGGATCAATTTCAAGCAACCATGGAGTGTGTTGTGCAACAAGTGGAAAGAGTGGAAAACATAGAACCACCACAATTCTACCAAGAAGAACCACCTTCCTACTATGAACCCTCCCCCCAATTTGATGAACCCTTCCACCCACCCCAATCTCTAATGGATGAAACCCTTGGTGTTCTTGTTCAAGGGCAAGAAGAGATGAAAAGGGATGTGCAAAATTTCATGGCCGCCTTGGATGCGGTAACAAATCAACTAGCCTCCCAATGCTTGAACACTCAAGGAACTTCCACGGCTACATGTGGAGAATCAAATGAAGAACATAGCATGAAGGAGAGATTGGAAACTCTGGTGGGAAATGAAGGAAGTTGCTTTGTATTGGAACAATTGGAGGAAGCTTTAATTGTTGAAGACAAGGAAGAAGTGGTAGAAGACTTAGGAGATGCGGAGCCTCCATGGGAACATAGAGTTGAAGAAAACCCCTCCAAGATGATTGAAATTGATGCTAGGGAGGAAAGTGCACACCTTCCAAGGCATATTCCATATGAAGACTTGGATGGGATAGAGAAAGAATTGAGTTCCCTTGGTGATGAAGATCAAGCATCAAGTCTTAGTGGTGAAGAATCCTTTGAGCATGAAGAACCTTCTCCGGTTGGATTTGAAAGCGTTAAGGAGGTAAATTTTTCCCATCCTCCCTATTATGATTTGAGTAAAGGAAAAGGTTTAGATAAAATTGTTAAACAAAGGATTGAGATTAAGAGATCTTGTGAAGAGGTGGAAGTCCCTAGAAATGGAAGAACGAGGGTTGGTTATGCTTTGTCAAGATATTTGGAAGCATCTTTGCCTAGGTTGCCATCTATACCTTCATTTAAGTGGGTGAAATTCATTTCTATTAGCTTTATTATCCCACTTGAATATGGTTTGCTTGAAACGGATGGCTAACTTAGGGAAGTTTGCGGGATGAAGCGCAAGCGAAAAAGGTTTTGTGGTGGGCGTTGCAAATCAAGGCTCATTATGGTTGATGCATCAAACGTGAGATATAAAGGTTGGAGTAGTGCTCAAATAGATGGGTCTAGGAGGATTGTTGGCCACTTCATAGAGAATTCACCTTACTCACCACCCGGTTGGACTAATAATGATGATCAACCTCAAGACGGGTGTGAAAACAAAGTGTGGGACCCCGGATCACAAGAAGAGGATCAACTTTGGGAGCCCCAAGCTTGTGAAGAACTCCATCAACACTTGGCTCTATCCATAAGAAATCTTGGGGCACAATGGAGAACCAAGCATTGGTGGGAGTTCCAAGATGAGTACAAGCACAAGCCACCTTGATGAGCACAAGCCACCTTGATGAGGAGCTCCCCATACGTCCAACTTAAGGACAATAAACAAAAGTGCTAGGTGGGAGACACCCCACCATGGTAACATCTTTTCATTTTCTTTCTTTGTACATATTGGTAGAATTAGTTTAATTTCATGTTTTTATTGGTTTGTTAAGTTTAGTTAGAAGTATAATCTGATAAATAAGGTTTTAGGGTGTTTTGGTAGTTGTTTGGAGGATTGAAAGGCTTGGATTGGTGCAAGAACTTAGAAAAATTTTGAAAAACAGAACACCATCCACGCGTGCGCGCACCTAACGCGTACGCGCACCTGAGCATTTTTCGACCACCCACGCGGACGCGCACTATACGCGTACGCGTGGATGCAAAATTTCACCTCTAGCCAAAAACCCGAGAGTTAGGCCTGCACTGTGCGAACATTGGGCCTAAGGCACAAGTCTATGCACGCGTGCGCGCACCTGGCGCGTACGCGCACATAGTCTTAAATTCGCAATGCGCGCGCACGCACACTGTGCGCGCGCGCGTCGATTGCACAATCTGCACCCCCGGTACTTTTACCCGAGAGTTGTGCCAGACTTGGGCCGACATTATGCCTCCGGCTTAACTCGATGCACGCGTGCGCGCACCTGGCGCGTACGCGTCCTTCAACCAATATGCACATCGACGCGTAAGCACGCATGACACGCACGCGTCGGTAAAAAAAAATGTTTTTTTCTCCCCTTCCATTTTCTTTTGCTTATCACATTCGCATACTTCTACTCTTCCCATTTTCATTTAGTTTTTGTAGTATGTTTTCGTTTTTTTTTTTTAGTCATTTCAATAATGGTGTTGGATTCTTACACTCAATTGTTGAGAAATTCTTGCATTATTTTGGTGCCTCTTGACTTGTTTGATATTGTTGGGTGATGAAACTTTTAAATCAATGCTTCATCTTGTATAACTCTTATGTCTTTGTGCATTGATATGACCTCATATTGTCTTTCATGACCCACTTCTTCTTATGTGAACTTGATGTGCCATATGCTCTTCACGCTTTGCTTTTACTCTTGCATCAAGTATTAGTTAATATGCCATTAGCTTATATTGTTTTCTCACTTACATGCGTAGCTAACATGTAGTGAGAACCTTACTCTTATTTGGCATTAGCCCCGCCTATGTTCTATTTGCTTCGATATCTTTGTTATAGGCTTAACTTTCTTTCTTTTTCTTCCCTTTTTGGTTGGCCACCAAGAAGGGAGATATGAATAGCTTTAAATGGGGCAACAAACAAGTCATCCGCACAACCTTTTGAAGGAGCTCATCAATTGTAGCAACCCGTCCACCTAGCTCTCCTTTGCGTGCACCGAGGACGGTGCAAACTTTTAAGTGTGGGGAGGTCGTCCGACCGTTCGGCGATTTTGGGTGATAAGTTTATAATCCCAACACTTTTGCATTTCATTCTAGGATTTTAGGATTCTTACTTGCATTTTCCTATTTTTGCATATATATACACAATAAGCTTAGTCAAAATAATGGAATTTTTCAAGATTTCTATATATAGGGCACCTCAATTGATTTGAGTAAAAACTTTTCATAGAACTTGCTTGAATTATATATATTGTGGATCATGTTTTTGAGCTAAGAACACAAGCAAGTGAGATTTGAGCCTAATGGTGTGGTTACATCTTATAACCACTTATTTTTCCTTCTTGTGTGCATTATTCTCTTTCTATGATTGTAATCTTTGATTTGTTTGATTCTTTATGTCTATTATTTTGTGTATTCATGCATTTATATGATTGAGGCCATCATTTCATTAGCTCACTTACCCAAATAGCCTTACCTTTTATCTTCCATTGTTAGCCAATTTGAGCCTACGATTAACCCACTTGGTTCTTTAATTTAGCACATTACAAGCCTTAAAGCGAAAAACAATAAATGTCCTTATTTGGATCTTTGATTAGCTTAGGCTAGTGTGTGTGAGTATCATTCAAGTGTGGGAACCTTGGGACATTGGGTGAATAAAAGGGTAGTTTTGTACTATTATTGGAAATATTGGGAATTGGGTACATACTCATGTATTGATCAAATGTAAAACCTTATGCATTGAAGTTCTTGTATATAGAAAGAAAAAAATGAGAAAAACAAAAGAAAAAGAAAAGAAAAATAATATGGAAAAGAAAAAAAGAAAAAAAATAGAAAAAGAAAGAAAAAGAAGAAAAAGAAAGAAATAAAAAGGGGACAAAATGCCCCAAATCAAAGTATAGTCCAATAAAATCAATGCATAGGGTTGTGAAATTAAAAAGGAATACATGAGTATGTGAAAAAGTGAGGAATGGGTAGTTAGATTAGAACTTAATTGTATAGGATGTCATAGGCTAGGTGGGAAGTTTAAGCTTATCAAAGATTCAAATTTCAAACTCACTTAATCAAATATGTATCCCACCTTGACCCTAGCCCCATTACAACCTATGAAAAGACCTCATGATATATGTATGCATGCATGAAATATTT
This sequence comes from Arachis hypogaea, assembly GCF_003086295.3. Classification (NCBI taxonomy): domain Eukaryota; kingdom Viridiplantae; phylum Streptophyta; class Magnoliopsida; order Fabales; family Fabaceae; genus Arachis; species Arachis hypogaea. Next base: position 98,528,887 of record NC_092038.1, read on the forward strand.
GTTGATTGTTAGAAGAAAAACAAATCTTAGAAAGCATGATTAGGAGAGAATTTAGAGAATCAACCCTAAACACTTGAGCGAATAGAGTGCAAATACATCCGGTGAGGGTTTGATGCTCAATTACATGTTTCCACCTATGATCATCTCTTCTCATGCAAGTTTGTAAAAATATTTAATAACTCAATTCAATTTTGGATTAGACTTGCTAGTCCTTAGCCCTTGTGCATATATGCTTCTTGGGAATTGATTTATTTTGACCAAGCAATTGCATTCATGTAGATAGTTGCATATAGGTAGATTGCATTTAGTTAGTTTTCATTGAATAAATGTTGATCCCTTTGCTTTCTCTTGGTTTAAGCATGAGGACATGCTTGGTTTAAGTGTGGGGAGGTTGACAAACCCCAATTTGACGGTTTATCTTGTATTGATTTTAGGGGATTTTATAACCTTTTACCCACATTTATTCAATGAAATAGCATGGTTTTATAACTTCTCCTTTAATTGTGCTTAAGAGTGAAAACATGCTTTTTAGGTCTTAAAATGAATAAATTTAATTCACCTTGATTCCATTAGATGCCTTGATATGTTTGCTAAGTGATTTCAGATTTAGGAGGCAAAGATTGGATCAAGGGAATGAAGAAAGAAGCATGAAAAGTTGGAGAACTCATAAAGAAATGAAAGAACCGGAAAGCTGTCAAGCCGACCTCTTCGCACTTAAACGACCATAACTTGAGCTACAGAGGTCCAAATGATGCGGTTCCAGTTGGGTTGGAAAGCTAACATCCGGGGCTTCGAAACAATATAAGATTTGCCATAGTTGCTACAAGTATGGTGGGGCGCACGCGCATAGTACGCGCACACGCCGTTGCTGCCACCTAGTCCACTTGAAGCAAAACGTGGCCAGCGATTTTAGAAGCCTTGTGGGCCCAATCCAACTCATTTTTGATGCTATTTAACCCAAGGAGTGAAGAGGGAAACACATGCTAGTTACCATTAGTTTAGTTTTAGCATAGTTAAGTTTTAGAAGTAGTTTCTAGAGAGAGAAGCTCTCACTTCTCTCTAGAATTAGGATTAGGATTAGGATTAGTTCTTAGATCTAGGTTTTAATCTTTGCTTTCTTCTACTTCTACCTTTCAATTCTTTGTTGCTACATTCATCTTCTTCTATTCTTTTGTTGTAATTTCCTTTATGTTGTTCTTACATTTTGTTGTAGATCTAGTATTGTTCTTTCTACATTCTTCCAATTCAATAAGAGGTAATTCATAATAAATGTGTCTTCTTTGCTCTTCCATTGTTGATCTCTTGTTTTTGTAGTTATAGATTCCTTTAATTCTTGCATTTAATAATGTTTACTTCTATTGCACTCTATGTGTTTGTTGAAATGTCTCTTTTAGTTTTAGTGTAGATTTTGTTCCTCTTGGCCTAGGTAGAGTAATTAGTAACTCTTGAGTTATCTAATTCCTTTGTTAATTGATAATTGGAGAGATTGCTAATTGATTTGAATGCCTCTAAAGCTAGTCTTTCCTTTAGGAGTTGATTAGGATTTGAGGAATCAAATTGATTCATCCACTTGACTTTCCTCCATGGTTAGAGGTTAACTAAGTGGGAGCAATGGACAATTTGTCATCACAATTGAGGAGGATAACTAGGATAGGACTTCTAGTTTTCATATCTTGCCAAGAGCTTTGTTAGTTGTTAGTTTATTTTCTTTGCCATTTATACTTCTTGTCCAAAAGCTTAAAAACCCCAAATATAATTCACAACCAATAACAAGACACTTCATTACAATTCCTAGGGAGAACGACCCGAGGTTTGAATACTTCGGTTTATAAATTTAGGGGTTTGTTTTAGTGACAAACAACTTTTTGTATGAAAGGATTATTGCTTGGTTTAGAAACTATACTTCGACGAGATTTTATTTGAGAAATTCTAAACCGTCAAAAATCCGTTCGTCATATAGATAGAAAGTATGTAGAAATCACTTCATCACCTGGTGAGAAATTTTATGTAGGAATTTTCTTATTTCTCCATCCCCTTGGAACTTTCTTCTTTGTTTCCATTGATGCTGTCTTGTTTTCTATGGATTCTTTCTCTAGGGGATTCTTGTTATTGATCTTGCATGACTCTGATGGTTCTGGTTCCCCTTGGATCACCTTTGAACGTGGTTCTTCTTGACTATATGGCTTCCCAACTAATGGGGCTTCCAATTGTGTTGTTTGTACTTCCTTGTTTGGCTCCTCCATCAACTCTCTGTTATCATGATCTGATTCTTGTGAGGGTTTAAAGACTTTGAAAGTGAGATGCTCATCATGTATTCTCAACACTAACTCTCCTCATTCTACATCTATGAGTGCTCTAGCTGTGGCTAGGAAGGGTCTTCCCAGAATGATGGGGTAAATAGGATTCTCATCCATATCCAGAACAACAAAATCTGTGGGAAGATAGTAGCTCCCAACCTTTACCAGCACATTTTCAACCACCCCTACTGCTTGTTTTTGAGTTTTGTCAGCCAATCTGATAATTACATTAGTAGGAGTTAGTTCATTGAGTTGAAGCTTCTTCATGAGGGAGAGAGGCATTAGGTTGATGCTTGCTCCTAAGTGACAAAGCCCTTTGTTAATCATTGTTTCTCCTATGGCACAAAGAATGTGGAAACTCCCTGGATCCTCCTTCTTTGTGGGTGGCCCTGGTTGAATGAGAGCACTACAATCTCTGTTCATCTTGATTGTTTGTCCACCCTTCAATGGGCTTTTTCTGGCTAGTAGCTCCTTTATATACTTGACGTAGAAAGGCATCTGTTGGAGGGCTTTAATGAATGGTATATTTACATCTAGAGATGTAAACATATCAAGAAACCTTGAGTACATTCTCCCTACTACACCACCTTTAAGCCTATGGGGAAAAGGTGCATATGGGTTCAATACCTCCTTCTTCTTTAGCTCTTCCTTAGATGTAAGCTGAGTTACACAGCTTCCTTCTTTCTGGCTTTCCTATTGGTTATTTTGAAGGTGTTCTACTCCATTCATACTCCCCTCATCACTTGTGGTTATCATTTTGCATTCCTCCCATCTCACTTTCTTTGTTTCTCCTCTTGGATTATTCTCTGTATCACTGTGGAATCCATCAGTGGATTTGGGAATTTATTGAGATAGGTACCCTACTTGGGACTCCAATCTCTTGATGTTTTCTCCTTGGTTCTTGATATTAGCTCGCACTTCTTCCTTAAACACTTTGTTATCTTGGATTTCTTTGCATATGTTTTCAAGTAGAACTTTAATCTTTGAAAGCCTATCATCTGTCAATGATGGTGGGTTGAGATTAGGTGGTTGAGAAGGTTGGTTAGATGGACGTTGGTAATATCTCTGTGAGGTGTTTTGATGATTAGTATTGTTGTTGGAGTTGAAGTTGTGGCGTCTCTGATCTTGCCCTTGGTCTTGTTGATTTTCCCATCCAAAGTTGGGGTGATTCCTCCATCCAGAGTTGTAAGTTTTGGAGTATGGATCATGGACTTGTCTAGGTGAGTTTCCCACATAGTTAGCTTGCTCCCAGTCACCTTCTTCTCATATGTTTACTCCTTCTTGAGTTGGTGATGAGGTGATGACTGCTGCAACTTGTTTCTCTTCCACCTTCTTGGTAAGATCTGCTAGCTGCTTGGTGATCATCTTGTTTTGGGCTAACATTGCATCCATGTGGTTCAGCTCCATTACTCCTCTAGTGTTGCTTCTTTCGGAGGCATAGAAGTAATCATTCTCAGCAACTGTTTCAATGACATTGATGAGCGGATATTTTGTACGCTTTTTGGGGGTAATTTCATGTAGATTTTAGCATGTTTTAGTTAGTTTTTAGTAGAATAATATTAGTTTTTAGGCAAAAATCATATTTCTGGACTTTACTATGAGTTTGTGTGTTTTTCTGTGATTTCAGGTATTTTCTGGCTGAAATTGAGGGAGCTGAGCAAAAATCTGACTTAGGCTGAAAAAGGACTGCTGATGCTGTTGGATCCTGACCTCCCTGCACTCGAAATGGATTTTCTGGAGCTACAGGAGTCCAATTGGCGCGCTCTCAACGGCGTTGGAAAGTAGACATCCAGGGCTTTCCAGCAATATATAATAGTCCATACTTTGAGCGAGGATAGACGACGTAACTTGGCGTTAAACACCAATTGCTCATTGCCTTGAATACGTTAAACACCAATTGGATAGCTCATTGCCTTGAATACGTTAAACACCAATTGCTCATCATGTAGTCTAAGAGTGAGTTCACCCTTTTGGACATCTATGATGGCTCCAGCAGTAGCCAGGAAGGGTCTTCCCAGGATTATCGAAGCTTTGGCTTCTTCCTCCATATCTAACACCACAAAATCGGCAGGAAATATAAAATCTCCCACTTTCACCAACAAATCCTCAACTATCCCATGAGGGAATTTAAAAGTTCGATCTGCCAATTGGAGGGCCATTCTTGTTGGTTTGGCTTCCTCAATCTTCATTCTTCTCATCATTGTTAGAGACATCAAATTGATACTGGCCCCTAAGTCACACAAGGCTTTCTCCACCATGACTTCTCCTATGATGCAGGGAATTTGGAAACTGCCTGGATCCTTCAATTTCTGAGGCAATTTGTGTTGAATGATGGCACTGCATTCTTCAGTCAACAACACAGTTTCATCATTTCTCCAGCTTCTCTTCTTGGTCATTAATTCCTTTAAGAATTTTGCATAGAGTGGCATTTGCTCTATTGCCTCAGCAAACGGAATGTTGATTTGAAGCTTCTTGAAAATCTCCAAGAATCTGGAGAATTGGCCATCCTTTTCACTTTTCATCAAGCGTTGAGGATATGGTGCTTTGGGTGTATAAGGCTTCAGGACCTCTTTTTCTTTTTCTTTTTTTGCAGACGGTGTAAAAGATTGTCCCTGTTCCTTGTCTCTCACATTTTCCTTTGCTTCATCCTCTGTGGTTTCCTTTGAGATCTCCTTTAGCTTCTTTCCACTTCTGAGGGTTATGGCCTTACATTCTTCCCTTGCAATAGCCTTGGCAGCATGAGAAACGCTTGGCCCAGGGGTTTGCTTAGATAAATACCCAATTTGATTTTCTAGCTTCTGGATGGCAGCTCCTTGGTTTTGCAAGTTAGAATTTACTTCTTCCTTAAAGGCTTTCAATTCGGTTATGTCTTGACCCATGGTTGCAAGCATTCCTTCTATCCTGTTTAATTGATCTTGAAATTGTTGGTTCGGATTAGGTTGGGCAGGTTGATTATTTTGGCCATGATATGGTGGTTGGGAGTAAGTGTTTTGTGTGGCTTGGTATGATCTTTGGTTGGAGTTTTGGTATGTGGAATTGTTATGTTGGTTGGGGTTGTAAGGTTTGTGGTTTTGTGATTGGGTTTGCTGGTTTCCCCACAAAAAGTTTGGGTGGTTTTTCCAGCCTGGGTTGTAAGTGTTGGAATGTGGATCATATAGTTGCCTTTGTTGATTTCCCACATAGTTGGCCTCTTCCCAATCACCTCCTTCAGTGCTTACTTCCTCTTGATCTTGTGTGTGTATTGCAGCCACTTGATTTGTTTCTAATTTCCTGGTGAGCTCTGCTAGTTGCTTGGCAAACACCTTGTTTTGGGCTAGAATTGTATCAACATGGTTCAGCTCCATGACTCCCTTAGTGTTGTGTCTCTCTGAAGCATAGTAGTACTCATTCTCAGCCACTGTCTCAATCACTTCAATGGCTTCTTCCACAGTCTTTTTCCTGTTCAATGAACCTCCTGATGAATGGTCTACAGCCTTCCTTGATTCATAAGAAAGTCCATCATAGAAAATATGCAATTGCACCCAGTCATGGAACATGTCTGGTGGGCATTTCCTTGTCAAATCCTTGAACCTCTCCCATGCCTCGTAGAGAGTTTCACCATCTTGTTGTCTAAAAGTCTGAACCTCAGATCGAAGCCTATTGACCTTTTGTGGGGGTAGAAACGTGCCAGAAACTTGCTTTCCACCTCATCCCAGGTTGTTAGGCTCCCCCTTGGGAATGATTCCAACCACTTAGCTGCCTTGTCCCTAAGTGAAAATGGGAACAAGAGCAGTTTATAGGCATCTTCCTGGACTCCATTGGACTTCACAGTGTCGCAAATTCTCAGGAATTTTGTGAGATGTTGGTTTGGATCTTCATTAGCACTCCCACCAAATGAACAATGATTCTCCACCAGTGATATTAGCTGTGGTTTGAGTTCAAAATTGTTGGCCTGAATGGGTGGTTTCTGAATGCTGATACCACAATTCCTAGAGGTTGGGTTTATGTATGAACCAAGAACCCTCCTCTCAGGAATGGCATTGTTTCCATCAGCTCTCTCATGGTTGTGAACTTCTCTATCCATGTTGAGATCTAGAGCTTCCTCAAAATTGTCCTCAGATTCTCCTTCAGATTCTTCTTCTCTCAGTACTCTCTTCCCTCTTGCTTCCCTTCTAAGTTTATGAAGGGTCCTCTCTGGTTCGGTATATGGAGGAGTTGATGTCTCTCCTCTCCTACCTGTCATACAAGAACACAGCACAGGCAACAAACAAGTGAAATACTCTTGGTTAATGGAAGAGTATGGTTAGAGCAGTTGAGGAATTAATTCAAATAGTTAGTGAGTCAGTGAGTTAGTTGCTTGAATTTAAAGGCATAAAGAAAGAAAGCAAGTAACAGAGTGCAGAAATTAAAATTCAACAAGTAACTTGAACTGAATTAACAAAACAAGAAAAATGCTCAATCTAGTTAACTTCCAATTTGAGAATTGTCAATCGAAAACCAATCCCCGGCAACGGTGCCATAAACTTGATGCTACGATTTTAGGAAATTGCACGATCGGCAAAAATTCCTTCCGGCAAGTGCACCGGTTATCGTCAAGTAAAAACTCACAATAGAGTGAGGTCGAATCCCACAAGGATTGGTTGAGTGAGCAATTCGAATTAGAAGTGTGTTCTAGTTGAGCGGAATCAAGATTTAGATGAGAATTGCGGAATGTTAAATTGCATGAATTAAAGAGCGAGAAGCTAAATTGCTGAAATTAAAAAGGGATCGGGGTGATTGCATGAATTTAATTGCAGAATGTAAAGAGAAAGTGGTAGATCAGAAATGGGGAATTCATTGGGGTTTAGGAGATATTGAGATCTCCGAATCGAAACATTTTTATCCCTTCTTCAACCAATGCATTCATTGAATTTTGCTTGGCAATCTTATATGATTGGATCCCAATCCCTTGGCTCACCAATTCTCTCTAAAAACAAACAAATTCCCAATTCCTTGGTTTAAATGTTCATAAGAAGAGATGATGCTCGATCACTGATTATACCACACAGTTTCATGAACCACAATTTGGTAGGATTACATGTCACAATATCCATCCAAACCCCAATCCAATTCACTGTGAGAAAGCTTCTCTAGCATGAATCCTCCATTCCTTTCCCAAGGTTCCGAAGGATTCCAATTATGGATAGTTTCTTTCCCAAGACAACTAACCAATGGAATTAGATCGAGAAGCTTTCTAACAAAATTCAAGAGAAAAGATTGAAGAAGAAGATAAAAACTATTGTTGATTCATTGAATTACAATAGAGCTCCCTAACCCAATGAAAGGGGTTTAGTGAGTCATAGCTCTGAATTCAATTACAAAAAGTATCAAAAACTAGAAAAATGATCCAAAAGTCCCTTACTAACTTAAATTCTATCCTATTTATACACTTTCTAAATTGAGCTTCTGTTGTGCTTCTTGGGCTTTGAGGCCTTTCCCTGATTTCCTTTTGCTTTGGGTTTATGATCCATAATCCTGATGAGGCTGCTGATCCAATTCTGTAACATTCATTGAGCCAACTTAGTGATAATCAAGTAATGACATATGACTCAACAAATTGAAATTCCAGACTCATCAATTCTTCAGGCCCAATCCCATAAACCATGATATTCAATTGGGTTTCATACCAGAGTACGTTTAAGTTAATGTTTGTCCTCAAATGCTAACTTAAACTGCAATATCTTTGGCCCAGAAACCTTTTCAAATAGTGGCGTTTAAGTTGCAGTTTAAGCTTCAGTTAAGGTTAAACTGAAGCTTAAACGTGGAAATGGAAGAAGGCAACCCTGGAGGGTAAAATAGTCGAACACGTTTAAGCTTCAGTTTAAGGTTAAACTGAAACTTAAACGTGGAAATGGAAGAAAGCAACCCTGGAGGGTAAAATAGTCGAACACGTTTAAGCTTCAGTTTAAGGTTAAACTGAAGCTTAAACGTGGAAATGGAAGAAAGCAACCCCTGAGTGTGAATTTGGTCGAACACGTTTAAGCTTCAGTTTAAGGTTAAACTGAAGCTTAAACGTGGAAATGAAGAAAGCAACCCTGGAGGAGAATTTTTGGTCGAACACGTTTAAGCTCCAGTTTAAGGTTAAACTGGAGCTTAAACGTGGAAATGCTCCCTGGTGCATTTCTCATTTCTGGCGTTTAACTTCCAGTTTAAGGTTAAACTGGAGGTTAAACGCCACTTTCAGCTTTTCTCAGCTTTCATGATTCTGGCGTTTAAGCTCCAGTTTAAGCTTAAACTGGAGCTTAAACGCCACTTCCCAGCATTACATGGCTTGGCAGTTTAAGTTCCAGTTTAAGCTTAAACTGGAACTTAAACTCCACATGTGATATTCAAGCTTCCTTTATTGATTTTGTTGCTTCCTTGCCTAGCCTCTTCTTCCCTGAAATCATCCAAACAACTACATCAAAGTCTTGCAAAATTTCATGAGAAATCTTCCATTCATAGCATTCAAGTAATATAACTAAAAACTCATGGAATTTGCATCAAAATCATACTGTTTGGATGGTTCATTGCTTTGTTATTCATTTAACCATTCTTGGTTACTTTAAGCTCAAGAAAATGCATAAAACAACTAAAACTAACAGAAAAATGCTAGTGAAACTAGCCTAAGATGCCTTGGCATCAACTACTCCAACGGTGGTTATTGGTTCACCACTATAAATATACTGACACCCCTCAGGGATCTCTAAGTCCCAATACTCTTTAGACCTGCTCACACCCTTGCTAACTTAGGCATCAGAGTGTCTTTGAGGTACCACCCCCCATTTTCTCACACTCACAAGTCGGACAGAGGCCACAGAAGCGCAAACCCGCTCGAAGGCTTCCCTCCTTAGACGATTGGGCCAACCTACCGAGTCCAACCCATTAATCTCCAGTTACCCAACGTAACATTGGCGCCGTTGCTGTGGACCCGAGAGATCAACTAGTAATGGCGGACAACTCACCAGAAGATGGTCATACAGCGTCTGATTCCGAATAAGAAAATCCAGATACCAGAAACAATGACGCGAACCTGACCCTTCACCAAGGAACCAACGACCAGCATAGAGAAGGCACCTCTGGGCTTAAGAACCCAAAGGTAAATTCCTCAGAAGGACGAGAGTCTGGAAAGGAAGGGCTGCCCCATGCAATCAAGCTAACGAGGCTGCTCCACGGCCACCAAGGTCGTTTGGAACAACTGGAACAAGAATTAGAACGACAACGAGAGGCAGAGCAAAATCTCAGAGAAGAGATAGAGTGACGAAAATAGTTGGAAGAAAAACTCTTGAAGCTCGAATCTTCCCTTAGAAGTCGGAACTCCCATGGCAACAGAGAAGAGTCGCCCTGGAGGGAGAAGACTCGTTCAGTGAGGATATAATGAGGGCAAAAGTTCCAAGGAACTTTAAAAGCCCTGATATAAACCTCTATGACAGAACCACAGATCCAAAGCATCATTTAAGCAATTTCAAAAGTCAGATGTATCTGGCTGATGCTTCTGATGCAACTCACTGCAAAACTTTCCCGACCACCCTGCCGAAAGCAGCGATGAAATAGTTCGATAGCCTCCCCCCAAGGTCGGTTACCAGCTTTGAGGACCTCTCGAGAAAGTTCTTGATGAGATTCTCCATCCGGAAGGATAAAGTAAAGCATGCACCGAGTCTCCTGAGAGTCAAACAGGAAGTGAGAGAACCTCTACGAGACTACATGGAAAGGTTCAACAAAGCGTGCTTGGAGTGATGTACAAGAGAGAGTAGAAAAGTAAGGGCCCCTTCTCTCAGTTATCATGGGGCTAGTAAATGGACTTAGATAGGGCCCCTTCTCTCATTCCATATCAAAAAGGCACCCCACCTCTTTGAGTGATGTACAAGAGAGAGTAGAAAGGTACATCAACATGGAGGAAAATGCTAGATTACGGGAGCCAAGCTGGTGACAGGGGCCCCCTCACTCAACAAAAGAGAAAGAAAGGGAGCTCAAGAAAAAAGAGGAGGTCGGTCCCGACAGGCCGAGGAGGTATCACTCCTATACTCCTCTAAAAGTCTCCCTAGTAGACGTATACAGAGAAATCTGTAATACCGAAAGATTGCCGCCACCTAGACCCATCAAAAAAAAAGGGAAGAAGGTGCGGCGACTTCTGTGAGTACCATAAGATGTATGGCCACTCAACAAACGATTGCTATGACCTTAAAAATGTGATAGAAAGGTTGGCCAGGGAAGGCCGACTTGATAGATATCTCATGAAAAGGTCAGACAATTATGGAAAAAGGAAGAGAGATGATAAGGACAGAAGAGACACACCACTGCAAACCCCTGAGAGACACATACATATGATCTCTGGAGGATTCGCGGGAGGGGGTTGATGAGCGGATAATTTATACGCTTTTTGGCATTATTTTTAGTATGTTTTTAGTATGTTTTAGTTAGTTTTTATTATATTTTTATTAGTTTTTAGTTAAAATTCACTTTTTTGGACTTTACTATGAGTTTGTGTGTTTTTCTGTGATTTCAGGTATTTTCTGGCTGAAATTGAGGGACCTGAGCAAAAATCTGATTCAGAGGCTGAAAAGGACTGCAGATGCTGTTGGATTTTGACCTCCCTGCACTCGAAGTGGATTTTCTGGAGCTACAGAAGCCCTATTGGCGCACTCTCAACTACGTTGGAAAGTAGACATTCTGGCTTTCCAGAAATGTATAATAGTCCATACTTTGCCCAAGATTTGATGGCCCAAGCCGGTGTTCCAAATCAGCTCAAAACTGTCCGGCGTTAAACGCCGAAACTGGCACAAGAATGGGAGTTAAACGCCCAAACTGGCACAAAAGCTGGTGTTTAACTCCAAGAAGAGTCTCTACACGAAAATGCTTCAATGCTCAGCCCAAGCACACACCAAGTGGGCCCAGAAGTGGATTTTTATGTCATTTACTCATCTTTGTAAACCCTAAGCTATTAGTTCTCTACAAATAGGACCTTTTGCTATTGTATTTTCATCTTTCAATCTTAGAATCTTTTGATCATGATTTTATGATTGAACCCTCTTTGGGAGGCTGGCCATTCGGCCATGCCTAGACCTTGTTCTTATGTATTTTCAACGGTGGAGTTTCTACACACCATAGATTAAGGTGTAGAGCTCTGCTGTACCTCGAGTATTAAGGCAATTACTATAGTTCTTCTATTCAATTCAGCTTATTCTTGTTCTAAGATATTCATTCAAGTACACATCATTCTCACTTATGAACGCGTGCCTGACAACCACTTCCGTTCTACAAGCAAACAAGGCTTCAATGTTTATCTCTTAGATCCCTTAATCGGAATCTTCGTGGTATAAGCTAGAATTGATGGCGGCATTCAAGAGAATCCGGAAGGTCTAAACCTTGTCTGTGGTATTCTGAGTAGGATTCAAGGATCGAATGACTGTGACGAGCTTCAAACTCGCGATTGTGGGGCGTTAGTGACAGACGCAAAAGAATCACTGGATTCTATTCCGACATGATCGAGAACCGACAGCTAAATAGCCGTGCTGTGATAGAGCGCGTTGAACATTTTCACTGAGAGGATGGGAGGTAGCCACTGACAACGGTGAAACCCTACATACAGCTTTCCATGGAAAGGAGTAAGAAGGGTTGGATGAAGACAGTAGGAAAGCAGAGAGACGGAAGGGACAAAGCATCTCCATACGCTTATCTGAAATTCTCACCAATGAATTACATAAGTATCTCTATCTTTATTTTATGCTTTATTCATAAATCATTCATAACCATTTGAATCTGCCTGACTGAGATTTACAAGATGACCATAGCTTGCTTCATACCAACAATCTCCGTGGGATCGACCCTTACTCGCGTAAGGTTTATTACTTGGACGACCCAGTGCACTTGCTGGTTAGTTGTGCGAAGTTGTGATAAAGAGTTGAGATTGCAATTGAGCGTACCATGTTGATGGCGCCATTGATAATCACAATTTCGTGCACCAGGGAGGGCGGGCAGGGGATCATGCCGGGCATGACGATCTAGTGGTGATAACCATGATCTTGGCGAACACCAACCTCCACAGAACCTTGGTGGACCAAGGGAGTTCGGCCGACATCTTCTTTAAGCCCGCATTCGGCAAATTAGGGTTGGATGAAAGGGAGCTAAAAGCTTACCCGGACACCCTGTATGGGCTAGGAGACATGCCAATTAAGCCACTGGGATACATTCCCCTGCACATGACCTTCGGAAAAGGAGAAAATTCCAAAACTCTGAGTATTGACTTTATCGTCATCGATGCCGGATCAGCGTATAACGCCTTGATCGATAGGACTACGCTAAATCAGCTCAGAGCGGTAGTGTCAACCCCTCACCTTTGCATGAAATTCTCAACACCTAGGGGAATAGCAATGGTACGAGGAGACCATAAGTTGGCAAGAAAATGCTACAATGAAAGCTTAAGCCTCCGAGGAAAGAGTAAGGAGGTTCACACCATAGAGCTCAGGGGAATAAAAGCTAAGGAAGAGCTGCGGCCATAGCCGGGTGGAAGAACCAAAGAGGTTCAAATCGGAAAATAGGAAGGAAAAAACACCAACATAGGGGCCAGCCTAGACAGAGATTTAAAACAAAGGCTGATAAAGCTCCTGCGAGATAATTCTAACCTCTTTTCTTGGAAAGCTTCCGACATGCTAGGGATAGACCCTCATCTCATGTCCCACAAGCTTTTAGTACACCCCGGATCACGACCCGTACAGCAGCACGGGCGCAAGCTCGGAACAGAACGAGCTCAGGTGGTGGAGGAGCAAGTGCAAGCCCTCTTGGAGGCCGACTTCATCCGAGAGGTCAAGTACCCGGCATGGCTAGCGAATGTAGTGCTAGTCAAAAAGCAAAATGGCAAGTGAAGGATGTGCGTCGACTACACCAACCTGAACAAAGCATGCCCCAAAGACCCATATCCACTTCCCAGTATTGACACCCTAGTAGATGCAAGCTCAGGGTATCAGTACTTGTCGTTTATAGATGCTTACTCGAGATACAACCAAATCCCGATGTACAAGCCAGATGAGGAAAAAACTTCATTCATCACACCTAAAGCAAACTACTACTATGTGGTGATGCCATTTGGATTAAAAAATGCTGGGGCCATATATCAAAGGTTGATGAATAAAGTGTTCGCTCCCCACCTTGGGAACTTAATGGAGGTCTACGTAGATGACATGCTGGTGAAAACTAAGGAGGAAACTGACCTCTTGACAGATCTCTCGCAAGTTTTCAGCACCGTAAGGTTACATGGGATGAGACTAAATCCCACGAAATGTACCTTTGCGGTAGAGGCGGGAAAGTTTCTAGGGTTCATGCTAACACAAAGGGGAATCAAAGCAAACCCCAATAAGTGCAAAGCTATCCTGGAAATGAAAAGTTCGAATTGTCTAAAGGAGGTCCAACAATTAAATGGAAGGCTTCTCGCCCTTTCCAGATTCCTGGTGGGATCGGCACTAAGGTCCCTTCCAGTATTCTCCCTACTAAGAAAAGGATGCCAGTTCGAATGGACTCCGGAATGTGAAGAAGCTTTCCAGCAGTTCAAAAAGTTCTTGAGACAGCCCCCAATACTGACCCGACCCGTGGTCGGGGAAGAGCTTGTCCTATACCTGTCAGTAGCAGACAGAGCTATAGCATCAGCTCTAATACAGGAATATGAGGTCGGGCAGCATCCTGTGTACTTCACCAGCAAAGTTCTACAAGACCCAGAACTAAAGTATCAAAAACTTGAAAAGTTTGCTTACTCCTTAGTAGTAGCCTCACGCCGATTACGGCCATATTTCCAAGCGCACACAATAAAAGTCCAAACGAACAAGCCCATGAAGCAAGTCCTCCAGAAGATGGACATTGCGGGCAGAATGGTTCAATGGGCAATAGAACTCTCCAAGTTCGACTTGAAATACGAAGCCCGAATGGCAATAAAAGCTCAATGCCTCACCGACTTCCTAGCAGAATACGCGGGAGATCAAGAGGAGAAATCCACTACATGGGAATTATATGTAGATGGGTCCTCCAATAAAGTTGGAAGCAGGGCAGGCATAATATTGGTCGGTGAAGGGGGAACGCAAATTGAAGTTTCCCTTAAGTTCAAGTTCCCAGCTTCCAATAATCAGGCAGAATATGAAGCCTTGATTGCAGGGTTAAAGCTGGCAGAAAAAGTCGGTGCACCCAAAGTAATGATATTCAGCGACTCTCAGGTGGTGACATCCCAAATAAATAGAGAGTATCAGGCCAAAGATCCCAACATGATAAAGTACTTGGATAAAACCTTGGAGCACCTTAGGCGCTTTGAGGAGACCGGGGTAAGGCATATAACTCGGCACCTTAACAGCAGGGAAGATGCCCTCTCCAAGCTAGCAAGTACCAAACCAGGAGGGAACAACAGAAGCTTGATCCATAAAACTCTCCTTGAACCCTCTATGGCTAAAACAGAAACTGTTCAAAACATCTTTGAAGTCACCGGGTTAGACCTCGGGTGGATGAAGCCCTTAATCGAATACCTGAAATTCGACATCCTCCCCAAAGAAGAAAAGGAGGCCATGAAAATCCGGAGGGAAGCACAAAACTACATGTTGGTAAAAAATATCCTCTATAAAAGGGGGATATCAACACCACTACTAAAGTGCGTCCTGACCTCAAAGACCACTGAGGTGCTAGAGGAGGTGCACAATGGAATCTGCGAGAACCATCTTGGAGCAAGGTCGTTAGCTAGAAAGGTAATCCGGGCTGGATTCTACTGGCCGACCTTACAAAAAGATTCCACAGAATTTGTGAAAAAGTGCCAGCCATGCCAAATGCATTCAAACTTCCATGTAGCCCCTCCCGAGGAACTCATTAGTATAACTTCCCCATGACCTTTCGCAAAGTGGGGATTGGACTTGCTAGGACCATTCCCACAAGCGCCGAGGCAAGTAAAATATCTAATAGTGGGAGTGGATTACTTCACAAAGTGGATAGAAGCAAAACCATTAGCCATCATCACCGCTCAGAGAAGTCGGAAGCTTCTCTACAAGAACATTATCACCAGGTATGGGGTACCCCACTCCATCACCACCGATAATGGCACTCAGTTCACCGACTCAACCTTCAAAAATCTGGTAGCCAGCATGAAAATCAAACATCAGTTTACATCGGTGGAACATCCACAAGAAAATGGACAAGCCGAGGCAGCAAACAAGGTCATACTAGTAGGGTTGAAGAAAAGGTTACAGGACACAAAGGGAGCCTGGGCCGAGGAACTCCCACAAGTACTTTGGGCTTATCGGACCACACCTCAGTCTGCCATAGGAGAAATGGTGCACGAAATTGTGATCATCAACAATGGCACCAATAGACTGGAGCTCTCAAATGTGAATCACACTTTGTCACCACTTCGCACAACTAACCAGCAAGTGCACTGGGTCATCCAAGTAATACCTTACGTGAGTAAGGGTCAATCCCACACAGATTGTTGGTATGAAGCAAGCTATGGTCATCTTGTAAATCTCAATCAGGCGGATTCAAATGGTAATAATGGTTTTCGAATATAAAGATAAATAAATCCTAAAATAAAGATAAAGATACTTATGTAATTCATTGGTGGGAATTTCAGATAAGCGCATGAAGATGCTTTATCCCTCTTAAATCTCTGCTTTCCTACTACTTTCATCAAATCATTCGTACTCCTTTCTATGGCAAGCTGTATGTTAGGTTTCACCGTTATCAATGGCTACCTCCCGTCCTCTCAGTGAAAATGGTCCAAATGCTCTGTCACAGCATTGCTAATCATTTGTCGGTTCTCGATCATGTCGAAAAATAATCCAGTGATTCTTTCGCGTCTGTCACTACGCCTAACACTCGTGAGTTTGAAGCTCGTCATAGTCATTCAATCCCTGAATCCTACTCGGAATACCACAGACAAGGTTTATACTTTTCGGATTCTCAAGAATGCTGCCAATGGATTCTAGCTTATACCACAAAGATTCTGATTAAGGAATCCAAGAGATACACACTCTAGCTCTCACTTGTAGAACGGAAGTGGTTGTCAGGCACGCGTTCATAAGGACGGATGATTATGAGTGTCACAGATCATCACATCCATCAGGTTGAAGTGTAGTGAATATCTTAGAATAAGAATAAGCTTGAATTGAATAGAAGAACAATAGTAATTGCATTAATTCTTGAGGTACAGCAGAGCTCCACACCTTAATCTATGGTGTGTAGAAACTCCACCGTTGAAAATACATAAGTGATGGTCCAGGCATGGCCGAATGGCCAGCCTCCCCCAAATAGGATGTAAATTCGAAAATAAGGAAAAAGACCCGGTCAAAAGACACTCAATACAATAGTAAAAAGTTCTATTTATACTAAACTAGTTACCAGGGTTTACAAAAATAAGTCTTAGTACAGAAATCTACTTCCGGGCCCCACTTTGGTGTGTGCTTGGGCTGAGCTTGAGCATTACACATGCAGAGGCTTCTCTTGGAGTTAAACGCCAAGTTGTAACGTGTTTTTGGCGTTTAACTCTGGTTTGTGACGTGTTTCTGGCGTTTTACTCCAGAATGCAGCATGGAACTGGCGTTGAATGCCAGTTTGTGTCGTCTAAAATCAAATAAAGTATGGACTATTATATATTGCTGGAAAGCCCTGGATGTCTAATTTCCAACGCAATTGAGAGCGCGCCATTTAAAGTTATTTAGCTCTAGAAAATCCATTTCGAGTGCAGGGAGGTCAAAATCCAACAACATTAGCAGTCCTTTTTCAGCCTGAATCAGATTTTTGCTCAGGTCCCTCAATTTCAGCCAGAAAATACCTGAAATCACAGAAAAACACACAAACCCATAGCAAAGTCTAGAAATGTGAATTTTGCATAAAAACTAATAAAAACATCCCTAAAAGTAGCTAGATCCTACTAAAAACTACCTAAAAACAATGCCAAAAAGCATATAAATTATCCGCTCATCACAACACCAAACTTAATTGTTGCTTGTCCCTAAGCAACTGAAAATCAAATAGGATAAAAAGAAGAGAATATACTATAAATCTCAAAATATCAATGAAGCTTAGTTCTAATTAGATGAGCGGGACTAATAGCTTTTTGCTTCTGAACAGTTTTGGCATCTCACTTTATCCTTTGAAGTTTAGAATGATTGGCATCTATAGGAACTCAGAGTTCAGATAGTGTTATTAATTCTCCTAGTTAATTATGTTGATTCTTGAACACAGCTACTTTTATGAGTCTTGGCCGTGGCCCTAAGCACTTTGTTTTCCAGTATTACCACCGGATACATAAATGCCACAGACACATGACTGGGTGAACCTTTTCAGATTGTGACTCAGCTTTGCTAAAGTCCCTAGTTAGAGGTGTCCAGAGCTTTTAAGCACACTCTTTTTGCATTGGATCACGACTTTAACCACTCAGTCTCAAGCTTTTTACTTGGACCTGCATGCCACAAGCACATGGTTAGGGACAGGTTGATTTAGCCGCTTAGGCCCGGATTTTATTTCCTTGGGCCCTCCTATCCATTGATGCTCAAAGCCTTGGATCCTTTTTACCCTTGCCTTTTGGTTTTAAGGGCTATTGGCTTTTTCTGCTTGCTTTTTTTTCCTTTCTTTAATTTTTTTGCCACTTTTTTTTCGCAAGCTTTGTTCTTTACTGCTTTTTCTTGCTTCAAGAATCAATTTTTTTTTATTTTTCAAATCATCAATAACATTTCTCTTGTTCATCATTCTTTCAAGAGCCAACAATTTTAACATTCATAAACAACAAGATAAAAAATATGCACTGTTCAAGCATTCATTCAGAAAACAAAAATTATTGTCACCGCATCAATATAATTAAACTAATTTCAAGGATGAATTTGAAATTCATGTACTTCTTGTTCTTTTAAATTAAAAACATTTTTCATTTATGAAAGGTGAAGGATTCATGGAATTATTCATAGCCTTAAGATATAGTTACTAAATACTAAT
Organism: Arachis hypogaea; assembly: GCF_003086295.3. Lineage (NCBI taxonomy): Eukaryota > Viridiplantae > Streptophyta > Magnoliopsida > Fabales > Fabaceae > Arachis > Arachis hypogaea. The sequence goes on from NC_092038.1 coordinate 98,547,132, forward strand.
GATCATGTAGTAAAGACACAAACATAGACAAACATGAAGCTCAAAAATAAAAAAAAACAGAGAGATAAGAACAAGGAAGTTAAGGAATGAGTCCACCTTAGTGATGCTGGTGCCTTCTCCTTAAAGGACCAATGGTGTTCTTGAGCTCCTCTATGTTTCTTCCTTGCCTTTGTTGCTCCTCCCTCACAGCTCTTTGATCTTCTCTAATCTCATTGAGAATGATGGAGTTCTCTTGATGTTCCACCCTTAATTGGTTCATGTCATGACTCAATCCTTCTAGAGAAGTGTTGAGTTGTTCCCAATAGTTATTTGGTGGAAAATGCATCCCTTGAGGCATCTCAGGAATTTCTTGATGATGAATGGGCTCTCTTGTTTGATCTATTCTTTTCTTAGTGATGGGCTTGTCCTCTTCAATGAGGATGTCTCCTTCTATGTCAACTCTAGTTAAGTAGCATAGATGGCAAATGAGATGAGGAAAAGCTAGCCTTGCCAAGGTGGAGGGATTTTCGGCTACTTTGTAGAGTTCTAGAGAGATGACTTCATAAACTTCTACTTCCTCTCCAATCATGGTGCTATGGATCATGGTGGCCCGATCCACAGTTACTTCGGATCGGTTGCTAGTGGGGATGATGGAGCATTGGATGAACTCCAACCATCCTCTAGCCACAGGCTTAAGGTCCAGTCTTCTCAATTGAACCGGCTTGCCTTTTGAGTCTCTTTTCCATTGAGCTCCTTCCACACATACGCCCATGAGGACTTGATCTAACCTTTGAAAAAAGTTGACCCTTCTAGTGTAGGGTGATGAGCGCATAATTTATACGCTTTTTGGCATTGTTTTTAGTATGTTTTTAGTATGATCTAGTTAGTTTTTAGCATATTTTTATTAGTTTTTAGTTAAAATTCACTTTTATGGACTTTACTATGAGTTTGTGTATTTTTCTGTGATTTCAGGTATTTTCTGGCTGAAATTGAGGGACCTGAGCAAAAATCTGATTCAGAGACTGAAAAGGACTGCAGATGCTGTTGGATTCTGACCTCCCTGCACTCGAAGTGAATTTTCTGGAGCTACACAAGCCCAATTGGCGCGCTCTCAACGGTTTTGGAAAGTAGACATCCTGAGCTTTCCAGCAATGTATAATAGTTCATACTTTGCTCGAGATTTGATGGCCCAAACCGGCGTTGCAAATCAGCCTCAGAATTCCCAGCGTTTAACGCTGGAACTGGCATAAAAATTGGAGTTAAACGCCCAAACTGGCATGAAAGCTGGCGTTTAACTCCAGAAAAAGTCTCTACACATGAAAGCTTCAATGCTCAGCCCAAGCACACACTAAGTGGACCCAGAAGTGGATTTTTATGTCATTTACTCATTTCTGTATACCCTAGGTTACTAGCTTACTATTAATAGGATCTTTTGACATTGTATCTGACCTCATGACACTTTTACACATTTCCTTGTGTACTTTCCACAGCATGAGTCTCTAAACCCCACGGTTGGGGGTGAGGAGCTCTGCTGTGTCTTTGATGGATTAATGCAATTACTACTATTTTTCATTCAATCATGCTTGCTTCCATTCTAAGATATTACTTGTTCTTAAACCGGATGAATGTGATGATCCGTGACACTCATCATCATTCTCAACTATGAACGTGTGCCTGACAACCACTCCGTTCTACCTTAGATTGAGTAGATATCTCTTGGATTCTTTAACCGGAATCTTCGTGGTATAAGCTAGAACTGATGGCGGCATTCAAGAGAATCCGGAAGGTCTAAACCTTGTCTGTGGTATTCTGAGTAGGATTCAATGATTGAATGACTGTGACGAGCTTCAAACTCCTGAGGGCGGGGCATTAGTGACAGACGCAAAAGAATCACTGGATTCTATTCCGGCCTGATTGAGAACCGACAGATGGATAGCCGTGCCGTGACAGGGTGCGTTGAACATTTCCACTGAGAGGATGGGAGGTAGCCACTGACAACGGTGAAACCCTTGCATACAGCTTGCCATGGAAGGAGCCTTGCATGCTTGAAGAAGAAGACAGTAGGAAAGCAGAGATTCAGAAGATGGAGCATCTCCAAAACCTCAACCTGTTCTCCATTACTGCAAAACAAGTACTTATTTCATGTTCTTTTACTTTTCACAATCAATCCTGATAATTATTGATATCCTGACTAAGATTTACAAGTAACCATAGCTTGCTTCAAGTCGACAATCTCCGTGGGATCGACCCTTACTCACGTAAGGTATTAGTTGGACGACCCAGTGCACTTGCTGGATAGTTGTGCGGGGTTGCAAAAGTGTAATTGCAATTTCGTGCACCAAGTTTTTGGCGCCGTTGCCAGGGATTGTTCGAGTTTGGACAACTGACGGCTTATCTTGTTGCTTAGATTAGGACTGTTTTATTTTTGTTGGTTTAGAGTCTTTTAGATGAGTCTAGTTTCATATTTTAAGTTTGGTGTCAATAGCATGCTTTTGTTTTTCTTTTAATTTTCGAATTTGCATGTCCTTAGTCCCTTTTTGATCCGTAAAAATTCTAAGTTTGGTATCCTCTTTGTGTTTTTCCCTTAAAGTTTTCGAAAAGTAGTGTTTGATTTTCTAAAAATTTTAAGTTTGGTGTCATTTTTTTGTTTTTCTCTTTCCTCATTTCAAAAATCAAATCTTTTTCATAAAAAATTTTTCAATCATATCTTTCTAATTGCTAATCTCAAAATCTTTTTAATTAACTAATTGATTCAGTTCTCAATTTGCTTTGATCTTATTTTCTTTTAAATTTTCGAAATTTTATTTTATTTTCCATTTATTTTAATTTACTTTTTTCGGTCATTTTCAAAAAAAAATATTTTTAATCTGCTTGCAATCCATATCACTTCCCTTTCTCCATCATGGACCTAAGTGGAATTGAGCAGTCCAGAAGGACTTTGGGGTCATATGCTAACCCCATTACAGCTGCATATGGGAGTAGCATCTGTACACCTCCCATCAAAGCAAGCAGCTTTGAGCTAAATCCTCAACTCATTATCATAATGCAGCAAAATTGCCAGTATTCCGGTCTTCCACATGAAGAGCCTACTGAGTTTCTAGCACAGTTCTTACAAATTGCTGACACAGTACATGATAAAGAGGTGCATCAGGATGTCTACAGACTATTACTGTTTCCATTTGCTGTAAAAGATCAAGCTAAGAGATGGTTGAATAACCAACCTACAGCAAGCATAAAAACATGGAAACAGTTATCAGACAAATTCCTGAATCACTTTTACCCTCCAAAGAGGATGACACAGCTAAGGCTGGACATCCAAGGCTTTAAACAAGAGGATAATGAATCCCTTTATAATGCTTGGGAGAGGTATAGAGGTATGCTAAGAAAATGCCCCTCTGAAATGTTTTCAGAGTGGGTGCAGTTAGACATCTTCTACTATGGGCTTACAGAAAAAGCTCAGATGTCTTTAGACCACTCAGCTGGTGGATCTATACACATGAGGAAGACAATTGAAGAGACTCAAGAGCTTATAGACACTGTTGCTAGAAATCAGTATTTGTACTCTGGCAATGAGTTCTCTCCAAAAGAGGAAGTCATGGCAGTAGCCACTGATCCTAATCCTCAAGAACAGATGATTGAGCTTAATCAACAATTACACCAGATGACAAAACAGTTAGCAGATTTTAAAGAGATGCTTCATGAAACTAAAATTGCTAACAAGAACATAGAACTGTAGTTGAATCAAGCAAAACAGCAGATATCTAAACAGATAACAGAAGAATGTCAAGCAGTTCAACTAAGGAGTGGGAAGACATTGAATAACATTGCTCAAGGTAGCAAAAAGCCAAATAAGGAACAATTGACAGAGGATAACCAAACCACTGTTCAAAATCCCTCTGAGGACAGTAAGAGCCCAGAGAGGAATGCTGTTGGCGTTCAAATGCCAGAAAAGGAGGGAAAGCTGGCGTTAAACGCCCATTCCCTGCCCAGTTCTGGCGTTCAAACGCCAGAAAAGGGGGAAAAGTTGGCATTAAATGCCCATTTTCCACCCAATCCTGGCGTTCAAACGCAAAAGGGGAACCAGACACCTGAGAGTGCTGATAGTAATCCCTCTAAAAAGGCTTCTTCAACCACTTCTGTAAGGAATAAACCTGCAGCATCTAAGGTTGAAGAATATAAAGCCAAGATGCCTTATCCTCAGAAACTCCGCCAAGCGGAACAGGATAAGCAGTTTGCTCGCTTTGCAGACTATCTAAGGACTCTTGAAATAAAGATTCCGTTTGCAGAGGCACTTGAGCAAATACCTTCTTATGCTAAGTTCATGAAAGAGATCTTAAGTCATAAGAAGGATTGGAGAGAAACTGAAAAAGTATTTCTCACTGAAGAATGCAGTGCAGTCATTCTAAAAAGCTTACCAGAAAAGCTTCAAGATCCAGGAAGCTTTATGATACCATGCACATTAGAAGGTGCTTGCACCAAGACAGCCCTGTGTGACCTTGGAGCAAGTATCAATCTAATACCTGCATCCACTATCAGAAAGCTTAGGTTGACTGAAGAAGTCAAACCAACCCGGATATGCCTCCAACTTGCTGATGGCTCCATTAAACATCCATCAGGCATAATAGAGGACATGATTGTCAAGGTTGGGCCATTCGCCTTTCCAACTGACTTTGTGGTGCTGGAAATGGAGGAGCACAAGAGTGCAACTCTCATTCTAGGAAGACCTTTCCTAGCAACTGGACGAACTCTTATTGATGTACAAAAAGGGGAAATAACCCTGAGAGTCAATGAGGATGAGTTCAAGTTGAATGCTGTAAAAGCTATGCAGCATCCAGACACACCAAATGACTGCATGGGCGCTGACATTATTGACTCTCTGGTAGAAGAGATCAATATGAATGAAAGCCTAGAATCAGAGCTTGAGGACATCTTCAAGGATGCTCAACCTGATCAAGAAGAACCAGAGGAAACAAAGGAATTTTCGAAAATTCCTCAGGAGGAGGATAAGCCTCCCAAACCTGAACTCAAACCACTACCACCATCCCTGAAGTATGCATTTCTGGGAGAGGGTGACACTTTTCCAGTGATTATAAGCTCTGCTTTAAATCCACAGGAAGAGGAAGCACTGATTCAAGTGCTAAGGACACACAAGACAGCTCTTGGGTGGTCCATAAGTGATCTTAAGGGCATTAGCCCAGCTAGATGCATGCACAAGATCCTGTTGGAGGATAATGCCAAACCAGTGGTCCAACCACAGAGGAGGCTAAATCCAGCCATGAAGGAGGTGGTGCAGAAAGAGGTCACTTAATTACTAGAGGCTGGGATTATTTATCCTATTTCTGATAGCCCCTGGGTGAGCCTTGTCCAAGTTGTCCCCAAAAAGGGAGGCATGACAGTGGTTCATAATGAAAAAAATGAACTGGTTCCTACAAGAACAGTCACAGGGTGGCGTATGTGTATTGACTACAAAAGGCTCAATACAGCCACCAGAAAGGATCATTTTCCTTTACCATTCATAGACCAAATGCTGGAAAGACTAGCTGGTCATGATTATTACTGCTTTTTGGATGGCTATTCAGGTTACAACCAAATTACAGTAGATCCTCAGGACCAAGAGAAAACAGCATTTACTTGCCCTTCTGGCGTGTTTGCCTACAGGAGGATGCCTTTTGGTCTGTGTAATACTCCTGCAACCTTTCAGAGATGCATGCTATCCATCTTCTCCGACATGGTGGAGAAATTCCTGGAAGTCTTCATGGATGACTTCTCAGTATATGGAGACTCATTCAGCTCCTGTCTTAATCACCTAGCACTTGTCCTGAAAAGGTGCCAAGAGACTAACCTGGTTTTAAACTGGGAGAAATGTCACTTTATGGTGACTGAAGGAATTGTCCTTCGAAAATAGTCCTTTTCTGTGATTTCAAGTATTTTCTGGCTGAAATTGAGGGACCTGAGCAAAAATCTGATTCAGAGACTGAAAAGGACTGCAGATGCTGTTGGATTCTGACCTCCCTGCACTCGAAGTGAATTTTCTGGAGCTACACAAGCCCAATTGGCGCGCTCTCAACGGCTTTGGAAAGTAGACATCCTGGGCTTTCCAGCAATATATGATAGTCCATACTTTGCCCAAGATTTGATGGCCCAAACCGGCGTTCAAAGTCACCCTCAAGATTTCCAGCGTTAAACGCCGGAAGTGGCACCAAAGCTGGCGTTTAACTCCAAGAAGAGTCTCTACACGAAAATGCTTCAATGCTCAGCCCAAGCACATACCATGTGGGCCCGGAAGTGAATTTTTATGTCATTTACTCATATCTGTAAACCCTAGGCTACTAGTTCTCTATAAGTAGGACCTTTTACTATTGTATTAAGAATCTTTGGACATCTAGTTCTTAGATCATTGGGAGGCTGGCCATTCGGCCATGCCTAGACCTTGTTCTTATGTATTTTCAACGGTGGAGTTTCTACACACCATAGATTAAGGTGTGGAGCTCTGCTGTACCTCGAGTATTAATGCAATTACTATTGTTCTTCTATTCAATTCCGCTTGTTCTTGTTCTAAGATATCACTTGTTCTTCAACTTGATGAATGTGATGATCCGTGACACTCATCATCATTCTCACCTATGAACGTGTGACTGACAACCACCTCCGTTCTACCTTCGATTGGGTGAATATCTCTTGGATTCCTGATATACGACGCATGGTTGATCGCCTGACAACCGAGTGCTCGCCTGACAAACGAGCCAGCCATTCCGTGAGATCAGAGTCTTCGTGGTATAGGCTAGAACTGATGGCGGCATTCAAGAGAATCCAGAAGGTCTAACCTTGTCTGTGGTATTCTGAGTAGGATTCAATGACTGAATGACTCTGACGTGCTTCAAACTCCTGAGGGCGGGGCGTTAGTGACAGACGCAAAAGAATCACTGGATTCTATTCCGGCCTGATCGAGAACCGACAGATGGATAGCCGTGTCGTGACAGGGTGCGTTGAACATTTCCACTGAGAGGATGGGAGGTAGCCACTGACAACGGTGAAACCCTTGCATAAGCTTGCCATGGAAAGGAGTAAGAAGGATTGGATGAAGACAGTAGGAAAGCAGAGAGACGGAAGGGACCAGCATCTTCATACGCTTATCTGAAATTCCCACCAATGAATTACATAAGTATCTCTATCTTTATCTTTATGTTTTATTCGTATATCACCCATATCCATTTGAGTTTGCCTGACTAAGATTTACAAGGTGACCATAGCTTGCTTCATACCAACAATCTCTGTGGGATCGACCCTTACTCGCGTAAGGTTTATTACTTGGACGACCCAGTACACTTGCTGGTTAGTTGTGCGAAGTTGTAGTGATCACAATTTCGCGCTACCAAGTTTTTGGCGCCGTTGCCGGGGATTGTTGAGTTTGGACAACTGACGGTTCATCTTGTTGCTTAGATTAGGTATTTTTTTCTTCAGAATTCTTGAAGATGAATTCTAGAGTTTCATGATGATCTGTTGAAGTCTGGCTGGCTGTGAAGCCATGTCTAATTTTATTGGACCGAGGTTTCAACTTATCATCACAAGAGCTTGTTGATTTCTATCAATCTTGCTGTTGGAGCAGTGATCTGCTAAGGCTTGGCTGGCCTTTGGCCATTTCTAGTGTTTTGGACCGAAGCTTTCTTTGAAAGCTTGGCTGGCTGTGAAGCCATGTCTAATTCCTGGACCGGAGTCTTAGACTAAACATTGCATGATTCCTGGAATTCTCATTAAGAATTTTGATACCTTTTTCCACTTAATTTTCGAAAATCACACAAAAAAAATTACAAAATCATAAAATCCAAAAATATTTCTTTTTTGAGTCTAGTGTCTCATTTTAAGTTTGGTGTCAATTGCATACATTCATTCATGTGTCTTAAGGATCTTCAAGTAATTCTTGATGATTTCTCACTTTGATCTTTGAATTCTCTTGACTTGAGTGTTTATGTGTCTCATATGCATTCTCATTAGTGTCAGTAGTATACAAACTGCTAAGTTTGGTGTCTTGCATGCATTGTTATTTGATTTTAGTTGCATTTTGATTATTCCTTAAAAATCCAAAAATATTTTTAATTTGTGTCTTTTCAAGTCAATAATACAGAGAATTGAAGATTCAGAACATACAGCAGAGGAATTACACAGAAAAAGCTGGGCGTTCAAAACGCCCAGTGAAGAAGGACAGACTGGCGTTTAAACGCCAGCCAGGGTACCTGGTTGGGCGTTTAACGCCCAAAAGGGTAGAGTTTTGGGCGTTAAACGCCAGAATGTGCACCATTCTAGGCGTTTAACGCCAGGATGGCACAAGAAGGAAGATTTTGTTTTTAATGCAAATTTTTTTTTCAAGTTTTCAAAGTTTTTCAAAATCAAATCTTTTTCAAATCAAATCTTTTCAATCAAATGTTTTCAAAATCAATTTCTTTCCTTTTTCAAAGATACTTGCTATCAATTAATGATTTGATTCAACATTTCAAGTGTGTTGCCTTTTCTGTTGAGAAAGGTTTAATGTTTGAATCATATCTTTTCTTGATAGCCAAGTCATTAATTTTCAAAATCAAATCTCTTTAAAATGTTTTTCAAATCATATCTTCTCAATCACATCTTTTTAAAAACTAATCATATCTTCTTAACCACATCTTTTTCAAAATAGCTTTCAATCAAATCTTTTTGATTTCTAATTTCAAATTCTTTTTCAAAAATCACTTGATTTCTTTCCCACTTTTATTTTCGAAAATCAATTAATTTTTTTTCAAAATGTTTTCAAAATCTTTCACTTAATTTTCGAAAGTTGCTTCCCTTTTTCTCACATCCTTCTATTTATGGACTAACACTGTTCCTTAATGCAAAATTCGAACTCCATCTTCTTTGATAAGTTCGAATTTTCTACTTCTGCCCTTCTATTTTTCGTTTCCTCTGACACCTCAAGGAATCTCTATACTGTGACATAGAGGATTCCAGATTTTCTTGTTTTCTTCTCTTTCTTATGAGCAGGAGCAAAGACAAAAGCATTATTGTTGAGGCTGATCCTGAACCTGAAAGGACCTTGAAGCGAAAGCTAAGAGAAGCTAAGGCACAACTCTCTATAGAGGACCTAACCGAATTCTTCAAAGAAGAATAACACATGGTAGCCGAAAACAACAACAATGCCAACAATGCAAGGAAGGTGCTGGGTGACTTTACTGCACCTACTCCCGACTTCTATGGGAGAAGCATCTCTATCCCTGCCATTGGAGCAAACAACTTTGAGCTTAAGCCTCAATTGGTTTCTCTAATGCAACAGAATTGCAAGTTCCATGGACTTCCATTGGAAGATCCTCATCAGTTCTTAGCTGAGTTCTTGCAAATCTGTGATACTGTCAAGACTAATGGGGTTGACCCTGAGGTCTACAGACTTATGCTATTCCCTTTTGTTGTAAGAGACAGAGCTAGGACATGGTTGGACTCACAACCTAAAGAAAGCCTGAACTCTTGGGAAAAGCTAGTCAATGCCTTCTTGGCAAAGTTCTTTCCACCTCAAAAATTGAGTAAGCTTAGAGTGGAAGTCCAAACCTTCAGACAGAAGGAAGGAGAATCCCTCTATGAAGTTTGGGAAAGATACAAACAATTAATCAGAAAGTGTCCCTCTGACATGCTTTCTGAATGGAGCATTATAGGTATTTTCTATGATGGTCTCTCTGAACTATCCAAAATGTCTTTGGATAGCTCTGCTGGAGGATCTCTTCATCTGTAGAAGACGCCTACAGAAGCTCAAGAACTAATTGAAATGGTTGCAAATAACCAATTCATGTACACTTCTGAAAGGAATCCTGTGAACAATTTGTAAATCATGTTGCTTGTATGCGAAGTTTGTATTCGTAGGTTTTGATGAATGACAAACCAACAAACGACATGAAAGACAAACCAACAAACAACTTGAATGAACAAGCATGTTGAAAGATCAACCAACATTCAATGTTGAGGAATGAAGAGTTGAAAGCAACACAACAACAACAAGAAACTCAAGTCCACAACATTTGAAGACAAGTATAGTGTCTTAGGACTTAGGTAACTTCTTGTTAAGAACCAATTGCTAAATCTCTCAACACACACTCACAAAATGTTTTGATTATCATATCATATGCACATCTTGCAATTCGATGCTAGCCAAATGGTTTAAAACTTGTTTTCAAAGGTACAAAAGCATAGGAATTGACTCCAACAAGTTTGAGATCAATCCTAAGTATTTTGAAGTGATTTTAAGCCATTCTTTAAGGTTTGCATCGATGCACACTCATCTTGCATCGATGCAATGCATGCAACGACTTGTTGCATCGATGCAAAGATGTTTGCATCGATGCAACCTAGCTGAAAATTCAAATTTCAGCTTCAAAGACACATTTGCATCGATGCAAAGTGTTATGCATCGATGCAAATGATTCAAAAACATAAAAAACGGCTAGTTTTGACAAAAAGGCTCCATCCCACTAACTCCCCAACGTTTCTAAGGTTTGGGGAGTCTATAAATAGATGGATTGAAGCCTTATTTCATATACTTGAGTATTTGCAAACTATCTTGTTCATATTCCTTCATTCTACACATTTTTTAAGGTGTTATAATACACAATTTGAGAGAGCAATATCAATTGGTTCAATAGTGCTAAACTTGTAATCATACACTCTTCTAGAGAGTACTCATTTCATCTCAACAATTCTTTGAGAATTGTTTTCTTGTACACTTTGTAAATTGGAGTGTGATCTCCAAGGTTGAGTCAAGAGTTATAAACACTATAGTCGGTGAGGATACCAAAGAGGTATACTAAGTACTCAAGGCAAATCTTAGTGAAGGTATCTCTAAGTGGAGTGGGTTAGTATGCGAGTGGTGATCATATACCGTGAGGTGTTAGAAACTAAGGACTCGGATTGTAAAAGGTTTTGCGCGAGCACCTTGAAGCTTGGCAATAGTGGAACTTCTCAATTGCGATTGAGAAAGAAAGTGGACGTAGGACAAGGATTGTGCCGAACCACTCTAAATAGCGTTTGCATCTCTCCAAACTCATCTCTTCAATATTATTGTCTTTTACCTTTGAGCAAATAAATTGTGATCGAAAAGTAGCTTCGTAAGTACTTAAGGAGTAGCTTAAGTCTGATTAGTGAAAAGCTTGATCAATTTATTTGAGTTGGTGTCTATTGGAAAGTAAAAGCTCCTTATAAATGCTTAGCAACTGAGTTAAGCTCTTGGAAAAATACTAGTACAATAACACTTTTGTATATTGTCTTTAACTTTCGCAAAAAGATTCATTGTTGTTGCAATACTCAATTCACCCCCCCTCTTGAGTAATTGTGCATAGGTTCTACAAGTGGCATCAGAGCTTAACCCTTTGAAAGACTTAACCGTTTAAGGGAAAAGATCATGGCAAGCACAAGCTTTAACAACAACAACACTAGTGAAGGTAACTCAACCGCTAGACCTCCTCTTTTTAGCGGAACAAATTACTCTTATTGGAAAAATAAGATGAGAATTTGGATCCGTTCTCAAGATGTGAGAATTTGGAAAGTGATTGAGAATGGAAATCATATTCCAACAAAGACAACAAGCGCTAAAGAAGGAGAAGTCTCCGTCTCAAAGCAAGTACCGAAAGGAGAAGATGAATATAGTGACGATGATTGGAAGAAAGTGGCAATGAATGATAAAGCCATCAACTTCATTCATTGTGCACTTAACGAGCATGATTATATGAAGATCTCTACATGTGAAACCGCTAAAGAGATTTGGGATAAACTCCAAATCACTTACGAAGGAACCGACCACGTTAAAAAATCAAAGGTATTTATGTTGGTTCATGAATGGGAAAATTTTAAAATGAAAGATGAAGAGAGCATTGAAGAAGCTCTTGAAAGACTCTCCAAGATCTTCAACAATCTAAGCATGCTTGGCACAAAATACAATGATAAACAAATTGTGACCAAGGTGCTTACAAGCCTTACACCAAAATGGAACTCCAAAGTGAACGCCATTGTGGAAGGAAGGCTCTATGATCAACTTACATTCGATCAACTACGAGGTAATCTTCTCACCTATGAAATGACTATGCTAAATAGACAAAAAGGTGAAGAAAGCAAGAAGAAAAGTCTCGCCCTTAAAACAACATCACTACAAGAAGAGAGTGATGATAATGAAGAAGACGGAGATGAAGAATTTGCACTCTTATTGAAAAGATTCAATAAGTTTGCAATGAAGAAAAACTTCAAGAGCAAAACAAAGGTACCAAAATGCTATGAGTGTGGAGAAGTTGGACACATCAAACCCAATTGTCCAAAACTACAAAAGGAGGACAAAAACAAGAAATTTAAGAAGAAGGAGAAAGCATACATATCATGGGAGAACGAGGATGAATCCGACTCCGATGACGACGAGGTTGCAAATCTTTGCTTAATGGCAAGCGAAGAAAAGGTTAGTGATGACAACTCCACTTCTTTTAATTTACAAGATGAATATGATGCCTTACTTGAGGTGTACACAAAACTTACCCAAGATTATTCTCTCCTAAAGAAAAAGAATATGGATCTTTTAAAACAAAATGAGATGTTGAAAAACGAGAATATCAATCTTGGAAAAGATAAGTGTAGCACAAGTAGTGATCCATACAAATCTTGTAAAATGCATGAAAATGAAATTACAAATCTTAAGAACACTTTAGCTAAGTTCAATGAATCTTCAAAGAACTTAGATAAAATGTTGAAAAACCAAAAGCATGTTCATAATAAGGAAGGTTTAGGTTTTGAAAAAGGAAAATTTAAAAATGCTAAAACTCCTATTAGGCAACCGCAAGCCCAAAAGGCAAGCATGCCTAAAAGGAATGAAGCCTTTAAACATCCTCCTCAACATGCTTCATTTAGAAATTATAATCACAATGCATATAGATCAAAAGATGTTGCATTTAGGAAACAACCTAGGCAACCATTTAGAAACATGCATAGGATGCATAATCCAAATGTCATATGTCATTATTGTAATAAAGTAGGTCATATAGCACCCGTATGCTTTACTAGAATTAAACATATAAACTTTCGTAGTCAAGATACGAGATGGGCACCTTATGGGCATTATGCTCATACTAACCATCAAGGACCCAAATTCACTTGGGTACCTAAATCCCAATTTTAATTGTTTTGTAGGTACGTGTTGGAGCTAAGGATACAAATTGGTATGTTGATAGTGGATGCTCCAAACACATGACCGGCGATGAATCAAAGTTCACCGCAATAGAGTCTACAAACGGAGGAAACGTGATCTATGGAGACAACAACACCGGCAAAGTAATCGGCGTTGGAAAAGTTGGTAAAAATTCTTCTACCTCCATAGATAATGTTATACTTGTCAAAGGTCTCAAACATAATCTCATTAGTGTTAGCCAACTTTGTGACAAAGGAAACTTAGTCACCTTTGATTCAAAATGTTGTTTGATAAAAAGGCAAGACACTAATGAAATTGTGCTAATTGGGCACCGTGTTGACAATGTATACATGATTAATCTAAATGAAGTTTCCTCAAATGATGTGAAATGCCTTGTTAGTAAAAATGATGAAACTTGGTTATGGCATCGTAGAGTAGCTCATGCTAACATGGACCATCTTAGCAAGTTGGTCTCTAAAGAGTTAGTAATTGGCTTACCAAAGCTACGTTTTGAAAAAGACGTCCTTTGCGACGCATGTCAAAAGGGAAAACAAGTAAAGGCCTCTTTTAAATCCAAAAACATTGTTTCAACAACAAGGCCATTACAACTTTTGCACATGGATTTATTTGGTCCTTCTAGGACTATGAGCTTTGGTGGCAATTACTATGCTTTAGTTATTGTTGATGATTACTCTCGATTTACATGGACCTTGTTCCTAGCAAACAAGAGTGATGCATTTCGAGCATTCAAAAGATTAGCCAAAGTTATTCAAAATGAAAAGAATTTGCATATATCATCTATTAGAAGTGATCATGGTGGAGAATTTGAAAACAATCTTTTTGAAACTTTTTGTGAAGAAAATGGCATTGAGCATAATTTTTCCTCTCCTAGAACACCACAACAAAATGGTGTGGTTGAAAGGAAAAATCGTCATTTAGAAGAAATGGCGAGAACTATGCTCAATGAGGCTAATATTCCTAAGTACTTTTGGGCGGATGCGGTTAGTACCGCGTGTTATGTTATGAATAGGATTATCATTCGACCTATTCTTAAGAAAACACCGTACGAATTGTACAAAGGAAGAAAGCCAAATATTTCCCACCTTCACGTCTTTGGTTGTAAATGCTTTATTCTAAATAATGGAAAAGATAACTTAGGTAAATTTGATGCTAAGGCTGATGAAGGAATCTTCTTAGGCTACTCTTTAACTAGCAAAGCTTTTAGAGTATATAATAAACGCATCATGACTATGGAAGAAAGTATTCATGTCGCTTTTGATGAAACTAACCGTTGTTGTGCTAGAAAAGATTTTGATGAAAATGTAGAAAACTTTGATTCACTAAATTTGAATGGTGAAGACAAAGAAAAAGATTTAAATGAAGCCTCTACAAGCTCAACAAAGGATAGTGTTCAAGTTGAAGAAATTGAACCATCACAAGCACAAATAAATGCACTTCCAAAGGATTGGAGTACTTCAAAGGATCATCCTCTAGACAACGTCATTGGTGATGTTTCGAAAGGGGTAACAACTCGATCCACTTTTAGAAATTTATTTGCATATAGTGCTTTTGTTTCTCAAATTGAACCATCTACCATTGAGTCCGCAATTGATGATGAACATTGGGCTATGGCAATGCAAGAGGAGCTTAACCAATTCAAACGAAATGACGTTTGGGAATTGGTGCCTAAACCAAGTAATCAAACAATTGTAGGAACAAAATGGGTTTTTAGAAATAAACTCGATGAAAATGGTACAATTGTTAGAAACAAAGCTAGATTAGTAGCTAAAGGTTATAATCAAGAGGAAGGCATTGATTATGACGAAACTTATGCTCCCGTAGCTAGATTAGAAGCAATTAGGATGTTACATGCTTTTGCATCCTCTTATAACTTCAAACTTTATCAAATGGATGTTAAGAGTGCCTTTCTTAATGGTTTCATTCAAGAAGAAGTATATGTTGAACAACCTCCCAGTTTTGAGGATTATGAAAATCCTAATCATGTTTTTAAACTCAAGAAAGCTCTTTATGGTCTTAAACAAGCTCCAAGAGCTTGGTATGAACGTTTGAGCAAGTTTTTAATAGAAAAGGGTTTTAGAAGAGGGAAGGTTGATACAACTTTATTTATCTTGATTGAAAACAAAAATATCCTTTTGGTACAAGTTTACGTCGATGACATAATATTTGGTTCAACTAACGAATCACTTTGCAAGTTTTTCTCAAACCTCATGCAAAGTGAATTTGAAATGTCCATGATGGGCGAACTCAACTTCTTCCTTGGTCTTCAAATCAAACAAGGAAAAGAAGGAACTTTCGTTAGCCAAACCAAATATTGCAAGGAATTGCTCAAAAGATTTGGAATGGACAATGCTAAGGCAATGGACACACCAATGAGCACTACTTGCTACCTTGACAAAGATGAACAAGGTAAAAGCATAGATGTAAAGAAGTATAGAGGCATGATAGGATCATTACTTTATCTAACGGCAAGTAGGCCAGATATCATGTTTAGTGTATGCATGTGTGCGAGATACCAAGCTAATCCTAAGGAATCTCACTTAAGTGCAGTGAAAAGGATTATGAAGTATCTCATAAGAACATTAAATGTTGGATTGTGGTATCCGAAAGGATCCACTTGTGATTTGATTGGTTATTCCGATTCCGATTTTGCCGGTTGCAAATTGGATAGGAAAAGCACTAGCGGCACTTGTCACTTGCTAGGAAACTCTCTTGTTTCATGGCATAGTAAGAAACAAGTAAGTGTAGCCTTGTCTACCGCCGAAGCCGAGTATGTAGCCGCCGGTAGTTGTTGCGCCCAAATTTTATGGATGAAACAACAACTTGTGGACTATGGACTCATGCTTGATCATATTCCTATCAAATGTGATAATACTAGTGCAATAAATTTAACCAAGAATCCGGTTCAACATTCAAGAACCAAGCATATTGAGATTAGACATCACTTCATAAGAGACCATGTTCAAAAGGGTGATGTGGTTATTGAATTTGTCGAAACTAGTAAACAACTAGCGGACATCTTCACTAAACCTTTATGTAAAGAAAGTTTTTTTAACATCCGAAATGAACTTGTATCTTGGATTCTAATCTAATATGATTTGTTTGAATTCATTGTATTTATATTGCTATTTTTGTATCTCTTACTAACTTAAGCATTGGAGATATCCAATTAGCCATTGTTTTGTAGGTTTATGAGTTGATGAATGAGTGATTAATCTTGAGGTAGATTGAAGAATTTGAAGATTATAAACAATGGAGGATCAACAAATTGAAGTTTATAATGGTTTAAGTGAGTATATACATGATGGAACTCAAAGGATTGAAGAAAGAACCACCAAAGGATGAAAATTTGGTGATTCTGGGCAAAATGATGCATGTTGCATCGATGCAACCAAGCTTTGCATCGATGCAAAGCACACAACGTGCTATGTGCATCGATGCAAAGCCTATTGCATCGATGCAAACACGACCAAATTGCACAAAAACATGTGAATTTGGCATTTTTGAGCAACAAAACCCCACTTTTTCATCATCTTCAACCTCACAACTCATATCACCACATTCAAACCTCCATAACCTCCAAAACAAGCTCACATATAGCTTCATACAACTCACAAAACTTTGATACCCACTACAAACAAATTACATATTTGAAGTCCCCACATTCTCCTCTACAAAACCCATAAAACAAAATCATCCACAATGCCTAGAATCAAGAGAACCATCAAGAAGTCAAAAGGCTCTTCAAGTGTGGTTCCACCTCCAAATGATCATCCTTTGGCAAGGTACTTTGCTTCTAATGAAGATCTTCAATTCTATGAGGCAAGGCTCGCCGGAAGAAAGGAAATTCCTCCAAGGTATTTGGATCCGACCCTTCTTGTCATTCATAAGTTTGATACTCTTAAGGCTATTCTAGTTCATCAAGGCCTCATGGATTTTGTTCAAATTAAGAGTAAATATTATCCGGATTTAGTTGCCATAGCCTATAGTACACTCATGATTGAGATTGATGAGGAAGATGAATCAAATTTCACATTATTCTTCAAGATAGGAAGAAAGGATTATAGGCTAGATGGTGATGAGTTAGCCACCATTTGGGAGTTGCCAAATCAAGGTGACTTGTTTCAAGGTGGTAAAACCCCAATTGATGAATGGGGTTATTCAAAGGACAATGCCATGCATTTGTTCAACCTTGTACAAGGAGCTCACTCCAAAATTAGTTGCAATTCAATGAGTGCGGAACATAGAACTTTGTTATATCTAGTCACCTATATATTGCAACCTAGAATATCCGGGCAAGCGAATGTAAATGATGAAGATTTGATTGTCATGTGGGCTATGATGAATGGGATTAAGATTAATTGGCCATACTTTATAGTACAACATATGATTAGGCTCAAGATGAAGGATAGGAATGGTGGATTAGGATTCCTTTGCCTATGGTCTAAAGTCTTTGATTATGTTGGTATTGATGTATCAAATGAGATTGCCAAGGAAGTACCACCTCAATCTTATATCAACACTCATCTTCTCAACAAAATGGGAAGAAGAAATGTTGATGAACAAGGTCCTCAAGAGCAAGCTCCTCCACAAGCACCTCAAGCTCAAGAACCACCCTCCTTGGTTGATGTAATGAGAGAATTACAATCCATCAACCAAAACATCCAAAGGATTGAAGTAGAGCATGGTAGGCAACTTGAAGCACTTAATCGTCGTGTGTCTCGTGTAGATCATCGCACGGGTCGCTTGGATGTCGTATTGATGACTTATATGAGCATTTCGGCATCCACCTACCGTATGAAGAGGATAATGATGATGATGAAGACCAAGATTGATTGTCTCCTCTTCATCAAGTCACTTTTTATTGCTTTATGTTTATTTGATTATATGAATTGTTAAACTAACTCCTAGTAAGCTAAGGATTTCTATTATGGTTTAAATACTTTGATATTTCCTTCATAATTTTGTTTAATGATTAATGCTTGTATGCTTATTTGGTGAATAACTCAAAATAGGCTTGGTACCCCTATTTTAAGTTAATGTGCATGCTTTGATATATTTCACTTCTTTAGGGGAAATTATGCATGCTTGTTATATATAAAAAGAGGAAATCAAATTCTTTTTGAAAGGGGGAATATCTCATCCTTGAGATTAATAGAGAAATTGAACTTAAAAAAAAAATTTTCATTGTTTTATGCATGCTTCTATGACACACTTCAAACTCCTTTCTTTTTGATAATGTCAAAAGGGGGAAGAGAAGTTTGAGGATATTTGAAGTTTTGAACTTTTGAAACAGAAGAAGTTTGAGGATTTGAAAAGAAGAAATAAGTTTGCGAAACAATGATTTCAAAAAGACTTCCGCTAAGCAAAAACTTTGATATCTAAAACGTTTTCTTTGATAAACGCCCTTTAAGGGAACAAATGCACATATTTAGGGGGAACTCCTGCAAAAATTTTTTTGTGAAGTCTTCTCCAAAGCTTTCTATAAAACAAAGTGCATTATTGTTGCTTTCAAAATCATTTATAAATGCATATCCTCAAAATTGGTTTGTCATTATCAAAAAGGGGGAAATTGTAAATCATGTTGCTTGTATGCGAAGTTTGTATTCGTAGGTTTTGATGAATGACAAACCAACAAACGACATGAAAGACAAACCAACAAACAACTTGAATGAACAAGCATGTTGAAAGATCAACCAACATTCAACGTTGAGGAATGAAGAGTTGAAAGCAACACAACAACAACAAGAAACTCAAGTCCACAACATTTGAAGACAAGTATAGTGTCTTAGGACTTAGGTAACTTCTTGTTAAGAACCAATTGCTAAATCTCTCAACACACACTCACAAAATGTTTTGATTATCATATCATATGCACATCTTGCAATTCGATGCTAGCCAAATGGTTTAAAACTTGTTTTCAAAGGTACAAAAGCATAGGAATTGACTCCAACAAGTTTGAGATCAATCTAAGTATTTTGAAGTGATTTTAAGCCATTCTTTAAGGTTTGCATCGATGCACACTCATCTTGCATCGATGCAAAGCATGCAACGACTTGTTGCATCGATGCAAAGATGTTTGCATCGATGCAACCTAGCTGAAAATTCAAATTTCAGCTTCAAAGACACATTTGCATCGATGCAAAGTGTTATGCATCGATGCAAATGATTCAAAAACATAAAAAACGGCTAGTTTTGACAAAAAGGCTCCATCCCACTAACTCCCCAACGTTTCTAAGGTTTGGGGAGTCTATAAATAGATGGATTGAAGCCTTATTTCATATACTTCAGTATTTTCAAACTATCTTGTTATATTCCTTCATTCTACACATTTTTTAAGGTGTTATAATACACAATTTGAGAGAGCAATATCAATTGGTTCAATAGTGCTAACTTGTAATCATACACTCTTCTAGAGAGTACTCATTTCATCTCAACAATTCTTTGAGAATTGTTTTCTTGTACACTTTGTAAATTGGAGTGTGATCTCCAAGGTTGAGTCAAGAGTTATAAACACTATAGTCGGTGAGGATACCAAAGAGGTATACTAAGTACTCAAGGCAAATCTTAGAGAAGGTATCTCTAAGTGGAGTGGGTTAGTATACGAGTGGTGATCATATACCGTGAGGTGTTAGAACTAAGGACTCGGATTGTAAAAGGTTTTGCGCGAGCACCTTGAAGCTTAGCAATAGTGGAACTTCTCAATTGCGATTGAGAAAGAAAGTGGACGTAGGACAAGGAT